>NC_139025.1:41477670-42150870 GCF_964662115.1 Mustela nivalis
TAGGATTATACTTCTGCACTTGACTTCATTATGAATTTGTAGCATATCTGGGGCACCTGCCTTCAGCTCAGTTTGAGATCCCAGCATCCTGGGATCAGCTGGAGTCTGTTTCTCCCTCTCCCTCTGTTGCTCTCCCCACCCCACACTCTCACTCTTGCTCTCTCTCTCTCTCAAATGAATAAATAAAATCTTTTTAAAAATGAATTTGTAGGGGTACCTGGGTGGCTCAGTGGGTTAAGCCTCTGCCTTCGGCTCAGGTCATGATCTCAGGGTCCTGGGATCGAGTCCCGCATCGGGCTCTCTGCTCAGCGGAGAGCCTGCTTCCTCCTCTCTCTCTCTCTCTCTCTCTCTCTGCCTGCCTCTCTGCCTATTTGTGATCTCTCTGTGTCAAATAAATAAATAAAATCTTTTTTAAAAAATGAATTTGTAACTTATTTGATTTAGGCTTACCAAAAACATTAAAAGTTCAGTTTCAAATGAAGAAAAAAAAAGATGTTACCATTTAGTCCCATTTGGGTTTAGCTATTATTTTAAACAAACTTACAAACAAACTTACTATAAACTTAAACATTCTCTGGTCCATGATAAAGTTCTAAGGATGGGTAAAAATACCATAATGACATATTAAGTAAACCAAATGTTTAATGCTTCTCTGAAAATAAAGACATCTCATTTTTGCCTTCCCCACATATTATTTAATAAAAGTGATTTTCGGGGCACCTGGGTGGCTCAGTGGGTTAAAGCCTCTGTCTTCGGCTCGGGTCATGATCCCAGGGTCTTGGGATCAAGCCCTACATTGGGCTCTCCGCTCCGCGGGAAGCCTGCTTTCTACTGTCTCTCTGCCTGCTTGTGATCTCTGTCTGTCAAATAAATAGATAAAATCTTTAAAAAATAAAAAATAGAAAAAAATAATAAAAGTGATTTTCACTCTCTTCATAATGGATTCAATGACTTGCAATAGAGAATTACTGTGAGACAAGTAATTGTACCATTAAAATCTTACCAAAAAAAAAATCTCCTTAATGCATTATTTTACACCCCTGTATATAGTAAAGCAAATTGTTTTTAACAAATTTTGTTACTTGGATATGTTAATTTCCAGATTCAGCATCATTATACGATTAATGATATCCTTATTATAGATCCTATTAAGTATCCTTAATAACATAAAGATGCTACCTAGCCTCCAAAGCTGCTTATGGACTTGAGAAATCTCCACCACACACAGCCAGCCCCTTGTAACTTAAGCTTTAGGATTCAGATAGCCCCAATAAGAACTCAAAATATACAGTTAATAGCTTAAAATGAAAAGTAAAGGTATCACATATCTGTGTAGAAAGAGTTGTGTATCTGTCACTGAATAGCTATGTGACATGGACAAGCTATTGAACCTCACTCAACTTCATCTGTAAAATGAGATGGCACATATAACAAAGGACATACATGAGAACACTGGGAACTTTTTCAAAATATACAGGTCTAGGCTTCTAACTGGCCACACATGCACACCATATAACTCTCATGACCTACCAAATCCACCTATCAGAAGCTGGAACCAGCATGCATATTTCTTAAAACCTCCCCCAGTGAATTTAATATATAGTCCTAGCTTATATCAGTTCAAGTGGCTGTTTCACAGGAACTTCTGGCATTATGATTACAAAGGGACAGAAGGATATGACTTTTCAAAAGTACACCAATCTCTCTGTTTTCATCAAGTATAATGGAGAGATATTAAGGCCACCAGACTTTACTTTCAGATTTACCAAACTCTTTGAAACTACTAAAACATGGACAAAGTATGTGAAAATTTACATTTCAAGACATGGGACATCAGGTAACAAAAGACAGTGGCCCCTGAGAGATAGCAACGAATCAGGAGGAGCACCTGGTTAAAGCCTCTGCCTTCGGCTCAGGTCATGATCTCGGGGACCTGGGATCGAGCCCCGCATCGGGCTCTCTGCTTAGCAGGGAGCCTGCTTCCTCCTCTCTCTCTCTCTGCCTGCCTCTCTGCCTACTTGTGATCTCTGTCAAATAAATAAATAAAATTAAAAAAAAAAAAAAAGAAACGAATCAGGAGAGCCCTGTGACTGCTCCAGATCACTGCCTGTGGGAGTTTCCAGGCTCCCAGAAAAGTGAAAGCTGCACAGGGAGAGAACTCTGGAGATCTGCAGAGGGTCCACTTTGAGCACTGAATACTGATCAGCACATGCATGTGAGTTAACCATGTGAGGCCAAACTAAAGACGAGCTCCAACAAGTGCCCAGGGCGTGTACACAGGCTAGAGTAATAGTTGTTCCTACCAAGCAGGCTGGAAAACCACATTTAATGAGGCATTGGCTGGAGTGCCTACAAGGGTCTTGCCTCCACGGCAGGGAACGAATAGCCTTAGAGTGAGTACTGCTCTGGTCTTGCCTCATTAATCTTTAAAGCAAGACTCAAAAGGGTAAAACTGTCTTTACGCAATTTAACCATATGCCTGAGGAAAGCCCAAAACTCTTTGCAGATTCTTGTAATTCCTGTAAAATATAATTCCTATAAAACATAGATGCAAAAGCCAACACAAAATTTTAGCAGATCAAATTAAACAGCTTTTCTTTAAAAGTTTACCATATACCTACCACATATCTATCCAATCCACTCCTAGGGATTTGCCCAAGAGAAATGAAAGCATACGTCCATATAAAACTTGTACATAAATGTTCATAGTTGCTTTATTTGTGATAGCCAAAACTGGAATCAACCTAAATGTCCACTGACAGGTGAACAGACAAATTGTGGTACATCCATACAACACATACAACACAGCAATAAAAAGGAACTAACTATGTTACACACTACAACATAGATGAATCTCAAAATAACTGTGCTGAGTTCAAGCAACCAGAAAAAAAGAATATATACCACATGATTTCATTTCTGTTATTTTGGAAAATGCAAATGAATTATAGCTACAGAAAGCAGACCAGTAGCACGGTAGATATGTGGGGGGATAAGGGGACTGATAAGAGATGAGAAGGACAAATTACAAAAGGGCATGAGGAAACTTTGGGAAGTGATGGATGGTGATATGTTCATTATCTTGACGGCTTTACAGATATATACATATGTCAAAAATTATCAAACTTTTTAAAAAAGAGCAAAAATAACAGCAATGCTTAGCAAAAGCTATAGATAAAGGTAGATGAGAGTTGAGTACAACTGCCTTCCCTTCCTTGGGTGGTTAAAAATATAAAAAAGGGGTGCCTGGGTGGCTCAGCTGTTTAAGCATCTGCCTTCAACTTAGGTCATGATCCCAGGGTCCTGGGTTCGAGCCCCACATCGGGCTCTCTGCTCAGCAGGGAGCCTGCTTCCCCTCCTCTCTTTCTGCCTGCCTCTCTGCCTGCTTGTGATCTCTGCCTGTCAAATAAATAAATAAATTCTTTAAAATATATATATAGATAGATATAGATTGCTATTCCTTAATAATATTTCAAAAGAAAATTCCTATTATTATTTCTGTATTATAGTTCTATGTGGATACGTGATAATTGATATTACATATATTATAATACTAAGTGATATTACACATATTGCAATAATTGTAATTATATATATAATTTAAATACACACATATATGTAAGTAAATATATACATATTTAAAATATATGTACCTATTTAAAATATATACATATTTATTTTTTATTTTTTTTAATTAAAAAAAATTTTTTTTATAAACATTTAATATATTCTTGGCCCCAGGGGTACAGGTCTGTGAATCACCAGGTTTACACACTTCACAGCACTCACCATAGCACATACCCTCCCCAGTGTCCATAACCCCACCACCCTCTCCCTATCTCCCCTTGCCCCAGCCACTCTCAGTTTGTTTTGTGACATTAAGGGTCTCTTATGGTTTGTCTCCCTCTCGATCCCATCTTGTTTCATTTATTCTTTTCCTACCCCCCAAACCCCCCACGTTACATCTCCACTTCCTCATATTAGGGAGATCATATGATAGTTGTCTTTCTCCAACTGACTTATTTCTCTAAGCATAATACCCTCTAGTTCCATCCACGTCATCACAAATGGCAAGATTTCATTTCTTTTGATGGCTGCATAATATTCCATTGTAAAATATATACTTATATATTTATATATATAATATATATATATATATATTTTAAATAGGCTCCATACCCAGCATTGAGCCCAATGCAGGGCTTGAACTAATGATCCTGAGATCAAGACCTAAGCTGAAATCAAGAGTTAGCTGCTTAACCAACTGAGCCACCCAAGCACCCCTGAAATAATATAAATACTTTCTTAAAGATTTATTTATATATTTGATAGAGAGAGAAAGTCTGTGAGAGTGGAAGGGGGAGGGACGGAGGAAGAGAGAGGGAGTAAGGGAAAGAGAGAGAGAGAGAGAATATCCTCAAGCAGGCTCCCCACTGAGCATACAGCCCAATGCAGGCCTCCATCCCAGGACCCAGAGATCATGACCTGAGCCAAAATCAAGAGTCAGGCACTTAACCAACTGAGCCACCCAGGAGCCCCCATAATCATGTTTTTAAATGGCAACTTCCACAGAGCTAGGTAATAACTAGGAAGTACTGGTACTACTATGTCCTATTTCAGTTTCTTTTTCTTATGCCAAAGAATTCAATTATTTTTAGCACAAAGAATTATAATCCTGATTAGGGAAAAATAACAAATATATCCTAAGAGAGCAGGTTAAACAGATAAAGCCCTGTTTGAAATATTATAAAGGCACTATACCTATATGACAATTTGACTGGGCTTGATTTTCATTACTTAATTGTATTAACTGTATATTTTTCAACTACTGGATACACAGAGGTTAATAACTTTCATTCTCATAATTATGATAATGAAACATACAAAAATGATAATGAAATGTGCAAAGCTTAAATTCCTTCATGGATATTTTATTAAATTTTATACCTGTAACTCAAATATCTGAGAGAAAACCCTGATCGATGGCAACAAATTCATCAAAATATTCTTTGTGTCAGAATCAATATGGAGCCAATAATTTCTTACCATCTCAAGGGCGTCTTGCAGAGTACTGGATAAGCTATCATTTAGGTTCATCAGATACAGTCCTTCGTCTCCTAAAACTACAGGTTACATTGTAAAAATTTAGAAAACAGAACATAAACTTAGTAAATAACCTGACCACAAAGCCATAGAATTTTACATTTAAACTTACACAAAATATCGTTCGTAAATAATACTGTTCATAAATAATAATAATTCACAAGCTACTCAATCTCACACTTTTTTTAAAGTACATTTTATAACAAATATGAGATTTTCGTTTTACCTACCAGCTTGTCAGAAATTAAAAAGAGCTATAGATATCAGTGGTAACCATGAAACTGAGAAAGAGGCATTCCTAAATAACATGATGTAAGATTTCTAAAGAGTATGTTGGTAATGTACCACTATTTTAAAGGTGCATATTCTGATTCAGCAATTCCACTTCTAGGAGTGTGTTCAAAGAAATTAATCAGATAGGTGCACAAAATATGTGTGTAAAAAATGGTCACTGGAGAGTTAGTATGGAAATACTAAAAGCAAACTACATGCCAACCACTATGGCATTGTTTTAAGAGACCACACACAACTAAAAAAAATGAGGTATGGCTAGATATACTGATATAGAAAGATGTCCACAATATCTTATTAGGTAAAAAAAAAATTCAGGTTTCATATATATATCAGGTTTCATGATCTTATTTTTAAAGGTAAAAATACACCCCCACAAATACATATACATATGTATTTAGGTATCTACATATGCATAGAAAAAAACAGACTGGAAGGACATACCCCAAACTATTAAGAGTGGTATTATTTTTGGAAGGTGAGATTTGTGAGCAAGATTTTCCTTTCTTCTGAAGTTAAGGCATAGAAAAGTTAAAGTGCAGAGTCCATATTCTTTCTATTATACCATGTTTAATCTTGAAACTTAAGTAAAAGCACTTGGCATAGAAAAGTATTACTGAGGAATTATCATAATCTAACCAGTGAAATTAATTGATACAAGTTAACTTACTCTTGGGAGTCACTCTTTGACCAAAGTTAAATAGAATCTCTCCTTCAGAGATGGGTCTATCCAGAGTCTCCGTTTCAGTGACAGTAACGCTGAAGGTGCTCTCTGTTGTTGATGAATCAGAACCTGGCATCTGTGTGAGGGAAGAGGCGTTGGTGCCAGGAAGAAGTGGGGGCTCTGGAGGTGCAGGCTGAGCAGGGAAATCCACACTCTCAGGTTCTTCCTCCTTGGCCACAGACATTACACTAAGAAGAAAAAGACATATTTTGCATTTAGGTCACTGAAGGCCTATATTAATTTTTATATTAAAAAACCAGATTCAAATGCTTCCCTTAACAAAGTACTTCTATAATCTGCACTACTATAATTACCAAGATTTATTTTTCTAAAATTGTTTTCATGCTTTAATCATAGACCATCTTGAAAGTTCTACCATCTCTCAGATAAATCTGTATGGTAATATAAAAGTTAACTTATCAGCGTAAATGAAGATTTGCTCTGGAGAGAAATCATTTTCTGTTTTATGAACAATATTATGACAATATCTATTTTAATCTGTTTCACAAGAAAATGTTTTAAAAAAGAACTAAAGGCATAAGTAAATCTGGTGAAAATTTTAAAAATTTGAAATTTATGAAGCTTCTTCCTACAAAAGTATAAAGTAGCTTGTGGTTTATAAAGCTTCATCATTTCTGATGTTTTTAATGGATTATATATGTCAACAAAAGAAATGCAGTTACTGAAAAGGAGTATGCACTCATTTACATAGCTCTCGGATGAAGTTCTTCTTGAAGAGAGCTAGGATTCTCTTCTTCCAGTGGCAGGTCTCCGTCACTCCATGGCTTAGGAAGCTCTGGACCTGATGGCTTCACTTTATCAACGGAAATCTCTGACAAAGTTGGGGAAAAAGCCACTGCAGGAGGAGGGGTAGTAGCAGGGGTAACCGCTGGAGTATTAACAAGTGTGATGGCAGGCGTTTCATTTCCTAAAGATTTTTTGTTTAAAAAGAAATTGAAAGATAAAAGTCAATAAACAACTCCATAGGAAGGCAAGCTATGTTGCTTCAAGAATTTCTTAACATCTGGGTGTACAAATAATGGCAATGATGATGATGATGATGGCCATTAATGGGAAAATTCCCAAATTAATTTAGTAACGTATAAGAATATAATCTTGAAAAGACCCATCACTTTTATACTGCCATGAACTGAAAAGTAGTATTTTTTTTTAAAAAAAGATTTTATTTATTGGGGTACCTGGGTGGCTCAGTCATTAAGCATCTGCCTTTGGCTCAGGTCATGATTCCAGGATCTTGGGATTGAGCCCTACATCGGCCTCCCTAGTCAGCCGGAAGCCTGCTTCACCCTCTCCCACTCCTCCTGCTTGTGTTCCCTCTCTCACTGTCTCCATGTCAAATAAATAAAATCTTAAAAAAAAAAAAAAGACATGTACCTTTAAAAATATATACATTTTGGGGCACCTGGGTGACTCAGTGGGTCAAAGCCTCTGCCTTCGGCTCAGGTCATGATCCCAGGGTCCTGGGATCAAGCACCATATTGGGCTCTATGCTCAGCAGAAAACCTGCTTCCTTCTCTCTCTCCCTCTCTCTTTCGGCCTGCCTCTCTGCCTACTTGTGATCTCTGTCAAATAAATAAATAAAAATCTTTTAAAAATATTTATTTATTTATTTATTTATTTGAGAGAGAGAGAGAGCACAAGGAGGGTAAGGGGCAGAGCGAGAAGCAGACTCCCTGATAAGCAGAGAGCCCAATGTAGGACTCTGGGATCACGATCTTAGCTGAAGGCAGATGCTTAACCCACAGAGCCACCCAGGTGCCCCTGAACTTAAAAGTGGTCTAAGTGTGTATAAGATCTTATACTTTTTAAGTTTTTCTTTTTTTAAGATGCTTTGTTTTTTTAACTAATCTCTAAGTTCAATGTGGGGCTTAAACTTACAACCTTGAAATCAAGAGTCACATGCTCTACTAACTGAGGCAGCCAAGCACCCCTAGATCACATACTTTAAAAAGTAGCAAACAATTTCTTAGTTTCCTTGCAAGAAAGGATGATTTACTAAAACCTAGTAAGCAAAATGTATGTGCATATTAATCTACAAAACATCTTATAAAATAAACTATGTAATCTTATGTAATAGTTATCAGATGAAAACTGATATACAGAAATAAAGTTTCTACCTTTTCCAGCAAATATTTCTTCTGCAGGAATAGCTAAATCATGATCTGAATCATAGGGAGAAGAATCTGGAGTTTTTACTAATACACGTTCCTTAGGAGGTGACGAAGGTGAGCGAGGAGGAGTTGGCTGTGGGGTAGCCACTGGGGTACATACTCTTGCCTAAAATAAATAAAACAAGGTATTGATAATCACTCAAGATCGTATAATCACCCAATACCGATAATGTCCAATAATGAAATGAGTTCATTCAAGATTACAAAGAATTTAAATGAATGGGAGGAAATGGAGCCCTACCTTGAACTTCTAGCTGTGAGTTTCAAGACTAGCCTGCAGAGAGCCTCAGGCTACTGCACTAGCTCTGCCTCTGAAGTAGGCCCCAAAGAAAGCTAAGGCTCCCTCTTCTAACATAGAGAGGAAGACACAGTGAATATACAGCTGAAGATGAAATGCAAACACAAGCTGGGGAGGCCATATAACAGAAAGGAAGTGTTTTAACTGACAATATATCAAAGAGCAGCCTTTTAGCACAAAAGAACAGAGCTTGTGAAAAGTAATGGAAGGATAAGAAAAAGCAGGGGTGGAAGGGATGAAATGAAGACAATGTGGAGATGGAAAGTACTGAGGAAGGAAAAAGTAAACAATAGTGTGAATTAAGTCTCCTTTCCTAGCCATATCTTACCTCCCTAATTCCCTTCCCCAGAGTCATCAAACATAATTTTGATTGAAGACATTTCATGTGTGTATAGATTATCTGCGGAATAACTTCTTAAAAGTGGGACTGCTTGGTTAAAGGGTTAATTGCTTTTTTAATTTGAATATATATCGCCAAATTTCCCTCTGCAGGGTTATATTATTGTACACTAACCAAAAGAAGATATGAGAATTCCCATTTCCCCAAGGTTTTCTACACAATGTCATTATATAAGTAAAAGTGAGGTTTCAGTGATTTTTTTTCTTATTATCAGTGATACTGACCATCTTTTTATATGTATATGGGCCATTTGTATTTCTTTTTTGTGTGTTAACTGTCTAGACATATCTTTTAGCTATTTTTCAAATATACTATCTTTTTTCTCCTCATTCTGAAACATCTGCATAGAGGAGGGTAATTAGCCTTTATTCTGATTATGAGTTGAAAATTGATATGCAATTTTAAAACCATGAAGCATATTAGAAATTCTATGGTACTGCTTAATAATTAGTATATTCTCAGACTTTATTTCTTTCCTTTTAACTACATAAAACTATAGCATAAGAGCACTGTTGTCAAATATAATTCTACTAACCATAATTATCAGAGAATCTAAGGTATTCTAATTAGTATTGGTAATGGACAATGATGATAAACAATTAGTTATTGAATGCCAAGTTCCAGGCAGTAGATGAAGCTCTTTACATTCATCATCTCACTATATCTTCCACAAAATCTTAGCTAAGATGTTAACAGTACCATAAAGATGTCAATTCTCTCCAAATTAAACTAATCAAAATAGGATCAATTTCCACAAAAATTCCAACAAAATCTTTCATGGCACTTGAAAACTGTATTTTAATGTATACTTGGAAGATCAAAGTATCAAGAAAAGTCATGACAATTCTGGACATAATGAACAATATGGCAGTGAGAGAAGGGAGCTTGCCCTCCTAGATACTCAGCAAGTAGATTCTGGTGAAGTCCTGATTATTTAAACTTTATGGGTCTTCTCTATTATATATATGAAACTAAAGCAACAGAGCTGATGGTTCGAATTCAGATCTCCCCAAGTCCATACTCTTAACATTGTATAGACTGCCTCTTTCACAGATTTTTCTACATTTTCTCATGCAATTGCCCTCATAAGAGTATATGCAGTATATGGGCAGAAAACACACCACCATTAATTGGCACAAAGAAATCCATAACTCGGATAACAACTGCATTGCATGCATGACCAATGGGCTGAAAAAACACACACCAAAACTATGTACATAATTTCTGGCACACTAACCACAACACGCCAATTACATTATAGCAATCTCTATAAAATTCAAACATGTAACTTTATGTTTATACCTTAAGTGAGGTAGTTTAAATGTTTCATCTATATAAAATGATACCTTCATGATCTATAGAATTAGAAGTGACTATAAAGTTTTAAACAGCTGGTAGTAGTAGTATAAAGTCTATTTTAGTTTTGTATAATTCCATGTTCCTATAATAGATTAAAAACTATTTAGCATAGCAAGGCTGATGAAGGAAACAACAGAAGTGCCTAAAATATATTTTATCTTTTAATATAATATATTAATTTTAATATAATCATCTCATCTTTTAAAGAGTAAAAATAGTAGTTTATATAATAACCCAAAGTAATGTGTGAACATTGACTATATCTTGAGTTTAATAAAATCTACAAAGGATATTTTTGAACAACAGGGAAATTCAAATATGGGCTCTATATTATGTAGTATTAACATCAATGTTAAATTTCTTCAGGAGTATAATGATGGCATTTTGATTATATAATAAAGAATCTTATTCTTAGGAGATAACTGCTAATGCTTTCAGAAGTGAAATGTCATAATATCTGTAACTTTCAAATAATTTTTAAAGAATATATAACATATAAGGACATAAAATTTGTCAAAAAGTTATCAATTGGTAAATATTAAAGGTATACAGACATTCATTGTATTATACTTTCAACTTTTCTATAAATTTAAAAGCTTTTAAAGTAAAATGCTAGGGAAAATATTACTATAATATCATAGCAAAAAAATCAATCTCAACCACAAGCTATGATCTTATTATGATACCTAATTTAAAATTTGTCTATCTTACTGTTTTTTAATAAATGTATCAAAAACACCCCAGGACTCCAAGTCATTAAAAGAGAGTCACTCCTACCGGCAAGTATGGGCTGTTTGCTGAAACATCCCCAGAAACACTTGTAGCAACACGACCTTGCTTCTTTGCTTCTCTGTCACCCAGCATGACAGCAATGGTCTCAGCAAGAGCCTCATTCACAAAATGGCTAATCATATCTGAATTCACAGGAACCCCAGCATCAACAAAAAGCTGGAAGGCACCATTGCTTGTTCCTTCCACTAAAAAAAAAAAAAAAAAAAGAATTTCAGAGTAAGTGTGCAAGAAACATGCAATCCAAATCTGAGTTGTTAAAATTTTAGAGATGAAAACATAATGTGTATAAGGAAGAGGAAGAATAAAAATGAAAATAAAAAATATTACATAAGAGAATACGATGATAACTCACATATTGAACACCTTCTTTAACAAATCATAAAAAGGAGGAAAACACCCAGATGAAAACTTTACTTACATGGTCTCTTCCTACCACTTCAGAATTTAGTGATAAAAAAGACTTGCATACACCTGAAACGTTCTCATCTGAAAACAACTCATATTTCTAAGAACAGGGCAACAGGAAACTCTATGATAGATCTTGGTCAAAACACCAAGGCACAGGGGTACCTGGGTGGCTCAGTTGATTGAGTGTCTAGCTTTGGTTTAGGTCATGGTCCGAGGGTCCTGGATCCAGCCCAGAGCTGGGTTACCTGCCCAGTGGGGAGCCTGCTTCTCCCTCCCATTACCCCTCCCCTCCACTTGTGTTCTCTCTCTCATAAGCTCTCTCTCTCTCAATTAAATAAAATCTTTAAAATAAATAAATATATAAATGAGTAATAAAAACCAAAACACAAAGATCCAATGACTACAGAGGATTTTAAAGAAAGAGTAGCTGCTTAATAAATACAAAGACAAATCTGAGTTGTTAAAATTTTAACAACTTCCTTCTAGTTTCAGATACATCAGTTAATAACATTATAGGCTACTCCTACTCACTTTTATAGTACTTTGCATGCTTGATATCAGAAGCTGTATAGATATATTAATATTCCAAATAGGTTATAATTTTTCCCTTATATGAATGTACATAAAATTGAGAAAAACTTCCTAAACAGACTTTACTAGACTTAAAGTGGGCTCTATGTCTAAAGCTCTGTGGAAAACATGTAAACAATGATAATACAATTTGGTGGAGATGTAACCTCGCCAAAGAAGTAAAAGTAAAGGAGCAATATCCACAATTCCTTAAAAAGTGGTTACAGGTGTCTTAGGATCACCTGTTGAGGGATAAGTAATAGTAGTTTACTCTTAAGTTACCATAGCAATGACTACCAAATGTCAAATTTGTATTTGACAGTGTATGTAGATACTTCTCCTTTTAAGTTCTCATAATTTATTGTTTTGGCATGATCAGAAATTAGAACGTTTCTATTATAAAGGCCAAAAGCCCTACCAAGACATAGGCAAAACAAAACAAACACATATACTTATAAATAGAAAAGAATAGAATTTAAATGCCCAATTTGGAAATTATAAGATTTCCATTAAAAAAAACCCATAAATTTCCTCATAACTTTGTTGATCATTTTTTTCCCTTCTTTCCAAAAGGTGCTAAAAGAAAATCTGGAGGGGTAGGTAGCAGTGGAGGAGGCATTCAAGTTATACTAAACAAAAAGAATTAACTAAATGCAACAATAAATCATATGGAGTGAGGGAACAGGCTATGGCCGGGTAGAGATGAGGAAAAAAGAAAAAAAAATAAACAATAACTCCAAAGCTTTGGAGATTGGGCACTTGGAAAATTCGGATCTTAACGTAAACAGGAACAAAAAAAAGGGCAAGTTGGGCTAGAAAACTCTGGACATGTCAAGTTTTGGGATGCTGGTGCAGAGACACAACTGCAACCTGGAGAAGTAGCAGGCTGAGACTACTTCAGCTAGCCAGAGATCAGCTAGATAGCTTATATAAAGATTGCAAACACCTGAAAATCCATCAGCAGATCGAAGAGAAGAAGAACAGCAATTCTGGAAACAGAAAAACAACCACTTTCTGAAAGGTAGGACCGGCGGAGAAGTGAATCCAAAGCGACGGGAAGATAGACCCCGGGGGGAGGGGCCGGCTCCCGGCAAGCGGCGGAGCAACGGAGCACAAAATCAGGACTTTTAAAAGTCTGTTCCGCTGAGGGACATCGCTCCAGAGGCTAAACCGGGGCGAAGCCCACGCGGGGTCAGCGTGGCCTCAGGTCCCACAGGGTCACAGAAGGATTGGGGGTGTCTGAGTGTCGCAGAGCTTGTGGGTATTGGAATGGGAAAGCCGGCTACAGAGACAGAGCCGACAGTAAGCTCACAGCTCGGTGTTACCTTGAACCGGTCGCAGGCTCAGTGAGCTCAGAGCGGGGCCGGAGGTCAGGCAGACGGGAGTAACTGGGCGCTGTTCTCTGAGGGCGCACTGAGGAGTGGGGCCCTGGGCTCTCGGCTCCTCCGGCCGGAGACCAGGAGGCCACCATTTGTATTCCCGTCCTCCGGAACTCTACAGAAAGCGCTCAGGGAAAAAAAGCTCCTGAAAGCAAACCCTAGCGGATTACTCACCCCGGCCCCTGATAAGGGCGATGCAATTCCGCTTGGGGCAAACACAGTTGAGAATCACTACAACAGGCCCCTCCCCCAGAAGATCAAGGAGAAATCCAGCCGAGACCAAGTTCACCTACCAAGGAGTGCGGTTTCAATACCAAGGAGAGCAGCAGAATTCCAGAGGAGGAGAAAGCAAAGCACGGAACTCATGGCTTTTTCCCTGTGATTTTTTTTAGTCTTGTAGTTAATTTAAATTTTTTTCTTTTTCATTTTTTGTTTTTTTTCTTGCCTTCTGGTTAAATTTTTTTTTAACTTTTACCTTTTTCCTTTTTAACGTTTTTAACTAGTTTATCTAATATATATTCTTTTCTTTTTTATATTTTTCTTATTTGTTTTCTTTTTTTTAATTCTTTTCTTTTTTTTCTTTTTTCCTTTTTTTTCATTCTTCCTTTTTGAACCTCTTTTTATCCCCTTTCTCCCCCCTCACGATTTGGGATCTCTTCTAATTTGGTTAAAGCATATTTTCCTGGGGTTGTTGCCACCCTTTTAGTATTTTACTTGCTCCTTCATATACTCTTATCTGGACAAAATGACAAGACGGAAAAATTCAACACAAAAAAAAAGAACAAGAGGCAGTACCGAAGGCTAGGGACCGAATCAATACAGACATTGGTAATATGTCAGATCCAGAGTTCAGAATGACAATTCTCAAGGTTCTAGCCGGGCTCGAATAAGGCATGGAAGATATTAGAGAAACCCTCTCGAGAGATATAAAAGCCCTTTCTGGAGAAATAAAAGAACTAAAATCTAACCAAGTTGAAATCAAAAAAGCTATTAATAAGGTGCAATCAAAAATGGAGGCTCTCACTGCTAGGATAAATGAGGCAGAAGAAAGAATTAGTGATATAGAAGACCAAATGATAGAGAATAAAGAAGCTGAGCATAAGAGGGACAAACAGCTACTGGACCACGAGGGGAGAATTCGAGAGATAAGTGACACCATAAGACGAAACAACATTAGAATAATTGGGATTCCAGAAGAAGAAGAAAGAGAGAGGGGAGCAGAAGGTATACTGGAGAGAATTATTGGGGAGAATTTCCCCACTATGGCAAAGGGAACAAGCATCAAAATTCAGGAGGTTCAGAGAACGCCCCTCAAAAATCAATAAGAATAGGCCCACACCCCGTCACCTAATAGTAAAATTTACAAGTCTCAGTGACAAAGAGAAAATCCTGAAAGCAGCCTGGGAAAAGAAGTCTGTAACATACAATGGTAAAAATATTAGATTGGCAGCTAACTTATCCACAGAGATCTGGCAAGCCAGAAAGAGCTGGCATGATATTTTCAGAGCACTAAACGAGAAAAACATGCAGCCAAGAATACTATATCCAGCTAGGCTATCATTGAAAATAGAAGGAGAGATTAAAAGCTTCCAGGACAAACAAAAACTGAAAGAATTTGCAAACACCAAACCAGCTCTACAGGAAATATTGAAAGGGGTCCTCTAAGCAAAGAGAGAGCCTACAAGTGGTAGATCAGAAAGGAACAGAGACCACATACAGTAACAGTCACCTTACAGGCAATACAATGGCACTAAATTCATATCTCTCAATAGTTACCCTGAATGTTAATGGGCTAAATACCCCTGTCAAAAGACACAGGGTATCAGAATGGATAAAAAAACAAACCCATTTATATGTTGCCTCCAAGAAACTCATTTTAAGCCCGAAGACACCTCCAGATTTAAAGTGAGGGGGTGGAAAAGAGTTTACCATGCTAATGGACATCAGAAGAAAGCAGGAGTGGCAATCCTTATATCAGATCAATTAGATTTTAAGCCAAAGACTATAATAAGAGATGAGGAAGGACACTATAATATACTCAAAGGGTCTGTCCAACAAGAAGATTTAACAATTTTAAATATCTATGCCCCCAACGTGGGAGCAGCCAACTATATAAACCAATTAATAACAAAATCAAAGAAACACATCAACAATAGTACAATAATAGTAGGGGACTTTAACACTCCCCTCACTGAAATGGACAGATCATCCAAGCAAAAGATCAGCAAGGAAATAAAGGCCTTAAACGACACACTGGACCAGATGGACATCACAGATATATTCAGAACATTTCATCCCAAAGCAACAGAATACACATTCTTCTCTAGTGCACATGGAACATTCTCCAGAATAGATCACATCCTCGGTCCTAAATCAGGACTCAAGCGGTATCAAAAGATTGGGATCATTCCCTGCACATTTTCAGAACACAATGCTCTAAAGCTAGAACTCAACCACAAAAGGAAGTTTGGAAAGAACCCAAATACATGGAGACTAAACAGCATCCTTCTAAAGAATGAATGGTTCAACCAGGAAATTAAAGAAGAATTGAAAAAAATCATGGAAACAAATGATAATGAAAATACAACAGTTCAAAATCTGTGGGGCACAACAAAGGCAGTCCTGAGAGGAAAATATATAGCGGTACAAGCCTTTCTCAAGAAACAAGAAAGGTCTCAGGTACACAACCTAACCCTACACCTAAAGGAGCTGGAGAAAGAACAAGAAAGAAACCCTAAGCCCAGCAGGAGAAGAGAAATCATAAAGATCAGAGCAGAAATCAATGAAATAGAAACCAAAAAAACAATAGAACAAATAGAACAAACTAGGAGCTGGTTCTTTGAAAGAATTAATAAAATTGATAACCCCCTGGCCCGACTTATCAAAAAGAAAGAGAAAGGACCCAAATAAATAAAATCATGAATGAAAGAGGAGAGATTACAACTAACACCAAAGAAATACAAACTATTATAAGAACATACTATGAGCAACTCTATGCCAATAAATTTGACAATCTGGAAGAAATGGATGCATTCCTAGAAACATATAAACTACCACAACTGAACCAGAAAGAAATAGAAAGCCTGAACAGACCCATAACCAGTAAGGAGATTGAAACAGTCATTAAAAGTCTCCAAACAAAGAAAAGCCCAGGGCCAGACAGCTTCGTGGGGGAATTCTACCAAACATTTAAAGAAGAACTAATTCCTATTCTCCTGAAACTGTTCCAAAAAATAGAAATGGAAGGAAAACTTCCAAACTCATTTTATGAGGCCAGCATCACCTTGATCCCAAAACCAGACAAGGATCCCATCAAAAAAGAGAGCTATAGACCAATATCCTTGATGAACACAGATGCGAAAATATTCAACAAAATACTAGCCAATAGGATTCAACAGTACATTAAAAGGATTATTCACCACGACCAAGTGGGATTTATTCCAGGGCTGCAAAGTTGGTTCAACATCCGCAAATCAGTCAATGTGATACAACACATCAATAAAAGAAAGAACAAGAACCATATGATACTCTCAATAGATGCTGAAAAAGCATTTGACAAAGTACAGCATCCCTTCCTGATCAAAACTCTTCAAAGTGTAGGAATAGAGGGCACATACCTTAATATCATCAAAGCCATCTATGAAAAACCCACCGCAAATATCATTCTCAATGGAGAAAAACTGAAAGCTTTTCCGCTAAGGTCAGGAACACGGCAGGGATGTCCATTATCACCACTGCTATTCAACATAGTACTAGAGGTCCTAGCCTCAGCAATCAGACAACAAAAGGAAATTAAAGGCATCCAAATCGGCAAAGAAGAAGTCAAATTATCACTCTTCGCAGATGATATGATACTATATGTGGAAAACCCAAAAGACTCCACTCCAAAACTGCTAGAACTTGTACAGGAATTCAGTAAAGTGTCAGGATATAAAATCAATGCACAGAAATCAGTTGCATTTCTCTACACCAACAGCAAGACAGAAGAAAGAGAAATTAAGGAGTCCATCCCATTTACAATTGCACCCAAAACCATAAGATACCTAGGAATAAACCTAACCAAAGAGACACAGAATCTATACTCAGAAAACTATAAAGTACTCATGAAAGAAATTGAGGAAGACACAAAGAAATGGAAAAATGTTCCATGCTCCTGGATTGGAAGAATAAATATTGTGAAAATGTCTATGCTACCTAAAGCAATCTACACATTTAATGCAATTCCTATCAAAGTACCATCCATCTTTTTCAAAGAAATGGAACAAATAATTCTAAAATTTATATGGAACCAGAAAAGACCTCGAATAGCCAAAGGGATATTGAAAAGGAAAGCCAACGTTGGTGGCATCACAATTCCGGACTTCAAGCTCTATTACAAAGCTGTCATCATCAAGACAGCATGGTACTGGCACAAAAACAGACACATAGATCAATGGAACAGAATAGAGAGCCCAGAAATAGACCCTACAGTCAACTAATCTTCGACAAAGCAGGAAAGAATGTCCAATGGAAAAAAGACAGCCTCTTCAATAAATGGTGCTGGGAAAATTGGACAGCCACATGCAGAAAAATGAAATTGGACCATTTCCTTACACCACACACAAAAATAGACTCAAAATGGATGAAGGACCTCAATGTGCGAAAGGAATCCATCAAAATCCTTGAGGAGAACACAGGCAGCAACCTCTTCGACCTCAGCCACAGCAACATCTTCCTAGGAACAACACCAAAGGCAAGGGAAGCAAGGGCAAAAATGAACTATTGGGATTTCATCAAGATCAAAAGCTTTTGCACAGCTAAGGAAACAGTTAACAAAATCAAAAGACAACTGACAGAATGGGAGAAGATATTTGCAAACGACTTATCAGATAAAGGACTAGTGTCCAGAATCTATAAAGAACTTAGCAAACTCAACACCCAAAGAACAAATAATCCAATCAAGAAATGGGCAGAGGACATGAACAGACATTTCTGCAAAGAAGACATCCAGATGGCCAACAGACACATGAAAAAGTGCTCCATATCACTCGGCATCAGGGAAATACAAATCAAAACCACAATGAGATATCACCTCACACCAGTCAGCATGGCTAAAATTAACAAGTCAGGAAATGACAGATGCTGGCGAGGATGCGGAGAAAGGGGAACCCTCCTACACTGTTGGGGGGAATGCAAGCTGGTGCAGCCACTCTGGAAAACAGCATGGAGGTTCCTCAAAATGTTGAAAATAGAACTGCCCTATGACCCAGCAATTGCACTATTGGGCATTTACCCTAAAGATACAAATGTAGTGATCCAAAGGGGCACGTGCACCCGAATGTTTATAGCAGCAATGTCCATAATAGCCAAACTATGGAAAGAACCTAGATGTCCATCAACAGATGAATGGATCAAGATGATGTGGTATATATACACAATGGAATACTATGCAGCCATCAAAAGAAATGAAATCTTGCCATTTGCGACAACATGGATGGAACTAGAGCGTATCATGCTTAGCGAAATAAGTCAAGCAGAGAAAGACAACTATCATATGATCTCCCTGATGTGAGGAAGTGGTGATGCAACATGGGGGCTTAAATGGGTAGAAGAATAAATGAAACAAGATGGGAGTGGGAAGGAGACA
The DNA here is from genome assembly GCF_964662115.1 of Mustela nivalis. NCBI lineage: Eukaryota > Metazoa > Chordata > Mammalia > Carnivora > Mustelidae > Mustela > Mustela nivalis. Next base: position 41,496,813 of record NC_139025.1, read on the forward strand.
AACCATAAGTGACTCTTAAAAATATATGTTTATAAAAAATAAAAAATTTAAAAAAAAAAAGAGTCACTGATCGTTTGTCTCCCTCCCAATTTAATCTTGTTTCATTTATTCTTCTCCTACCCCCTTAACCCCCCATGTTGCATCTCTACTTCCTCATATCAGGGAAATCATATGATAGTTGTCTTTCTCTGACTGACTTATTTCGCTAGGATTAAACCCTTTTTAAGAAGGCATAATATGTTCACATTCATTTTAGGTTTAGGGAAGGTTATAGTGGTTAGTTCTCTACTGGGTTTTAGTTGTCAATAGCCAATAAATTTTAAAACTTGTAATTACAAGTTTAAAACTTGTAATTTTTTAAACTTCTGTTGAAGCATTTAACTTTCAGGTTATAAATTTTCTGTTATTTGGAGGCAGCTGGGTTGCTCAGTCATTAGAGCCTTGATCTCAGATCTTGGTCTCAAGGCTGTGAGTTTAAGCCCCATGTTGGGTGTGGAATCCACTTATAAATTTTTTCTGTGAAATGAAAAATTTGTGTTTTAAATTAAAAATTTAGAATTAAAAAAAAAAAAAAAGAATTAGAGGTGGTCAACAGTGCCCATGCTAGAGCCACGAGGGAAGATAAGGATTTGGAAAAAAAAGGTTATGCACCTGAATGTTTACAGCAGCAATGTCCACAATAGCCAAACTATGGAAAGAACCTAGACGTCCATCAACAGATGAATGGATAAAGAAGATGTGGTATATATACACAATGGAATACTATGCAGCCATCAAAAGAAATGAAATCTTGCCATTTGCGACAACGTGGATGGAACTAGAGCGTATCATGCTTAGCGAAATAAGTCAAGCGGAGAAAGACAACTATCATATGATCTCCCTGATATGAGGAAGTGGTGATGCAACATGGGGGGTTAAGGGGGTAGGAGTAGAATAAATGAAACAAGATGGGATTGGGAGGGAGACAAACCATAAGTGACTCTTAATCTCACAAAACAAACTGAGGGTTGCTGGAGGGAGGGGGTTGGGAGAAGGGGTGTGGGGTTATGGACATTGGGGAGGGTATGTGCTTTGGTGAGTGCTGTGAAGTGTGTAAACCTGGCAATTCACAGACCTGTACCCCAGGGGATAAAAATACATTATATGTTTATAAAAAAAATAAAAAATTAAAAAAAACTTTATTAAAAGGTTATTCTTGACAAGATTCTGTGAGAGAGGAGCTTCACTAGAAGGGCAGAAAGCTCCATGAGGACTAAAGAGAAAGTGGGTAATGAAAAAGTATAAGCCATAAATATAGGCTGGGAAGTCTAAGAATTGGACAGTTAGAGTCTGTGGGAGAAGAAAAGTAGGTAATTCTGGACTGGAGAGAAGGCAAAAAAATAGAAGTAATGATACAGAAGAATGTTTTAAAAAGAAGAACAAGGGGTGCCTGGGTGGCTCAGTCAGTCAAGATCTGAGACTTTGGCTCAGATCATGATCTCAGGGTCCTGGGATTGAGCCCCTCATTGAGCCCTGCTGCATCAGGCCCCTGTCAGGCTCTACGCTCAGTGGGGAGTCTGCCTTTGTTTCTCTCCCTCTGTCCCTCCTCATGGTCATGCTTAGGCACACACCTCTCTCTCTCTCTCTCTCTCACACACACACAAATTAATTAATTAATTAATTAAATCTTTTTTAAAAACAACAAATTTGGAGAACTTATACAATCCAATTTCAAGATATTTTTAAATTACAATAAGGTATGATATTGACATAAAAATAAACTTACAGATCAAGGCACAGAAAAAAAGCCCAGAAACAGATTCATACATATTTAGCCAACTGATTTTCAACAATGGTGTCAGAGTAATTCATTGCAAGAAAGGATAATCTTTTCAACAAATAATGCTAGAACAATTGGATATCCATACACTGAAAAAAAAAAATCTTTGTATATGGTGCAAAGTAGGGATCAAAATTAACTCAACATGTACCACAGACCTAAATGCATAGTCTGAATCCGTACACATTCTAGAAGGAAATATAGGAGAAAAGCTTAATGATCTTGAGAAATAATATATCAAAAAACACAAACTATAAAAGAAAAATTGATAAATTAAAATCCATCAAAATTAACCTTTTCATTTTCTTTTTCTTTTTAAAGATTTTATTTATTTATTTGAGAGAGAGCAAGAGTGAGAGATCATAAGCAGGGAGAGCCATAGAGGGAGTGGCAGAGAGGGAAGCAGGCTCCTAGCCTAGCAGGGCTTGATCCCAGTACCCCAGGATCATTACCAGAGCCAAAGGCTTAACCTACTGAGACACCCGGGTGCCCCAACATTTTTCCCTGACCCATTTAAAAGATAATGCTGAGAAAACAAAAAGGTGAGACACAAACTAGGAGAACATACTGTAAATTCTATCTAATAAAGGACTTGTATCAAGAATAAAGAACTTTTACAACTCAATAATAGGAAGACACAAACCTCAATTTTAAAATGGGCAAAAGATTTAAAGGACATTTCCACCAAAGTAAACATACTGGTGGCAAATAAGCACATAGAAAAAATGCACATCATTAGTCATTAGGGAACTGTGAAAAATGAGATCTCTCTACATGCTTACGGAATGTCTATAATTAAAAACACTGACAACACCAAGTGCTGGTGAGGTTGGAGAGCAACTGGAGCTCTCAGGCAATGCTGGCTGGGAATGCAAAATAGAACAGCCTCTCTAAAAACACGCAGCAGTTTCTTATCTGTTATCACAGCTTTATTTCTAGTAGCCCCAAACTAAAAGAGTACAAATTTCCATGAACTGGTAACTGGATTAACAAATTATGATAGGTCCATAATATTATTACTAGATGCATAAAACATGATTGTCAAAGCTTTATGTTAAATAAAGGCTGACACAAAAGGATATATATTATATGACTACATATATAAAAAATTCTAGTAAAGACAAAAATACAGTGATAGAAAGCAGATCAGCAGCTATTAGGGCCCAGTAGGTGTGGGAGGGGCTGAGGAACGGACTACAAAGTGGCATAAGTGAATTTTTTAGAACGATGGGAGTGTTTTTTTTATATCATGATTGAGTGGCTAATGCACAGTTCTATTGATCAAAATTCATCACACTGTACGCTAAGAATTGGCAAACTTTATGGCAAGTAAACTATACCTCAAAAAAGCTAATGGAAAAAGAGGAGGTGAAAGAGGGGGGAAAGGAAGAAGAAGAAAGGAGAAAATAATAGAAGAGGAGGAACAGGAGGAAGGATGAGAAGGAGAGAATGATTTAGGTTCCATAAAGAGGTTCATCCATCCATCCAGTGTCAAAAGCTAGGCACTAAAGGAGAAACATCCATAATCCTGAGTAATTTATAGTCTAGTGAAACAGATAATGTAAGCCAATTGTAATCCAATCTGATAGTCCCCCTAACAAAGATATGTACAAAGTGCTACGGGAAGTAATGGAGAGATTTGGGGTGGGAGGGATGGAAGGATAGAATAATGTGAACACTGCAGTATGAAATACAGAGGTGAGAGAAAACTTACCTCCACTATAGAGAACAAAATGAAAAGGATATTGGAAGTAAGAGCCTATCTTTTGTCAGCTGAGGAATACTTGACCTCTAAAATACATAAACCCAGGTTTTATCTTTTTTTTTTTTTTAAGATTTATTTATTTATTTATTTATTTGAGAGAGAGAGCGAGAGAGCGAGCACGTGTGCACACACATCTGCAGGCAGGGGCAGAGGGAAAGAGACTCTGAAGCAGACTCCCGGTGAGTGCAAAGCCCAACGTGGAGGTCTATCCCACAACTCATGAGATCATGACCTGAACCAAAATCAAGAGTCAGATGTTCAACCAGTTGAGCCATCCAGGTGTCCCAAGGTTTTATCTTTCAATACCAAAAGAAAGTAAAAGATTCCATTTCACTTACCGATGTCAGAAGTCAATGGTTCACTTGCCTCACTGACTGAAACACTGACATCAGGTCTGGCCTGTTGTTGAATTGGAAAGAGCCCAGAGATAATTCTCGACATTATCTCTTGTTCTACCCTGAGGAATAAAAGTTGAGGATTCCTAAATTTGACTGAATGTACAAAGTATTAGAAATAACACCCCTAAAAATAAACTTTACCAATGGACACAAACATTTACACAACAAAGCAGTAATTCTAAAGGTTTAATCTGGAAAAAAAAAAATAAAGGGATCTCCCAGTTGAATAAACCACATGAAACAGAATCACCATGTGGGAGGCAGATTTAAATTTGATTTAATCAACTTGAAGATTAGCCTAATGAAAAGTGTAACAGACCTCTTAAATTCATAATAAGGTTTAGGTCAAGGATTATCGGACGTATCATGCACCTAAAATGTTGGGTTCCCTACTTGGAAAGCACCCATATAAAAGCACACAAGATCAGAATTAGAAAAGAAGTCCAGCTGCCCTCTCTTCAAAGAAATAAATATTTGGACTACAATACAGGTAGTTTTCTTCTTAAAAAGGAAAGACAATTTATTTCCAAGGTCATTTTTAGGAAATGAAAGAGGAAAGAGAGAAGGAAGGGAAAAGGGAATATAATAGGAGATCAGTTCTGTACATTTCTTTACAACACCCAGGAGGCTGGTGAAAAACTATTATACACGTATAGATAGTCATTGTAGAGAAATTAGAAAATATGTGAGTTACAAAATCTCACACAAAATCTCGGACTCATGGATAAACACAACTAACAATTTGGTATATGTTTTTCAAATTTTTTCCTATGTACATTTTTTTTGGTTTTGTTGTTGTGGTGGTTTTTTTGTGTGTGTTTGTTTTTTTGAGAGAGAGTACATGTGCAAGTGGGGGTGGGGGGTGAGAAGGGGCAGAAGGAGAGGGGTAGAGAGAATCTTTTTTTTTTTAAGATTTTATTTATTTATTTGACAGAGAGATCACAAGTTAGCAGAAAGGTAGGCAGGTGGGGGGAGAGCAGGCTCCCTGCTGAGCAGAGAGCCCCATGTGGGACTCCATCCAAGAACCCTGAGATCATGACCTGAGCTGAAGGCAGAGGCTTAAGCTACTGAGCCACCCAGATGCCCCAGAGAGAGAGAATCTTAAGCAGACTTCACACCCAGCATAGAACCCAAAGTTGGGCTTGATCTCACGACCCTGCGATCATGACCTGAACTGAAACCAGAGTCAGATGCTTAACCAACTGCACCACCCAGGTATCCCTGCATGTGTATTTTTGAGTGCAGTCTTTTAATTCTTAATATCATTCAACATCATTAAATATTCTTCTAAGTGCAATCTTGGTAAGTATTACTATTAAGTTTACTTTATGCCATAACTTCCTTAAAGTTTCTCACAGGTGAAAACAGAGATAAAAACGGAGTTCAGAGGTGCCTGGGTGGCTCAGATCATTTGGGCATCTGCCTTCAGCTCAGGTCATGATCCCAGGGTCCTGGGATCGAGTTCCACATCGGGCTCCCTACTCAGCAAGGAGCCTGCTTCTCCCACTGCCTGCTGCCCCCCCTTGCTTGTTTTCTCTCTCTTGCTCTCTAATAAATAAATAAAATCTTAAAAAAAAAAAAAGAGTTCATAAGTTATAGAAGTAACAAGCAGAACAATGCCTTGTTTACGGTAAGCACTGTATGTGCTAAGTAGTCTATGGCTGAGTAGCAGAACCATAATTATTTCCTTAGGAATTTCTGGAAGTGAATCATGGAATTAAAGAATATGTACATTAAAAAAAAAAGAATACATACATTTTGAAGGCTTTTGTTACTTAACAGCCTCTTTTGCCATAATAGACAGCCTAAATACAAATATTCAAGAAAAACAATACCTTCAACAACTATTTAAACCCTCACATCACATCAAATAGTTCCCAGTGACTGTAACAAAGGAAAAGTTTAATAAACAAAAGGAGACAAGGAAGATTTTCAACTAAAATTTAATACTTTCTTTCTTTCTTTTTTTTTTTTTTTATTTATTTATCTGACAGACAGAGATCACAAATAGGCAGAGAGAGAGAGGGAGGGAAGCAGGCTCCCCGCCGAGCAGAGAGCCCGATGCGGGGCTCGATCCCAGGACCCTGGGACAATGACCCGAGCCAAAGGCAGAGGCTTCAACCCACCGAGCCATCCAGGTGCCCCTAAAATTTAATACTTTCTATCTGCTACTACGATTCTGTTCATACCAACACCACTGTAAACTCACCACTGAATTAAGCTATTTTCCAATGTTTCTTTTCTCTGAATTACTTTATCCAGAACATCAGTGGTGGGCTGAAAAGTAGAAGCAACTGGCGGAAATGGAGGACCATTATATTTTGTAGAAACAACTTTAACACTTCTGTTAAACTCCAGAATTGGCTCAGAGTGTTCTGGAATTTCATCACGTTTTTCCTCTTCCTGGTAATAATTAAAAACAAAACTATTACATTCATGTATTTGTTTAACATTTACTGAATGACTAGGGTAAGCATGAAACTTGGGTTGGTAAATTAACCATCACTTCTACATTAATCAATAGCATTTCTAATTAGGTGGCATCAAGTTATTTACAATATATACATTTGTCATACAAATTGCCTTGAAGAAACCTTAATTATACAATTATTTTGTCTTTTTAAAACCCACTGTTCACTTTAAGCAGTCATAAAACAAACTAAATAACTTGGTTTTTCCTGCATAGAACATTAACACTTCCCTCTATAAATTTATTATCTTAACTTATTATAATAAATTAATGCTTCTAAATATCACTGCTTCCTCTTTCTGAACCTATAATTTACGTCTACAAATGCAGTTAGGTTACCTTATACATTATTTGCACCATCATATGATCAAAGAAATAATTTCTGAAAATTTTAAACTTTTCATTATGAAAATATCAGACATGTTTAAAAGAAAACAAAATAGTGCTCATATACTATATTGGTTATGTATAAATTATGCATATCCCATTTACTTGTTGCCAGCTTTAACAATTACCAACCCACAGCTATTTGTGTCACCTCTACACAACCCCATCTGCTTTACCTTTCACATATAATTTTGAAACAAATCACAAATCTCATTTTACCTGTAAATGGTTTAATATGTATCTCAAAAAAATTAGAAGTCTTTAAAAACTATAATTCGATTAATATCCTCCCATTAAAAAATTAACTCCACAACTAATAAGTGGCAGAGCCAGGATTGGAACACTTGGCTCTGACTCCAAATCATGTGTTATTTCTTTTTTTTTTTTTTTTTAAAGATTTTTTATTTATTTATTCGACAGACAGAGATCACAAGTAGGCAGAGAGGCAGGCAGAGAGAGAGAGAAAGGGAAGCAGGCTCCCTGTGGAGCAGAGAGCCCGATGCGGGGCTCGATCCCAGGACGCTGAGATCATGACCTGAGCTGAAGGCAGCGGCTTAACCCACTGAGCCACCCAGGCGTCCCCCTCATGTGTTATTTCTATAACTGTTTCTTTCACTTGTACGTGGGAGGAAAAAGTTGTCAAATGTCTTTGCCAGGCATTAGAAATATAAAGATAAGTAAGATTCTTGCCTTTGAAACATTCATGTGCAATTCACATGAGAAAACATGCCAGTGAACAAAAACCTTTAATATAGTACATATCTCTTAATATTCTAAAATAGGGTTTGATTTTATGATGAATAAATCTGGCGTTAGCAGTGAAAGTTCTGAAAGAAATATGAATAAATATCTTGCAATTGTACTGGCATTTTATTATTCAAGTGGTTTCTATGGTATATGATTCTTTTCTCCCATCCTCTATATTTTACTTCTTCCTATTTTCCCCCTTCTTCTATTTTACCATTTCTATATCATTTCTATAGCTCTTCCTGTTATATAGACTCTTCTCTTGGATTTTAGACCCCTCACAACTTTTCCCCTCACTATGAGCTAGCTGGTGATCTTGCCAATAATCCAGAAGTCAGACAGACAAATGTTTAACAGAATAAAGGATAGATTGGAGGGGGGTGAGGAGCCAAAGGAAATGAAAAGGAGGAAGAAAATAGGAAGCAGGAAAGAAGAGATGTAGATGGGAACCAGCTGATATCCATTACATTTCACTGAGGCAGCTAGAGGACACAGATGAAGAGAATACTATACTATAGAATACTAACTTCATAATTTTAAAATAAAAATAATTTAGCTCAAAAGTAAAGGGAAGTTTCTCAAAGCACTGTAACATAATATTGGTGGTGAAAACATACTCAACTATCAGGAACAAGGCAAGCATGTCCCCTCTTACCATTCCTTTTCAACAGTGTACTAAAAGTCCTTGCTAATGCAAGTAGACAATAAAAGCAAATAAAAGGTGTTTGGAAGGAAGAAATAAAACTGTCCTTGTTTGCAGAGGACATGATTGTCTATATAGAAAATCTGAAATAATTGACAAAAAAAAAAAAAACCCCAAACAACTCCTGGAAATAATTATTGATTATAACAAGTTTGCCAACAATGAACAAGTGGAAAATGAAATTAAAAGCACAATACTCTTTACATAAGCACCAAAAAAAATGAAATACTTATGTATAAATCTAACAAAATATGTACAAGAACTTTTTGAAGAGAAGCACAAAATTCTAATGAATGAAATCAAAGAACCAAATCAATAAAGAGATATTCTATGATTTTTTGTGTAGGGTTCATGGAGAGGGAGAGAGAATCTTATCAAATCAAGAGTCAGATGCTTAACCGACTAAGTCACCCACATGCCCCGAGATATTCTACGTTCTTAGATAGGAAGACTCAATACTGTCAAGATACTGGTTGTTCCCAACTTGATCTATAGATTCCATGCAATTCCAATAAAAATCTCAGTAAGATATTATGTGGCTATCAACTAATTGACTCTAAAACTTATATAGAGAGGCAAAAGAACCATAATAGGAGAAGAATAAAGTTGGAGGACAGACACTATTCAACTTCAAGACTTTCTATAAAGCAATAGTAATCAAGCAGTATGGAATTGATGAAAGAACAGACAAACATGAATGGAACAGAATAGAGAGCCCAAAATTAGAACCACATAAATATAGTCAATTCATCTTTGACATAGAAGCAAAGGCAATACAATGGAGCAAGGATCATCTTTTCAACAAGATGATCCACAGGCAAAAAAAAACTAACCTTGCACAGACCTTACACCTTTCACAAAAATTAACTCAAAATGGATCAGAGACTAAATGTAAAACACAAAACTATAAAACTCCTAGAAGAGAACATAGGAGAAAACTGAGATGACTGTGGGTATGGTACTGACTTTTTAGATACACCATCAGATGGGTGATCCATGAAAGAAATAACTGATATGCTGGACTTCATTCAAATTAAAAACTTCTTTGTGAAAGACAACATCAAGAGAGTTAGAAGACAAGCCATAAACAAGAAGAAAATATTTGCCAAAACATATCTGATAAAGAACTATTATTCAGGGGCGCCTGGGTGGCTCAGCGAGTTAAAGCCTCTGCCTTCGGCTGAGGTCATGATCCCAGGGTCCTGGGATCAAGCCCCACATCGGGCTCTTTGCTCTGCAGGGAGCCTGCTTCCTCCCCTCTCTCTCTGCCTGCCTCTCTGCCTACTTGTGATCTTTGTCAGTCAAATAAATAAATAAATAAATCTTAAAAAAAAAAAAAAAAGAACTGTTATTCAAAATATACAAAGGACTCTTAAAACTCAACAATAAGAAAACAACCCGGTTGGGGCACCTGGGTGGCTCAGTGGGTTAAAGCCTCTGCCTTCGGCTCAGGTCATGATCTCAGGGTTCTGGGATAGAGCCCCACATTGGGCTCTCTGCTCAGCAGGGAGCCTGCTTCCTCCTCTCTCTCTGCCTGCCTCTCTGACTACTTGTGATCTCTGTCTCTGTCAAGTAAATAAATAAAAATCTTTAAAACAAAACAAAACAAAACCCGGTTTTAAAAGTAGGCCAAAAACCTTAACAGACAACCTCACCAAAGAAGATATACAGGTGGAAAATAAGCGTATGAAATGATGCACCACATCATATGTCATCAGGGAAATGCAAACTAAAACAACAAAGAAATACCACTACACAAAATCTGGCCAAAATCCAGAATACCTACAACACCAAACACTGACAAAGATGTGCAGCAGCAGGAACTCTCATTCCTTACTGGTGATAAAGAAAAATGGTCGGGGCGCCTGGGTGGCTCAGTGGGTTAAGCCGCTGCCTTCGGCTCAGGTCATGATCTCGGGGTCCCGGGATCGAGTCCCGCGTCGGGCTCTCTGCTCAGCGGGGAACCTGCTTCCTCCTCTCTCTCTCTCTCTCTCTGCCTGCCTCTCGGCCTACTTGTGATCTGTCTGTCAAATAAATAAATAAAATCTTTAAAAAAAAAAAAAAGAAAAGAAAAATGGTACAGCCACTTTGGAAAAAAGTTCACTGGTTTCTTACAAATCTAGATATACTTTTAACATACAATCCAGCAATCATGCTCCTCGATATTTACCTAAGGAGATGAAAACATGTTCATGAAAAAAAATCTGTGCACAGATGTTCATCACAACTTCATTCACAACTGCCAAAACTCAGAAACAACCAAGATATCCTTTAGTAGGTGAATGAGTAAATAAACTGTGGCACATCCAAACAATGGAATATTATTCAGCACTAAAAAGAAATGAGCTATTCAGTCATGAAAAGATATGGAGGAAGCTTAAATGCATATTACTGAGTAAAAGAATCCAAAAAGGCTACACTCTGTATCCTTCTGACCCCATCACATTCCAGAAAAAACAAAACTATGGAGACAATAAGGTCAGTGGTTACCAGGGATTGGGGTGAGCTAGGGAAGAATGAATAGGTAGAACACAAAGAATTTTAGAGAAGAGAAAATACTCTGCCTGATACTGTAATAATGGATACATTTGTTCAAGCCCATAGAATGTACATAAAGTAAACTAAGGATGTTGAGTGATTATGATGGGTCAATTTAGGTTCATCAATTTTAACAAATGTACCACTCCAGATGCTAAGAGTGGGGGAGGCTATACATGTGTGGGGGTAGAAGGTATATGGAAAATCTCTGAACTTTCATCTCATTTTTGTTCATTTTAGAAACTAAAACTGCTCTAAAAATTATATACAGATACATATGTATAATTATCTTTAATTACATGGAAGAATACTGCTAGAAAAATAATTTCTCACATTTTCTAAGCTTTGTTACCTGTATGATATCGATTACTTCATCAAAGTTCGTTCCTGGAAACTTGACCTCTTCTTCATCTACCGTCGTAAGTTCTGGGGTCTAAGAAAGCATTTTCAAGAAGATTTTGTTGTGCTTAATATCGTTTAAATTTATACATAATTTACCATGTTTCTACCCATAACATAAGCTTATAATTACATAGCTCTATTTTTTAATTTTAATATCCTACTTAGAATTGATTTCACTAAAAAAATGAAATCCCAGATAGTACCTGAGCCATCAGGTTTCATTTTAATAGCTCTCAAAAATTAAATATAAGTTTTTGTCAATGACTCCATCAACAATGCAACTTAAGCCAACCAGTCAGGTTGCTAGGATTATGATTTCTCTCCTACAGTTGTGTTTATATGTTAGATATGTAAGTATATGTATATACAAACACACAAAAAGACAGATACAGTATCAAATAAATTAGAAAGTTATAAATACTAATTTAGTGAGATACTAATTTAGCCTGTAGGCCTCACTTGATATAATCTAGTCCCCAAAACCACATCAGCCCCTCCCTGAGAGAAGAATGATAAACAGTCCAAAAACTTATTTGTAACCATATGTTTTAATAAGCTTCTGGTAAAGAAAAAAAAAGTTATTGATGAAAAAATTAAATTAGGCACAATTGCCATTTAAGGTCAGTTCTATTTTACTATTTTATTTTAAAGATTTTATTTATTTATTTGAGAGAGAAAGCATGCAAGCAGTGGGGAGAGGGCAGATGCAGCTGGAGAGGCAGGCTCCCCACTGAGCAGGGAACCCAACTCAGGGCTTGATCCCAGGATCCCAAGATCACGACCTGAGCCGAAGGCAGATGCTTAATGAACTGAGTCACCTGGACACCCCTGTTTTACTATTTCTGATCATGAAAAATTGGTGATCTCCCTCTCCTTAAACCTATACCCTTGAGGACTACATCTGCTTACAACAGATGAAAGCTGGGGAAAGCAGCAGTGTTATTCAAGTGTGTAGTAAAGTTAGAGCTTCATTATTGAATAGCAAATAAATACTAGGGAGAAATGCCTATTTTTGTATCATGTCAATACAAAGTTACTTGACAAAGTAACATCCCAAAACATGAACTCTAAACATCACTATGAAATTCATATTCAGGAAAACTATAATTTGATTCCTGTTTAAATCAAGCTTTTTCACCAAAGAGACAGAAATCCTTTCTTCACATATGAGACAACTTAAATTACCCAAAAAGGACACCAAGGATTGGGTGCCTGGGTGGCTCAGTGGGTTAAGCCGCTGCCTTCGGCTCAGGTCATGATCTCAGGGTCCTGGGATCGAGTCCCGCATCGGGCTCTCTGCTCAGCAGGGAGCCTGCTTCCCTCTCACTCTCTCTGCCTGCCTCTCCATCTACTTGTGATTTCTCTCTGTCAAATAAATAAATAAAATCTTTAAAAAAAAAAAAAAGTACACTAAGGATTATCACTTTCACAATGTTTATAAATGTAAGGATCTTAAACAAACTTTCTTTTTCAAATTCATCAGCAATACTAGATTCATTCTGAATCTCTTCCTTAAAACCTAAATTATTATGACATACAATGGAAGACTTTGCATGGAATAATATTAGTTAAACTTCATAGTCACACATTACACAAAACTATCTGATAAATTTCTGAATACCTGTATCCAAGTTTTCAGAGGAGGACATGCTTCTTTGGGACTAGGCAGAGATAGATCAACATCAGCACTACCATTCGAAATGCTATCAATATCCACATTGGGTAATACCTAAAACAAAACACAACATCCAGCTTTCTGTTCATCATTTTGACTCAAATACCTGTCAGTCTATACATCAGTAACATATATTTAACTTTTTATAAAGAAGTCAATGGATAACAATTTTTTTAAGTTATGATAGAGTATTTTATAAAGTTTAGAAAATAAAGGGGAACACATAAGACCCTATTAAGAGAACTTTATTTTCAGGCGCCCAGGGGCTCAGTGGGTTGGACAGCTTCCTTCAGCTCAGGTCATGATCTCATCATCCTGGGATCAAGTCCCGCATCGGGCTCTCTGCTCTGCCGGGAGCCTGCTTCCTCCTCTCCCTCTCTCTGCCTGCCTGTCTGCCTACTTGTGATCCTGTCTGACAAATAAATAAATAAAATCTTAAAAAAAAAAAAGATAACTTTATTTTCAATCTTCCCTTTTCTTTCTACTATCCACTTCTTACTATTTCTGATTTTTCCTCTTTTTTTTTTAAGATTTTATTTATTTATTTGACAGAGAGAAATCACAAGTAGATGAAGAGGCAGGCAGAGAGAGAGGAAGGGAAGCAGGCTCCCTGCTGAGCAGAGAGCCCGATGCGGGACTCGATCCCAGGACCCTGAGACCACGACCTGAGCCGAAGGCAGTGGCCCAACCCACTGAGCTCCCCAGGCGCCCCTCTGATTTTTCATCTTAATTAGGTTATAAGCACCTTTCATGCTCCCATATAAACTTAATAATTATATTTTAGATATATAATATTTTAATAATGCCTTAATTATTTAACCATTTTCCTGTTGGTAAGCATTTATGACATTTCTAATATTTCCACTATTATATATGTCACCACAAAAAACTTCTTCATATATATATAGGGTTCCCCCCCTAAACATTTCCCCCCCCTAACCTGGCATTATTTCATTATGACAGATCACCAGACACTAGATTAATATAGAGCATGAATATTTAAAATTCTTGATAAGTAATGCCAAAATGCAGTCCAAATGAGTTCTATTCATGTCGTCAAAAACATAATTGTCTCAGCAATAAGTTTTTAAATGGAGCTATATTATTGTTATTTTAATTTGGATTATTTTAGTAACTAGAAAGATTTAAAGTATCCATTTTCTTGCTCATAAACTGTATTTCCTCTTCTGTAAGATACTATTCAGGTTCTTTGAATATTCCTGGATTTGCACCTGCCTTCTTATTAACTTACAGAAGTTTTCAGATTTAAGAATTAATCCTTTATGGCATAGTCCTTTCATATATTCCAACTGTATGTTTCCCTTTTTACATATGAATTTTTTATATTAGCTTCAGTTTAGATTTTATAGATTCAAATCTATTCTTTTATTATATGTAGGTTTTCTTCTCTCATATTTGGACTTAGCTTCAGCTTTGATAAAGATTCTATTTGATAAAGATTCTATATAATTATCTTCTCATCCTGCTGCTTTTACATTTTACAGTTAAACTTTTGCCTGTTGCCTATTTAGAATTCATGTGCCATACAGTGGGAGGTTAGAGTATAAAACTGATCTATTTTCCACATTATTAACCAACTACAACATATATTATTTCACTTACAAGACTCCTCTTCCCTACTGATACACAAAGTAATTACTACATATTACTTTTTTTTTTTTTTTTTTTTAAGAGAGAGGGCAAGACAGCACGAGAGAGAGAGAGCACTGGAGTTGGGGGTGGTGCAGAGGGAGAGAGAATCTTAAGCAGACTCCATACACAGCTTGGAGCCTAATATAGGACTCAATCTCACAACTTTTAAATCATGACATGAGCTGAAATCAAGAATTGGACATTTAACTAAGTCACCCAGGTGTCCTATATTACATTTTTTTTAAACAACCAAGACTATTTCTGAAATATTTCTTTGTACAGGTCCAGTACCCAAAAACCCTTTATTCTTTCAAATATCAAAATGATCCTTAAGTTAAAGAAAACAAACAAAAAATTAAACACATGGTCTGTGGGGGGGGTTGCTAAATTGAAATTTGACTTAAGTTATATGTTAACTTAGCAAGAATTGGCAACTTGAATATTTAATCTTCACATATAAGTTCTCTTTCCATTCATTCAAATCTTATATATATTTAAAGTCACACTCGTTCTTTTAAAATTAATTGTAATATACTGTTCAGTTGTTCACTTTGGAAGGCAGCTATGCTCACCACTATACCACCAACGCAGTTGTTCACTTTGGAATATCATCATGTCACTTGGACATGAGCCACTGGCTTAGAAAAAGTAGCTTAGATCATACAGAATAAGGATAGAAGGGTTACACTAATATCACAGTTTTAAAATATAAAAGACCCACAATGAAAGTAAAGTTTTTATGAAGCAATGTAATAAATTTTAAGTGTTAAAGTTAAGCTGAAGATTTTTTTCTTCCTTAAAATTTTGTATTCATGCACCCTGACATACCTGTACAGTAAGCTGAGGAGGATCCTTTTTTTCCGACTTCATTTCTATAATTGCGACGTTAGGTTTCTTTATTCCAGTTTCCATTTTTTGAGACGATGGAGGAATGGAAGTAGTCACTGTTACAGGGTGTGGCTTGTTTACAATTACTCCAGTGGGTGGCATGGAATCACTCTTACTTTGGGTTTGTCCTAAAAAGTTTGGGGAAGAGATGAGTCAACTATTTCAGAAATGAAGGGAAAAATCAAATACACAGCCCAGATCCTTATGGCTGAATTCTCTCTCAACTGAAAAGGAAGCGCCATCCGCAATCATCTTTCTTTCTCTTGTGACTATAGTTGACACACCCACCATGTCATCCTTTCAGCAGCAACTCACACTTACCAGGCACACACGCATGCCAGACACTTCACATGCACTATCTAATTTAACCCTCAAAATAAGCCTCTGAGGTATTAATATTATCCACATTTCACAGTTGAGAAAACACATTTAGGAACAGCATAATTTGCCAAAGGTCATAATAGTAAGCAGCAAAGCCAAGACTAAAGTGTAATGTGTTATACTATGTTATTTTTATTCTCAAAACTTTATACAGCAACAATGGACAGGAATAAAACCAACAACAAAATACTAGTGACTCACTACCAAGACAGAGCATGTACTCCCACTGATAGCAATTACCACAGCTATCAGAAACTTAGCTTGCACTTCAAAAGTTCCATTTATTTCCTATATTTCAAAATAAAGAGGGACAGAACAGGGCACTCTTTAAACATAGTCTGACTGGGTTTGAATCCCAGCCAAACTGACTGGGTTTGAATCCCAGCTCCACTCGAGTTATATGGCCTTCGACAAATTTCTTCATTCCTCTGTGCCTTGGTTTCTTTATCTATAAAACTGGTATATTACCATGTGTTTTATAGTGTGGATTAAATAAATTCATATATGTAAAGTGCTTAGATCTGTACCAGGTACACAGCAGGGACTTTATAAGTATTAGCTACTCTACTTACAGAAGGCATGTTTGAACAGATACAGTTAGCAGGCTGACATGCTATTAACCCGTAATATCAAAATTTCTCTCTTCTGCTGGAAGATATATCTAAGTCCTTCATCAAATTTAAGAAAGAAGAGCAAAGACAGTAAAAGAAAAAAATAATAGTTAACTAGATTTGAAGAGCTAGTGAGGAAGCAAAAATTATTTGTTGAATTTTTACAATGAGTCTGAGAGACCTCAAACAAGTTAATAACCAACTACTGTGTTTTAGAATACCACACAATTTTTACTTACCACAGCCTAGTTCAAAAGCACATACAATTACTTCAAAGTACTTTGCTGGAGACAGGACATTAAATTCTTTAATTATTATGAAATCTATAACATTCTAAACCTTTTTTTTACTTTGTCTCCTCTATAGCAATGTATTCTAAAATACCAAAGGAATGTTTCCTGTGAGTTAAACTATAGTAGGAGCCCATTATTTAAGAGATTGCTATTACATGGAGTAAGACACATTCGGAGGCCCTGCCCACAAATACCACAGAGAGAGGAAAAGGTAGGAGACTATCACGTCATTTTGAAAGTTCTGCTGCTGCTGACAAGAATTTAAAATTGGCCCTGTGTATTTTGCTGGGACTCACCTAAAAGAATAGCCATAGGAATTAGATGACCTTCCAGTGTACCGGAAATAGTAGGCATTTCTCTGCTCGGGCTGAACAAGTACTGCTGATCACTAGGAGGCAGCACAGCAGGCACAGAATGTTGGGGCTTGGAATCCATTTTCACAGGTTTTGTTGCATAAAAGTCAGTTTGTGTTCTTATTGACTTGACTTTAGTGCCTGTAATAATAATATTCAGTAACAGAGATTTTAAAATATTGTTGGAACGCCTATCCAGCTAGAAATACAGTAACTCTCCTTTACAGAAAGATCTTATTCTATATAATAAGGTGTAATTACAAGGCCTTAAAATAGAAGTAACACAGAAACCAGGGGTTGGCAAAAACGTTCTGTTAAAAGGTTAGATAGTAAACACCTTAGTCTCATGGGCCTTGTGCTCTCAGCTCCGACATCTTAATTCTGCCACTAAAACATGAAAGCAGTCATGTTACAGTCACAAATAAATGAGTGCAGCTAGGTTCCGATATTACTTCTAAGAATAGGCAGCTAACTTGTAGGCCATGGTTTCTGAGCTCCTGAATACACGTAACAACTTGCTCAACTACTACAACAAAACAAATTCAGTGATTTAATGATTAGGGGAAAAATGTTGAATAAAAGATTAAGAAGAGGGGCGCCTGGGTGGCTCAGTGGGTTAAGCCGCTGCCTTCGGCTCAGGTCATGATCTCAGGGTCCTGGGATTGAGTCCCGCATCGAGCTCTCTGCTCTGCAGGGAGCCTGCTTCCTCCTCTCCCTCTCTCTGCCTGCCTGTCTGCCTGCTTGTGATCTCCGTCTGTCAAATAAATAAATAAAATCTTTAAAAAAAAAAAAGATTAAGAAGACTATTCAGATTCAGACTGTATTATTTATTTAACTCATTACATTTTTTCCCTATGGGTACAAAAAAGTTAATTACACCTTTACTCATGACATAATTCTGAATAACCAGTCTTTATCCTCTGAAATTATCCACAGTCAAATTCTATATCTATTCAAACCTTACAGGAGTTAATATCATTGTATTTTTTCCATTCTTGTGAATTAAATCCATATAGACATTAAATCCTGAATTCTTTTTTTTAAAGTTTATGTATGTATTTACTTATTTATTTTAGTCATCTCTACGTTTAATGTGGGGATCAAACTCACAACCCTGAGATCAAGAGTTGCATGCTCTTCCAACTGAGCCAGACAGATGCCCCTGAATCCTGAATTCTTAAAAACTTAGAAATTTGTTTGATTTCTATGGAACCTGAGGAAAGTGAAAAAAAGTAAAAACATAAAGGAGAAGAGGCTATCTTCTAAATAAACTTCTCACATAACTACATTTTTACTTTTATATGGGAATAATTTTATGAATCTAGACTTTTAAATATAGCTCCATGATGCCAGGAAGAAACATTTTAGTACCACATCTGTATTTCTTTTTTCATTCTGTTGTCTTGTATTCATTCATTCAATTAAATGAATTTTTCTTGAGTTCTCATTTAAAATATTTGTTTTCAGCATTTCATAGGCATTGCTCCAGATACAGGAAATACAGTACTGAATAAACCATCTGTATTCACAGAGTTTACAGTCTAGTAAGGAAAACAATCAATAAACAAAAATATAACACCCCGCCTTTTTCCAAAGAAGGTAGACAGATGGCCAATAGACATATGAAAAGATGATGACATCACTCATCATCAGGGAAATGCAAATCAAAACTACAATAGAGATTATCACCTTATACCTATTACAATGGCTAAAATAAAAAAACACAAGAAATAAGTGAATGTGGAGAAAAAGGAACCCTCATGCATTATTATTAGGAATGTAAGTTGGGGGGCACCTGGGTGGCTCAGTGGGTTAAGCCTCTGCCTTCGGCTCAGGTCATGATCTCAGGATCCTGGGATCGAGTCCTGCATCAGGCTCCCTGCTCAACGGGGAGCCTGCTTCCCCCTCTCCCTCTGCTGCTCCCCCCACTTGTGCTTTCTCTCCTTCTCTCACTCTCTGTCAAATAAATAAATTCTTTAAAAAAAAAAAAAAGGAATGTAAGTTGGTATAGCTGCTATGGGAAACAGTATAAAGTTTCCTCAAAAAATTAAAAATAGAAATACCATATGATCCAATAATTCCACTATTGGGTATTTACCAAAGAAAATGAGAACACTAGTTCAAAAAAGATATATGGAAAAAAAATAAAAAGATATATGCACCCTTATGTTTACTGCAGCATTATTTGCAATAGCCAAGATATGGAAGCAACTTAAATGTCCATCGATAGACAAATGAAGATGTGGAATATATGTACAGTGGTTTATTACACAGTCATAAGAAAGGAGATTGTGCTATTTGAGAAAACATGGATGGACCTAGAAGGTATTGTTCTATATGAAATAACTCAGACCGAGAAAGACAAATACCATATGATTCCACTTATAAGTGGAATCTAAAAACAAATAAAACTAAAAGCAGAATCAAGTCAGTCAGAGAAAGACAAATAACCTTTGATTTCATTCATATGTGGAAATTAAGAATCAAAACAGATGAACATGGGGGAAGGGAAGGAAAAATAAAATAAGATGAAAACAGGGAGACAAACCATAAGAAACTCTTAACTATAGGAAACAAACTGACGGTTGCTGGAGGGGAGGTGGGTAGGGGGTTGGGGAAACTGGGTGATGGGTGTTAAGGAAGGCACTTGATGTAATGAGCACTGGGTGTTATATAAGACTGATGAATCAATGACCTCTACTTCTGAAACTAATAATACAGTATATGTTAACTAAATTGAATTTTTTAAAAAACAAGTAAACCCAGAAGAAAAGACCAGAAATTTACCAGATTTTGTAGTGAGATTACAGAGAATATAAAACTTATAAAGCCTTTTTCTGTATTTTCTGTACTTTTAAAATTTAAAATAATGAATAAACTATAAATTATTAATCTTCAGTTACATCTATAGCAAGGATAGTTGAGGCCCTATCCCATAGAAAAATGTTTATTTTTGTTTTGATTGCTCAATAAATACAAGTTTTCTTTGTTAAAAACAACAACAAAAAAACCCAATAAACCTAAAAACAGAATCAGACCTATAAACACAGAGAATAAACTGGTAGTTGCCAGAGGGGAGGTAGATGGGGGTTGGACAAAATGGGTGAAGAGGAGAGGGAGATCCAGTCTTCTAGCAGTGGAATGAATAGCTTATGGGAATTAAAGGCAGAGCATAAGGAATACAGTCAATGGTACTATAATAGCAATCTAACAGGGCAGATGGCAGCTACCACAGTTGTGGTAAACAAAGCATAATGTATAACCTTGTCAAATCACTAAGTTATACACTGAAACAAATGTAACATTTGTGTCAACTATACTCAAATTTTAAAAAAGCATTAAAAAATAAAAATTAAAAATCATATATATAGGGATGCCTGGGTGGCTCAGTGGGTTAAGCCTCTGCCATTGGCTCAGGTCATGATCTCAGGGTCCTGGCATCGAGCCCTGCATTGGGCTCTCTGCTCAGCGGGGAGCCTGCTTCCTCCTCTCTCTCTGCTTGCCTCTCTGTCAAATAAATAAATAAATATATAAATAAATCTCTCTGTCAAATAAATAAATAAATAAAAATCTTTAAAAAAAATTTTTTTAAATCATATATATAACATCAGGTTGTGAAAAGTGCTATGAAGATCAATAAGGCAGGGCAAAAGGATAAGAAAAGTGTAGGAGGTGGGGCACCTGGGTGGCTCAGTGGGTTAAGCCTCTGCCTTCGGCTCAGGTCATGATCTCAGGGTCCTGGGATCGAGCCCCGCATAGGGCTCTCTGCTCAGCGGGGAGCCTGTTTCCTCCTCTCTCTCTGCCTGCCACTCTGCCTACTTGTGATCTCTCTCTCTCTGTCCAATAAACAACTAAAATATTTTAAAAAAAGAGAGAGAGAGAAAGAAAAGTGTTGGAGGTAATGTTTTGGATAGCATGGTCAGGGTAGACCTCTCTGAGGAGCGAACAGCTAAGAGCAGCAATCCAAAGAGCTGAGAGAGTAAGCCATGCAAATATCTGAGGGAAAAGCTCTCTGGGAAGAGAAAACGACAGGCACTAAGGCCCAAGAATAAGCGTGTTTCCACAGTTTCTTAGTTACATCCATCATACTTAAGGGACGCCTGGGTGGCTCAGTTGGTTGGACGACTGCCTTCGGCCCAGGTTATGGTTCCAGAGTTGTGGGATCGAGTCCCACATCGGGGTCCCAGCTCCATGGGGAGTCTGCTTCTCCCTCTGACCTTCTCCTTGCTCATGCTCTCTCTCACTGTCTCTCTCTCAAATAAATAAAAATCTTTTTTAAAAAAAGTGTTACTTAAAATTATTTTTGGATTTTTAAGTATTTTAAGACCTCAAGTTATTTTTTGCATCGGCTGTCAAAAGCCCAAATATAATAGCAAAGTGCCAATAAACAAGCAGAAACAAGTATCATCCATAAGCTTTATACTTACTAATACCAGTAGGATTTCTAGATAAACTGACACCCGATATGATCACCTAGCTTTTAAAAATGAAAGGAATGAGAAGCGAGTTGGGGAAAATTGGAAGGGGAGACAAACCATGAGAGACTGTGGACACTGAGAAACAAACTGAGGGTTTGGGAGGGGAGGGGGGTGGGGGGTTGGGTAAGCCTGGTGGTGGGTATTATGGAGAGTATGTATTGCATTGAGCCCTGGGTGTGGTGCATAAACAATGAATTCTGGAACAATGAAAAGAAATAAAATAGAATGAAAAAAAAAATGAAAGGAATGGAAAACTAAAGCAATGCGACAGCTCCAACTTCCAGAAAGGATAAGAAACAAAAATGAGTTGGTACCCCCTAGTTATCACATACTGCAGAAGCTTACTGGCTGCCAGAGTACAAGCTGAGAAATTTCAAAATGTAACCACAGTCAACAGACTCCCTATTTAATTAAGACTATGGACACTGAAAAACAATCTGAGGGGTTTGAAGCGGCGGGGGGTGGGGGTGGGAGGTTGGGGGAACCAGGTGGTGGGTATTAGAGAGGGCACGGATTGCATGGAGCACTGGGTGTGGTACAAAAACAATGAATACTGTTCTGCTGAAAATAAATTTTAAGAAATTAATTATTATAAAAAATATATATAGGACCCTCCATAATGAGTAAATAAATGCCCTTTTTCACAAAAAAAAAAAAAAAAGAGTTACATTTAAATATTACTAGAGAGGAGTGCCTGGATGGCTCAGTTCGTTAAGTGTCCAACCCTGATTCAGCTCAGATCATGATCTCTGGACATGGGATCAAGTCCTGCAGGGGGCTCCACACTCAGTGGGTAATCTGCTTGAGGATTCTCTCTCTCCCTCTCCCTCTGCCCCTCCCCCCACTCATGCATGTACATGCACGTGTGCTCTCTCTATCTAGAATAAATAAAACTTTAATAAGTATATTAGACTAGTGAAATAGTAGATATGAGTCAAAACACACAGTAAAAATGAAGTTATTTTAGTGGTGTACAAAAAGTACCAAAAAATTTTTTTCACCTTTACTATATAAATCCTTTTATGATCATTTATAGCATTCTTTCATAAAGAACATGATAGAGCAATATCACAGGGAAATGTCCACTTCCCCTGGATTATAATTTAAATTATTCAAGATACCGCCTCATAAATGCAAACTTTATCATGCTTTATATGAAGATACCACCTAATCCTATCTTATCCCACTTATTCCTATCTTGTGCCTTGGTCTATATTTTTTCCCTACTTATTCCCATTTTATGCCTTGAAGTAGTCTATTTCTTCCTACTCTTAGAAGAATTGTTTTCCATGCCTAAGCATTATATAATTTGAACTGCATTTATAAGTCATAAAAAATAAAAGAAAAAATTAAACATTATATATTAAACTGACAGCATAAAAAATAAGGTCTACCACAGAAAAATGAGGTTCCTTACCTTTAACTCGTTCTATGACTTTTGGTCTCTGTGGTTTGGACTTAGGAGATGGAGAATTAAATCGGAGATATGGTCCTTTTTTAAGAGTGCTGCGATGGCCCTGATAAATCGGTTTTCCATAAATTTGCAACATATAATCTTCATCTTGTACCACTGTGGTTGCTTTCAAAAATCCCTAAGCACACAAAGTTATTCAACTCACCATAAAAATAGTCACCAAACAGATCTCAATTTTCTAAAGCTTTCTTATGCCAGCTTAAGTACGATAATAAGAATTATCAGGTCAGGAAAGTCCTCTATTTTAAATGGCTCTTAAATTCTAGATACAATTTTCAAACTATAGTTTTAATGTTTTATGGTTTTCATAAACATGAAAGGTAAATATAAAAGCCATCCACTCAAGAAACATAAAGGTTCTTATACTACTAAGTATATTTTTAGCCCCACAAAGTAAGGTTTAAACACATTTTATAAAATTATATTCAATCACAATAATATAACATAAATCAAGTCTTTAAAATGATTTTTTATATTCTTAATTCCACCTTTAATCTTTTAGCATTTTTTTTAAGGATTTTATTTATTTATTCAACAAAGAGAGATCACAAGTAGGCAGAGAGGCAGGCAGAGAGAGAGAGAGGAGGAAGCAGGCTCCCTGCTGAGCACAGAGCCCGATGCGGGACTCAATCCCAGGACCCTGAGATCATGACCTGAGCTGAAGGCAGCGGCTTAACCCACTGAGCCACCCAGGCACCCCTCTTTTAGCATTTATTGAGTGCTTTATTTATTTAGCATTTATCTACTGCTACTATTTAGCATTTACCTAGTAGATAAATTTATTTATTTATTGAGTGCTAATTTCTTTAGCATTTATTTAGCATTTATCTACTAAGTGCTCAGTACTAAATTAGACGCTTTATTGATGTGTCCAGCAATCCATGTTTGGTATTAAGAAAGTTACAGCCTAATGAGAGCAGCCAAAACATACCCTCCAGAGCATCTAGTACCAAATCTCACAATCACTAGGCACTAGACATATTCGCTAAACTGGAAAATAAACCCAAAAAAAGGTATATTCACACATATACATGCAAAGACAAAATACAATTTTGAGTAGCACAAATAAGAGAATCTAATTTTTAGACTAGATGACCTCTAGATATACCTGTTATAACTAAAATATGATGATTCTAAGTTTGAGATCTCAGAAGGAAGAAATTATGTATTTTGTGCACTGCTTTCCACATTATGAATTCCCAAAACCCTCAATATCAATAGCTTAAAGATAGTTTATTTTTATATAGTCCTTCACATTTTTAAAAAACATTCTCATATTCAGTTCATTATTTATAGCTTAAAGGAAATGAAATAATTAATTATAATGCAACCTTCACATCACAAAACCAGAGTAGGATCTTACTTCTTTTCTCTCTTTCTGTAGGGTTGAAGCAGGCATGCTCTTCAAGAGTGGATTTCTAAAATGCTCCTCTTTTTGCTTTTGAGAATGTTTTCTATGAAGTACAGAATTGTTTACTGTTTTGTCTTGCATGTTAATTTTAATATCTTTACTCATATTCTGAGCTTTCTTGGTCCTTTGAGTCTTCTGATCAAATCTCTTTTGTTCATAATCTTTTCTTGCCAGTTCATCCTTAACAAAAGCAAAATTTAAATTACTTAAAACATATCCAAGTAGTGCTTTCACAGCTAAAGTATCAGAATTTATTTTCCACTATTATAGAAATATACTTTGCAGTTTCAAATACTTTGTAAATAAATTACATTGGTTTACATATGAATAAAAACTCTCTAGAAGAATAAAGAAAAACTAAAAAAAATCAGTGCCTTATGGAGCAGGGGGAATGAGAAATAATATTTGAGGTACAAGAGTAGGAGGGCAAGTTTTCATTATAAACCTCATAGTTTTTGATGTTCGAACCATAGTACTGGAGTAAATGTTGAAAAAGTTAAATTAAAAAAAATTTTTCAAAAAGTAAACAGCTTTGTAATAAAACTCTGTAATAAATATTTATAAATTAAAATAGCTCTAAGAATTAAACAAACATACTTTGTAATGAATTCATAGTAACAGAGTGACATATATTGCCAATTGTCTACAAAGCCAAAACTAATCTCCAAATCTTCTATTTAATTTTTTTTTTTTGGTGCATCACATATTTCTTCATAACATTAGAGATATAGATTCTTAAACAACAAAGTTTAAAAATACATTTTGGCATTTATTGCTGTGGCAACTGAACTAACACATCGTCTTGCTATGATTGTGAGGAAGCATATACACACATCTTACAGCCAGAAAAAAACACTTTGCACCCAAAGATGAAAATAAGTGTTGCTTTGTCTAGTTCTGTTCCCTCAAATGTATATACATTTTAAGAATTTCTTTTAAACTACTGACCCTCTAATTAAAAC
Source organism: Mustela nivalis (assembly GCF_964662115.1). Taxonomy (NCBI): domain Eukaryota; kingdom Metazoa; phylum Chordata; class Mammalia; order Carnivora; family Mustelidae; genus Mustela; species Mustela nivalis. The sequence continues at coordinate 41,522,221 of NC_139025.1, forward strand.
TCTCCTAGATTTTTGCAATGCTAATCTCTGAAGATCCACCCTGAGCTTTGGGATGTGATAAAGTAGTACCTGTTTCATCCAGAACTGACTTGTGTAAACTTAGTAACCTTAGAAATCATGTGGGGTATTTTCCTTTACATAATATTGTTGTTTTCACTTTGGCAAGCCAGTGCTTCTAAATCTGCAGTCTTGAAATGTTTTTTAAATATACTTTTTTCTTCTTTAAATACTTTTGCTAAATTTTCTTTCAAATTACTCATATTTTAGTTATTGTCCAACAATTTGCCACATAAGAGCCCTAAATTATGAGAAGAAGCACTTGCTAAATAAAATGAAACTCATTACTAAGAGTAAAAGTACTAAGTAAAGAGTAAAGAATGAAATGAAAAATTATAAGTAGACTTATACATAAGGAATGTTTTGAGAGTAAGTATGATTCTTAGAAATTATCTCTTCAGGGGTGCCTGGGTGGCTCAGTGGGTTAAGGCCTCTGCCTTCGGCTCGGGTCGTGATCCCAGGGTCCTGGGATCGAGCCCCGCTTTGGGCTCTCTGCCCGGTGGGGAGCTGGCTTCCCTCTCTCTCTGCCTGCCTCTCTGCCTACCTGTGATCGTTGTCTGTCAGATAAATAAATTAAATTAAAAAAAAAAAAGAAAAGAAATTATCTCTTGAGAATTCCCTTAATTGTTTTTCCAATATCTACCTGAATTTCTGCAGAAATAGTTTTAATCCACTCATCCACTGTCTTTCTGATCCGAATCTTCTCTGACATCTCTCTACAAAAGGAAAAAAAAGAATTGTCTTAAATTAGCATTTAATGTTCTGAGAATAGGACCTAGATCAGGACTCTTATCTAGTTTTAAATCTACTATGTAGCCCAATAGCCTTCATCTGAAAAGGAAAAACCAACGTTAATAGTTTTCATCAAATGTTTGAAGGATGTTTGAACAGATCCCAGAAGATACATATCATAGAGAGAAAAAAAGATTTAAAGGAAAATTTTACATCTGTAAAAAGTAACAGCCACATGTATATAATATCTAATTATAGTGAGTCTACATTGTCAAAGGAAATAAAGAACCTTTTCAAAACACCAAAACACATTAAGCAAAATGAAGCATATAAAAAAACAATTACGAAAGCTTATGCAGGGGCACCTGGGTGGCTCAGTCATTAAGCGTCTGCCTTCAGTTTAGGTTATGATCCCAGAGTCCTGGGATAAGCCGTAATTGGGCTCCCTGCTCAACAGAAAGCCTGCTTCTCCCTTTCCTGCTCCCCCTGCTTGTGTTCCCTCTCTCGCTGTCAAATAAATATATAAAATCTTTTTTAAAAAAAAAGAAGAAAGAAAGAAAGAAAGCCAGCCAGCCAGCCAGCCAGCCTATGGGGCTGGCAGTTTCATAAATAACCTGGGGATGCCAACATCCTATCTTACCTGTTAGTAGACAGAGCATTAATAAATGAATACATGGCAGCTCCATCTTTGGCACGAATAATAGCTTCCAGGTTTTCTTCAAGGACTTTTTTATTGTTTTGTACTCCCCTCAAAATCTTCTCAGCATCTTTCAAGATGGATCTTTTATTGGTTGTTTGAAGCTTAATGGAATTCTGTGGAAGATCAGCAAGCCTTGACATAATCAGAGATTCTTTTGGCTTAAAAGAAAAAAAAAGCAAAAATGTTACCATATAAAGTTCATATTCATTATTTTAATGCAAATGAGAGCTATTACTATAGTTGGGGCCAGATACTATACCAAAATATTCCAAGGACTCAATTTGTCCAATTAAAGAGCTATAAAAGAGTCCTTGCCTGATGGTAACTACACTTATTATGGTTAGCCTTTCATAATGTATGTTTGTCGAACCTCTATGTTGTACTCCTGAAACTAATATTGTATGTCAACTATACTTCAATCAGAAATAAAAAACTAAAAAATAAAATTGGCAATTAAGGTTTCTTTCCATTTAGAAGTACTAATGTGAACGTTACATGAAATAGGGCTGGAAGTCCACGGAAGTACTGGGCAGTCCAGTGGCCAACCAAAGTTATTATCTGGGAAAGAAAGCTAAAACAATATAAGAGCAAGCTGGCTCAGGTAGGCGTGGCAGACACTTTGGACTGGATAATCGGGGTCATTCACAGGTCTCTCTCCCCTTTTTCTCCTCTCTAATAGAAGCTGGAAAGCTAGCAGTGGCCAAGGAGTCATGAGTAGAGAAAAGAAGAAGAAAAAAAGGTCTTCTGGAAAAGTTTTGTAAAAGAGAACAGACTGGATTAACATGTCTTTTTGAGTACTGTCTCTTCATCTTTCTGCTTGCTTTCTGTCGTGATAACTGTTATCTTTCCTCATAATTTTTACCTTTACTAATCGTCATCAATTTTAATATCCTGTTTCCACTTTACCTGGAGTATACCATTTGTTTCTTTCCTTTTTTGGCCAGGATCATGAGGAAAATCATCAGACCTCTGTACAGTCAATTTAGCTGCTCTTAGTTCTTCAGAGGAAGTAAATCTTGGAGAGGATAAAGTGTCACTGCTATGAAAGATTTAAAAACAAAGTTTCATAAAATAAAAAAAAGTATCATAAATTCAGTAAACATTTGAATACATAAATCTGAGATATCTTTAGTTACATATTACTAAATGGTATATTATTAAACTGTATAATGAAATTAATCGGTTAAGTGATTAAACATATCAAAAACAGAAAACACAAGATACAAAATTACTCTGACCAGACTAGGTTAGGCATAGTAGGAAAAGAGAAGAAAAAGGTTTTGCTTTGAAGAAAAGAACGTCCAGAAGCTCTTCTAGAAGGATGGAGTGGGCGCCTGGGTGCCTCAGTGGGTTAACGCCTCTGCCATTGGCTGAGGTCATGATCCCAGGGTCCTAGGATCGAGCCCCATATTAGACTCTCTGCTCAGCAGGAAGCCTGCTTCCCCCACTCTCTCTCTGCCTGCTTCTCTGCCTACTTGTCATCTATGTCTGTCAAATAAATAAAATAAAATCTTAAAAAAAAAAAAAACGGGTGGAATAAGATCTCTAAAAATCTACTCCTCCGTAAGAGCAAAGAGAACACTAGCAAAAATGGTCAAAATCAGCTTTTTCAAAACTCCGGAAATGAAAGGACAACAACTAAACGATAATTTAATCAAAAAAATGACTGACTTTCAGAGTGCCTGGGTGGCTCAGTAGGTTACGCATCTGCCTTAAACTGGGGTCACAATCCCAGGCTTGTGGGATCTAGTTCCACATTGGGCTTCCTGCTCAGTGGGGAGCGTGCTTCTCCCTCTCCCCCTGCCCTTCCTTCTGCTCATTCTCTCTCTCTCTCCCTGAAATAAATAAAATTTAAAAAAGAAAAAAGAAAATGACTCTCAGTAAGAACAGCAAGCTTTATGGCATTTTTAATTTGTCTCAATCCAAGAACCTTTTCCCCAATTCTCTGGCAGCTTTGAAAATTAACAGCTTCACAACCCTTATAGCTATGAAAACCAACAGCCAGCAACAACTCGAAAGAGCAGAACAGGTTTGGAGCTCCTTAGAAAGTCCCACTCGTAGGATTTCTCTTTATTTGACCTGACTCAGAGTTAGCTCAGTGAGAAATCTTAACCACAGGTCAATTTTTGAAAACAGCAGCAAGTATTTAACATCTCAGCTGCCTGAGGTGGCTATAGCAGTTGAGGCAACAAGAGGGATGCCGATAAACTAAAACTCAGGGGAATGAGATGTCCACAGTGGAGCCTAACACGTTACCAGGGATCTAGAATGCCATGTGCATGTATAGGGCTCTGTGAATGTCCAAGTAAAATCTGAGAAAAGCCTAATCTCTCACATCTGGCTGATACTGAGGCTTTGTGCAAGTTGCAAGTTAAGGTTAAGACAGACTTATAGGGGCACCTGGGTGTTAAGCCTATGACAGACATAAGTGGGTTAAGCCTCTGCCTTCAGCTCAGGTCATGATCCCAGAGTCCTGGGATTGAGCCCCACATCAGGTCATGATCCCAGAGTCCTGGGATCGAGCCCTGCTTCTCCCTCTCTCCCTCTGCCTGCCTCTTGCCTACTTGTGATTTCTGTCTGTTAAATAACTAAACAAAATCTTAAAAAAAAAAAAAAAAAAAAAAAGACTTATAAAGTGCCAGAACGCTGAAGGTATGCTCCAACACGATATACATGCATATGTGCGCACACACACACACACACAGAGCCCCTTGACACTCAGAGAGAGACTTACAGGTTCAAGATAGTTAAGGAAGTCTCTTTCTCATTAGCAGACTTAACTCACCAAATAGAGACCTACCATACATGACAAAGAACACACACTTTACAGAACTCACCCAGGAAAGTCACTAAACAAACAGCAACAACACACCCTAGGGGATGGAAGAATCTGATTTTCAGAGTTGCCACACTATATTATTTGAAATAGTCCAATTTTCAACAAAAAGTTTTGAGACACACAAAGAAACAAGAAAGTGTAGCTAGGGGCGCCTGGGTAGCACAGTGGGTTAAAGCCTCTGCCTTCGGCTCAGGTCATGATCCCGGGGTTCTGGGATCAAGCCCTGCATTGGGCTCTTTACTCAGTGGGGAGACTGCTTCCTCCTCTCTCTCTGCCTGCCTCTCTGCCTACTTATCATCTCTGTCTGTCAAATAAATAAATAAAATTAAAAAAAAAAAAAAGTATAGCTAAACAGGAAAAAGCATAGTCAACAGACACACACTGTGCTAGAGGAATTCCAAATATTGGATTTATTAGGCAAGAACTATAAATTAGTTATTATTAAAGGAAACTATGTTCAAAGAATTAAAAGAAAACATAAGAATGAGGTCTCACCAAGTAAAGAATATCAATAAAGAGACAGAAACTATTTAAAACAAAGACATATAAAGAGGATTTCTGGAATTGAAAAATATAATTGAAATATAAACTTCAGGGGCGCCTGGGTGGCTCAGTGGGTTAAGCCACTGCCTTCAGCTCAGGTCATGATCTCAGGGTCCTGGGATCGAGTCCCGTATCGGGCTCTCTCTCTCAGCAGAGAGCCTGCTTCCTCCTCTCTCTCTCTCTGCCTGCCTCTCTGCCTACTTGTGATCTCTCTCTGTCAAATAAATAAATACAATCTTTAAAAAAAAAAAAGAAAAAGAAAAAGAAATATAAACTTCAATAGAGGGCCTAAACAGCATATTTGAGTTGGCAGAAAAAAGAATTCAACAGCTTAAAGATAAGTTATTGAGATTGTCCCATCTGAGAAACAGAGGAAAAAAAACAATGAAGAAAATTTAAGAGGGAGGCCTGTGTGGCTCAGTTGGTTAAGTATCTGCCTTTGGCTCAGGTCATGATCTCAGGGACCTGGGATCAAGCCTAGCATCATGCTCCCTGCTCAGTGGGAATATGCTTCTCCCTCTTCTTCTGCCCCCTTTCCTGCTGTACACACTTTCTCTCTCTCAAATCAATAAATAAAATATTAAAAAAAAAAAAGAAAATTTAAGAGCCTCACAGATCTGTGAGATACCATTAAGAGTACCAATAAACAACATAGTCCTAGAAGAAGAGAAAGGTTATGTGTACTGTTTAACTATAAATAGTGGCCCAAAAAGCTCAGAAAACAACTCAGAAAGTATAGTATAAGAAACAAGAAGATTAATGTTTAGATAATATAAAAGAAGAGCATATGGAGAAATACTGGAATAGAAAAATACAGAAGACAATAGAAAACACATAGCAATAAGACAGACATAACTCTTTTATTAGTAATTACATTAAAAGCAAATGGCCTAAGACTGTATTCTTCACATAAAACCACTAAAACTGTGGCTTACTTTTAATTTTTATTACCACAATTTATATGACATTCAAGATAAATAAAAATTTATAGACTAAATAAAATAATATATAATAAATATAAATAATAAAAAAAATTTATTCATAAATAAAATTTATTTTATTTATAATTATATATTGTATAGTATATAATAATAAATAATGGATAGTGAATAAATATAAATAAATATAAACATTTATTTATAAATAAAATTATTTTATTCATAAATAAATGTTTATATTTATTTATTTTATTTGTTATATTATTGATATTTATTAATATTTATAAATAGAATATTTATTTATTTATAAGATAAATAAAATTTATTTTATGTATCTAGGTCATGACCTAGATGTACTTAATTTTTTAAAAACTATGAATGTAAAATTTCAGGCATACACAAAAGTAGCAAGAATAGTGCAATGACTTCCATACACCCTTCTTTATATTAATCAGTAACTCATGGCTATCCTCATTTCATCCATATTCTCAACCTGGTTTACCCTATCCTGCATTGGATTATTTTTGAAGCAAATCTCAAATATCATTTCATCAGAAATAAATAATCTGGGGGCACCTGGGTGGCTCAGTCAGTTAAGCGTTCAACTCTTAATTTTGGCTCAGGTCATGAGATGAAGCCCCTCTGGAGGACCCACGCTAGGGGTGGAGCCTGATTAAAATTCTCTCTTTCCTTCTGCCCATCCCCTCCCCCTCCTCATGCTCACCTTCCCTCTCTCAAAAAATAAGTAGAAATAGAAATAAATAATTGCATTCATTAGAATTAAATCTGCATCTTGAGAAATTAAGATAAATTCAGTTTATAACTATAGTAAAGGGGTAGATACATTAACAGCAGAAAATAGTAAATCTAGGATAACTTTTTTTTTGAAGATTTTATTTATTTATCTATTTGTTTATTTCAGAGAGAGAGAAAGAGAGAGAGGACATGAGTGGTGGTGAGGGGCAGAGGGAGAGAGAGGAGTGGACTCCCTCTGAGCAGGGAGCCGGATGCTTGATTCCAGGACTCCGAGATCATGACATGAGCTGAAGACGCTTAACCAACTAAGCTACCTAGGTGCCCTCTAAGGTAACTTTTTAAAAGCAATGTTATACATTTATCAAAATTCCTAAAGAAATTTTCGAAATATAAACAAAGTTCTTAAAAAAAAAAAAGATTTATCTGAGAGACAGCGAAAGAGAGCACGAGTGGGTGGAGGGGTGGGTTGTGGGAGAAAAAGGTAAGGTAGCTGGACACAGCTCCATCCCAGGACCCTGGGATCATGAGCTGTGCCAAAGCAGACACTTAAGTAACAGAGCCACTACATAAAGCTCTTTTCAATATAGCTTTTATTCCAATGTCTTGTTTTTTTACCTGTCATTCTTCTCAACATTCCATCCTATTTTTGACCTAGTTAGTAAGGTTTTATCTGAAGATTCACTTTTTCTTGTTGAAGAATCATGGTTATTCAAAATCTGTTCCAATAGTCTTACATTTCCTGAAATAAAATAAATACAGTATCATTTTTCAAGTACTAAGTCATTTCCTTTTTATACAATAGCTCACATATATTTGTACTGTTATCTTCTTTGGATGATTATCTATCTACTCAATTCACGTTAAAATGTCAATTTTAAATACACTCACCCAATAAAACTAAATATTTATAACTCATGTAAGCTACATTAGTAAAATTTTAGGTCTGAATTTATTTCCATCACATAAAAAAGGAATTTGATGAGCCACAACATCATCAAAAACCCAGTAAACTGCATGATTTTTATCAATAGTTAAAGGGAGATTTGACTGTTTCTTTATAGCAACTGTTAGTCAAATCTTCCCTTTAATAAAGTTACATAGTAACTTTTATCTCTAGGTGAGGTTGGTTTATTAAAGATTTTAGTATCCTTAAAACTCTTTAAATGCATCCAAGACAAGACTCAAATTCATTTAAGTGATTCTAAGAATAAAAGCTTATATTTAACACTTTAACTTCTTTTACTAGAAGGGCTTTAAGGGTCTTTAACAAATTATTTCTTCAGGTCACTTATAAAAGTTCTTGTTTCCTATTAAATTGTTAATACTGTAACACTTTTTCCAACTGAACACAGTAACAAATGTTAAATTTCTCTGAGTTCCACTATTGAAATTCACACCTAAAAACAAAATAAGGAAACATGCTCTAAAATGATCGGCTTTTACCCTATGACCCTGTAATTGCACTACTGGGTATTTACCCCAAAGATACATTTACCCCAATGTTCATAGCAGCAATGGCCATAGTTGCCAAACTGTGGAAAGAACCAAGATGCCCTTCAACAGACGAATGGATAAAGAAGATATGGCCCATATATACAATGAGTATTATGCCTCCATCAGAAAGGATGAATACCCAACTTTTTTATCAACATGGAGAGGACTGGAAGAGATTATACTGAGTGAAATAAGTCAAGCAGAGAGAGTCAATTATCATATGGTTTCACTTACTTGTGGAGCATAAGGAATAACATGGAAGACATTGGGAGATGGAGAGGAGAAGTGAGTTGGGGGAAATCGGAGGGGGAGATAAAGCATGAGAGACTGTGTACTCTGAGAAACAAACTGAGGGTTTTGGAGGGGAAGGGGGGTGGGAGGTTGGGTATTAAGCCTGGTGGTGGGTATTAAGGAGGGCATGTATTGCACAGAGCACTGGGTGTGGTGCATAAACAATGAATTATGGATCACTGAAAAAAAAATAAAATTTAATTTCATTTTAAAAAGTTAATTCACCATAAAAATGATCAGCTTTACCTTTAGTAAAGCATTATTTTTTTATTAATAACAAAACTTGTTCATTATAGGTTCAAGTAATAATCTATAGAAAATAATCAGAATTATAACTGTATACCTCTACCTCCTACAAAGAATGTAAAGAAGATTGATTTGCCTACTAAGTATCATTTAAAGAAAAATACTAAAAAAAGATTTACTTACTATTAGGCACATAAGAAAATAATAAATCAGGAGTATGGAAATCTGTTCCTAATTTGACGTAGGTCTAATAAAAGTAGTAGATGCTAGTTATGATTGCTTCATTACCTCTATGACCTGACATCTCCATATTTTCTTTCTCTTCTTTAGGATTTTCCCTCTTTGATATTTTATCATCCTTTGAAACAGGTATAGGAGCAAACCTGCGAGGTGCTGGTGTCTCCAAAGGAGATTTCTGTTTATCAAAACCCATATCTTCAACCTCTCTAAAAGGTGCTTCAATAGAAAATAAAGAAAATAAATTCAACTTATTTTTTTAGAAAACATTAATATATAGAATATTACTCTTCCCCATATTTTAAAAATAAAACTAAAATTATGTAGGATACACAAATTAACAAGTACATAGAAACAGCTCTCAACAAGTGCATGGGTTCAAAATATAACCCATAAAAATTTTACACTTACAGCTAACAAATAAGAAAAAAATCAATATGACAATATTCTGTGCTATTTAAGCTATGGTGAAAATGGCATAGCCAGACACTACTCATGGCAATGAAAACTAATAAAACCATCTGGCACTAAGTATAGGAAGTCTTAAAATGTTTATATATTTTAACCTAGTAACCTTACTCTTGGGAATTTATCCTAAGAAAATAACCTAGAAGAAAGAAAACATTAAATACATGACGATTTATGGGGCACCTGGGTGGCTCAGTGGGTTAAAGCCTCTGCCTTCAGCTCAGGTCATGATCCCAGGGTCCTGGGATCGAGGCCTGCATCGGGCTCTCTGCTCGGCAAGGAGCCTGCTTCCACCTCTCTCTCTATCTCTGCCTGCCTCTCTGCCTATTTGTGATCTCTGCCTGTCAAATAAATAAATAAAATCTTCAAATAAATAAATAAATAAATAAGTGCATGATGATTTTATCACAGTATGTTTATAAGTAAAAAAAAAAAAAAACCTAAAATCTGCCTAAATGCCCAAGAACAGGATAAATGCCCAACAAGTAAACTGTGACTATTCTTTTATCATTAAAAATTAATATTATGGAGGCTTACTTGGTTAAGCAACTGCCTTTGGCTCAGGTCATGATCCCAGGGACCTGAGATCAAGCCCCACATCTGCTCAGCAGAGTGTCTGCTTCTCCCTCTGCCTCTCCCCACTGTCTCTTGTGCTTTCTCACTCACTCTCTCTCTTTCAAATAAACTCTCTTAAACCTACACTGGTGGGAATGCAGCCACTCTGGAAAACAGTATGTAGTTTCCTCAAAAAGTCGAAAATAGAGCTACCTTACAATCCAGAAATCTCACTACTGGGTATTTACCCTAAAGATACAAATGTAGTAATCCGAAGGGGCACATGCACCCAAATGTTTATAGCTGCAATGTCCACAATCGCCAAACTATGGAAAGAACCTAGATGTCCATCAACAGATCAATGGATAAAAAAGATGTGGTATATATATATATACAATGGAATACTATGCAGCCATCAAAAGAAACGGAATCTTGCCATTTGCAATTACATGGATGGAACTAGAGGGTATTATGCTGAGCAAAACAGGTAAATGAGAGAAAGACAATTATATGATCTCCCTGATATGAGGAATTTGAGAGCCAGGGCAGGACATTGTGGGGGCTAGGGAGGGAAAAAATGAAACAAGATGGGATGAGGAGGGAGAAAAACCATAAGAGACTTTAAATCTCAAAAAACAAACTGGGGTTGCTGGAGGGTTGGAGGGAGGGATAGGGTGGCTGGGTTATGGACATTGGGGAAGGTATGTGTTATGGTGAGTTATGTGAAATGTGTAAGCCTGATGATTCACAGACCTGTACCTCTGTGGAAAATAATGCATTATATGTTAATAAAAGCAAATTTTAAAAAACCAATATTATGAAGATAATTACATAAAACATGAGAAATACTTCTGATATGCTAGTAAAAAAGCAGTACAAAATCATATTTATGCTAAATTGCAGTACATAAAAATAATGTATGCCCAAGAAAAAGTATTGAAAAATAAAAAGTTTAACTTGTTGAAGTTTAAATTTACTCATTTTTTTCCTTATATTTCTTTTACTGTCACTAAGACATACAAAGAAAGCAAATCAGTACACAACCAATAAAACATACACTTTTCCCCTTAAAATTCAAGTCTAAAAAAACAAAATTTTGAGCAATTAAGTCTTCAGAACTGAGAATGAAGTTAAGTGTCCATGTCTATGGCTGGAGCATACTGAACCCTGAGTTGTGGCTGTAGCTCTGAACAACCCACTCTCAAGTCCAGTGACCTGGAGCAGGCAAGTCACAACCTCCCTGTGCTTCATCTTCTTTGCTTTCGACTTAAAAATTGACTCATGCCACTTTCACAGCAGTTTTGTAAGGACCACTCCTTTGTGGAAAAACATAAAGCAACTTACAAGTATAAAGAATCTTCAGTACGTCTATAGAACAACAATGGTCTAACAAATCAAATGTTGGGGATATTGTACTACATGGATCTGGATATCATTAAAGGGATAGCCCTTGATTTTCAACCAATTCATTCAATAATTTAGAAACACATTTGTTTATTTGATTTCTTTTTTTGCTTTTTTTTTTGCTTTTGGGGTTTTTTTTTTACTTTTTATTTTCTAAGTAGGTGCCACACACAGCATGGACCCCAGTGTGGGGCTTGAACTCACAATGCTGAGATCAAGACCTGAGCTAAGATCAAGAATCAGACGCTCAACTGCCTGAGTCGCCAGGGACCCCATTTATTCATTTATTTTAAATTCCAGAGGTTTAATACAAATACACTATGCACTTCCTTTGTTACTATAAACAACGATTTTTAAGATTCTATGAAAATAAGCAAACATATTACTAACTAAAAATAATGTGAAATAGTTTATTACTGTACTCAGGTCATTTCTCTCCTCACAGAATCAAGAAAAATGGAAAATACACAGTTTGTCAGAGAATTGGAAAACTGATTACAAACACTGATATGAGATGTGTAAAATTTTTCTAAACTTATATGTGCTTTTGACAATTTGTGAAGGTTATTTATTAAAATCAGTAAGTAGGAAATGATCCCTAACTAGACACAACGAATTTTGAAATGACCTAAAAATTACCTAACCTAAAAGAAAACTAATTTTGTAAAACAAAGACTTAGTCTTCTACTGCCTATTAAACAAGTTTTGGGCTGACATATTATAAAGAACATTCGTAGGTAACATTTTTCATTTACAGAGAACTAGACATTTTTACCTTGTTTGGAAGCAAATGTGTTCTGTGAAGATAGATCACTGCCACCATGATTAGAAAAGTCTGGTTTTCCAGAATACTTTTCCATTGCTCTAGAAGGGGGCATAGCAACAGGCTGAAAACTACTGGTCTTGAGCGCAGCACTAATGAAATGAGTCTGGAAAATATACAATTATTTTATCAACTTCAAATACCATTTGAAAGAGTTAGATGACAAACTACACTGAAATTTATTAGAGGACCTGAAAACAATATGTTAGATTTAATAAACGATAAGAATACATACATTACATGTAACTATCCACTGTAGCAATGATGTCACTGGGTTAAGCCTGGCTCTGTAATGTGACCTTGATCATTTGAGTTAGCTATTCTAAACCTCAGTTTCTTCCTTTCTACTTCAGAGATGGCTTGAAGACCAATGAGGCATGCTAGGAAATGACCAAAAGGAAGGGGCTCTAGTCCAAGACATCTACTTCAACCAAAGAATTTCAAACCAAAATCTCTCCTCTTCTCTTTTATATCCTGGATGATTTCATTTGAAGGGTTAAAATTCTTGCTAAGAAGCACCCAAATTTGTAGTATTAATAATATATATGCATTTAAATACAAATGAGAGCTAAAATGACAATTTTCAGCATTATTTATTAAAACATCCGGAAATTATATGTATCTAATAAAACTAATTTCAAAAGTCTTATGAGGTAAAGGAAAATCTAAAAATATTTACAGTTTAACAGCTTTTTTCTCTCTACACATATCTTAAAAATGTGTAGAGAGAAAAAAAAAATACGTAGAGATCTGGGGTGCCTGGGTGCATCAGGGGGTTAAAGCCTCTGCCTTCGGCTCAGGTCCTGATCCCAGGGTCCTGGGATCGAGCCCCGCATCAGGCTCTCTGCTCAGCAGAGAGAAGGGAGACTGCTTCTCTTCTTCTCTCTCTGCCTGCTCTCTGCTACTTGTGATCTCTGTCAAATAAATAAATAAATAAATAAATCTTTTAAAAAAATGTGTAGAGATCTCTCTACATAAAACAAATGGGAGAGACTCAATAAATTTCACTTCATTAAGCATTTATTGAACTACTAATATACCTAATATGTCACTAAAGCTTCAACTTTCCCTGTGATTATGAGCTTTATAAATACGATGTCTACATTAGGAAAGATCCCATTCTTACAAACTAAGAAACTCAATGAATTAAAAAAAAAAGTCAATGAATAATGGACTTATAAAAAATGGATAAATAGCAGGCAGGCATATAATACAAGTAGGACCCTCTCTTCAAATCAATGTACTTTTCAAATGTATCATCTTTTACCTGAAGAAAAAAATAAAATGTTTTATAGGTAAAGAAATCAAGGCTCAGAAAAGGGCAGTTATTTGTAGGCTGGGGACCAGCACTCTGCCAGACCCAATCCTAGCTTCTCACCATATTGCACACTCAATTTCAGTTGTCCATGGACTGCTTACTAAAACCTTACTTTGGGGCGCCTGAGTGGCTCAGTGGGTTAAGCCGCTGCCTTCGGCTCAGGTCATGATCTCAGGGTCCTGGGATCGAGTCCCGCATCAGGTTCTCTGCTCCGCGAGGAGCCTGCTTCCTCCTCTCTCTCTCTCTGCCTGCCTCTCTGCCTACTTGTGATCTCTTTGTGTCAAATGAATAAATAAAATCTTTAAAATAATAATAATGGGCGCCTGGGTGGCTCAGTGGGTTAAGCCGCTGCCTTCGGCTCAGGTCATGATCTCAGGGTCCTGGGATCGAGTCCCGCATCGGGCTCTCTGCTCAGCGGGGAGCCTGCTTCCTTCTCTCTCTCTCTCTGCCTGCCTCTCGGTGTACTTGTAATTTCTCTCTGTCAAATAAATAAATAAAATCTTTAAAAAAATAAAATAAAATAAAATAAAATAAAAAAATAAAATAAAATAATAATAATAATTAAAAAAATAAAATAAAAAAATGCTATCTTATAAAAAAAATAAAAATAAAACCTTACTTTGTATGGCCATAATTATTCCAATAAAAATACTATATTCAAACACATGGAAAGCTCAAGCCAAGCTCTAATAAGAAGTTTGTGGGTTTTTTTTTTTTTAAGATTTTATTTATTCATTTGACAGAGATCACAAGTAGGCAGAGAGAGAGAAAGGGAAGCAGGCTCCCTGCTGAGCAGAGAGCCCAATGCAGGGCTTGATCCCAGTACCCTGGAATCACGACCTGAGCTGGGGCTCGATCCCAGCACCCTGGGATCATGACCTAAGCTGAAGGCAGAGACTTTAACCCACTGAGCCACCCAGGCGCCCCTCTAATAATAAGTTTTGAGAATTGCAGTATATTAGTGTCTGTTCTGTGATAACATACTGAGCTATAATAAACTTACTTTTGTATATTCTTCTGAACATGATATTTTAATTTTTTACAGTTTTTAAGTTGCACATTAATTAGGAAAAAATAAAAACCAATGCATTTATAAAGCTGGTCACTCACTCAAAAAAAAAAAAAAAAAAAGTATACTGAGTACCTAAGTACTGGCTACTGTTCCAGGACTTGGAAATTCCAAAATAAATAAGAAACTATACTACCAGTTCCTTCTGAAGATAACTCTTCTTTTTATAACAACCCACAGCTTATATTCAAAAGGCAATTAAAAATGTTTATGCTTTTGATGAATTAAATGCAGAAGCACTATATATACCAAATGGTTCTCATCTCATTAGAATCATTAGAGCTTTCTATTCCCAGGCCCCCATCTCAGACCTGCTGTCTGAATCTCTGAGAGGTACAAGCACATGTATTTTCATAAGGCTCTTCATGTGATTGTGATGCATATTCTCAGCCTAACAAGCACTGATATAACAAGTCACTGCAATGCAATATGAGCCCTTTCAAAAGGGTATGAAGAGAGGTACCTGGGTGGCTCAGTGGGTTAAGCCTCTGCTTTCAGCTCAGGTCATGGTCCCAGGGTCCTGGGATCAAGCCCTGCATTGGGGGTCTCTGCTCAACAGGGAGCCTGCTTCCCTCCCCCCCACCCTGTCCTCTGCCTGCCTCTCTACCTACTTGTGATCTCTGTCAAATAAATAAAATCTTTTTTAAAAATGGTATGAACAGAAATACCACAAAAAAAGGAAAAGCTAACTCCATGGAAATGTCTTATAGAACTAGTGATATCTGAACTAGAACGTGCAGAGAGAGGTCTTCACTTGCACAGGAAGAATAATGAACTCAAAAATCACTACTTAAGAATGAAAACTGTTACAATGTAATGAGCTATTGCAATTATCAGTGAATATTAGCTCAGGGATCCAAGTGATAAAAGACCATGGGATGTGTGCTAGTTTTATTATAGATACCTGAATATCTATTTGCTGCTGTTGTAATTTTTCAAGATGCCTAATGTGCTGCTCCATAAACACATTCATTTGCTTTTCATGATCATGACAATGTAATTTCTCATGTTTATTCTGAATGCTTGTTTGCTGCTCTGTAACACGTTGTAACTGTTTATCAGCCTCCTGTAACTTATTCAGTAATTCTGTAACAGAATTGACTTTTGCTTCCAAATCACTCTGCACCTAAAACAATAAAATCCCAAAAGACATCAAAAATACACTCAGTTACTACAAAGGCTGTTTAAAGTGACTGATAATAAAAATCACAGAAATAAAAAGCAGAAGATAGTTAGCCTTAAGTAGATTTTTTTCTCTCATTAATAACACATTTGCAACAAAGAACTGTTATGCTGCCAAAAATAAAACATTTAATGGTAATTAAAAAGAAGCAAATAACAAAACAAATTAGCTTTTGATACCCCCCTAATCTCAGGCTGAATTAAGTCAGCAGCCTGGAGTCCCAGACTTAGCTTGGCCACCTATTAGCTCTGGGACCTGTGCCTATTCTAACAGTGCTTTTCAGTTTTCCATTTGCAAACTGAGGGGGTTTGCCACAGACAATCTCTGAGTTCCTTTCTAGTTCTGAAATAAAGATGACCTGTTGTCCCAGGTTGCCCAGGACTCAGGGTTCCCTGGATGTGATATTTTCAGGCTGAAACCAGGCAGTCCTAGGTTCTCTGGTATTTTCACAGCAAGGCCGGGGTATGTCTCAACTCTTCAGAGATAATATACAAGCACAAACAGGAAAACTCTTTCAAACTGAGACCAACCAGAATGACACTGGTCTACAGTAGGATACGACCATTTATAGACTCAATTCCTCATAAGTATTTTTATATTTGACAAAGAAGCCGCAAAAATCTGGGGAGAAAATTATACTTTGATCAGCGGGGCTGCCGTAGCGATGGCAGCTGCAGTCGCTGCGGCCACAGTTGTAGCTGAATCAATTCCACTGGGTGAAATTCTTGTCTCCTGAGTAGCAGCGTCCTTTTCTGGACCAGCATCTTCTAAAAGCTGTACCTTTACTTCCTTAAACACAGGCATGTTTTGAGCTCTGTAAATGAAAAAGGAATAGAAATATATTCAGTAAGCCACACTGAGACATTTCAAGAAGGATTCACAATGATAAATTGCTGAAGGTGGGTTTGCTTGATTTTTTTCAAAAATTGAATCACTTGGTTTCCATATCGGGATCTAATCAGTCACTTGGTGAATGAAATCTATGAAAGGTCGCTATAGACTAAAGATACAAGAAGACAATTCCTGGAAGGCTGTGATATTTCAGAAAATAAGGCTTGCACATATGAAAAAGATGTGGGCACAATTACAAAGATATATAATCACAAAGGACAAAAACATGCAGAAAAGGTTCTAAGAATGCAAGTACCAAGTTTTACTTCCAAAGGAAGACAACCCAAGAGAAATTGTTCAAACTGCTAAAAAAAAAAAGTTCTTTTTAAAATTCTAGCTCATTTTGATTTAATAAATGTCACAGAGTTTGTTAAAACAGGTTGAAGCAGTCTGGATTAAAAATGAGAAAAATACATACATATTTACAATGAAAGATTTAACTAAGTAAATACTAAGAAAAAAGGGGGAAAAGACTCAATTTTGTTATATATTTGCCCTGAACAACAACAACAACAACAAAAACAATGAAAAGAATTAGAAAAAACTGCAGAGTCCCTAGGCAAGTCTAAGTAAGATCAGAAGGAATGTCCTCCATCTCTAACTGCTGGATTTCTCTTGGTTTCTAAAAAGACCCAGAGCAGCTCTTAAGCTTACTCCTTTTTGATATTTCCTCATTTCTACTAGGAGCATCATTTTTCTCTGTCTCAAAATTTTGAAGTTTTTTTGACTTTTCCATTCTCCACTTACCTTCTCACATCTAAATGAGTCACCAAGTTTTGTCAATTATTTCATCACAATTGCAGGAATGGTGTCACAGAACTACGGAGTAAGGGGAACCCAATAGGCCACATATCCTAACATCCTAATGCGACAGATGAAGAAACTGAGGTCCACAGAGGTAATAGGATTTACTTGACCAAAGTCACAGACCCAGTAAAGCACAGTTGGCTTATGATTCCTAGAGAAGGTCCCATAACATCTAAATCTCTCAGAATAATACTTCTCCATTCATGCTTCTGCCTCTGGTTTAAAAAAAAAAAAAAAAAAAGCCTCACCATCTTTTACCAACTGTTTCATTCTTGCAGATCTTACTCCTTCAGAAACTTCCCAAACATATCTCTCCACCATTCAAAAATCTAAAATTGTTCCTTAGAGACAAATGACTAGGCTAATTGCTTGTTTGACTGTCCACACACACCATCCCCAATCCCTGTCTCCCTAGCTTTCTATATACACCTGTTAGTTCACACACAACCTTTCAGGAGTCGCATTGCTCCTCACTGGCTACAACACACCCTTCCCACATTTGACTCCAGACTTTTTAATCACTGTTCTCTCAACCTTCCTCCACTCAACTTACTTTATATCCTCCTCTGTCTTTAAGATCCAACACAAGCCTTAACCTTCTTCAAAAAACCTATCCTTAAACACTTTCAATTGATCTCTCCCTTTAATAATTCCTTTTGCTTTTACTGCCTATAGTACACAACTGAGGCTTGATAAGCGGCCACCCCCTGGTTTAAATCATTGTGCAGAACAGTTTCATAATACATTAAATGCAATGATGCTTCCTATCACAGTTCTAATCACTCATTCCTCCGTGTATGTCCACATTCTCTCCCCAACTAAGCTCTAAGCAACCTGGGGTGTGGGGTAAGGGGCAGGGAAGGGGGATTTCTTTTAGGCCAAACAACAACTAAGAAAGAACTAAGCACAGTAGGCACTCATTATGTATCTAACTGATTAAGTGGTGTATTAAGAAAATATAATTTAGATATTTCTATCCTTTAGTATTCCTATCTGAAGTCTGAATGTGAGTTACCCTTTAAGATCGATCATTCTACATGAATACATTAAGTTGACCAACAAGAGAAATAACATTGTAAGATTAGACATCAGCTTCTTAATAGGCTTTTAAATTTTATTTTTTTCTATTAATCAAATTAAATGTTCAATGTAACAAATATAAATAGCTTCCAAGTGTAAAAAACAGGGAAAATATACAACTCTCTCATTCAGAAAAATTATTTCTTCTTCTTCTTCTTTTTTTTTATTTTTAGAATTATTTCTTATTCCTAAATCCTCTGAACCTGGCATTTAGACCAATACCATGAAGAAACTGCCCTCATGAAGGCCAGTAATAATTTTTGCTTAATTCAATGGACACTCTTCAGTCCTTACCTTTCTCTACCTCTGAGAAGCCTATCAAACTTAGAACTTCATTCTCATTGGCTTTATTAACACCATACATTCCTAAAACTCTGGATAAACTGAGTAGCATTTAGAAGTTCACTTGCTTTTTTGCACAGCTCTTACAGGTTTGGTTTTCTTAGAGTCCTACTCTATGCCATCTTTCTTTTCACTCTCCCTGAGTCACTTCAACTGTTCCCAGAGCTCAGATCACCATTTATATACTACTTCTACACTATATACTATATAAGAATATGTGGCATATTCTATACACTTTGTGAATTTGAACTTCATATAGAATTTCCTACTGAACATTTTTTTAAAGATTTTTATTTAGTTATTTGACAGAGATCACAAGTAGGCAGAGAGGCAGGCAGAGAGAGAGGGGGAAGCAGGCTCCCCGATGCGCAAAGAGCCCCATGTGGGGCTCGATCCCAGCACCCCGACCATGACCTGAGCCAAAGACAGAGGCTTCAACGTACTGAGCCACCCAGGCGCCCCCTACTGGACATTTTTAACCTGGATATCTCACAGATCTCTCAAACCCCTGCATATGTCCAAAATGAAATTTATTCCCCCAAGAATTCTTTCCCAAGGATTTCCTTTCTCAGTGAATACTACGAGTGACCATGCATTTATACAAGACAAAAATCTGGGATTCATCCTTAGATCCTTCTTCACTCTCAGATCAAATCATCAATTCCTGTCAATTCTATCTCTATCCTCCAAACCTGTCTACTCCTCTCCAAACCAGCATGATTCCCACCCTCATTCCACCACCCTCCAATGTACTAAGGACCAACTAAATCCATCTCAAAGAGATCACCTCCAAATTTGTAGCCAGTTGGTTTCCTGGACTGCAGTCCGGTCCTCTTCCAATTCATCTTTTGATATTGCTATCTAAGTGAGCCTTTTAAGAAATATATATCATACCTTAACATTTTAAGATGATTTGCCCTTTCTCTCCTTTAAAGAAATATAACTTAGGGGTGCCTGGGTGGCTCAGTGGGTTGGGCCTCTGCCTTCAGCTTGGGTCATGATTTCAGGGACCTGGGATCGAGCCCCATATCGGGCTCTCTGCTCAGCAGGGAGCCTGCTTCCTCCACTCTCTCTGTCTGCCTACTTGTGATCTCTGTCTAATGAATGGATAGAATATTAAAAAAAAAAAAAAAAGAAGTATAACTTAGCCCCTTGTATCCTCTCCATCCATATGTAAGGACATTCTACCCTGTTTTAGAAACTCTGGCCAGAATCTTTACTCAGTCTCTGGTCTATACTTTTTATTAGTATAGATTTAGAGCAATTATATCAAATAGGACAAATTCTCCATCATTCCAGTTTTCCCCCCCAAATTAGCTGTTCTCAAGTATGTGTATTCTATATGTCTGTATTCTTTTTTTTTTTTTTTTAGGATTTTATTTATCTATTTGACAGACAGAGATCACAAGTAGGCAGAGAGGCAGGCAGAGAGAGGAGGAAGCAGGCTCCCTGCTGAGCAGAAAGCCTAATTCGGGGCTCAATCCCAGGACTCTGGGATCATGAGGCTTTAACCCACTGAGCCACCCAGGCACCCCTCTATATGTCTGTATTCTTAATATTATATATATTTATTCTCAACTGTATGTCCTTCCAAGTAAATTTTAGAATCACTTTGCCAAATTCCATCTACCATTCTCTAAAACTAATAAGTAAGTCAAACAGAGAAAATCAATTATCATATGGTTTCACTTACTTGTGGAACATAAGGAATAACATGGAGGACATTAGGAGAAGGAAAGAAAAAGGGAAGGGGGGGAAATCGGAGGGGGAGATGAACCATGAGAGACTGTGGACTCTGAGAAACAAACTAAGACTTATAGAGGGGAGAAGGGATGGGGCGATGGAGGAGCCTGGTGGTGGGTATTGAGGAGGGCACATATTGCATGGAGCACTGGGTGTTATATATAAACAATGAATCTTGGAACACTACATCAAAAACTAATGATGTATTATTGTATGGTGACTAACATAACACAATAAAAAAATTAAAAATAATAAAAAATTAAAAATTAAAAAATAAAACCAATAAATTTGAGTGACATCGACTACAGCAAAATCTATCTCTTGAGACACAGATTGTCTTTTAACCAAACATGAGAGTCATTTTTATGTTTCTGATTCAATTATTCTCTACATTGCAACCGCCTTCTCAAGACCCTTCCTACTCTGTTTTGAATTCTGTTCTTTCATCCTGAAATGGGGAGAGATCTACTGTCTAAGAGGGATTAGTGTTCACTGTTACCTCTCACCATCCATTTGTTACCTCTCACCATCCATTTCATAAACAACTTCTCCTTCCCTGATCTGAGAGTTCTGAGAGGTCTCAGAGATTTCCATTAGGAGAGTTCTGACTTGAAGGCAAGTTGTTAAGGTCCTTACTGCAGGTCAGCTGCATTAGAAGTGATACTCGCTTTTGGTCCAAATGAGTCAGATGTAATCTGCAATTTTGGGGTCAACTGTAAAACTTGAAAGACTGCACCACTCCTCATGCCCTTAATTTTGCTTTCTCTTATATATTTATAAGCCCAAGAATACAATTTATCATCCAAATTCCTCTCTGAACCACATCACATATTGGGAATTGTAGGCTGAACAAAGGTAAAGAGGAAAAATATGACGAGGCGAAACAACCAGCTCTTAAACTCTGGCTGATTCAGACCACACTCTTGTGATTTAGAGACATTTTTAATTTTTGTTAGTCTGATGTTTCCCAGAGTGTAATATATTTGCCACAGATAGCCTAGGTGGAAAAATAATAATTTTGTTATTTTAATTGTAGTCATTTAATTGTAATCATTTTAATTGTAGTATTTAAAAAATGATTTTCCATTTTGAAGTAATATAAAAATTTCCTTTTTGAATAAAATGAGAGTTCAAGATCAAGTAAAAATTTTACTTATTTTCTAAGGGGCTGTTCTAGGTCAGGAGTAGAATAGATTTAGCCTAAGAATATGTATCTCATCACATATCTGCTAATGATAAAAATAATAAAAACTGCCTCCAGAATAGTGGAGATGCATGCTTAGCATGGTGCTGTTCTTAGAGTCGGTTTTGTATTTCACTGGTATTTAAGATGAACTTGGAAAGGACCACTTTGATGGAGTTAAAGCCATGGTCTCCTTTCACTCCATCCAGACGCTAACCTTATCCCTTTCTTAAATCTTGGCCAGGAAAAATCTAAATGTCATTGGACAGTAAATAGGAAGTATTATGTACTAGACCATTGCTACAAGTAGTATAGTGAAGTGATTAAGAGAGTAAACTCTATGAAGGCAGAGTGCCTAGGTCTGAATCCCAGCCCAGTGAATACTTGCTAAATGGCCTTGGGAAAAATCAATCTCTGTGTGCCTCAGTTTCCTCATCTATAAAATGGGAATTCTGTAAAATTGGGATGTGATAAAATCTACTTCATTGGATTTTATGAGTATTAAATGAGTTAATGCATATAAAATCCTGAGAACAGTACCTCTTCTATAATAATTGTTCACAGCTATTGAGTATCTTATATATCAATCACTATGAAAAATGTTTTATATATATTTCATTCATAGAAAAGAACGTTTTTCCTATGTCCAAAATGTAATTGAAGCTGATTTTAGAGAACCACATAAAAACATAAGAAATGGCCCACTTATTTTCTGTAAATGAAACTTACTTTTGCTTTAAAGCTGCTCTTAGAGCATCTTTCTGTCCCATGGTGTACCGAGAAATAAAGATGTCATTTGCTGCAAAATTAAAACATGAAACACACTTCAGATTCCTAAAAATTTGTTAAATTTCAGTAAACTATCCCAAACAGATTTTAAACTAATAAGAGAATGGTTAGGAATTCAGCAATAAGATTTCTCAATTTTAAGAAAATATAAGGAAGTGGGGCACCTGGGTGGCTCAGTAAGTTAAGCATCTAATTCTTTTTTTTTTTTTAAGATTTTAATTTATTTATTTGACAGACAGAGATCACAAGTAGGCAGAGAGGCAGGCAGAGAGAGAAAGGAGGATGCAGGCTCTCTGCTCTGAGCCCAATCAATGTGGGGCTTGATCCCAGGACTCTGGGATCATGACCTGAGCCAAAGGCAGAGGCTTTAACCCACTGAGCCACCCAGGTGCCCTGTTAAGCAACCAATTCTTGATTTTGGCTCAGATTATGATCTCAACATTGTAAGACTGAGCCCCGTGACAGGTTCTGCCCTGGGCACAGAGCCTGACTGAGGTTCTCACTCTCCCTCTCTCCCTTTCCCTTCTCCCCCTCTTATAAAAAAAAGTGCAAGTAACAAATTAAATGAACATATAATAATAGTAATAACCCTAGACAATAGGGGAAAAATGTATGAAAAATACCTGGGGATAAATTGTGAAGACATTCTGCTCAAACTTGAAAGAGAAAACTGCTTAGATAAAAATAAAGCTACAAAGAAAAAGTCACTAAGGGGCACCTGGGTGACTCAGTGGGTTAAAGCCTCTGCCTTTGGCTCAGGTCATGATCCCAGGGTCTTGGGATTCAGCCCCGTATCAGGCTCTCTGCTCAGCGGGGAGCCTGCTTCCCCCCCCCCTGCCTACTCGTGATCTCTGTCTGTCAAATAAATAAAATCTTTAAAAGAAAAAAAGAAAAAAATCACTAAATATTTCCTCAAAGCATATTTTTAACTTATTATCTTACAAAAGACTACTCAAAACTTGAATTCAGAGTTTATAAATTTTTTTAAATAAATACTTAACACCAAACTTATACAACAGGTCAGTAGTAATAAAATTACCTTTATGACTATAAACCTTTTTCTGGTTTTCAAAGATTCCATTAATAGCTTATTAAGATGAAACAATCAAAATAATCAGAAAAATAATGTCTTTTTAATTAAGGTCTCTAAAAAAAAATCAGTGAATGTCTTAAAACGTAAGAATATAAAATCCTATCCTTACAAAGAAAATCCTGACACATAAAACGTAAATGAACCACAAAGACATGCTAAGTGAAATAAGACAATAATAAAACTAGATAGACTTGGGGGAAAATGGAGAGTTAGTATTTAATGAGTACAGAGTTTTGACTGAAGAAGATGAAAAAAGTCTGGAAACGGATGGTGGTGATAACTGCATAAGGGGAATATACCTACTGCTACAGAACTATACACTTAGAATGGTAAATTTCATTGTGTATATTTCACGGCAGTAAAAAAAAAATTTTTTTTTAAAGTCTACCTTTTTACCTTTTTGTTTGTTGCTCTCGTCCAATTTCTCCAAAGGCAACCTTTGCACTGCAACATCCTTAGAAAAATCCTTCAGGATATGAAAGGAAAAATGAAAGGCTAGAAAAACCTTTATGATTTATTACTTACCAAGTACCATTTACTAGCTAAGAGACAGGAGGGCAGGATCATGTTTTTTTACCCTCGATTCCCAGAACCACCACAATGCTTGGGTACCTCGAAGGTACTCAAGGATTTGTTGAATGAGTAAATAAACAAGCAAGCACTGTGGTCCTAAAATTCAGACTCAGATCTCAATTTGCCACTTCCAGCAGAGGGAGTCATGTAACAATTAAGTTGCTACAGTTTAATGTGAAAATCTGATTCATTCTGAGTCAAATGGAGTGCATGAGGATGGCCAACACAAGGCACATCACAAATTAACCACTGTGTTCTTTATCCCTGAGCTCAAAATGTAGTCTCAGATGGGTTCTCAACAGGCAAACAGCTTTCTGTTCACATATGTAACCCTAGACTTCATTTCTAAGATTCTATTCAGTACTAAGACATCCTGACGTTTTAAGTACTAGTTTCATTCAACAATGCTCTTCCTGTTCCTTAGACACATCATTTTTTTTTCCTGCTAAATTAGAAAAGGGTAAAGAGAAAATCATAAAAGGAAGGTGATCAGGCTGTCTCCTGACAAACAACTGTTAACTTTCTAAATATAGTCAATGAGGCTAACAATATAATAGAATGCATTTGGGATGTTAATACAAAGACCTCCTGCAAATGAATAAGAAAAAGTAGAGCACAGAAATATGTAAGTCACAAAAGAATAAAGATGGCAATATACATGGAAAAAAATTTCCCCCTCGGTAATAATAAAATAAAGAATAATAATGATAATAATAATAATAATAATTTTATTTTATTAAAATAATGAGATGCTTTCTTTACCTATCAAAATGGTTTTGTTTTTTGGGTTTGTTGGTTTTTTCTTTTCTTTTCTTTTCTTTTCTTTTTTTTTGGTCTAATTCTGATGTCTTGTATTGGTAAAGCTAAGAGAAAATAATACCACTAATTCTATTCATGATCTTGCTGAAGAACATATATTGATACAGTCTTTCCAGAGGTAATTTATATAATAGCATATCCATTTGGGAAGTTATTTAGAGAATGGAATTCAGATATCATTAATCATTAAATAAGGCATACTCAAAAAAGAAACAAAAACACCAACCCAAAGGCTAAGCATTTAGAGGGACCACGTACAGCACATAATTATACATTTTTATTGTGAATCTTTTGCAAAGTTGTTAAGTAGACAGTTTTAATTTCATTCTTAATTTACCAGCTTCAATTTTCAAGATATTACATTATGAAACTCTGTTCTTTAAAGACTTGTTAAATTGACAATCTATAGTGATAGTGGTCAAAATCTAATTAGATTGCATGAACAAAATGTATTGATCATCAAATATTTTCAGCACTATAAAGGTCAAGATGAGAATTTCATGTTATTTCTTAAATAATCCTCAAAAAAAAACCCCACAAAAGACCTTACAATCGTTTGGATAACATATAATCATACCTCACTTTTTAAAAATGATGTTGTTACTAGTTATTTACCTTTACCTAACAGTATATTAAGTCTGCAGTCTAGAACCCCATTTCTTAGGTAACAGCAGAGATTGTTTTCAGTTCCAATATTTCTCTCAGTGTTCAACATCTTAGTAATGAGTATTTTTTATTTTATGGAAGAATCTTTGTGTAATGTCTCAAATACTATTCAAGTCACAATTGGATATAAAACATTTCTCTTCGTAAGTGAAATTAAAGCAAAAACAAGGCCCATTACTCATGAAACATAATTTAGGAATACATTACTCAACAATACTGAAAACCTTAACGTGAACATAATTTAGAATTCTTTTGCTTACCCTTTCTGGCCCCGTAGAATTTGCTAATGGAGGCTGCTGATAAGTTCTAGTCAAGTCTGCTGAACCTAACAAAACAAAGGAATAAATTTTAGTGACTTTAAAACCAGAACCATAATTTTGGAAACTGTATAGGCTTGACTCAAGAACTATAAACTCAATATTAATGCTAAACCTAAATTGGAAGTCATTTTTTCATGCAAAGAACTTAAACTGTAATTAAAATATATCCTGATGGGGCGCCTGGGTGGCTCAGTGGGTTAAGCCGCTGCCTTCGGCTCAGGTCATGATCTCAGGGTCCTGGGATGGAGTCCCGCATCGGGCTCTCTGCTCAGCAGGGGGCCTGCTTCCTTCTCTCTCTCTCTCTCTCTGCCTGCCTCTCAGTGTACTTGTAATTTCTCTCTGTCAAATAAATAAATAAAATCTTTAAAAAAATAAATAAATAAAATAAAATAAAATATATCCTGATGAAGGTTTTACAGCTGATATTTTGGAAAATAAGGATCAGTACTGACAGTCAAGTGAGATAAATGTTTTAAAATATAGCATTACAATGTTGGATTTGGACATACTATGGGTAGAATTTGCCAGGAATAAAATATGTACATGATATAAAAGCAGGCCTTTATTATGCCACACCTCCCCCAAAAGCAGCACTATAAATGCATTTTTTTGTTTTTGCACATATATTCATTAATTTGATCCTTATGGTCATCAATGAAATGGGCAAAACATATGTTTTCTTCATTTTCACTGGAGAGACAGGTTAAATGAGTTGGAACATGAAAGCCATCAAAAGGCAGAAGTTATGCTTTTCTACTATGCCAAACTGAGTAACACCAACCAAACAGAAGGTAGAGCATTTGGTAAAAACCTCTACTGATGAACAGTAAACACACACATCACATAGTTAAGTGCGTCCACCATAGATGTGAACAAGAACAATGTGCAAAAACCACACAAAGAATAAGCACAGAAGTGTTTCATTCATTCCACCTATTGGATATGTTTCAATTAGACCGATTGTACTAGCCATTTTCCCAGAGGAAGGGTCAGCTTTCAAACACCAATTAAAACTAGATGTATCTTATATTTGAGAATTTAAACATTAAAAATCCCCTAAAATTTGAAACGCAAAAAAGAAATGAAAATAAAGACTGAAGATTTACAAAAGTGAAAGCTATTCGGAGTCACATACCACGTAACGTTCCATTCAAGCTAGCCTCGGTCCTAACAGGAAGACGTTTATTTGCAGACAACGCTGGAGGAACACAGGGCAACTCCTCTTTCAGCAAAGCCAAATTATCTCCCTGATTTGGAGAAACTACCTCACGAAGTCTCCTCGCTGGTATTTTAACCCTTTTTTTCTTTTCCGGGCTAAACTTAGAGCCTTTCATATTATGGGGAACAAAATTAGTCCCACAGTTCTGAAAAGAAGAATTTCTTCTGGGTCCATAAAAACTTCAGAACAAATTTTTCACCGCTTTGAGGACTTGGGGGAGAAGGAACGAGGGAGGAGTATGATAAAAAAAAAAAAAAAATGAGAATTTCAAGTGATTTTAAAACGTTCAGTCATCAACCTTTCAATAAAACAACGTCTAAACACTATCCGCAAAGCTAGAAATTTTAGTTTGGTATTTAACCCAGGATTAGAGACAACTAGAACATCATATTAACCCATTAATCCCACTCAGTCCATTAATGCACACGCCCGTGAATCTGAGAGCGCGGAGGACAAGAGAATGGCCGCATGAGCCACGATAACTCAACAACAGAGAGCACTTCCAAAGCCAAGAGCTGGCAGTGCAAAACCAAACAGATGTGGAGGCGAGGTTAACATCTGTTGAGAAGCGGGAGTCAAGCACGTAAAACTGAAATGCTTTAAAAAAAAAAAAGAGCTTAATGACTTTTGAGAATTTATTAATAACTAAAAGTTATTTAAAATTTAAGTTACTAATAATTATAAGCTTAAGAAGCTTAAAGCTTTCTTCAGCCAAAGAGTCTTACACACCCCTCCAGATGCAAACATCGGACACCTAAATTCACCCCTCTGCGTCTCCCGAATGCTTCACAACCCGGCAGTCACAGGTGTAATCTGACAACAGCTTCAGTTGCCCGCGAGTCAACCCCCGCTTCTCTTTAAGTCGGCCCTTGAGACACAACACGCATGCGCGCCAAGAAAAATCATCCAAAACACCCAACCAAAAAGCTGACCGCCCTCTGGTGTACCTCCATCCCTCTCCGGGTGGAAACAAACTCCCAACGTAAAAGATTTAAAAGGTGCAGATTTGATTTTATTGTTTTAAAGCAGTACATTGCCCCACCAGACTTAAACACTGCGTAAAACTGGAGGGTCTCATCGGAGACGCGCACAGGTCCCAGCTTAACTGACAATACCACTCCTGTCGACTAGGGACTGTTTACAGTGCAGCTCCTGGAGACCGTTAAGGACCCGGGATTAAGTAAATTCGTTTTACAAAAACTCTCGACAGATTCGGGTAGTTTTCGGTGAGGAAGTCAGACATAGAAGGCACTGAGTAAGTATACAATTACAAAACTTAATCCTTAGAGAATTTTAGAATTCACTGGAGATAGCGGCTTTTCCTCCAGAGTTCCCTGCTTTGTAACGAATCCGCGTCTTAAAGTCTAAAGGGCTATTTGACATCGCCTCTCCCACGTGTTCTCTCCCATCCAGCGACTGCGGCGCCCTCCCTGACCCAGACCCTCCGCCCCTAGAATCGACTGGCAGCGCAGCCCCCCAACCTCGCACTGGTGTCGGATGCGAGAGCCTGTGCTCAAGTATGGTCTCTTTTCTCTGCGCTTAGAATCTCGGGTTCCCAGGCGGAGGCCACCAGGCTACGCTCGGGAAGGTGGCGGGATCTCTGGAGGAGGCCGCCGCGTGTACGTGGGACTTGGGGGTTGGGGGGGTGAAAAGACTGGCAGGGCGTCCCCAGAACGGGTTTGGGCGCTGCCCGGGGACCGTATCCCTGGGGCGAGGGTCGGAATTTGAAGCTCTGAGCCACCCTCAATCCGGATTTCGGGAGTCGGGGTCTTGTTTTGGAGCACTGAGTTAAATTTAAAGCATCCACGCAGTGACCTTGAGCTGACAGACAGGAGACCCTCCTTTAACTGAAAAATCTTCTCTAGACAGAATACCATGATCCCGCACCCCTTACCTGATTCGCTGATTTTTGAGGACGCACTATTTAGACGTTTCCCTTTGTGCATTACGAAAGTTTTTAAAAATTAAAGCAAAAAAATGTAATCTGCTGTAAAAGCTAAATAAGTTTATTTCTGCATCTCATCTATTTTCATAGAAAAAAAATCTTAGAATTAAAAGGGACCTTAGAGGCTCAGCTTTGGAGAACCTTTTGATTATTCTTGATACATTTCTGTAATTATTTGTCATTATTTCTTATGCCAGTTACAGTTCTCTCTTCGTTATGGGGCACTTAGGTACCTGTTTGTTCACTATTTGTTTTATAATGTAAGTGAATTAAAAGATAACAATTTCAGAGACTTTGAAGATAACTTAACTCCCTTATTTTGTAGCTGAAACTTAAATATGAAAGAAAAAATGACCTTCCCTCTATCGTCTCTAAGGTGTGACAGTAGGCAAAGAAACGTATTAAAATTACTTGAATAAATAATTTGATTTGGATCTTACAAACCCCTTTCATATCAGACTTGGGGTTAAAACCCAAGTAATCTTGCCCCCATCTAGTCTAGTGCTCATAGGCTCACCTTTCAGGCCTGGAATCTCTGCTTTAAACCCCAAAGTAATAATCTTTCAAAAGTATTTTTTGCCTGTTTAGTAGTTAGCTGAGTTGGGGTTGCCAGTTAATCAGACATAACTTACTAAACCTGCTGCAACTCTAAACCAAAGGGATATGTGACAGAGCCCCATTTTTGTATTGATCGGACAAGTTCAGATCAATTTAGACATCTGAACTAGCAAAGACAATGATAGCGCCAAAACAAAAAAATATGGCTCACAAAATTTTCTTATATTTCTTTTGTGTTGTTGTTAACATCTTTATTTACTTCCTCTTTGCCGCTCTCATATCTCCATACATATGTAAATAGATACACTTTTTTTTTGGTGACGGGTTTGCAAGTAAGTTTCAGACATAACCTTTAGCCCTAATTTCTTCAGCATGTATCTCCTTAAGACCAGTCTATTACATAGCTGCAATAAGATGATCACACCTAATAAGGTAACTTTCAGATTTTCTCCAGTTATCCCAAAAATGTCTTATTTTTAACTCAGAAATTTTTTTTTTTTGATTCAAGGTCCAAAGTTCACACAGTGTTTGGTTGTCATGACTCTTTAGTCACTTAATCTAGAACAGCCTTCTACGCCTTTTATGACTTTAACTTTTTAAAAAGACTAGTATAGTTCTCTTACAAATTGTCCTACATTGTGGATTTTTCTAGTTATTCCCTCAGGATCAGAATCTGATCAAACAATTTTGGCAAGAATACTACATAGTCAGTACTGTGTCTTTATTGGTCATTGTGGGGACTGCCAGATCTTTCCAATGTAAAGGAACTGTTTTCCTTTGGTTTAAAGTAACCTATGGAGATACTTTGTGACCATGGATATATCCTGTTCCCCAACTACCTTTCACCCAGTAGTTTTATCATTCATTCATGATCCTTGCCTGAATCACAAGACTACCAATTTTCAGTACCAGTCAGGCAGAGACTAGGGTCAGTAGTTCTGATAATGGTCCAGTACATCAGAAGAATCACTTATTGTAAACTAAGTTTGAACAGAATTAGAAATTTTGCTCCAGACATGGTACAGATCTGCATATGATCCAAAAAAGAAATAGAGGACATCTCCCCTGTCACATCCTAGTCCTTTGGTTGTTTTGTTTTGTTTTTAGAAATTTGTGGGAATTGTTTGTCCTTGTGTGTTTACCTGAACATACTACCTGGAAAGATTGGGATGTTAAGTACTTATTAATACATATAACACATATGCTAAGGAATTGTAACCTCAGAATAGATTGAGGAAACTAATTTCACTTATTGAAAACAATTTAGCCCACAGAAGTTTAGATTTCATCAGACTTAGAGCTTGAAGAGGCCTCAGCAGTCATATTGTAATCCCCTCGTTTTTCAGGTAAGAAATCAGTCATTGGAGACATTCAAGCAAAGGTTGGACAGCTAATTTTCCGAACAAAAGGAAACTCATGCATCAGAAAAGGTTTGAATTGATGGCTGATAAGATTTCTCTTTACTCTCTCTTTTTTAAAAGATTTTATTTATTTGACAGAGATCACAAGTAGGCAGAGAGGCAGGCAGAGAGAGAGGAGGAAGCAGGCTCCCTGCCGAGCAGAGCCCAATGCAGGGCTCGATCCCAGGACCTTGGGATCATGACCTGAGCTAAAGGCAGAGGCTTAACCCACTGAGCCACCCAGGTGCCCCAATTTCTCATTACTCCTAAGTTCCCTAGTTTTATTATATATTTTGTTTGACAGAAAAATAACTTAGCATTGTTATCATCATTCTCAAGACCTAAGCCAGAGATTCTAGAAACTTTCTTATCCTTTCCTTCCCTCTGCAGGTTTCACAGATAAAACCATAAGGTAACCTCTGATAGGATATTTGCTTCCACAGTAACAAACATTTGCTGTAATAACTGAAAACTAGGACTGAATCAAAGAAGCCATATTGTTTCTATCTGTTTTCACCATCAGGTGGTTTGTGTGGCTGTTGGACTTTGTCAGCACAGTTTAGTATTAAATAACTAAAATAGAATGCCTCGAGACTTGGAAGACCCCAAACTAGGAACTAAAAATGAAAATCATTCCCTCAGTCATCTCCAGTATTTTCTAGGGACAAGGACCTATAATTAAGTATACCATAATCTTGATATTGTCAACTGCAGAGAAGAGTTTTGGAGACCTCGGCACGCTTGAGAAAACTGACTGTTAGCTCTTAGCTCAGTTATAGGTCTAGGAAGATAATTGAAAAAATACATATGTATAATTGAATGACTAGAGAAAAGAAAATCACAATGTTAACATAGGGGTATTGAATAGAACTATTTCTCTTTTATTTTCCAATTTTAAAGAAATAGATTACTCATGATAAACTTTAAAGGAAGAGATATATACTGTTAATGACCATATATTAAAAATAATACCAAAAAAATAATTTTTATTTTTTTAGAGATTTTATTTATCCATTTATTTGAGAAAGAGGGAGAGCATGCATGCGAGCAGGGGTAGAGGCAGAGAGAGAGAATCTGAAGCAGACTCCATGTTCGGCATGGAGCCAGATATAGGGCTCGGTATCATGACCCCGAGATCACAACCTGAGCCAAAACCAAAAATCCCAACACTCAACTGACTGAGCCACCCAGACGCCCCCCACCCCGTAAATAATTTTTAAATAAAATTCATACCAAGAACATTTAGGGCACTCCTCATCTATGTGTTGTCAAAGACTTCCCAATAACAACCATCATTTGTCACCATGAACTGTATACCAAGGGGCGAGTGGGGTAGAGTTGACACAGTTTTACCAGTCTCTGAAACTTAACATTTAAAGATTTCATACCTTCCACCTTTCTTAAGTCCAGTTAAAAAGTGATTATATATGATTTTTAACCTGAAGAAATAAAAGGATAGGAATAGGGAAAAGAATGGGATTTTGACATCACAGTCAGTGAATATGCAAATTTCTAAGTTCCTATAAGTAAGAAAATCAGATCCGTTTTTGTTTTTGGTGTGAGGTGTAGAAACACCGGTGTCCTGAAGTAGAGTGAATGTGCTATACAATTCAACAATTCTAAAGGTTCATGATCTTAATGGATGAACTTCTGTCATTTCACTTAGAGGCCTATTCTGTAATGCATGTTTTATTGCCCTTGTATTTATTTTATTTTTATTTAAATTAAGCTAATTAACATATAATATATTATTTGTTTCAGGGGTACAGGACTGTGATTCATCAGTCTTACATAATATCCAGTGCTCATTACAACACATACCCTCCCCAATGTCCATCGCCCAGTTACCCCATCCCTCCACCCCTTTACCCCTAGCAACCCTGTTTGTTTCTTATGATTAAGAGTCTCCTATGGTTTGTCTCCATCTCTGGTCTTGTTATTTTTTTCCTCTCTTCCCCTCTGATCCTTTGCCTTGTTTCTTAAATTCCAGTGAGATCATATGATAATTACCTTACTCTAATTGACTTATTTTGCTTAGCATAATACCCTCTAGTTCCACACATGTCATTGCAAATGGCAGTATTTCATTTCTTTTGATGTCTGCATAGTATTCCACTGTATATATATAACACATCTTTTTCCACTCATCTGTCGATGGACATCTAGGCTGTTTCCATAGTTGAGCTATTGTGGACATTGCTGCTGTAAACATTGGGGTGCAGGTGCCCCTTCGGATCACTACATTTGTATCTTTAGGGTAATCGCCCTTATATATATTTTTAAGTTCCCACAAAACAGTGTTTCATTTAACACCTATTTTCACGAAAGTTATCTTACCAGTTCTTGGATCTTTTCAGGCTGTTTTCTGAGTGAGAAGCCAAAAGAGCTCTAGTTCTGAGCATTTGCTAAAACTTCGTACACTGCCCACTGAATCTTACTCTTTGGCAGGTATTAGACAGCTGGACAACTTCATTTTTTTTAATATTAAACTTTTTGAGATTGTTATAGATTCCATCCAGTTGTAGGGGAAAATGCAGACACACCTTGTGCCCTTTACTTGGTTTTTCACAATGGTAACATACTACAAAACATCACACAGTATCACAACCCAGATGTTGATGATACAGTCAAGATATAGAATGTGTCCATTATAGAAGTCTTTCATTTTGCCTTTTTACAGCAATACTCCCTTCCCTCCTACCTATATCTATCCCTTCTTTAACCCCTCGCAATCACTAATATTCTCCACTTCTTTAATTTTGTCATTTCATGAATGTTAATATAAATTATATAGTGTATAACCTTTTGGAATCAGCTTTTTTTCACTCAGTATAATTCTCTAGAGATTTGTGTAATGTGTGCATCAGTAACTCATTCCTTTTTATTGCTGAGAAGTAACTCCATGGTACTGGTGTACCAGTTTAACCATTCACCTACTGAGGAACATTGGGGTTGTTTCCAGTTTTTGACTGTTACAAAGAAAGTTTCCATATACATTCAACTACAGAATTTTGTGTGACCATGGGTTTTCATTTCTCTGTGATAAATGCCAAGGAATACAGTTACTGGGTCTTATGGTGGTTGTATGTTTAATTAAGACACTGCCCAACTGTTTGCTGGAATAGGAATTACTACTAGGAATATCTGAAGTGATCCAGTTTTTCCACCTACTCACCAGCATTTGGTGTTGTCAATGTAATTTGTAATAATTTTATGTTTTACTTATAAGTTCATGATCCATTTTGAGTTAATTTTTATATAAGTTATATATAAATGAGAGATTTAGTTTGAGGTTAAATTTTTTCTTTTGGATGTATAGTTGTTCTACTACCAGTTGTTGAAAAGGCTATATCCTTTACTTCATTGCTTTTGCCCCTTTACTAAAAATCAATTGGGCATATTTGTGTGACTCTAATTCTGGGCTCTTTGTTCTGTTCCATTGATCTGTGTGTCTGCTACTCCACCCATAACACATGATACTGATTACTGTAGCTGTGTAATAAGTCTTAAAATCAGGTAGATGTATTTCTCCCATTTTGTTATTTATTTTTTAATTTAGCTATTTTTGTTTCTTTGCTTTGTAGTATAAATTTTAAAATAATCTCGTCTAGGGGCGCCTGGGTGGCTCAGTGGGTTAAGCCTCTGCCTTCAGGTCTGGTCATGATCCCAGGGTCCTGGGATCAAGCCCTGCATCGGGCTCTCTGCTCGGCAGGGAGCCTTCTTCCCCTTTCTCTCTCTACCTGCCTCTCTGCCTACTTGTGATTTCTCTCTGTCAAATAAATAAATAAAATCTTTAAAAAAATAATAATCTCATCCAAAATTATAAATCTCCCTGGGACCTTGATAGGAATCGCATTAAGCCTCTCTATGTTAATTTTAGGGAAATGGACATCGATACTAGGTTGAATTTTCCAGTCCATGAACACAATATGTCTCTCCATTTATTTAGGTGTTTTTTTTTTTTTTCATCAGTATTTTGTAGTTCTCAGCATACAAGTCTTGTACAAGCTTTGTTTGGTTTGCCCCTAAATTTTTCTTAAGTGACTGGGTTTTTTTATTTTTTATTAACATATAATGTGTTATTAGCGCAAGGGGTACAGGTCTGTTTCTTAAGCGATTGTTAATGGTGTACTTTTCATTGTCTGAGTGTTCACTGCCAAGTATATAGAGATAGAAATTGATTTTCTGCATGTTTATCTTGTATCCTGTGACTTTCCTGAATTTATTAATTCTAAGTTTCTTTGTAGATCCCTTGGGATTTTCTTTTTCACAATTATGTCATTTTTTTTTTTTAAAGATTTTATTTTTTTATTTGACAGAGAGAGATTACAAGTAGGCAGAGAGGCAGGCAGAGAGAGAGAGGAGGAAGCAGGCTCCCTGTGGAGCAGAGAGCCTGATGCGGGACTCGATCCCAGGACCCTGAGATCATGACCTGAGCCGAAAACAGTGGCTTAACCCACTGAGCCACCCAGGCACCCCAACACAATTATGTCATTTTATTTTGTCAATTTTATTTTCTTTCATAACTGTTATGAAAGTGCTTTATTGCACTGGGTAGAACTTCAGCAGTATATTAAGAGTGGTAAGAGCAGATACCCTGCCTTCCTCACAGTCTTAGGGGAAAATATTTAGTCTTTCATCATTAATTATAGTATTTTGTAGATGCTGATTATTAAGTTGAAGTTCTCGTTTCTTTATTTTAGAGAGTTCTTATCATGAATGGGTGTTGAATTTGTCAAATGCTCTTTCTGGATCAATTGATGGGATCTCATTTTTCTCCAAATGCTGAACCAGTCTTGCAGCTCTGGAGTAAACTCCACTTATTTAATGTGTATAATTATTTTTATATATTGCTTAATTACATTTGCTATTATTTTGTCAAGGATTTTTATGTTCATTTTATGAGGATATTTTTCATTAATTTTCTTTTGTGTACTGTGGTTTTGATATTTAGATAATAATAAACTCATGAATAAGTTGTTAGATTTCTATATATGGAGTTGTTTGTTGTGCTATTATCCTTTTGATGTCTGCAGAGTCTATGGTAATATATCCTGTTTCATTCCTTATAATGATAATGTGATTTATTTTTTTATTACTCTTCCTAGAGGTTTGTCTGTTAAAATCTTTTCAAAGAACCAGCTCATTTTATTGACTTGTACTTGTTTTCATTTTCTTTTTTTTTTATGATTTTTTTTTTAAAGATTTTATTTATTTGACAGACGGAGATCACAAGTAGGCAGAGAGGCAGGCAGAGAGAGGAGGAAGCAGGCTCCCTGCTGAGCAGAGAGCCCAATGCGGGGCTCGATCCCAGGACCCTGGGATCATGACCTGAGCCGAAGACAGAGGCTTTACCCCACTGAGCCACCCAGGCGCCCCTAGTTCTGTTGATTCTTGAAAGAGGAAAGTTGAAGTCCCCAACTATATCCTTCTCTTTTTCCTTTAAGTTTTACTTTGTATTTTGCCACTCTCTTGTTTGGTGCATACACATTTAGGATTGCTTTGTTTTCTTGGCAGATTAATCCTTAAAGTCCCTTTCTGTCTTGTAATTTCCTTTGCTCTGATGTCTGTTTTGTTTGATATTAATATACCCACTATTTTCTTTTGTTTGCATGACAGATTTTTTTTTCTATCCTTTTATTTTCAACCTGTATCATTATATTTGAAGTAAATTTCTTAGAGACAGCATATAGTTGACAATGTTTTTTAATCCATTCTACCAGTCTCTTTTAAATGATTATTGAGACCACTTATATTTAGTGTAATTGTTTGCTAGGGCTTAAATTATTTTAAAGATTTTTATATATTTATGAGAGAGAGCAAGCGCACATGAGCACATGAGCTGGGGGAGAAGGAGAGGGAGAAGCAGGCACCCCGCTGAGCAGGGAGTCCAGTGTGGGGCTTGATCCCAGGACCCCAGGATCATGACCTGAGCTGAAGGCAGGCACTCAACTGACGGAGCCACTCAGGGACCCCAGGGTTTTTTGCTATTTTCTTAATTTTCTGTTCTCCTTTTCTCTTTTTCTTGCCTTTCTGTGGATTACATGAATATATGTTGACATTTCATTTTGATTTATCTATATAGTATTTTTGAGTATGTCTCCTTATATATCCTTTTTAATGATTGCTCTAGGTACTACATGATATTTACATACCTGATTACAGTCTAATGGTGTCAGCACCAGTTTCAGTGATACACCTACCTCCCTTTGCCTTTACCATATTTATTAATACACATTTAAATTGACATTAGACAGTTTTATAATTTTTTTTTAAATATTTTATTTATTTATTTGACAGAGAGAAATCACAAGTAGATGGAGAGGCAGGCAGAGAGAGAGAGAGGGAAGCAGGCTCTCTGCTGAGGAGAGAGCCCGATGCGGGACTCGATCCCGGGACTCTGAGATCATGACCTGAGCCGAAGGCAGCGGCTTAACCCACTGAGCCACCCAGGCGCCCCCAGTTTTATAATTTTTGCTTCAACTGTCAAACAGTTTAGGACACTTAAGAAGAAAAGTGTATTGTACTTATTCATATTTTTTATTACTCTGTTTTTCCTCCTTCTTGATGTTCTAAGTCTCCTATTATCGTTTCCTTTCTGTTTAGAACTTAATTCTTCTTTAAGGATAGATCAGGTGACAACAAATTCTAGTTTCCTCCCTTTGAAAATGTCTTGATTTCCCCTTCATTCCTGAAGTGTATTTTTTCTAGATACAGGCACTGGGTTGACTAATGTCATCCTAATTGTTTTCCCCTATAGGTAAGATGTCACTTTTTCACTTGCTACCCTTTTTTGTCTTTAGTTTTTTAGATGCTTGGCTGTGCTATATGTTGATAGATTCCTTTGTGTTCATGCTCTTTGGCATTCATTCAGCTTCTCTTGGATCTATATAAATTTATTTTTGCCAAATTTGGGAAGTTTTTAGCCATTTCTTCTAGTACTTTTACATCCCTGCTCTTTGTTCCTCTTCTTCCAGGACTCTGTTGAAACAACTGTTTGATCTTTTATTACATTCATATAGGTTCCTGGTACTCTGTTCATTTCTTTTTTTCATTATAGTTTGCTGTTATTCAGATTGGTTAATTATGTTTTCTATCCTCTGATTTGCTGACTGCTTCCTCTGTCCTTCATTCTGGTGTTGATTACATCTGTTCAGTTTGTTCTGGTTATTTTTCACTTAAGATTTCCATTTGGTTCTTGTAATATCTTGTTTGTTTCAGGGATATTCATAACTGCTCATTGCAGTATTTTTTTTTATAATAACCATTTTAAAATCATTGTCAGATAATTCCGAATCCATCATCTCAGTATTGGATATATAGAGAGAGTCTATTTTTCATTCAGTTTGAGATTTTCTTATCTTGTGGTATGATGACCAATTTTTTTTTGTAACTTAGACATTTTGCATACTGTATTTTGAGGTTCTAGATCTTGGTAAACCTTCTTCTCTAGCCGGCTCCTTTTGCCACTGCTCCATTAGCAGAAGTGGCGGTGGGCGGGGGGGTGGGGCATGCTGCCTCATTACTACTAGATGTAGGAAAGAAGGGCAGGGGCCCTGACTCTGTCACTTAAGGTGTATGGAGGTGGTGTGCTCCTCGGTACTGCTGAGCAAGAGTAGGAGTTATGGCTGTCCAGCAGGCCTCCACTGGTATCACCCTGGCTCGGAGTGACTGGTACTGCTCCCCACATGATCTCCACTGACACTGGAAGAGGGTACAATGAGCTAATTACCATGGGACAGTAATGCAAGCCTTGAATCTCAAAGAGGCCTCCTTTGATACAGCCCAGAGGGGAGAGAGAAGGGTACCTCGTTACTGCCATTGAGGTACAAGTCCAGGTTCCTCATGTTGTTTCCACTGACACTTGTTGGGGATGGGGTAGTCGTCATTAAAGCCCAGTAAGGATGAAAGTCCTTGCTTCCTAGTCTCCCTTCTGTGAAGTCTGGGGGACTTAGTGCCTCATTACAGCTTAGTGAGGGTGGAAATGTAGGCTCCTTAGTTGGCTTTTAGTGATGTGGTGGATGGGGGATGCAGGCCACAGTGTTTTTGTTTGCCTGGAGTATACAGTTATTGTTTAAAAGTTTTCTATTTTACAGGCTTCCCCTTTCCTGGCCCTTTGGCTAGAGAGTGCCAGCTTTGGAGAGATGGGGGGTTTTGACTGTGCCCATTGGCATTTGCAGATTGCTGGCTTCTTCAGCTCCAACTCTGTGATACAGGAGACAAAAATGAGAGAAAGTAAAATTCCCACTGTTTTGTTTCTCAGGTCCCAAAGGCCCTGGCCAATATACTTTCTTTTCTCGACCTTTTAGAGTCTTGTGTTTGTTTTATATGTCATGTCCAGGGTTTTTAGTTGTACTTAGTTTGAAGAATAGGGAAAAACACATCCCTTGCTCCATCCTTCCAGAAGCACAAGTCCTAAACTGCATTGTATAATATAGACTCTTCTGTGTCTTTGACTGGTTGGTGGTGTTTTTTTTTTTTTTTTAAGATTGTATTTATTTATTTGACAGAGATCACAAGTAAGCAGAGAGGCAGGCAGAGAGAGCAGGGGAAGTGGGCTGCTTGCCAAGCAGAGGGCCTGATGCAAGGCTCAATACGAGGACCCTGGGATCATGACCTGAGCCAAAGGCAGAGGCTTTAACCCACTGAGCCACCCAGGCGCCCCTGGTTGGTGGTATTTTTTTTTCTATTTATTTATTTTTATTTTTTTAATTTATTTTTTATTTATTTTCAGCATAACAGTTATTCATTGTTTTTGTACCACACCCAGTGCTCCATGCAATCTGTGCCCTCTCTAATACCCACCACCTGGTTCCCCCAACCTCCCACCCCCCCACCACTTAAAACCCCTCAGATTGTTTTTCAGAGTCCATAGTCTCTTATGGTTCACCTCCCCTTCCAATTTCCCCCAACTCCCTTCTCCTAACTCCCCATGTCCACCATGCTATTCGTTATGCTCCACAAATAAGTGAAACCATATGATAATTGACTCTCTCTGCTTGACTTACCACTCAGCATAATCTCCTCCAATCCCGTCCATGTTGCTACAAAAGTTGGGTAGTCATCCTTTCTGATGGAGGCATAATACTCCATAGTGTATATGGACCACATCTTCCTTATCCATTCGTCCGTTGAAGGGCATCTTGGTTCTTTCCAAAGTTTGGCAACCGTGACCATTGCTACTATAAACATTGGGGTACAGATGGCTCTTCTTTTCACTACATCTGTATCTTTGAGGTAAATACCCAGTACTGCAATATTAAGGGGGGTTCTATAAAAGAGGAAAAATCCTAAGAATAACATTGAACAGAAATAATAGAGACAATCTACAGAAAGAAAGACTTCAAAGATAACACGATGTCAATAAAAATGTATCTATCAATAATCACTCTCAATGTGAATGGCCTAAATGCGCCCATAAAACGGCACAGAGTTGCCGATTAGATAAAACAACAGGACCCATCCATATGTTGTCCACAAGAGACCCATTTTGAACCTAAAGATACACCCAGACTGAAAGTGAAGGGATGGAGAAGCATCTTTCATGCCAATGGGCCTCAAAAAAAGGCTGGGGTAGCGATTCTCATATCAGATAAATCAGATTTTAAACTAAAGACTGTACTCAGAGATATAGAATGACACTGCATAATCCTTAAAGGGACTATCCACCAAGATGATCTAACAATTGTAAATATCTATGCCCCCAATATGGGAGCAGCCAATTACATAAGAAAACTGTTAATCAAGATAAAGAGTCATATTGATATGAATACATTAATAGTAGGAGATCTTAACACCCCTCTCTCAGAAATAGATCATCAAAGCAGAAAATCAAGAAAGAAACAAGAGCATTGAATGACACATTGGACCAGATGGACCTCATAGATAGATACAGAACATTCCACCCTAAAACAACAGAATACTCATTCTTCTCAAGTGCATTTGGAACCTTCTCAAGAATAGACCACATACTGGGTCACAAATCAGAACTCAACCGATACCAAAAGACTGAGATTATTCCCTGCATATTCTCAGATCACAATGCTTTGAAACTGGAGCTCAATCACAAGGAAAAGTTCAGAAGGAACTCAAACACCTAGAAGCTAAAGACCACCTTGCTTAAGAATGTTTGGATCAACCACAAGATCAAAGAAGAACTGAAACAATTCATGGAAACCAATGAGAATGAAGACACTTCGGTCCAAAACCTATGGGATACAGGAAAGGCAGTCCTAGCTATGAAACACATAGCCATCCAAGCCTCCCTCAAAAAAACTGAAAAATCCAGAACACAGCAGCTGTCTCTACACCTTAAAAAACTGGAGAATCAACAACAAATCAAACCAACTCCACACATAAGAAGGGAAATAATCAAGATCAGAGCTGAGATCGATGAGGTAGAAACCAGAGATACAGTAAAACATATCAATGAAACTAGAAGCTGGTTTTTTGAAAGAATCAATAAGATCGATAAACCAATGGCCACACTAATTCAAAAGAAAAGAGAGAAGGCCCAAATTAATAAAATTATGAATGAAAAGGAAGAGATCACAATGAACACCAAGGAAGTAGAAACAATCATCAGAAGTTATTATCAACAGTTATATGCCAATAAGCTTAGCAACCTAGATGAAATGGATGCATTCCTGGAAAACTATAAACTCCCAAAATTGAACCAGGAAGAAATCGACAACCTGAATGGTTGGTGGTATTTTATAACAGCACAGCAATACTTGAAAAATTATGACCTGTTGGTATTTTTCAGGTATTTTATATGGTAAAAACATAGGCAGTTGACCCTTAAACAATAGTACAGGTTTGAGCTACACTGGTCCACTTATATTCAGATGTTTTGATAGTACTTTACTATTAATGTCTTTTCCCTTTTTTTTTTGTTTTGTTTTGTTTTGTTTTGTTTTGTTTGAGAGAAAGTACATGTGTTGGAGTGAGCTAGGGAGGGGTAGAGGGAGAGAGAATCTTGAGCAGACTCCCTGCTGAGCATGGAGCTCCATGTAGGGCCTGATCCCATAATGCCATGAGATCATGAGATCATGATCTGAGCCAGAATCACAAGTCTGAGCTTAATGGACTGAGCCATGCAGGTGTTCCATGTGGGTGATGTTTTTTAACAATTAATAGAAACTTTGTATTTATGTAGAGATAGTTAAAGAATCATTATTATCAGAGGTCAAAGTTATATTAGCAACCAGTGGAATAGTTAAGATTAAGTACTTGCAGGAAGACACCAGAGATCTCTTGGTTTCCTTTAAAACTCTACTAGGAACGAGGCTTTAACAAGTAACCTTGCAAGGTAACAAAGCAAGCTGTTTTAAAACTGGAGATTTGGATAGCAGGGGCTTTTGGGTCCCATAGCCAGCATTAAAAAATCTAATTCTGTAAATGGTAGGGTTCTTCATTGCCATTAAGGACCTGGGGGATTGTGGAGGGAGGGGGATATAATTACATACTCCACTAGAAACTTATAAAATGAGGACAATAATTTCAGGTAAACTTTGTTTCAGTTCTTTTTCATAAACTGTTCTTGTTTTAATTACCTAACTCTTTAGCTAGCCTAAAAATATTTGTTCACAGACTGACAAACTTTTTCTTAATCTTTAAATCAGGTGACTAATAAACATACCTTTAGAATATGGCTGCACAAATACCAGAATCTGATCAGATAAAACAGGTAAGGTATTATAACTAAGAAAAAAGAATTTTGCAAAAAAATTAAGGCATAACTGGGTGCAACCATGTTAGGTAGTGATCTTAGAAAATAACTTCGTGTTTCATTTCTAGAAATGGATTTTAAATGATATGAAACATTTTTCAAATAATTTGACAGATATCCAGGAACAAATAAATATTTAACTAGAAAACTGGACTATCTTTTGGTAGATCATACCATACATGTCTATTTATGCCCATTTAAGTTAGTGAAAGTAACTGTTGATTTCAAGTATTATAGGGTATTTTCCTCAGTTTAATTACATCAGTAATTAAAGTTTCAAAACATGTTTGTTTTAAAAAACTGAATATTGAATAATATTCTGATTTATTTGTAGTTTAAGGAGTTTCTTGGAACCTACAATAAACTTACAGAAACCTGCTTTTTGGATTGCGTTAAAGACTTCACAACTAGAGAAGTGAAACCCGAAGAGGTATGAAAAATGTCCCCAGGCCACTAAAAATTCTCTAAGCTTGTCATAGAAAATAGAAATGGGATGCCTCTAACCATTTCCCTTGTTCCTAGTTACTACAGGAATTTGGGTTGCTTCATATGTTCTATTGCTCAGAGGAACTGAAGCAGTTTGGGACCCATGGCATTGAATTTAATGATCCCAAATTTAATATGATAGCCTGCCAGATATATATACACACAC
This sequence comes from Mustela nivalis, assembly GCF_964662115.1. Taxonomy (NCBI): domain Eukaryota; kingdom Metazoa; phylum Chordata; class Mammalia; order Carnivora; family Mustelidae; genus Mustela; species Mustela nivalis. Next base: position 41,565,685 of record NC_139025.1, read on the forward strand.
TGTAGCATGGCAGATTTTTTTTTTAAATTTTTTAAAAGCTTTTATTTATTTTTCTTAGAAGAAGCAGAGGGAGAAGGAGAAGCAAACTCCCTACTGAACAGGAAGCCCAGTGTAGGGCTCAATCCCAGGACCCCGGGATCATGACCTGAGCAGACACTTAATGGACTGAGCCACCCAGGCGCCTCCCCACCTTTTTTTTTAATTTTTTTTTTTAAATAAGATGCCTAGGGCTTGCTGAGTTACTGTTCCATAGCAGAGATTCTTACTAATTAGCTTTCAGTCAAGATGGCCTGGCTAGAAAATATTGATAGGGCTCTTCTGTCTGACCCTGACAACTCTGGCTAATTTTGGAAAAAGCAGAGCTTGAATATGGTGTCTTATATTGCATAGGTGGACTCCGCAAACTCAATCCTATGAGAAATCTTAATTTTTAATATCCTCATCAAAACATTTATATTGGCTAAAAGTGACATAAACTTCCTCCAGTGTCAGATGTTGATCACCATTCATGCCAAGAACATATAACCAGCAGTCAACAAGTCCTTGTTAAATAAGTTACAAAGCTTAAAATATTCTTGTTTAAGTGTAATTCTCGTTAGAAAGAAATGTGGAAATTTAAGAATGTGCAGAGTGGAGTTTCTCATTTAAAAGGAACAGACTTACTCCTGGGCCTACGTTTTAACAATCAGATGAGGGATGGAAAAAGCAGGGACATACCATTGTTTTTAGTGCTTACAAACTGATAGACATTTAGTATATATTAATTCTTGTAAATGGATAAAACTAACAATTGAAAGTTATGATCACTTGCTACTCATTCATACCATTTAGTTCTTACATATTCAAAGAAAAGTACCCCATGGTTGTTCATTTAGAATACGTGCACTTTTTAAAAATTAACATTTCTGTGTTGCCTCTTGGATCTTCTCTATTTCTAGACCACCTGTTCAGAACACTGCTTACAGAAATATTTAAAAATGACACAGAGAATATCCATGAGATTTCAGGAGTATCATATTCAGCAGAATGAAGCCCTGGCAGCCAAAGCAGGACTTCTTGGCCAACCACGATAGAGAAGTCCTGATGGATGGACTTTTGATGAAAGACTGGCAGCAGCGGTTGCGATGGAAGTGAGGATTCATCTTGATAGAATCCCAGGAAAGCAGCACCCTATTAAACTGTCAGTCATGACTTTGGCAAATGGAAACAACTGGAGAAACAAAATTGTTGTTTACCGAGAATAATCAAAATAGAAGGTCTTATTGTTCAATGAAAATAATAAGATGCAACATTTGTTGAGGCCTTAAGATTCAGCAGCTTGGTAATTTCATTAGAAAAATAAACCATTGTTTCTTCAATTGTGACTTTTAATTTTAAAGCAAAATATGTGTTCAATCATGTATGAGATAGAAACAATTTTTTATTACTAAAAGTAAAATAAATGGAAATATCACTGAACAGTTGTTTATACTATATATATAGTACCATAGTATTCTGACTGGACTGTGGGTACGTTGAAATGTTTTTCAATCACGATCATCCTCCAAGTATTCCTGTTCATTCATGTCTGCCTCAAATTGCTGGTAAATACATAAAATCGTTACTTGCTAATCATTTCAACACACGATCATTTCTTGCCTCCCTTATTGTGTCAGGGTGGGCATTATACATTCGTATCCTAGCCATATTTTGCATATGTGTACGGGAAACATCCCATCTGAGACTACCTTGGGAATGTGTAAGAGTTGACTAATATGCTGTAGTGGAGACTGTTTCGTGTTTTGTTCAAAAGCTGAGTCCAACATGAATGATTCTGAGTCCAGCATTATACAGTGTATTCTCGGGCATGACATGTGATCAGTGCAATAAAAAGTGAATCGAAGTTAAAGTAGTGTCTTAGGGCAAAATGAATCCTAAAACAAATCCAAGCATCTGCAGGAAATTCTAGTTGATGAATAAATATACCAAGAAATTGGGTAAAGGTTAAGTAGACTAATACCCACTAGTAAATTGGCTTATGAGGGGATTTCATTTGGTACCAATCTAAAGTTGCACTTAAGAGAACACCAATTTAAATTAGCCTATATGTTTCCATTACCAAAGTGATTTTTATGTTTTGTCATATTTGAAGCCAAAAGTATTATTCTGCTTTGATAAATTAATGGTTTTCTGAATTACATCTTACTTTTAAGCTATTGCATCATTTAACTAACATACCATTTAACTTACAGGCCTCTGTTGCAATTGCAGCCAGTAATCATTAGGTCTTTAAAGGTACAAAGACAAAATACTAACAGTGCTACCTTTAAAGTTGAAATGTTGAAACATGTATAAGACTCAAAATACACAATCCACTGTAGTTAAAGGAACATGAAAAAATAAGCTTGTTTTATCATAAGGCAAGAAAAGCAACCAAAAATTCAGAAATTTTACTCATTTAATGCTCCCATCCATACACAAACTTTGCTATTTTTATGTAATCAAGCCTAATATGGTTATTTACTGTGTCCCTTTAGGAAAGACAATTAAGTATGTGCTCACCTGGCAAATAAGGGGAATTTTGTGCAACAGCATCTCAAATACTTGAGGAGGAAGTGTGTGTTTGAAAACCTTCAGAAGTTCCTGTGGTTGTCCACACACTAAAAGGGCAGTGCTGAGATGTTCAACCCCCAGCTGACACTCTCCTGAAACAGATGGATAAGGTTTAAAGCAAAGTGTTAACGTTCTTTCAAATAAACATTCCACAGATTACCAAGAAAGCACCAAATGTTAAAATGGGGGAGAGGGGAAGTGTCAAACTACAGATTACTTATCATAAAAAGAGTAAAGATTATAAATGGGGAAAATGTTGGGCTGCCTATTAGATTCACTGTGATCAAGCTGCAAGATGAATAATGTTGTGATCCAAATTACCATTAAAAAGTGCACTCTTGATTTAGAAATGTTTGTGTTCTACAATGTGTGTTTGCAAGACCAGGGGTATTGAGTGTTTTTTAATGGTTGTCTTCTGTTACTGATAGGAGATAGGTTACATTTTTTTTTTTAAGCTTTTATTTTTATTTATTTATTTATTTATTTATTTGACAAGTAGGCAGAGCAGGGGTGAGGGGGAAGCAGTTCCCTGATGAGCAGACAGCTGGATGCAGGGCTCAATCCCAAGACCCTGGGATCATGACCTGAGCCGAAGGCAGTGGATTTAACCCACTGAGCCAACCAGGCGCCCCAGAGATAGGATACCTTTAACTCTACCTGTGTGACTGATGAAATATGAAGGAAACACCTGATGTTCTTGCTAAATGAGACTTTTTAAAAAACAGATTGTATTATCAAAAAGTTTGAAACAGGGTTTGGTGTGACACAAATTACATAGCTAGGGGAAGACAGACTTATGAACTTTGATTTCTAAGTAGTTTTAAGATGAGTTTTAGGATGATTGGCTATAAAAATGAAAATTTATATAGTATGGAAATTAATCATAGAATTTCTGTCTAAATAATAACATGGAATCACTTAGTCTTACTGCTTCATTCCAGGAAACTGACGCAAAGATCAGTGACATGATTTAAATTTTCAGAACTAATTAATGCCAATTAATAATTGAACCTAATTTCTGAACCTTGAGACCACAGTATGCTTCCACTCTTCAGGTGTTACATAATTTCCCATTTATTGGTTGAAATACGTGGTCATCTGAAGGGAAAAGTGCATGATGGATGGAAAATACTGCTTCCCAAAATTTGTATTAAGTTTAAACTTAATAACCATCAGAAGGACATTTCTTAGATGAAATACTATGCTAGTGTTTTACTAATAGGTTTATTTTATTAAAAATTTCTTTATTTTAGAGAGATACTGCAAGCCAGGGGGTAGAGGGCAGAGGGAAAGAGAGAATTTCAAGCAGACTCCCTGCTGAGCACAGAGCATGAGGCAGGGTTCCAGTTCACTATCCTGAGATCATGACCTGAGCTGAAAGCAGGAGTCAGACACAACTGACTGAGTCACCCAGGTGGCCCTCAGGTGGCCCTAAAAGGTTTATTTTAAATTAGTGAAATTACAGCTTTATGGAGATGACACATTAGATCAAAATACTATTAAAGAAAGATAAAGATGGTGCCTCCTGTCACGGTGCCTAGGTGGCTCAGTTGGTTAAGCATCTGCCTTTTGCCCAGGTCATGATCTCATCACCTTGGCACTGAGCCTCGCATCAGGGTCCTTGCTCAGTGGGGGGTCTGCTTCATCTTCTGACCCTCCCCACTGCTCATGCCCTACCATTCTCTCTCTCTCAAATAAATAAAAAAATATAGTGCCTCCTCTCAAGTTGATAGAGCTAATGTAAAAAAAAAAACAATAATCAATTTGATCAAGTAAGTCCACCAACCAATAAATTCAATCAAATCAGCTAATTAGAAATTTCAACCAAAATTATTGGCTTTAAGGTCCTATGGAGACATAATCACAATTGAGATGGCTATAGGACTATACTACTTGACAGCAAAGTAATGAAAATTAGGGGTATGGCAGAGAGGAGTGGAGAAAATTGAAAGGATTACAGAAAACTAGGTGAAAATTTATTGCATTAGAACACTTGTTCTCAAACAGTGTATTGTAATAACCAAGAGAGTTTTAAAAACTACTGACTCCTGGGTTCCACCCCAGAGATTCTGATTTAATTGTTTTGGGGTTTGGTGGGGATTTAAATAAGCAAGCAAGATGAGAACTCCATTAGAAATAAAATACGGATATAAATAACCCTTAAAGAGCTAATAATGTCAATTTAGGGTTTTACAGAAATAATGTTATCACCCTTAAGAGGTAAAAAAATTTTAATTTTCTTTAGAGATTTTTATTTATTTGAGAACACAAGCAGGGCGGAAGAGTAGAGGGAGAGGAGAAGAAGACCCCCCCTCCCGAAGCATGGAGCCGGATTCAGGGCTCAATCCCAGGACCCTGGGATCATGACCTGAGCCGAAGACAGAGGCTTAACCAAATGAGCCACCCAGGTACTCCAGAGGTAATTTTAAAAACCATGTCTGCTTTAATCATCTCAATATTTATAGCATTTTCACCTCTAAGTCTAACTGAACTATTACATGAAAGCTTTTAAACATAAAGAATATATAATGTAATAATTATTTATAATTCCTACTTTTTCTCTCCATATTGATACTATCCCAATTCAAAAAATGTTAAAGCCAAAAGGGTTTATCTATTTTAATTGCCCGTAAGTCCAAGCAGTATCCACATTTAGGAATTAATCCAGATTAATTAGGAATTAATTCTGTGAGGCCTCCAGTTTTTTTTTTTCTTCCAAGATTTTATTGACTGATAGAATGTGCAAGCACAAGCAAGAGGAGAGAGAGAATGTGAAGCAGACTCCATGTTCAGTGAAGAGCTCTACTCCCTGGTGGAGCTCAGGACGCTGACATCATGACCTGAGGGGAAACCAAGAGTCAGACCTCAACCAGTGAGCTACCTAGGCACCCCATGAGGCATCTAGTTTATATAATTGGGGGGGCACTTTTAAGATTTTATTTTTCTTAAGTAATCTCTGTCCCCAGTGTGGGCTCACACTTATAACCCCATGATCAAGAGTCACATGCTCTACTGACTGAACCAGCCAGACTCCTGGGGGGCCCTTTTCAAGGAAAAAGAATATAAAATTATGAATACAAAATTGCTAGGGCTCTTCCCAGAACCTTCAAAGAAGCTTGTGCAAATGAAATTCCTTCAAGTTTTGGGGTTTTTTTTGAAAGATTTTATTTATTATTTATTTGACAGACAGAGATCACAAGCAGGCAGAGAGGCAGGAAGAGAGAGAGGGGGAAGCAGGCTCCCCGCTGAGCAGAGAGCCTGATGCAGGGCTTGATCCCAGGACCTTGGGATCATGACCTGAGCCCAAGACAGAGGCTTAACCCACTGAGCCACCCAGGCACCCCAAAGGTCCTTCAAGTTTATACTTTACTACCTTGTATAAAATCATTCCTGTTTATATCATTATTAAGTCATTTCTAACTAATCTTGTCATTTTTAAGATATTTTAGCCCATTTATAAAACTACCCAGAAGAAAAGATGAGTATTAAATAAAATACTAAAACTTCAAATTAAAACGATTAATGTGCAATGACTACTCGTTTCTCAAAACCTTTATCATGGCATTAAGCCACTGATTCAAAGTAAAAATCTTGGGTATTGCTATGAATTGTCCAGGATCTTGACTTTGTTTTTCATAAATTCTGGAGGATGCTGCCTCTTAAATGCAGGGTGAAAAAATCTTTTTTTAAAAAAGATTTAAGGGACGCCTGGGTGGCTCAGTTGGTTAAGCAACTGCCTTCGGCTCAGGTCATGATCCCAGCGTCCTGGGATCGAGTCCCCACATCGGGCTCCTTGCTCAGCAGGGAGCCTGCTTCTCCCTCTGCCTCTGCCTGCCATTCTGTCTGCCTGTGCTTGCTCTCTCCCCCTCTCTCTCTCTCTCTGATAAATAAATAAAAAAAAATAATAATTAAAAAAAATAAATAAAAAAGATAAAAGAGCAAGAACAGCTACAGGCACTTCGATGAGAGGAAATCTGCAACACTTGAAAAAAGATACATAAACAGGTATCATGCTTACTTAACTAGCAACATGATTCATCCCTTACAAAAGAAGTCCGAAAACAAATTATTTTCCTTTCCAGGTTTAGCACCAGAACAAAGACATGATTATTACATACAGCATTTATAAGATATTTGTATTATGTATTATTTATATTTATAAGTTTATTATTTATATTATTTATTATTATGTTATTTACACCATCATTTTACCTAATGATATTGTGAAGCCTTCTCAAAACTATGTGGAATTAGGTGGGGATAAATTATAATTCAAAATACAGTTTATGGCCATTAAGTCCAAGGTAGCTCCAAGGTAACTCCTTCATTACTACATCAGACACAGTACAAGAATGGTTATTTATAATGATTTCATCATCAAAAATAAGTAATTATTGTGTTAAGAATACTCTAAGAATGCAGGAAAATTTTTATAAAACAGTTCAATTTTTTTTAAGTTTTAATTCATAAAACATTTAGTCACTTGGAAAAGTCATTTACTTAGGAATTTTACCTGAAAATAAATGAAGTGTTACTGCATTTGGCTTTGCTTCTTCATGTGCCCATTCCCAAGAAACCTGGATGCTATGTATATAATATGGTGAGATGAAAAGTATGATCAAGTGAAAAATTCTCTTTAAAGCAAGTTGGTTAACACATCTAGGTTTGTTTGTTTCTTCCTTTGAGAGAGAGAGAGTCGGGGATGAGTAGGGGCAGAGGGAGAGAGAGAATTTTAAGCAGGCTCCACACTCAGCTCGGAGCCAGACATGGGGCTCAATGTCACAACACTGAGATCATACCTGAGCCGAAATCAAGAGTCAGGAGGCTTAACTGACTGAGCCTCCCAGGTACTCCCAAGTTTTTTGACATACTAATACCAATCAAATATTTTTTCAACATATATTATCATAAGTAACTGCTTACAAAAAAGTATTTACATTCTCACCTCTGGATAACCAAAGTTGTCCCATTCGTATCTCTTGCAGAAAAATTTCTTGCAATTTTTCATTCTTTGCCAGATCCCACAACTAAATGAGTAACAAAATATTTAACAATGAATAATGCATGTAAGGTATAAGATTGCTGATCAAAATTATTTAATTTTTATTTAAAAAGCACATCCTGCTTCCCTCTCTCTCTCTGCCTGCCTCTCCATCTACTTGTGATTTCTCTCTGTCAAATAAATAAATAAAATCTTTAAAAAAAAAAAAAAAAGCACATCTTGAACCTAATCTCCAAATCCAGGGTATGATAAACACAGTTGTTCTTTCTAATATTTAAAAGAACTTCTTAACATGGAATTATAATTTCAGGCAATTAAAAAAAAATCCACGGCATATTGAAATTAAGTTGAGATGCTCGTAATAGCTCTCATCTGTATTTTACCCAAGTTCCTAAGTACACACGGCAGAAATCCCTGTGTAATTAACTACAACACACCTAGTTTTGTAGGTTGCAAAATTGTTTTCTTGCCTAGGGTATTAACAGTGTTTGCTGATTTGGCAGAGAGCATGGTGAGGGGTTGGCAGGGCAGTTGGTGGTGTTCAGAAGCATGCTGTAGTTTGCTTCAACCTAGTTCAGCAAGGTGACCAGAGTCACAGGATGGTGTCATCATTGGTACCATGCCCAGGGCTGGTCTTTAAAGGTAGGTAGGGTGGACAATCCTTGACCCAAAATTTCAACTCCCTGGCCCATCACTTCAGGTTCGGTCTGTTACAGTTGGAGGGTTTTTGTGTTTTGTATTTGCTGTCCCCAAGAATTCTCTTTTTAAAATGGGATGAGCCTTTTCCTAACTCCAACTGGTTCTTCCTTTCCTTCCTTTTGCAAGCGCACGATAAAAACCACACGTAGGCCGAAGGTAGCGGGGCGCGGGTGCGCAGAGAGGCGGTGGGAAATGCCTGCGCCGAGACCCCGAGACCCAGCGGGGGGTCGCTCACTATAACGCCCCATCTCGCCTAAGCACCTCACCTGGGCGCCCGGTCCCTCAGCCTTCCGCTGCTGGGCTCTTCTTTCTGCAAACACAACGTGGCACCCGCGGCTCGGGACCCATCCCGACGCCCGCGCGCGCCCCGCAGAGCCCTCCGCCCGAGGGCCCGCCCTCCGCCCACCCGGCCCGCCGCTGCCGCCGCGGTCTCACTCACTGTCCCGCAGGCGGCGCCTGATCGCGGGGTCGCCACGCCGCTTCCGGTCGAAGTAAACACAGTAGCCCAGGAAGGCGACGGCGCCGCAGGCCGCCAAAGCCGCCAGGAGGCCGAGGACGGTGCGGACGCTGGGCATCCGGCCGCGGACGTCTAGGGGCCGAGCGTTGGGCGCGGGCCGGCGAGCGCGGGGCGCCGGCCGGCCGGCAGGGGGCGTCGGCGCGGCGCCCATGCGGGCCTCGGGGCTTCCCGTGCGCCCGGCCGCAGGCGTGCGGAGCCGCGCGTCGACGCCCTATCCCGCGGCCCGCCGAGCGAGGAGGAAACCGACGGTCCGAGAGGGCGTGTGGACGAGGTCTCAGGGCCACCGAGTCGCAGAGCTCTGTTCGAACCAGGTCGGTCGCACTCCAAATTCTGAACCTTTACCCAAACGCGCTCCTCTCCCTGTGCCCACGACGCCCATCCGGACAAATCCCAGGGTCAGGAACCTGGTTAGCGGCACTGGGTCCTTTGTGAGCCCGTTCCCTCTCCTGCCAACCGAAGTTGACTCATCACTTCACTTGGGTCTTCTCCTAGCTCGCAGCTCTGCCCACAGAGCACCTGAACACTGCTAGCCCGTGCCCCCGACCTGGTCTGCTGTGTCGCCTGAGTAGAACCCACTCACCCGAAGTCCCCAACCACCGTAGCTCAAGAGCGGGAGGAAAGAATTTGGAAGCGATAAATATTAGCCCCGGGGCGGGGGGAATGAGTATTTGTTGGCTTGGCGCTGACAGCCAAAGGTCCCAGAGTACAATCAATTCTGAGAGACCCATGATGCTTACTAGGCTGGCTGCGTTTCTTTCTAATATTTGCTTTATTCAGACATAGCAGGAAGAATGGAGGTATGACTGACCTCAAATACAGAGTTTTGATTTTTTTTTTTAAGATTTTATTTATTTAATTGGGGCGCCTGCGTGGCTCAGTGGGTTAAAGCCTCTGCTTTCGTCACAGGTCATGATCCCAGGGTCCTGGAATTGAGCCCCGCATCGGGCTCTCTGCTCAGCAGGGAGCCTGCTTCCCCCTCTCTCTCTGCCTACTCCTGATCTCTGTCTAATAAATAGATTTTATTTATTTAATTGGCAGGGCGAGAGAGGAAACACAAGCAGGGGAGTGGGAAAGGAAGTAGCAGGCTTCCCGCCCAGCAGGGAACTCCATGCGGGGCTGGATCCCAGGACCCCAGCATCATGACCCCAGCGGAAGGCAGATGCTTAATGACTGAGCCACGGAGGCGCCCTGAGTTTTGATTTTTCTGCTGAGCCATAGAGAAGCTAGGTAAGGACCTAAAGAACTAAATAATTTCTTTTATTAGTCTACTCAACTGGTCTTTACAATTTACTGATATCATTCGTGTGTGCTAACAAGGTGCTCAGTGCTTGATTTCTGTTGGGGCCTAAAGCAGCTCCAGGCCCTCACAATTTAGGAGTTAACAGGTATAAGTTACATATTGTTTTCTTGAGTACTATATGTTCCTTCCTCAGTCTTCTATTTGGGAACTTGGTCTAGTGTCAAAACCCAATTGTAATCATGAGCAAAAGAGAGGACAGCTTCAGCACATCCAGTGTCACTGTGATCTGGGAGTGGTTTTTGGTTCAGAATCTTAGTAATGGGCTTAGCCCAGCTCCAAATGATCTTTTTCTAGGCTGGTTGCTCTTATCTTCTGATAAAACCACTCTACCAGGCCCCCTTCCCATCCTCAACTTCTCTAAACTCATAGTTAATCGCTGAGGTACATGGAAAGGGTTGGGGCCAGGGCAACTGTGGGAACTAGCTGGGTGTTCAAGTACAGAGTAAATAGCAACCTATAAAGGTAGGAGAATTATTACAGCAGTTAGAAATAAACAGATTACTACAGTTGAAATTGTCACAGAGACCATGTGGGGAAATAATTGAAAAAATTTCAAGCAAATTTCTATGGTTAAGATAGATTTTTTAAAAATATAGGCACCATTCTTGCTAATTGGGGGATCAGAATTCCTATAATGCTTTGGTCATTTTCCACACTGAGATTGCATTAATGATTGTTCCAGAATCATGGTCCTATGCTGGATGTTAGCTCTCTCTTCCAGACAGCTTTATTGAGGTATAATTGATATACAATAAGTTGCATATATAAAATGCACCTGTTGATACATTTTGACATGTATACCTCTATAAAACCATCGCCAAAATCAAGATAGTAACAATATTCACCATCCCAAAAGTTTCTTCGGGTCATATGGTATGAGTATGTTTAATTTTTCCAAAATGATTATACATTTTGCATTCCCACCAACAGTATATGAGACTTCCAATTATGTCATATAGTCACCCACGCATGTTTGGTTGGTGGCCTTAATTTTAGCATTCTAGTGGGCCTGTAATAGATTTTCATTGTAGTTTTACTTTGCATTTCCCTAATGTCTAATGACATCCAACACCTTTTTTAAAAATACTTTTTTAGAGGGACGCCTGGGTGGCTCAGTCGGTTAAGCCACTGCTTTTGGCTTAACTGAAGGTCATGATCCCAGGATCCTGGGATTGAGTCCTGCATTGGGTTCCTTGCTTGGCAGGGAGCCTGCTTCTCTCTCCGCCTCTGCCTGCCACTCTGCCTGCTGTGTTCTCTCTCTCTCTGACAAATACAAGAATAAAATCTTAAAAATATATATATACATATAATATATATATATATGTGTATATATATATATATATTTTAGAGAGGTTTTAGATTTGCAGCAAAATGGAGTGGAAAGTACAAAGTGTTCCCATGTATTCCCTGATCCAAAACCAGCACACCCTACTCTAGCATCAATATCCCACACCAAAGTGCCACGTTTGTTGGAATTGATGAATCTACATTCACACATCATTGTCATGCAAAGTTTATAGTTTACAGGAGGGCATAGCTTAATGTTGAAATGCATAATGTTTTGACAAATGTATAATATCCATCATTATAGTAACATGCAGAATAGTTACACTGCCTTAAAAATCCTGTGTTCTACCTATCCATTCTCTGCCCCTTCCCTCCCCAACCAGTGACAACCACTGATCTTTTTACTGTCTCTGTAGTTTACCAATTCCAGAATGTTATATATTTGGAATCATACAATATACAGCCTTTGACAGATTGATTTCTGTCACTTAGTAATATGCATTTAAAATTCCTTCGTGTCTTTTCGTGGCTTCATAGCTGATTTCTAAAAGTGGCCCCACAGAGCTTCCTAGTGATGCCGGCATGTTTCTTGGACTTCCCAGCTTCCAGAAATGTGAGAAATAAATGTTTGTTTATAAGCCACCGAATCTTTGGTGTTTTTGTAAGAGCAGCCTGAATGTCTCAAACAGTTCTTTATCAGATACGTCTTCTATAAATATTTCCTAGTATGTGGCTTGTCTCCTCAGTCTGTTGATGTACACTGTTTACATCTGTTTATTGGCCATTCATATATCTTCTTTGATGAAGTCTATGTTCGAATCTGTAGTCTATTTCTTTTCATTGCAATTTTTAAATTGTTGAGTTTGAGAGTTCTTTATATGCTCTGGATACAAGTACTTTCTCTGATAAATGTTTTGCAAATATTTTCTCCCCAGGCTGTTTCTTATCTTTATTCTTTTAATATTATCTTTTAAAGAGCCAAAGTTTTTCATTTTGGTGAGGTATAATTTATCAACTTGTTCCTTTATGGGTTGTGCTTTTGATACTGTATCTAAGTTGCAGGGTCACCTGCGTGGCTCAGTCAGTTAAGTGTCTGCTTTCAGTTCAGGTCATTATCGCCCTCAACGCATAAGGACGACAAGAAGCCCCAGTTCAGATGTATGTTCTCTCCCTTTATTTCCGCAAATCTACACACTTATATACGCCTACATGACCAGTCAGTGAGCAGGGTACAGGAGGGAGCGAATCAGGCTGTGCACCTAAAGGAACAACTTCGCTAGCAACCAATGCTGTTTACCTCCTCTTTGGGCGTTCCGCTTAGTCTCACGAGGCAATCCTAACCTGGCAACTAGCCAGGCGCCATCTTTTAATGGCGGAGGCCGCCCTGGCCAGGGGCCTGCCTTGGACAGGTCATGATTCCAGGGTCCTGGGACTGAGCCCCACGTTGGGCCCCCTGCCTTTGCAAGGAGTCTGCTTTGCCCTCACCCTTTGCCCCTCCCCATGCTTGTGCTTGCTCTCTGTCTCTCAAATAAGTAAAATCTTAAAAAAAAAAAACTTTGCCTAACACCCAATTAGGCATAATGTGACAAACATCTCCTATTTTTTTAAATTAAGATTTTATTTATTTGACAGTGAGAGAGACAGCCAGAGAGAGAACACAAGCAGGGGAGTGGTAGAGGGAGAATCAGGCTCCCTAGTGAGCAGGGAACCTGAATCAGGGCTCCATCTCAGGACCCTGGGATCATGACCCAAGCCGAAGGCAGATAGATACTCAACGACTGAGCCACCCAGGCACCCCCTCCTATCTTCTTTTAAAAGTTTATGGTTTTAGGTTTTGTGATCATTTTTAATTTTTGTATATGGTGTAAGGTATGGTTCCAAGTTCTTTTTTGTTGTTTTGCTAATGGTTGTCCAGTTGTTCCAGCATCATTTCTTTATGTCTATCCTTTTTTCCATTATAATTGTCTTTGTGCCTTTATCAAAAACCAACTATCCACATATGTGTGGGCTTATTTCTGGACTCTGTTCTGTTTTATTGATCTATTTGTACAAAATGCTGTTTTTATTGCTGTTAACTTCATAATAATTCTTGAAACTAATAATTCTTTTTTATTTTTTAAAGATTTTATTTATTTATTTGTCAGAGAGCGAGCAAGAGTGAGCACAGGCAGACAGAGTGGAAGGCAGAGTCAGAGGGAGAAGCAGGCTCCCTGCGGAGCAAGGAGCCCGATGTGGGACTCGATCCCAGGACGCTGGGATCATGACCTGAGCCGAAGGCAGCTGCCCAACCAACTGAGCCACCCAGGCGTCCTGAAACTAATAATTCTTGAAACTCCAATTTTTTTCTTATTCAGAACAAATTTGTTTGTTTGGACTATTCTGGGTCCTTTGTCTTTCCTATGAATTTTATAATTAATTTCTCAATTTCCACCAATTATGATTGCATGAAATTTGAGGAGCAAAGAAAATCTTAACAATATTTTTATGATGCATGAACAAGATGTATCTCTTTATTTGCTAGACTGACTGTATTTGGTCTTGGCAATATTTTGTAAGTTTTCAGTGTTGGAGGTCTTTCCCATCCTTTGCCATATTTATCCCAACATATTTCATATTTTTGATGCAATTTTAAATGGCACTTTAAAAATATCTCATTATGTATTGTTAGTACATAGAAATAGAGCTGATTTTTGTATGATCTTGAATCCTGCATTTCCTGCATTCTTTTTTTTTTTAAAGATTTTATTTATTTATTTGACAGAGAGAGATCACAAGTAGATGGAGAGGCAGGCAGAGAGAGAGAAGAGGAAGCAGGCTCCCTGCTGAGCAGAGAGCCTGATGCGGGACTCGATCCCAGGACCCTGAGATCATGACCTGAGCTGAAGGCAGCGGCTTAACCCACTGAGCCACCCAGGCGCCCCTCCTGCATTCTTTTTTTAAGATTTTATTTTTAAGTAATCTCTATACCCGATATGGAACTTGAACTTACAACCCTGAGATCTAGAGTTGCCTCTCAACAGACTGAGCCTGCTAGGTGAGGTGTCCTTGAATCCTGCGTTCTTGGTAAACTCTCCAGTTGAGATATCCATGATCTTTTGCTTTTTATTTTCTTTTGCCTGAATGTCCAGCTAGAACCTTCAATACAATGTTGAATAGAAGCAGTAAGAGTGGATATCCCTGTCTTATTCTTACTCTTAGGGAATTCAGTCTTTCCTCATTAAGTATGGTGCTAACTGGAGGTTCTTCCTGCATCAGTGGAGGAAATTTCCTTCTGTTGCTGAGTTTTTTTCAAGAATGCATGTTGAATTTTGTCCGATGCCTTTTCTTTTTCAGTGTGTTAATATGGTGAATTACATTAATTTTTGAGTATTCAACCAACCCTGCTTTCCTGGGATAAACCCCACTTGACCCATGTGTGTTTTCCTTTAATATGTTGTTGGATTTCAGTTGCTTGATTCAGATGTTCATGAATGATACTGGTTTGGTGTCAGAGCCCTACTGGCTTCATTGCGTGGGTAGAAAGATTACCATCTCAATTTTAGGAGGAGTTTAAGTAGAATTAGTATTACTTCTTCCTTAAACATTTAGTAGTAGTATGTCTTTCCTTAGAAGTGAAGGTAGCTGGACCTGGAGTTTTCTTTGGGGGAAGGTTTATAACTTCCAATTCCATTTCTTTAATAGATACAGGGGTATTCGAGTTATATTTTTCTTTAGTGAGCTTTGTTTCTGTGTCTTTTAGTGCATTTTCCCATTTCATCTAAGTTGTTGAATTCAATGGAACAAAGATGTTGGTGATATTCCCTTTTTATTCCTTTAATAGCATATAATCTGTAGTAATATTACTTCTCTCATTCCTGATACTGGTAATTTGTGTCTTTTCTGTTAATCAGTCTTGCTAGCGGCTTGTCAATTTTATTGGATCTTCTGAAAGAACTAGATGGTTCTTTATTTTTTTAAGATTTTATTTATTTATTCGGGGGGCGGGGAGAGCAAGCACAGGCAGACAGAATGGCTGGCAGAGGCAGAGGGAGAAGCAGGCTCCCTGCCAAGCAAGGAGCCCGATGTGGGACTTAATCCCAGGACGTTGGGATCATGACCTGAGCCGAAGGCAGCTGCTTAACCAACTGAGCCACCCAGGCGTCCCTGGTTTATTTTTGAAGACCCTTACTGTCAGATTGAATCCATTGTGCTGAAATCCTGCTCCACTAGGGCAGTACATATACTGAAAACACTCTATTGGTATTTGTTGAATGAACCAATTAATGAGAAAAAAAGAACCATTGAATTCTGCATATAAAGTCATTTTAATATTACCACTCTTTTAGATACCAGCCATTTCCTTATCTCTTATTTATGTCAGTACTTTAGTACTGATAACAGTGGCTAGATTAAATGCTTGGGGATATGACCCAAGTGAAGGCTAATAAAGGGAGGTGAGGTGTAGGCATTGAGGAGGGAAGGGAATCTTGAGACAATAAGGAAAATAAATAGAGGCTGAAGACAGAGTCCGTCAAAGGAAGTGTAATAAAACCATAAGTCAGCAATCTTGGGATACTAAACCAGCAACTTGGGAGAAAAAGTATAAATTCTGACAATAAGAAATGAAGGTCAGATAAAATGTAATCCAAGAGTGATTACCTAAAGTCATTACAGTAAAAATTCAACTTAATAGCATCAGTGTTTCAAAAGGGTATTTGAAAAATACTCAGATGTTAGAGGAAAAAGGGTACCTAGATCGACTTAGGTAAATTATGAAAAAGTGTTTCTGTTTATATTCCCCACTTAAAAAATATTACATTGGGCTTATTATATCTACATTAGCAGGGAGATCTTAAGATTTCTGGTCAAAAGAACCACAAAAAGGTCATGACATACCTCAGTGGGAAAAAGCAGAAATCTCTCACTGCTTTCACCAGGCTAAAAAAAAACACTGACCACACTAAACTTGAGTTCTAGTCTCTGTACTAGCTGACCACAGTGACCTCAGGTTTGCACATTCCCTATGCTTTTTTTGTTTTAGATATCTTGTTTTTTTTTTTAATGTTCAAACTACACACATTTAAAATGCACACTTTTATTAATTTATATTTAGTACAAACATGCACACAAAGACATACAAAACCATCACCACAGCCAAATTAACACAACCAGCGGTGCTTGGGTGGCTCGGTTGAGCGACTGCCTTCGGCTCAGGTTATGATCCTGGAGTTCTGGGATCGAGTCCTGCATCAGGCTCCCTGCTTGGCTGGAAGTCTGCTTCTCCAGCTGACCTCTCTCCTCTCGTGCTCTCTCTTTCTCATTCTCTCTCAAATAAATAAAATCTCAAAAAAAAAAAATTAACACATCCCAAACTGCCAGAAGTTTAGTTGGGTTCCTTTGAAATCTCTCACTCCTACCCCATCCCCTCATAGTCTTCACCAAATTTCCAGGAAACTACTCATTTGCTTTCTGTCACTATACATTGTGACATATTTCCTAGAACTTTATATAAATGGAATCATAAAGCGTGTGTACTTTTTCTTGCTTCTTTCTCTCAGCCTAATTATTTTGAAATTCATCTGTTTTGTTGCCTGGATGATCAGTTTGTTCTTCTCATTGATTCAATGGCTATGAAACAGCTTATCCATTCACCAGTTGATGGACATTCGGTTGTTTGAAGTTCTTGCTGCTGCTGTGTGTGGAACATGCTTTCATTTCTCTTGCCTAAGAATAAATGGGTGGAATGAGTGGGTCAAGTAAGTTTAACTTTTAAGAAATTGCCAAATTTTTCCCAAAGTAGTTATACCATTTTGTATTCTCACCAGTACAGTGTGAGAGTTTTAGTTCCTCCACATTCTCTCCAACACTTTCCTCGAGGACAATTTGACAATATCTATTGAGATTAAAAATACACATATACTTTGATCCAGTAATTCCACTTCTAGGAACTTAATCCTACAGGTATTCTCACACATGTGTGAAAGGACATATGCATAAGGCTATTACTTGCAGCATTATTTGCGATAAAAATTATAATTAACCAAAAGCCCATCATTATGGGGCTAGATAAACTGTAGTACATTCATGTAATAGAATACTATGTAGCTTCAAAAATAATCAGGAAGCATAGATGTTTTTGGAAGGATAACACTAACCCTAACTTTGGTTTTTTCTGGGAAGGGGAAAGTAAGGCACAGACGTGGGAGATTGTCATGTACTCTTGTGTCCTTGCTCTTTTGAACCATATGGATGTATTAGCCACTCAAAAAACAGAGTTGAGGGACGCCTGGGTGGCTCAGTTGGTTAAGCAGCTGCCTTTGGCTCAGGTCATGATCCCAGCGTCTTGGGATTGAGTCCCACATCGGGCTCCTAGCTCAGCCGGGAGCCTGCTTCTCCCTCTGCCTCTGCCTGCCACTCTGTCTGCCTGTGCTCACTCTCTCCCCCCCTCTCTCTCTGATAAATAAATAAAAATTAAAAAAAAAAAAACAGAGTTGAAACTTTTTAAATGTCTCTGAAATTAAAACAGTCATTAAAAGCAGAATTTTAGAATCTAAACCTTTCAACTTATAGGTAAGAAAACTTAGAAAGGACAGGTGCTTTGCCATGTTTAAATAGTTAGCTCTTATAAAATTAGTGCTTGTAAGTCTTATTAAGGAGAATCCCAGACCCGTAAGTTCTCCTTGTAGTCATTTAAAATGATGTCTTTGTTAAAAAAGCAACCGTTATTCTCAGGGAGCAGAAGCTTCTTAAGACAGCACTAATGTAATGAAACAAATACTGGACTTAAAAGGCAGAAGAAATGGGCTGGCATCCTAATTTTAATTCTGCTACTTATTATTCCCTTGACCATTTGGAACTGGTTTCCTCATGTGTCAAAAGAGCTGGGGTGCCTCGGTGGCTCATTCGGGTAAGCGACTACCTTCAGCTTAGGTCATGATCCCAGGTTCCTAGGATCAAGCCCTGCATCAGGTTCCTTGCTCACCAAGAAGCCTGCTTCTCCTCCTCCCTCTGCCTGCTGTTCCCTTGCTTGTGTGCACGCACCCTGTCAAATAAATAAACGGAATCTTAAACAAACAAACAAAACAAAAATAGCAATGCTTTTCTCATAGAGTGCGATAATATGCATGGACCGTGACTCACTGATAACAGTACTCCGTTCTATCAGTTATCTTCACCTTACTGTGCAATAGTTCATTAGCCATTTTTCCTTAATTGTAAAATATGTCAAATATGATAAATACTCGTGTTATCAAATCTTAGTATTTTGTTGTATTTACTTCACTTTTGCAGGAGGGAATAAATGCCCCTGTATACCCTCCCCTATTCCTTTCCCTGTTCTCCAGAGAAAGCCATTCCTGAATCTGGGTATTCATCATTCACACTCAGGTTTTTTATTTATGCCTACATAAACAAAACCAATGTATTGTTTTGCATCCTTCAATTTTGTGGAGATGTATATATTGTTTAGCAACTTGCTTTTCTCATTCATTTTTGAGATTTATTCGTGTTGATTTAGCTCTAGTCTATCTATTTTAACCTCTCTCTAGTACTGCAGTTAATTAGTTAGCCTTAATTTATTCATCCATTGTTCATGGGCATCTAAGATTTCTGGCCAATGCAAACCATGCTGTAAAGAACAGTCTAGGGCAGATCTCCCTGAGCATATATAGATTTTCTCTAGGATTTATGGAACTATTGGGTCAAAGGGGGTATTCCCCTTCATCTTTACTAGGTGATGTCAAATCCAAATAGACTTATTAATTTATGTGCATGCAGTACATGGGAGTTCCCATTTCTTTGCATACTTTCTAATGCATTAAGGAAATGCAAATTAAAAGCACAATGAAATACCACCATACACCTATTAGAATGGTTTAAAAAAAAGCCCAACTTAACATACCTAGTGCTGACAAGGACGTAGTGCAGCTTCATTCTTGTGTATCACTGCTAGGAACGCAAAATCGTATGGTATACAATCCAGCAACCTTCCTCCTAGGTGTTAACCCAAGGGAAATGAAATCATAGGTATACACGAAAGCCTTTATGTGTATGGTTACAGTGGCTTTACCCATAATTATTAAATGCCTTAGAACGTTTTTAATTTCAAGGGAATTAGATTTAGTTTAGATTTTTGAGAGCAGGTTTGGATAGGGATCCAAGAGAATTTAAGAGAGCAGTTACCACTTGGTGGGGAAAGTGCCCCATCAAAGGGAAAACCACCAGTGAAGTCTGAGTGCATTCACAACTGTTTTGTCAAAGCTGAGTTATTATAGGGCCAGTCCTGGACTGCATCAAGGAAATGGTTAATTCTAAAAATCACTATGGACTGCCCAGGCACATTCATCCTTAGAAACCAGGAGAAACTTCAGCAGTTTCTTATCCTCCATAAAAGGTTTGGGGACCGGAAAAAGCTTGTCTGGAGGATAATAAATATGTCTTGGAATATAGTGGGAAAGAAACAAGGATTTGCAGGTAAAGTACAGGATGCCTAGTTAAATTTCAACTTCATAATTGATGATTAATAATTCATAAAGCATAATTTTTATGCAGGACATACTTATAATAGAAAGTTATCTGTCTGAAATTCAAATTTAGCTGCATGTCCTGCATTTTTATTTGCTAAATCTGGCAACTTAAAGTGGCAAGTCTTGAATCAGACTGTCTTGTTTAATGTAACTTAGCTTTGAGAAGAAATCCAGTTACTTGTACAGAATAATCATTTATTATATTTACATGGAAGTTTTAAGTTTTTCACAACACAACTTTTCAAAATGAATTTTAGTGATACAGATTACAAAATGGAAGATAGCTTCATAATTAAGTTAACTGTAAACTCTAAAATTATAAATACTAGTTTTTAAAAAGATATGAGTCTAATATGAATATATGAAAAGGTTTTTTGTGCTTAAGAAGAAAAACATTTGGTTTTGTAATAAAACGTAAATAACTAAAAAAAAAATTGCTACTGAGCATATATTAGAAATTCTCCATTAGCTCAGACTCCTTCTTAAGAGCCCCTCAATCTTCACTAATGATGAATGCCATCACATACAGTAGTTTTCCTGCAACAGGATAAAAAAATCTGTGTATAACCACATAGAGTAATGGAAGAGGGAGGAAGAAATGAGGAGGGAAAAAACAGTTTACAAATACTCTGGGTTGGGGATTAGACAGTTTAACAGGTCTACTTTGCACTTCTCAAATGGTATTTTACCATTATCACCTTGTGAAAAGAACCACAAAGACAATTTATAAATGTCTGACTTGTACATAAGAATCACTGGTAAAAGCAAGAAACAATAGCAATTCAAAAGTAAATTTTCTCAACTTAAACATAGTTTTTGACCATCTTACTGTGTATTATTAGGTGCTGGATCAGGCACTTTGTGGGATACAAGTATGACTAAGTACATAAGGAACTAACATCTAGTAGGGTGGAAAGACACATGCCTAAGTAAACATAATACAAGGTAAGTTGTCATGTAAGATGATAGATTGAAAATGCTATGAGAGCATAAAGGAAGGAGGTGGTGGTGGTTAAGTCAGCAAAAGCTTCATAGAAAGTCACTCCAGAAATGGCTCTGGACAAGAAGGGATAGAGTGATGGGGGAAACAAGAGGAACAAGAGGCAGAGGTGGGCAGGTGCAGTGTTTGGGTTTAAAGAAGCAAAATTGCTTTGAATGCATGATTTGGAAAGAATTATTTCCAAAATGAATGGCTCTGCATGACCTGGCTCCTGTGTCTCCTACCTCAAGTCAGTTCCTGCCTTGACTCATTCCCTTCCAGCCCCATGCGCCTGGAGTGCTTTCTTCTCCGCATCTCTCCTTCCATTTGCGTCGCCAACTCATTATCCTCATGGGGCTCAGTTTTACTGTTGCTTTCTCTGCAAAGCCTTCCTTGACCACCCTTGTCTTCCAAGCTGGGCTCCTATATGTATTTCATGGCACCTGTGTATAACCTACCTCATTAGATTATACATTGCTTAAAGACAGGGACCCTTTCCTGTCTTGTTCACTGTTGTAACTTCTGAGCCTTAGCATAGGGCCTGGCACTTAGCAGATAACCAATAAATTGTTGATGAATGACTTCTGGTAATAGTTTTTTAATGTGTGGTTGAATATATAGCTTTCAGTGCTTTCACAGTGTTAACAGTTATGTCAAATTATAGGGTTTAGAAGAAAGGTAGATTTTAGGACTTAATAAGATACATAAATTAATAGTTTAACCCGTATGGATTTCCATAATTTAAAGCAATTTCATGGAAGACATTGTATGTATATGCTAAGTACAAATATGTTTCTTAGTGAAGGACGGGAAAACTAGAAACACAACAAACCATAAAAGCACACAATGGAATAGTGAAACAGTCTCCATAATCTTTAAGAATTTAACCTTATAGATAGCACCTTCTACTTCAGATGTTAAAGAATGTCTTTACACTTTTACTTTTTTAATCACATGCAAGCACTATCCAAAATTTAGCTAAACTCAAAATATGCCTAATATCTGAATTTAATACTTAGTATGCACTTATTTCATAATCCTCTCCAGCTCCAAAATAAAAGGATTCTAACAGTGTCCACATACCCATTGAATGAATATATAATTTTGTTCTCTGGAGCAAGGCCCCAATACTTCATTACCAGATTTATACTGATTAAAAGGGATAGTATTCAAGTTGATAACTAGTTCTCTCATTCACTGAATTGCTTCTGAAGGAAATCATTAAAATCTCTAACGTATGAATCTGAGGTTGCCTCCTAGTTCCAAGTGGATTTGAATGACATGACATTTTTCACTTTTATAATTAAGTGCTAGAAATATTTTATTATAAAGACTGATGAATATATCGAATATGCTCTGTTTTGCAAAGTCTGATTTTCCAACTGTTCAATTACTGGCACTTGGGAAAAAAAACAATCACTTAAATGAAAACTAAAAATATAAAGCCTATGTTTAAAACATGGCCTTTATTAATACTGCCCACTGAGCTCCATTTTTATTTTACATTGAAATACTTCTGCTTTGCAAAGAAAAGACAAAAAAGTGCATTTTACAAGAGTACTTTTTTCTTTTTAATTCTCTGCGAAAATGGAAGGAATCTGAATCACAAGTTCACAATGTGGTAAAATGAAATTAAGAAACAATGATTTCGGTAATGCTATGCCATCACTAGTGTTTGGCTCTGACTTTGTTCTTGTAAATCAGATCCTGATATACAGTCTAGAGCATCTAGGTTATTACTCTACAGCATATTAAACACAGAAAAGGAGGTTTAAAAAAAACCCCTTTCAATGTACAAACATGAATTTAAAAACTGATTTTAAAAAATCACCTTTTTACATAATGTATATGGCAAAAATGCTTTAAATACATGATTTTGGAATTATTTACAAAATGTATCAGTCTGTGGAACAATTCACAGACAAAGCATACATAGTTGCTTTACTTAGTTGTTGCATCTCAACTTTGGGAGATAGAAATTTATTCGGCAGTATAGCAAACATAAAAACTATGACAAAGTATCTTAAGGGCAACCAAAAATTTGATCCTCAAAACAGTTTAAACACTAGGACTGCCAAAGTTTCTAAACGAGGACATACTTTAATGATCCAGATGCCCATTTATAGTTCTATACTGTTTGAAGGAATGAGACAGACTCCCTTTAATACAGGCAAAGCTACTGGATGCAACCTCCTGTAAAAGGGACAGCTGAGAGCTATTGTCATCCAAAGAGTGAATTAACCTAGAATTTTCTTTTTTTCAATTTTATTAATATTTTAAAAAATACATAAAAATACAACATCCAATGTCTGAATAAATATATTTAACAAGTTGCAAGATAATACCTTATTTTACACAAAATTTTCAGCTTTAGAAATCTTGTTAAATAACTTCATTGTTGTTATATATTTCATTTTTGTCTTTTTGTAACAAAATAAAAACTCTGAAATTACATAGAAAAAAGACAAAATATTTTTGTCAAGGGATAAGATAGTCCACTGAAAACTTATTCACAATTCCACTGTAAACATTAATAAACATTAAAATATTTGCATAATTGTGTGCTCAAAAATCCTATAAAAAGTGGAAGACTTATTACAACTGTAGTTTTCAGTCAACTACACTTCCTTTCACAATTTATTTTGTCCCATTTACACCTTTAAACCTGGGCACACTGCTGAACATATACTTTGGCAGTTCTAAATAGCAAGTGCTTCCACAAAAATAAAAAAACAAGTAAAAAAAAAACAACATAAACCCCCTACTCACCAAGTGTTCAAATACATCTCAGTGAAAGTGCAGCAGTCACTACTCAGCTGGATAATATTTTGATGTTTATCATGTGCACTTGCTCGTCTATGATTTCTATAACATTTGAAAGCTTTATTATACAAATTGAATTTGCTAAGTGCCCTTTTTCTATCTTCACGAAAAATGAAAAAAAGTTAAAGAGGAAAAATTATGACAAATATGGCAGGCTGCCTAACCTTCAATTATTAATCAGCTTATTTTTTGCAACAGAAAAAAAGAAAAAAGAGGGAATAGATACAATCCAGCTTGGAAAGGTATACAGGATATACTTAGCAATGTCAAACCAGTTGAGTGCTTTCTGTGGTTGTATTTCAGGATTTTGGGATTTATGTCCATGGCAGCAAACTGCTGGGAAGGCAGAGAAAACGTTCATCACCTGCATTCTACAGCCAGTACATTTTGTGGGGGAGATGAGGATGAGGGGCTCATTCCAGTGTCTGACGAAGCCGATGACATGGAGGCTCCTGCATGAGACACTGTGGAATCAAAATAACTACATCAGACCTCTTAGACTATCACATAAAGATACCCAGCCACTGCAAGTCAGAAGTAAATTTCTTAGCATTCATTTCAATTACAGTCCTCTTAAATGGTGCCAACATTTGGAATAACAAAACTGTCAGCAAAAACTGTTTGGGACAAGTGAGTGGAATCACTCTCTGGTCAAATAACTCAGTCCAAAAAAGGCATCTTAAAATGTAAAGATAAAAGGGATAATAAACTCTTAAACCCTAACTTGAAAGACAGCTGGAAGGAACTCACCTTGCCTTAAAACCGAAACAAGGTCAACCAGGGTTAAATTCTCACTGTAGCAAGTTCGTCCTTTGTCTCTGGGCTCTCAGACCATAAGAGAATTCACTCATCCCAGAGAATCTCCTCTAAGCAGCTAACCACTGGCTTCCTACCCTCACCCTGCCCCAGCAGACCTAATGCACACAGCATCCCTTAAGCAACAGCACTTATCCAGGTCAGGTTTCAGAATCCTGATGGTGTCAGGATCAGGATGGAAGTGTGAGTGTGTGATTGGAAAAATGTCCTCACAGGGCACTTGCCTGGCTCAGTCAGGAGGAGGGTGTGTGACTCTTGATATCGGGGTTGTGAGTTCAAGCTCCATAATAAGTGTAGAGATTATATAAAAAAAAAAAAAAAACCTTAAAAAAAACAAAAACTAACAACAGGAAAAAAATCCTCATATGACTTTAACAGAACTCTCCAGGAGGACATAACACAGATTAAGGATCACTACTCTATGCATCTGGTAATTAGCCTTTTTTGGGGTGTTTTTTTTTTTTTCTTTGCAAAGCTCCCATCTCCTGCCAAACTTTGCATACTTGTTCCTATTTAATTTTTAATTTTTAAGTATGTCTCTCTCAGTGTGTACATGTACTATCAATGTGACATGTAACTCATTACCACGAATTCTAATATTCCAGAAATCACTCAGGATCTCACTTTAATAACTCACTTTGCACTACAAAAAATTAAGAAAAAAAAAAATAAAACAAAACGGGAAGATTGTAATAAAAGAATCTTTCTAGTTGTCTGAAACTCTTATCAACTTTAGGAAACTTAAAGCATTTCAGGGTGCTCTGAAGAAATTTCAACTTGCTCATTTGCTCTTCTTAAAAGTTTTAAAAGTTCTGTAAAGACATCTTCTTACTGGGCGCTTGGGTGGCTCAGTGGGTTAAGCCGCTACCTTCGGCTCAGGTCATGATCTCAGGGTCCTTGGATCGAGTTCCGCACCAGGCTTTCTGCTCAGCAGGAAGCCTGCTTCCTCCTCTCTCTCTCTCTGCCTGCCTCTCTGCCTACTTGTGATCTCTCTCTGTCCAAAAAAAAAAAAAAAGACTGCTTCTTGCTATTTACAGTTGTTAAAGAAAAGGACAAACATGGAAAGCCTAATCTTTCATTTGCTCTTATTTCTAGGAATTAACACTCCTGGACTTGGACTAGAGTGATTCAAGATCACATATGATACAGGTAATTTTATCAGAAATTAGCTCCCAAACTCTCTGCCACAGGCAGACAACTCTTAATTTAAGCAACCCTATCACATAATTTACTTTTTTTTTTTTTTTTTTTTTTTTAAGAGACAGAACCTGGATCCCTCACCTCCTATCCATCCTCTTCTTGGAATACTTGGCTCTCTAGGCAGTGGTCACCCTATTGCTTTCATCACCTATCATTTCATCACTTTTCTTTACTGTTTTCCTAAGTGGGATTCCTTGTTTCCTGGATTCTATGTTGTCTTCTTAGCTTTCTAGTTTCTAGTTTGGCTTCTAAATTCTAGTGCACTGAGAAACCTGATGCTGTTCTAAGACCCATTTTTTAGGTATACCTTTATATGGTAAACCAAGGGGTTCTGAAATTTCACAGTGCTTTGGGTGTGATTTTTCTCCCCCCATTCTTTACAGATGTTACAGTTGAGTCCTTTCATCTTTTAATTCATATCCTTTGTTTCTGGAAGTTCTTCTTATAATACTTCTCTGATGACAACTTCCTCCTGTGTTTGTTCAGTACTCTTTTTCTGGAAAGCCTGTGATTCAGAAGTTGGATCTCTTGACCAGATCCTATACTTCTCTTAGTTCTTTTCTCCTATTGTCTTTTTGACCATGTACTGCGATTTTTTTAGCTTTGTTATCTATCTCTTCTATTACATTTTTTTAAATGCCTTCTTGGTCTCTGAATTGTATTAATAGTATAATATTTGGGGGGCGCCTGGGAGGCTCAGTGAGTCATGTGCCTTCGGCTCAGGTCCTACCTTTATGTCGAAGCTTTCTCATCTGGTCTTGGGGCTCCCATATTTAAGAGAGGGGCATTAAAAGCTAACTGGAAGCTGTGTGTTGAGTATGCAGAGCTTTTCAGTGATGGGCAGTGCATATGTAGTGATTGGCAAGGATCTTGCTTTTTGGTTTAGGAACCTCTAAATTTGGTCTCTTTGTTAGTTCCGCTTGGGTTGACCAGCTTCTCCAGAAGAATCCTTCAGTCTCCTCCGAAGAATGAACATAAACTTAGTTGCCAGATTTCAGGAAGCCAAGAGTTAAGAGTTTCCGTTGGAAAAGGGACAGGGGTTTCATCATTCACTACTGCAGACTTTTGCTTAGGCTTATTATTTCTGCTTTTGCACTCTCACCTTCAGCTATGGCTGGTGTCCCTGAGTCTACAGTTACAGTTACTGATTGTCTACACAATCAGTTAATTTTTCTGTTTTCTGCTAGAGCTGCAGAAGGTAGTTTGGATAACAGGATGCGACAAAAGGATGCAATTTCTCCTTCCATTTTCAACCAACCTCCATTTTTAGCCTCACCTATATCCCTGCTTGCAGAGCTGGAGTGATGTGGTATGGACTGGATTGCTCTTTGTTTTGCCCCACTGCAAGGATAAACAAGCTTAGGTTTTAGCAGTCCATCTGCTTTTTATCTTCCAAGAGAGAAACTGTTGACATTTCTAGGTCTGCTGTGGTCCGCTATTCCCATTATCTTGTTTTTGTGGGTACAGGGCTTTTCATTTTTTTTACTGCTCTTTTAGTGGGGCTTGCAGACGGGGTAGATGTGTGTAAATCTATCTATGTGTAATGAGTCAGTCCTACAGAGTTTTAAGGTCTAATTCAGACACTACTCTCTCTCCATAATTAATCCAAAGTGATCGCTCCTTTCACCAACTCCCGTATTTGGTGATTTCACTCTTGATGCCCTCATCACACACCCTTTCTGCTAGAAGTTAAGATCTTTGAAATCAAAGTCTGTATCTCATTCATCTCTGTGCTTTCACCACCTCGAAGAGAAACTGGCACATAGTGTGAACACATTAATGTTGAGCTGAACAATTTCAACTTCTGTTGACTTCCTTCCTTAGGAAATAATTTATGATCGTAAAAAGATCATCTCTTTGAGGATAACCCACATGCCCACTAATTTTGGTGAACCTCATAATAACAAATATATTAACTAGTAAGAGGTAGCCATAAGTATTTGTTGAGCAAAGAGTGAATTTCAGAGGGAGTAACTAACTCTTCTTGGGAACCCACCACATTTAATAAAATCACACATTTTGTAAAATAGTTCACAGTCCTTTTCAATAGTCTCATCCTGATTAATTCAGCTGTTGATGCACTCATTTCAATAATATCACAAAGAAGATAGAACTAGGATCTAAAAACAACAATTAATAAATGTGTACTATATCCAAAGAGTAACTAAGGTAAATCTTCTAAAATGACAGCATATGTTTGAAAAACAAGGGAAGAAAAACTCTAATCAAATTACCTTCTCTGTCTTTCTTTTTTAATCTTTTCCTCCTCCTGTCTATGGTTGCAACTTCAGATTTCAAAGACATGTAATATTTTCTGATTTCTTGTAATTTTTCTTGGAGAAAAGAGATTCGCTCTGTACTGTTCATATTATCTAATTCATCTAAAAGGAGAAAAAAGGTTAATTTGGATTTTAAAATAATTATCTGAAGAAAGAAGATGGCAGTTCTATCAAAACTCAACCTCTAAATCATCAAAAGCTTGAGTTTATTAAAACTTTCCATATTAACTAAATAAGGCTCTGTAAGCAGGGATGAAAGTAATTAAATCCATGAATAAGGTTTCTGTATAAATCCCAAATTTTCTATACCAAATATGTATTACTTAATGATGTATTACTTAAATAATCAGATAAACACAAGAAAACATCAATACACAGCAACCCTGATCTGTAATTGTAGTTATTCATCCAAGTAGTTTCTTGGTATCAATGATTTTTTCATTCATTGGTTATTTTCAGTTGTCAATAATAGGGTATTTCAGTTTCATTGATTATACAAACACACATCTTATTTCGTTACTGGAGATCTTTCTCTAATATTTATCAGATTATTATGAAAAGGCATTGATTTATGTTTAAGATGATAAGTGGTGATTACTGATAAAACAATATTTGGAAACCTACATAAATGGATCTGGTAGTCACTGTTATTTTGCCATTTTAAGGTAAATATCACTTTTACAAAATACATTCAGGTTTTCTAAAGCTTCTTACTGAGTTGAAAGCTCCATTTATATGTTCTAGGGGATGAATTCGGGTGTTTTTCCCTGTGTTTATCCTTTTCTCCATCTTTGATGTGAGGGGAAATTCTTGCAGGAGATCGTGCAAGCTTCTGTGGCTTAGACACACTAAGATGCTTTACTGGTGTACATTTACTTGAATTGTCCAGGACAGGAAGATCTTCACTATCACTACTTTGTCCTAGAATAAGAAAAAATGGATTCAGAGATTATAAATGAAAAAAATATCAAATATCAAAATGCAGCAGACCCAGCAATTATACTGGGTCTGTATCCTACAGAAATAAGTGTACAAATGTACAAATTTCTTAAAGTAAAGAAATGGAAATCTAAATGCCAACCAATGGGAAAAAAGTTAAAAATTATATACACTTGATTTTTGAACAACGTTGGGGTTAGGGGCACTGACTCCTCATGCACTCAAAAATCTGCATTTACTTCTGACTCCCCAAAAACTTAATTGCTAATAAGCCTACTGCTGATCGCAAGCCTGATACCATAAATTGATTAGCACTGAATGTATAAGTTATATACAACATTATACAGTATATTCTAACAATAAAGTAAGCTACAGAAAGAAAATGTTAGAAAACCATAAGGAACAGGAAATACATTAACAGAACTCTAAAAAATCTGTGTAAGTGTATCTGCACAATTTAAACCCCTGTTGTTCAAAGGCCAAGTATACTATTGAGTACTTCAAAGTTAAAAAGAATGAGCTAAAGTTTATAAGAACAAAAATGGCAAAATATCCAATATATAGTTAAATAAAAAAGCAAAGTTATAATATTTACAGTATTGTCCCATTTATGTTTAAAACAAGACATAAAGCTACCCAAACTGCATAAATGAAAAAGCACAAAAAATACTTGATGTATACACTTCCTTTAACATACATATAATAAAATGTGATCAGATAACCATTTGCAACTCTGTCCCTCCTCACCAGATTTGTACTTAGATATGCTTTTGCTTTTCACTTCTTAACAAATTAGAATTCTCTCAGTTTTACTTTTTTTTTCCCCCAATCTCTCATAATACCCAACTTCCTCCCTACTCTCAAACGCCAATCTTGCCTTCTATTGAAAAAGCAAAGTTGAATGTTACGTACTCAATTTCCCAGCCTCTCCTCTACCTGCATCTGTCTTTATTAACTTTTGGGGAGGCTCAGAAAGAGGAGAATGCTTTTGAAGACTCATCTCTTCAGCTGTACTCTTAAAACCATCCACTCACAGCTCCTCTAAAATAGCCCAACATCAACTATCCCTCTTCTTTTATCTTCAGCTTCTTTTCCCAGTCTACCAACACGCGTACATCCTTCTGGCCCTGAGAGAGGGAGGGAACAGAAGGAGACCTTCCCCTTTTAGCTGGCACCTCTTTCCTTCTCTTTAAAGTTGAACTTCTTGAAAGAAATTCTTTGTTATCCTGATTTCCACATCTTCTAATCATATTCCCATGCTCTTGTTAGGGTCCCAACATTTATAATTCACCAAATTCATTGAATGTATTTTAATCATATTGCATATCCTATAGAATTCAAAACTTCTTTCTCATTCAAACCCACTAGCGTTTAGTGACCTGCATTTGTCTCTGATCAATGCCCATATAAAGACAGCCCAGACTGAATTATATTTTTGCTTCTTTTTCTTTTCATTTTACAACTCTCCCATGGCAATTTCATCATCTTGCAATCCTTCACATAATCATCTTCTAAAAACAGACTCTTCTAAGCTCTAGACCCCTACTTCCCTAATACTGGGTACCCCTAATTCAACATTCTCTAAATTACTTTTCCAACAACCTGCTGCTTCTCCTGTATTCCATACGGTCATCAGCAGGTCCCTCATATGTAACTAATAATAACTGAGTCCCAGTGATTCCATCTCTTAAATTCATTTCTTCTTGACAAATAAGAAGTCCTAAAAGTAAAACTGATGATTTCCTTTCTTTTTAAACTTTTAAACATTTTAGACAATCCTTAAACTTACAAAAAACTTGTAAGATCAGTTACCAAAAAATAATGTTTTTCTGACCCTTTAGAAGGTTAAGTTACTCAGCCATACTTGAGTAACTTCAGTGCTTCTTTCTTACAAATTTCAACATTCTTCTCGTATTAGTTATCTGCAAACTGGCCCCAAACTTAACAGTTTACAAACGGTTATCTCTGGGATATCTGGATATCCCAGATATCTCACAATATCTGGGATCTGGGAGAAGCCTGGCTGTATAGTCTGGCTTAGAGAATCCTGCAATGTTGCAGTCAAGCCTTTAGCTGAAGCTGTGGTCTCTGAAGACTTCACTGCAGCTGAAGACTATGTTTCCAAGATGTTTCACTCATGTGGCTTTTGGCAGGAGGCCTCAGCTCCTTGCTTGCTGTTGGCAGGATGTGCTCAGTTCACCATGTGGACCTCCCCATAGACTACTGTGTCCTCAGGACTTGGCAACTAACTTCCCTCAGACCAAGTGATCCAAGGGAGAGCAAGGAGGAATCTGCGGTGCCTTTTATGACCTAGTCTCTGAAGTCATATTCTACCACTTCATTTAGCCCACACTCAAGGGAATTAAGCTTTGTCTCTTGAAGGGGAGAATATCAACAGATTTGTAGGTACATTTTTAGAACCACCACACACTTAGAGAACCATAATACAACAATCAAAATCAGGAAATGAACACAAACGTATTATCACCTAATTCTCAGATCCTATACAAGCTTCTCTACTTGACCCAATCATGTCTTTTGTAGTAATGGGGTCCGGGCGAGAATCATATGCTGCTTTTAATTGTCATGTCTCATAAGCCTCCTTTAACTCTGGAACAGTTCCTCTTTCCTTGACTTTCATGACCTTTGCAACTTCTTAAATTACAGATCAGTTATTTTATAGAAGACCCTTCAGTTGGAATTTATTGGTGGTTCCTGATGATTATATTCAGGTTATGCCCCTTTGACAAGAGTGTCACAATGTGCTCCTGTGTTTCTGTTGCATCCTGTCAGGTAGTACGTAATTCCCATTAGTCCCATTACTGGTGGTGTTCACTTTGATCGTCTAACAAACCTATCTGCCAGGCACTATGACGTTATTAAGTTGCCCTGTCTAATTCCTGCTGACTCTCCATTCTCATTTCCCATCACTCCTCCTCTGAACTCTGTATCTGTATTGTCCAGCCACTAGCCACATGTGGCTCTAAGAACTTCAAATACGGTTCAAAAGTTTTCCTTTGAGGGGCGCCTGGGTGGCTCAGTGGGTTAAGCCGCTGCCTTCGGCTCGGGTCATGATCTCAGGGTCCTGGGATCGAGTCCCGCATCGGGCTCTCTGTCAGCGGGGAGCCTGCTTCCCTCTCTCTCTCTCTGCCTGCCTCTCTGACTACTTGTGATTTCTCTCTGTCAAATAAATAAATAAAATCTTTAAAAAAAAAAAAAAAAAAAGTTTTCCTTTGAAATAATCTTTTATCTTATATAAACTGTATGCTCCCTCCATAGGAAATGCATATACTGTAACCCAGAATTTTCTTTTCAGCCTTGTATGAAGGCATGTGTTGGAGATAAGACTTTGTCAAAATCAACCATGTTTATTTCTGCTATATTCCACAACTTAGTTTTATTCCACACAGAAGTCTTTCTCATGTATGCTATTCATACTGATTTACTTTCTTGTTTATTTCTGTAAGAATCTTACTATCTTCTTGTTTTTCATGATACTATTTAGAAATCAGCTTTTCTAGATTCAAGTAAACCATTCCATTCAAAAGACCTTTCCTATTATTCAAGATTCTCAAATACGTTCATCAGTATTAAACCACTTTACATAAATACAAATGAAATGAACATAAAAAAAGAATCAGCTATCCCAGCTCCAAATAAAACTGGCAAGCCCCTTCAGATTAAAAACCAGTGGAAAAACTGCTATTTCCAGAACATAATAAACCAAACATTTAAAAAAAATTTTTTTTTTAATTAAGTAAATTCCACCCCCAACATGGGGCTTGAACTCACAACTCTGAGATGAAGAGTCACATACCCTACCAAGTAAGCCAGCCAGATGCCCTGAAACCAAATTTATTTTTAAATTGACACAAATGATCGAACCAACAAAATGCTGAAAATATTAACACTGTGCTAAAGCCAGCATTGGAAAGCACCAACCTGTTCCATTCTTTTCACTTTTGGCTACAGCACTTGTTCGCTTTGGGGTACGCTTTTGCTTTTTTGCCAATAATCCGCTATTTCCATCACTTGGCCTTTTCTGACCTGAAATTAGGGGGAAGAGACAATTGAAAAAAAAAAAAAAAAATATATATATATATATATATATATTGGATACCATTAGTTTATTATAAAAGAGACATGGAAATTATTTACATGATTAAAGATTCCACAACTCAGTGGAATGAGCAGCTTCCCATGATGCCATTTCAATAATGATTTATTAAGTCTACGTGCTTTCTGAGAATGTCACCATCTCCAAATAAAAAATAATCCTTGTCACCTAGAACGACTTTGTGCCTCCATATTCTGGGAGAAGAATTTATCTCCAACTTTCACACTAACTGGATGAATCTCTCTACCCTTTCCTTTAGAGCCCGATCAACAACTATTATTATTATTTTTTTAAAGATTTTATTTATTTATTTGACAGACAGAGATTACAAGTAAGCAGAGAGGCAGGCAGAGAGAGAGGAGGAAGCAGGCTCCCTGCTGAGCAGAGAGCCCGATGTGGGGCTCGATCCCAGGACGCTGGGATCATGACCCGAGCCGAAGGCAGAGGCTTTAACCCACTGAGCCACCCAGGCGCCCCAACAACTATTATTATTGCTTGCAATACTTCTCCATCAGAGTTTTCTCGAAGCATAATGCCTCCTTTGGTTACAGTTTTAGCTACAACTCAGAGAGGGGAAGAAACTTTCTAAACACCTGTTCTGCCATGATTCCCACTACCCCAGTTCGTACTCCACTCTGGAGCCACGGCCAGGCAAGAGCAGCTGTAATTATTCATTTGTCTACTCCAAATAAATTTATATATATACATTTTTTTTTCTTTTTTTTTTTAAGGCAGGGTAAAGGAGAGGGGGAGGTAGAAAGGAAAGCACGAATAAGAGGGAGGGAGGGAGGGAACTTTACTGCTCAAGAGCTCCTAAAACTCTTAACTTACTAATTTGGGGGCTGATCATACAGGCTGATATTCTCCCTAGAAAGTCCTTACCCTTCTCTCTGTTTTCTCTTTCTTGAACAATTATACTACAGGTACCAGAGGCAACACTGGTTTCAAACCCATTCGCTGATTCCCTCTCGCAGAGACCTTCTTGGGATTCTTCAGCAATGCTATCAACTTCAATGGTTATGTCACTCTCACTTTTTATACTGCGAGACTCATCTTGACTGAGAGTAAGTGGTGAAGCTACTGAAAAGTTATGCTGTACTACAGGAGGAAGGGCAGGTGGGATAGAAACAAGAGAGTTAGACTCAGAGCTTTCAACTACTGCATCTTCAATACTGGTCTTATCCTTCTCATCCAAATCATCCAGGTCGACTTCATGGCAAACCAAAGTCTCAGGCCCAATCAGAGGCATTGCATCCTCTTCTTCTTTCCGTGGAGTATTTACAGTTTCTTCAGTGGGATTGTCAAATTTTTCACTAGTCAATTCTTGAATGCGTTGGTTTGACTCTGCAATTAATGATGGCATTCCTTCATTTTCTGTTTCAAAATGTTGCTCAAAATTTAAGTTTTTCATTCCCTCAGATGCAACACAGTCACTGGTCTTTTCTTGACATAAGCTGTTGGTCATTTCCATTCCATTCTCAATTCGTATTTTTTTCTCTGGTGATGATTGTCCCAGTATTTTCCGTTTCAACTTTTTTTCTTTTGCACATTGGTCAGTTTCATCTTCGGTAGTAGAAGAGAAGTTTTTACTGTCTAATGAAGAAAATTCTAGACTCTGAGTTTCTATATGAGGTTCACTTCCCGCTTCATCCTGGCTAAATGATGAAATCTTTATAATTTCTAAAGAAAGGTCTTTTGTCTTGCTTCGTCTTCCCTTTCCCTTAGGAGATTTTTCAGCCTCTTTCTTAACTTCTTCTATGTGTTCCACTTTACTTCCAAAAATCTGTACTATTTGTTCATTCTCTCCAACTTCTAACTTCAGTGTTTCTAACGGCTGCATTTGTATCCTTTCATTGTCTTTTAATATATGTGCAGCAATCTTTGGATTTTCTTCATCTACTTTATCATCATTTAAATTTTCATTTTTTTCTAGCTCTTTACCATCCGGAGAAAGATCTTCATTCATCAAATTCTTTTCTAAAAGGTCTTCTGTTTCACTATCCGATGAGAAAGAGTCTGCAAAAGGAAATTTTATATTACAAGGGTTTCTATCTTAATTACCAATGTAACTTTAGAATAAAAATTCTACTACCCAAACAAAACTCTTAATCATGTATCTCTGAGTACATCCCTGTAAAAATTTCTGGTCATACATTTATTTGTGCCTTAAATGCGGGTACTTCAAATTAAACTCCATGTAAAATATACAACACATTGAAAATATTACTATCTCAATTTTATAAAAGAACTATTTTGCATTTTTCACTAGTGTCACGTTTAGGCTATGTTAATCCTTAGAATAATCAAAGGACCGGGACACCTGAGTGGCTTAGTTGGTTGAGCATGCCACTCTTGGTTTTGGTTCAGATCATCATCTGGGGGTCATGAAACTGAGCCCCACATCGGGCTCAACACTCAGCAGGGATTCTGCTTAGGATTCTCTCTCTCCCTCTGCCCCTCACCCCTGTACTGACTCTCTAAAATAAATAAATAAATGTTAAATTAAAAAAAAAAAAAGAACAAGAAAAATCAAAGGACTAGTACTGAAATTATATTAAGTTAATACATTAAGTGGTTTGATTTGAGGTCTAATAGGTACTGATTAATAAATGTGATGGGCATTTTGTGTCCCTAGAAAGAATTATTTAACATAATTCTGAAAAGAGGAGATGTACAAAATGAGCCATTTGAATTCCCCAAAATTTAAATGTTCTTCTGATTAAAAGACATAAAAGTATGGGCAAGCAAACTTTTTTTTTTAAGATTTTATTTATTTATTAGAGAGAAAGAGATAGACAACACAGTGGGGGAGCAGCAGGCAGAGGAAGAAATAGGCTCCCTGCTGAGCAGAGAGCCCAACACAGGGCTGGATCCCAGGACCCTGGGATCATGACCTGAGCCAAAGGCAGACACTTAACTAACTGAACCACCCAGGTGCCCCTAGTCAAGCTACCTTCTTGCAAAAAAAAATCATTCTCATTAACTTAAAGAATTTTTTAAAATAATAAGGGCTGTAAGGAGCTATAAAACGTATTTATTTTATAGTAAATTATTTTTTAAAATAATAAATTAGGCCATAAGAAACTATAAAACATAAAAATTCTGCTCACATGGTGATCATATTGTAAACAAGTTCAAAAAGGCAAACCTAAATGTATTTTTTTAAGTGAAAAGGTATAAGGTTTTGTGATTTTATCATATTCAAAATTTAGAATCCATCTGTTCTCATCTTAAAAAATGAAGTTTCATCTAGGAGCTGAGCAAGACTAAGACTACTATGTATATAGTTTTGTAGTTTTTACACTGCACAAGAGCATGCTATTAAAGGACACCTTACACTTTGGGGGTATCTAGCATTTGTGTATTATGACCACTTCGCAGCAGATGGCAGTAAGGAGGTATGAGCATACCCTTCTCTATTTTACACACAAACACTATATGGACAAATGGCAATCTCGTAGTTCAGAATACCTTTTTTCTTGAAGGGAGGGAAAATTTCATATAAGACCACTATTTAACATTTTAATTTACATGGGAAAGCACACAAAGGAAGAAAAGTGGGGGTAAAGTTAAAAACAAAATAGAATATATTCACCTATACTCATCATAAAATGCCTATATTGCATTAGTTTATGCTTTTTGAAAACTTTGGTCTCAGCTTTGTTGAAATATCCTAGGTGAACAGCACGAGTTACGAGAAACACTGGTGCGCGTCTGAAAGACAGTGCAGCAGAGAGTAGGATGCATGACTTGTCAACCCATAATCTTTTAAAATAGAATATTCTGGGGCACTTGGGTGGCTTAGTCGTTAAGTGTCTTCCTTCGGCTCGGGTCATGATCCCAGAGCCCTGGGATCAAGCCCCGTGTCGGGCTCCCTGCTCAGCAGGAAGTCTGCTTCTCCCTCTCCCTCTCCCACTCCCCCTCCTTGTATTCCTTCTCTGTCTCTGTCAAATAAATAAATAAAATCTTAAAAAATAAAATAAAATTAGAATATTCCTACAATACTGTAGGAAAAGTATTCCCAAATTAAAATAAAACTACTAAATTTTAAATAAACATGATATACTAAAATAAAGATTTTCTTCAAGTCAAATTTTTTAGTGTAAATTATATGAGATTAAAAACTTAGATGATCTTCTATGAATCTCACACACAAGTGAAGTTTTATTGTTTATATTATTGATTTTTTTAAATCAATGATCCTCAAAATCGAGCACCTTCCATTCCATTTGACAGAGGTGAGCTGTCTGGCATATTGCTGCGAGCACTTCTGGTACCTGATTTTCCTTCACTGTTTGGAGTCTTAGATAAACCATACGGCATGTTCGATGAAAGTGTAGATTTTAAAGGAGGTCGTCCTCGTTTTGACTTCTGCCTCTCCTCATCCCTCTTTTCATCCTTTTCGCTGTCCTCTTTATTCTGGGTAACAACAACAAAATGTATGAAAAGGGCCAGTGCCTTAGAAAAAATAAACATTCTATTTCTCCAAGGAGGACCATAACTCAGAAAGGTTACATATTTTATATATCAACTCTTAATTTGTGCTTATAGAAACATTAAAAGCAAGTTGTTTTCTAACACAGTTTGTAATTTATATGAATATGATAGTCTACAGTTTGCAACACTGCAATTACATTTGTGAAAGCCAGAGTCCGTGCATAAGAGAGGTGCACAACCACTCAGCACCTTCACCGCCTCATTTCTTACTACTCCCTGAGCACCAGAAAGATATCCACATTAAACAGATAAAACACTAGGTGACTCTCTACAGGAAAGGCTGAAAATCGAGGGTGTGGTTGTGAGTACAACTAGCCAGTAGGTATGTGTTTTAAAATCTCGTATTAGCTTTCAAGACAGTGACTTAAAAAAATCCTAAAATCTGGCAGCCCTGAGTCTGCATCCCACAGGAGACTGGTGAATTCCACCCTCCCTTGGTGAGGAAAGTGTCCTCTTTTTTGTCACTATCAACCCTGCTTTACCCTTTTTTCCTGTATAGCCCCTACAGACATTTGAGTTTGAAGCCTATACCCTAAGGGATCCCTGGTTTTTATCTGTCCTGAAACAGTGTGATAATGTGTTTACATTTTTGTTCTTTTAGGTTCTTAGAAGAGAGAAAATCACAACTACCTTAAAAGAATCAAGAGGATTATCATAATGAGAAAACAAGATTTATAAAAAACAGTACAATATAAATAATACCTACATTTATCATAAAGGATATGACTCTATATACATACTTTCGCTTTTTTCTTCTGTTTTTTCTTTGGTCCACCTTTATCCAAAGGCCAGATTATCCTGTCAGCCTTCACCCATTCATCATACCTTAAAACAAAGAAAAAAATTCAAACTTTACAATACCTTATTTGAATGTATGCACCAAATAATACATCAGTGAGAAAACTAGAGAGTCTGGTTCTAGTGTTGGCAGAAACGTGGAGAGCACAGGGGCTGGCTTGCTTGTAACGTGTGCCAACTTGTGCTGGGTGCTTTGTTGACTTGCCACCAACTGTTGAAGGCAAGAGAATGTCTTAGGGTAAACAAGGTCAGAGGAAGAGCTAGGTGGGCAAACTCTACACAGACTCACAACTGAACTGCTCTTCTTTTCCACAACTGTATTTTTGTTTCCCACAGATCTGAGCTTAATGCAATACGCGTGTGCTATACTGCCACTCACTCTATTGACTGAATAATGCAAAGAGAAATCAGGTGAATTCCCATTTGTAATATGATCAGTTCCAGGCTTATTTATAAAATCCTTGTCAACTCTCTTTTCCTCTCAGAACTCTATAGCCTCCAGTATTTCTAGGGAAATTTTATTCTGAACTATGTCACCTCTAAAATTCTGGAAAAAAATTTTTTTAAAGATTTTATTTATTTATTTATTTGAGAGAGAGAGCATGAAGGGGGGAGATCAGAGGGAGAAGCAGACTTCCTGCTGAGCAGGGAGCCCAACTCAGGACTCAGTCTTGGGATTATGACCTGAGGCGAAGGCAGTCGCCCAACCAACTAAGCACCCAGCTGCCCTAAAACTGAAAATTTTTAGAGATATTTCATTTCCTTTATCCAAGTTTATCTGTTTAGCTCAAATTGAAAACTCATTTCCCCTATACCTTTTTCCAAAATATTAACATCACTTTTAAACTTCAACATGGTCCGGGACGCCTGGGTGGCTCAGTTGGTTAAGCAGCTGCCTTCGGCTCAGGTCATGATCCCAGCGTCCTGGGATCGAGTCCCACATCGGGCTCCTTGCTCCGCAGGGAGCCTGCTTCTCCCTCTGACTCTGCCTTCCACTCTGTCTGCCTGTGCTCGCTCTCACTCTCTCTCTCTTACAAATAAATAAATAAAATCTTTAAAAAAAATAAATAAATAAACTTCAACATGGTCCAAATTACTAATCAGGGGAAAATTAAACTTTGTAGAACTAAATACCAGTTTTTCCATTATGTAAACATATAGGTATTCATAGAGCTTGATCAATATCTAAAATCTGAACATTTAAGCAAAAAAATATTACAGGCAGTTCTTGTTTTGAACTGCACTGTATTAATGAAAAACATTCTCATGCTTTCTAACGCAGGTACCATGGTGCTGTGCAAAGTAAGGACATAGTTCCAATATCCACATTTTGGTAGACTCAGGACCATGAATATTCTACGGTTTGAATACTCTCTCTTCCTGGACTAACCCAATTATTTTCATTTTTCCAGGTATTCTTACCTCATTTAGAAATATTCACTCATTTGGACATTTACTGAGGGCCTACCAGCATCCCAGGCACTGTATGAGGAAATATGTAAAGAATAATAGAGAAGAGGAGGAAGGTCCTTCTTCTCTGCAACTTGCAGTATGGTGTGAAAGACAGACAGTAAAACCAAATATAGTCTGGTAAACGCAGTAAGAGGGCTATTTATGTGTCTGGTCCAGGGCTAACGAGGGAGTAAATGCCCAATTCCAAAATTCCACAGGACATATCAAACAAGCAAGAAGCACAGATCTAATCTAGAGCACATTGGGGCCGGGCCATACTGGCCTGATCACCACAGTATGTCATGTAGGTACTCCAGCATGAACAGTGCCAACCAAGGGTGATCCCAGAATTTCTCAACTACAGACCAGAACTTGCCTCACAGCTGCACATGCTACCGTGTTGCAGAAATCCAATGGATTCTCTAAGAACTACAGTGATTCTGTTTCAATAAGCAGAACAGAATGATACTAGCTTTTAAGAGTACAGAAGGACAATGAAGAACCACAGACCGTGTGAGTAGCTAGTTGAGAAGATAACCAACTAGGGAGAATATAAGCAGATAATAAAATGACTGTTAAGAAAAGTCATATAGTAAAACATTAAAAAGATAAGCGCAAGGATGATAGGTAGGGGACATTCTAGAAAGCAGAACAGAAGATAGACTCACATAGAGGGTAAGTAAGAGTAGATGGCAAGGAACTGAACAGAAGCAGAGGAAAAATGAAGGTTATCCTGTGCTACAACTGCAAGGGCAGTGACTCACGGCTGACAAAATGCCCCCCCTCGCCCCCGCTACCATTCAACAATACATGCATACAAAAGAACAATCTCAGAGGTGGACTAAAGAGTTTGCATAGAATTGCTGAATCATGTTGTGTGCCCGAAACTAGTATGTCATATGTCATTTTACATCAACTATAAACATTCAAGAGTAAACTTTTTTTTTAAAGATTTTATTTATTTGACAGATAGAGATCACAAGTAGGCAGAGAGGCAGGCAGAGAGAGGAGGAAGCAGGCTCCCTGCTGAGCAGAGACCCCGATGCGGGGCTCAATCCCAGGACCCTGGGACCATGACCTGAGCTGAAGGCAGAGGCTTTAACCCACTGAGCCACCCAGGCGCCCCAACATTTTTTTTTTTAAAGATTTTATTTATTTGTCAGAGCGGGAGAACACAAGCAGGCAGAGAAGCAGGCAGAGGCAGAGAGAGAAGCAGGCTCCCCGCTGAGCAAGGAGCCTGACGTGGGACCCGATCGCAGGACTCTGGGATCATAACTTGAGCCGAAGGCAGCATCTTAACCAACTGAGCCACCCAGGCGTCCCCATTTTTTTTTTTTAATTACAAAAGTTTCTGGGCACCTGGATGGCTCAGCCTGCTCAATGTCTGACTTTTGATTTTGGCTCAGGTCATGATCTCACAGTTGTGAGATCAAAGCCCACCCCCAACCAGGTTCCAAACTCAGAGGGAGTCTGCTTGAGATTCTCTCTCCCTCTGTCCTTCCCTCACTTGTGCTCTTGATCGCTCCCTAAAATAAGTCAATAAACTCTTCTAAAAAATTTACAAAGCTTGTTCCTAGTATTGGCAGAAGTGTGAAGGGCATAGGCTGTTTGAGAACTTTTTTTTCCCAAGATTTTTATGTATTTATTTATTTGACAGGCAGAGATCACAAGCAGGCGGGCGGGGGGGGGGGGGAAGCAGGCTCCCTGCTGAGCAGAGAGCCAGATGCGGGGCTCAATCCTATGACCCGAGATCATGACCTGAGCCAAAGGCAGAGGCTCAACCCACTGAGCCACCCAGGTGTCCCTGGTTTGAGAACTTTTAAAGTTTTATATGGTAATCATTAAACCCATACTCTTAAAATTATGCAAAATGAAAGAAACCTAACTTTCTCTCACTGAAGAAAACAGGGGCGCCTGGGTGGCTCAGTCACTTGAGCATATGCTATTGGCGCAGGTCATGATCCCAGGATCCTGGGATGGAGCTCCATGTTGGGCTCCCTGCTCAGTGGGGAGCCTGTTTCTCCCTCTCCCTCTCCCTCTTTCTCTGCCCCCCTCAAAAAGCCTTAAAAAAAGGTCAACATTTATTGAGCATTTACTACATGACATGCATTGTTTCAAACACTTTGTATATTAAAACAGGTGGTAAGCACTATTTCTCACATCTCTATAAAATATGTACTTCACTTTCCCCAATTTAGAGGTGAGAGAACTGACACATAACACACTTCCAATATGCAGGGAAACGTTGAAGCACATTGGCTCCAAGCAAAGACAGGGGAAGCAGAGATATTAAACACAAGACTTTCCAAAAGAGAAAGAAAAGTAGTCCCTGACATTCAGGAACTGGCCTAGTACTATCAGCCACACAGCTGACCTGGCACTCACAGTCAGGTCCTGTTATTCTCTTGTTGAACAACAATTTCACTGAACAGCAACATCAGACAAGCCTACTCCATGAGCATGATGGAACAAGACAAAAGCATGACTTCGTAATTGTTAGTATCTAACTACTGGGAAAAAAGGAACATTGTCCAAGCCACAAAAATGATCTTCATCCTTATCTTGAATGACTTGCTGCTTCTTTACCAATTACAACACTAACCTTGGTCTAGTCTTCTCTTCTTTTAGATAAGATTTATTAAGATAACCAGAATTATCACCACTTCCTGACCATGTCCAATCCAGAGCAAAGCCCACTCCCTAAACCCTCCCCAAATTACCTAACAAGCTCAAATCTGAGTCTTTTCTAATCTTTAAGATTTTGTTTATTTGAGAGAGGGAGAGTGCACAAAGGGTGGAGAGGCACAAGGAAAGGGAGAAGCAGACTCCTCGATGAGTGGGGAGCCTGACATGGGGCTTGATCCCAGGACCCTGGGATCACGACCTGAGCCACTCAGGTGCCTCATCTAATTAAATCAACCTATTTAGAATTATTACAATGCTTGATACAAACTTCATTTTGAATAAATGTAATTAACAAACCACCTGCACTGCTGAGAGCTTCAGGCCTGCCTCCCCGCCCATGTCCTGAAAGATTTCTCCACATAATCCTGGCCTACTGCTGTTCCTAGAGGCGGTGCCCTAGACTTTCATTAATTCATCTAACACCTTATAATCTTATATACCCTCTGATATCCCATACTCTGTTCTCTCACTGCAAATGAGGAATAAATTCAACCTATTCAACTACAGATAGGATCCTGGTGGGGTGGAAGTACTGACATAGCTAATAAAGCAGTGGGGATGTTGAGAGTTTTGGAGAATTCAGATAAAAGGCGTGCTTTATAAATACCCATGTACCATTTGGTTTAGTCCACAACATTAAACATCTTTTTGAACCATGGAAGAAATTGCAATAGTAAGAACACAGATTTCTTGCTTACCTGACGTTCCATCCATAATAATGTACCAAGTATAAAACTTCTCCATCATCAATTTCAGTGCTTTTAATACTGGCTTCATAGATTTTCTGCGTTTTCCCTCGACCATATTTTACTTTCACTTTGGTTCCTGTTAGGCAGGGTTCCATGTCTTCCTCATCTTCCTCCCCTTCAGAGTCACATTTGCTTTCAGTTTCTTCCCTGCGGCAAGTTAATAACATTGATAATGCTACTAATTTAATGGAGAACAAACTTAATACATGCTAAAAGAATCCAACATGTGTAATAGTCAAAACCTAAGTATTACCTTAGTAATACGTGTCAGTGGAGGAGGAGAAGAAGGAGGAGAAGGAGAAGATTTTTATGGACTACCTACTAGGAATTTATTTATTATATAAAGGTGCACTGTACCACAAGTAAATCTGTATTTCTTAAAGGCCAATCAGTAATCACAGTTAATGATGATATAGAGTCTAATTAATCACTTTTGATAAAACAGAGAAGATCCATCTCTTTTGAAAAAGTCTTTAGGATTCATACTCAAGTGCCACCTTCTTATGTGAAAATTATCAAGCTTGTAACTTCCTGCAACTAAGCTGT
This sequence comes from Mustela nivalis, assembly GCF_964662115.1. Taxonomy (NCBI): domain Eukaryota; kingdom Metazoa; phylum Chordata; class Mammalia; order Carnivora; family Mustelidae; genus Mustela; species Mustela nivalis. Next base: position 41,609,466 of record NC_139025.1, read on the forward strand.
CTTAAATCTTCTCTACCCAATTTGGAATGGTTCTTCGAAACTGTTTTAGTGAGCAGAATAATGAACAAGGGCTATCTACCTGAGTAGCTGTCTTTTAAATTAGTTTACATTTTGAAGGTTACTCTACCCTAACAAAGAAACAGTAGATATTTTAATATTAGGTCACTTGCTGAAACTGTGAGATACCACCAGAACAAAGCTTTGTGTATCTTGTATTGATTTCTATGTGTTTTTACTCCTGTTCCATCAACCTTTCTTTGTTTCAAATAATCAGGTAGAAAAGAGACTGACATGGGAGGTCCAACAATATTTTAAATATCTTTACAAACAAAACATTCTGTATTAACCCTCGTAAGGATTCCGAAGAGATTTGCACCAAAGATCTTTCTAGTGTCATAAGAGTTTTAAATGCTTCAGAGGAAGCATTGTGCTATAACAAATACAGGGCATTAATTTGGGGACTACTAGGGGAACTGACGTGAAGAAGCTTTTCAATCACATTTGCCCTAGCAATGTTTTATCTCGAAGGACACCTTCCAAATTATATCCTGATAATGTAATTTCAAAATACTAAGAAACTACTTCAAACAGAAATCTCTACAGATTTAAAAAAAAAATCTGTTTCTATGATTCCTGTTATAGAATGAGAATACAGACTATGTTTTTCTATCTATTAAATCTTTAATAAAGGGAATACTGTTCTTCATATTCAAGTCTGTGAAACTCTAAAATAAGTATCTGTTCCATTTACATATCAACTATAAGTACATTTTGTATTTACATGTGTTATGTGTTTTATGTATTATGTACATATAACACGTATTTTGAGGTTTATTTTTAACAAAACTTCAAACTATAATAAAGCCCTACTTTTTAAATGGTTCACCTTTGCTCCGATTTATTGTCCAAATGTTTGAAATACTACACTCACATCATTATATTCAATTCCAATTATCTCCTCCCAGTTTTCCTAATACTAATCCTACTACAGAAGTTTATTTACTAATCTAATTCACACGTAATTGTGACAGCTCTTGTACCTATTTTTACTGGTTCATTAAGTTACCTCTTCCACTCACCCATCATTCCTAATTTTCCAAATATTTTCTCAATGGTTAATTTTCAACTGGGCGTCAGCCACTAGTTGGATGGGGCAGGCTACCTTTCCCCCATTTTGCTTAACAACTCAAATTTCTAGAAAATTTATCATCCTATAATGTAATAATTGAAAAGTAGCTATGGAGAAGAGCTTATGTTACAAGAACATGTGTTATTATGCTGTTGTCGCTGAATTAAAATTCATTTTTTAGTAGCATATAAAAATTAGTAAATCCATTTGACAACACAGAAATGGCCAACTAAACACAGTCGGACATTACTTCGATCTAGCTGGACTGCTTGATCCTTGGTTATCTTTAAGTCAGTTCAGTCCATACATGTATAATACATGGGAAAAAAAAAATACCAACACTCAACAGCAAACAGGATGGACATTAAAAAAACTGAAATTTATTGGTGTGATGTGGGGCAAGAATGTATTTTCCAAACTAGAATCAGGGGTGCATGCCACTTATTCCAATACAATAACTTGAAAAAGAAAAATGTCTTAGATCAAGCTAACACACAGAAACATCTGCTAGTACTGTGCACCCATGTGTTTGTTAGCTTTCCCACATTGTACCTTTTTTAAAATGGAATTTTTGCTGTCGCTGTTTCCTCTTGTCCACTTCCTCCATTTTTCTCCAGCTCCCTTCCCTGCTGTCAACTGCAGGACCTTTCTTTTGACTGGGTGGCGCAGCCTTCTTTGAGGCCACTGTTTAGGGCACAAGTGCTATTAAAATGGTGCGACCAGTATATTCTCCAATTCCGAAAGGCGATACACATCATCTTCACAATGTGTCTCACCTTCATTAGACAAGAGGAATGGAAGTCCCAATAAGAAAACATTCCCTCAAACCTGAATCTCTAAGCAGGAACAGAGCGCTGCTGTACCCCAGACAGGTGCTTCTGGAGAACAAATATAAGATAATGTACCTCTCTTGGCTTTTCTCTTCCTCTTCATCTGAGTCTTTATCAGAATCCTCCTGCTTTTTAATTTTCTTCTCCTTTTGCTTTGGTGTGTTTTTTCTCCCCAGTAGTTCATTTTCTTTTTTCTCTGCGATTTCATAGTCATCGACTACATCCTTATTTTCTGTATCATTGTCTTTTAATTTGTCTTCTGTTTTCTCTTCTTCAATTTCTTTCTTAATAGAATGTGCATCTCGAGCTATTCTCCTTCGTCCCTAGTAGAAGGGGTAAGAGCTTTAAAATCGCTATCACGACAAAGGAGGAAAAAGCAGAAAATGCTTCTTTTTCTTAAACTTCACAGCAATGAGTAGTTATCTCTCTGGCTTGAGACATGACAATGACAATTCATCAAGCCTTGTGTACTTTTCCTTTCAACCCATGTAAATTAATTATGTCCATGTCTATGATCCTTGGATACAGACTATAGGAAAAAAAAATTTCCTCCTTTATCCAATACATTATTTTCTCAGTTTTATTATTTCTTGACTATAATGATTTTTTAAATTGAAGTACAGTTGACATACAATGTTATATAAATTTCAGGTGTACAACACAGTGATTTGACAATTATATACCTTATGCAGTGCTTACCATAAGTTGTGGTTACCATCTGTCACCAGTCATCACAATATTACTGACTATATTTCCTATGCTATACTTTTCATCCCTGTGATTTATAACTCTTACTTTGTGCCTCTTAATCCCTCTGTATTCATGAGTCTGTTTCTGTTTGTTCATTTGTTTTTAGATTCCACATATATGTAAGTATTATTTATCCTTGTAGACTTATTTCACTTGACATTATTTTATCCCATTTTTAGTTATTTCTTGACTATAGTGAAAGTTCTAAAATAATTAACTAAATATCAATGACACAAGTTAACAATAATTTAAAAAATAATAAACCAGCCCCCTAAATTATGGACTCTTCAAAAGCTCTGTGATCTCTAATTTTCCATTTTTAAAATAAAATTTACATTATCACTTTCTGTGTGACCACATTTTAAAAGAACTGAATTGGGGCACCGGGATGACTCAGTTGGGTGTCCAACTCTTTGTCCCAGAAATACCACTTTTATTTTATAAGTTTCTTTATTTATTTAAGTAATCTCAAAATGTGGGGATTGAACTCACAACCCCAAGATCAAGAGTCGCATTCTCTTCTGACTCAGGCAGCCAGGCATCCCAGAAATCCCATTCTTAGGATTCTGCCATCTATATTCAGACAAATGAGGAGGAATTTTTACAAGGATTTTTTTTTTTAAGATTTTATTTATTTATTTGAGAGAGAAGGAGTGAGAGAGAGCATGAGAGAGGAGAAGGTCAGAGGGAGAAGCAGACTCCCCAAGGAGCTGGGAGCCCGATGCAGGATGAGATCCTGGAATTCCAGGATCATGAACTGAGCCGAAGGCAGTCGCTCAACCAACTGAGCCACTCACGTGCCCCCGACAAGGATATTTTTTGCAGCACTTTTTGTAATTGTAAAAAATTTAGGAGAAAATCTTAAGGAAGGTAAATTTATGGTACATCCATACTATGTAGTACTCTGCAGGTATTTTTTGTAAGATGAGGAACATCTTTAATAACAAGAAAGTATGTCCAAAATACATGTAATGGGGGATATTATTCAGTCTTAAAAAGGAAGGAAATTATGACACATACACGAATTGAACCTGGAAAACATAGTGAAATATGCCAGTCAAAAAAGGATGAAACAGGGGCGCCTGGGTGGCTGAGTGGGTTAAGCCTCTGCCTTCGGCTCAGGTCAATGATCCCAGGGTCCTGGGATGGTGCCCCATATTAGGCTCTCTGCTCAGCAGGGAGCCTGCTTCCCCATCTCTCCCCTGCCCGCCTCTCTACCTACTTGTGATCTTAAGGATTTTAAATAAAATCTTTAAAAAAAAAAGAAAGAAAGAAAGAAACAGTAAGATTCTACATATCTGAGGTACCTAGAGTCATCAAATTCATAGAGACAGAAAGTAGAATGGGGGTTGCCACAAGCTGGGATGGGAGCTTACTGTTTAATGTCTAGTTTCAGTTTTGCAAGATGAAAAAGGTACTGGAGATAGACAGTGGTGATGAGTGCACAACATATGAGCGTAGTTAATGCCACTGAACTATACATTTAAAAATAGATGATGGGGGCACCTGGGTGGCTCAGTGGGTTAAAGCCTCTGCCTTCAGCTCAGGTCATGATCCCAAGGTCCTGGGATCAAGCCCTGCATCGGGCTCTCTGCTTAGCAGGGGGCCTGCTTCCTTCTCTCTCTCTGCCTGCCTCTGATGTCTGTCAAATAAATAAATAAAATCTTAAAAAAAAGAAAAATATTTTAATAAAAAAATAAATAAAAATAAAAATAAAAATAGATGATGCATATTATGTGTATTTACCACAAACTTTTAAATTAAAAATAAAAATTAAAGAAATGAAACAAACCATTTGAATGTTTCATTAAATTCACTAGAAGATTCTACTTACTAGATGAGGGTTAAAATGGACAGTTTGAAAAAATGGTTTCTAAGCACCGAAAAGAAGAATTTCATCTCCTCTTTCACTAAATATGATTTCATTAAAAAATAAGATATAACAGTAACTGAACTCCTTTGATAGTGTGATAAATTTTTCCTTCTAAAATCTGGTAAGTCCTGGGCACCTGGGTGGCTCAGTGGGTTAAGGCCTCTGCCTTCGGCTCAGGTCATGATTTCAGGGTCCTGGGATCGAGCCCCGCATCGGGCTCTATGCTCAGCAGGGAGCCTGCTTCCCCCCCTCTCTCTGCCTGCCTCCCTACCTACTTGTGATCTCTGTCTGTCAAATAAATAAATAAAATCTTTAAAAAAAATAAAATTTGATAAGTCCTACCACATAGACACCATTCGACAACAATCAAAATAGTGGATGACCATGTCCGCAAAGGACTTATATACTAATGGAGAAGAAGAGCAGAGTTAGAAGATTACAGCAGTGTGCCCATGACTAGAAAATAAGAGGAAGTATAAAAAACTGCCACAAGAAATGTACATGTAGTGTACATGTAACAGAGAAACAGAGAAAGAAAAGATCCCACCCAGTTGGAGGCACAAGTATTACAAGGAGGAGATTCATGCACTCCACAGCTATTTAGTAAGTCCTTCCTTGTAGATCAAGCACTATTCGCAATGCCTGGGACCTGTCAATGAACAGAATAAACGCTAATCCCTGACCTCACTGAGTACGAGTCTAGTGCAGACCAGGGTAAAAGAAACAAATATAAAAAACAAAATATAAAGTAAGTTACAGATAAAAAAAGCAACATTAGAGGGATTGCAAATACCAAAGAGAAGCAGTAGGTTACAAGTTTAGATAACGTTACCAGGATAAGCTTCAGTGAGGTGACTTCTGAGCAAGACTTGAAGAAGTACATATGTGAGACTGATGCCAGATGAGAATGACATCAAAAGACATAAACAGAAAACAATAGGAGGAATGGTTTTTTCAGCTAGAAGAAATAATATGAGCTATATTTAGGAAAAAATAGCCACACTAGTTTGCCTAAAGCACAACTCAATACTAAAAAATAAATAGGTTAATTAGGACCTTTTTTTGTGTATATCTGAAAATGTCCATAATAAAAAATTGTAAGTAATGTTTAAAATAAAGCAGGTAAAACTAATGTTAACTACTTACTCTTGGAGATTTTAATTCTATTTCTTCTCTTTCACTTTCACTGTTTGAATCAATATTTTCCTCAGGTTCACTCTTCACTTCTACTAAAGGCATTTCTTGATCTACTTTTAGAGCCTCTTCCATTGATTCTTCTAAGTCTTTTTTTTCCTCTTTTACTTTTGGTTCATGATGGTGAACAGTTCTGAACTGAATATTTGCAGAACGGCAGTATTCCTCAAAACCATAGAGATACCTAAAGAAATGATATTTCATTTTAGGAAATGTTAGTCTTTACATTTAACTTGAATACTATATTATTACACATACACACACATACACACAGAGATTTTTAGAAAGTAAAACTCAAGACTTTTTTTTTTTTTTAAGTACTTTTCCTATGTGACTAATTTCTCAGTGTTTTATACAGGTTATCAACAGAAATACTGATCATAAAATTTCTTCCTGAAAAATCTGCACCTGTGATAACTGAACGTAGCTATCATAGTTTTAATATGAAGGCTTTTGACCATAAGCGATATAGCTCTATAACATGTATCACCATTTCAGATTATTAACACTGCTGCATCATCCCTCACTTTGAAAAGGAAATCAGGACAATATAGAAAATGGAGTAAAGCAGACCTGGTTCAATGAAATAACATTCAGTCACATGTATCGATTAACCTAAACCTTTTTATATACTTTCTCTAACTTCAATGTTCTTTGATGTGTTTTTGCTTAACTGTTAACAAATTAAATGGAAAATATTCCTGTAATATGTATTCTTTGATGAATAAACTATACTACTTACTTTCTATAAGCAGTTTTTACATTGTAGGAAGCAGCTGAATTCAAAATAGGAATGCCAAGGTCCATATAAATTTGCTTCCATACAGCACCACTATCAATCTGGAAAATTAAGTTTTTATTTGTTAACATTTATAAAGGGAAATAATCTTTACACTAATATTCTAGGTTCGTTAAGAAAATGTGGTTATAACCTACAGTGCATATAACAGTGCAACATTAGATAATTTAACTTTTCATTACATCCTTACTTACATTATCACATCCGCCTTGATGATAAACCAGTCTAAAGAGTTTGAAGAGATTGAGATCTTTATAGCCCAAAACAGGTGGTTTGTTGATTGGAGTACCTTTTTAACATGAAGGCAGAAATAAAATTTTTATTCAAAAGGAAAATGCTTTTACAAGGCTATCAATACAAAGCTTTCCAACTTCTAATTTCCCAAGGTTTATTAATCAGAAGCATATATTTAAAGAATCCTAAATTATTTAAGACAATACAAAATATTCTCTATATTCTTTATTCAGCATTGTGATAGTCTTTAGATATACCTCTATGATTACTAAAATCACATTTCTCACAACTAATAAAATCACCTGTCACTGATTTGGGTAGAACTAAATCCTTCAACTACAAGGCGAAGCCAACAATGCTGCTGGTTCAAGAAGTCTGGGTAAGAACATACACAATGGAAAGGGTACAATATAGGGCATGCATCCATTTTCAATGCGTGAACACAAACGTTAAGACTGTTAACTGTAATCTGAAGGATGATTTCCCTAAGTCACAGAATTCCTAGGACTAATTTATTAGAAGATTTTCCAGGACTTATGTAAAGTCAAAAAGTAGAATAATTTATAAAGGCTGTATTTCTTTTAACTGTATTAGAAATCCTATTCTTGGAGCACCTGGGTGGCTCAGTTGGTTAGGTGTCTGCCTTTGGCTCAGGTCATGACCCCAGGGTCATGGGATTGAGCCCCAAATTGGGCTCCCTGCTCAGCAAGGGTCTGCTTCTCCCTCTCCATCTGCCACTCTCCCTGCTCATTCTCTCTCTCTAATAAATGAATAAAATCTTTATTAAAAAAAAAAAAAGGAAAGAAGAAGAAATCCTATTATATTTAGATAGGAACCGATCTCCTATTTTGTTTCATTTGTTGAGATCCAGGATCAGGCTATTTTACTTGCTGCAAAGACCGCACCAGTAACTAAATGGGTGTGTAGATTAATATTACTATTGTTCCCTTTCCTTTACTGAAATATTATTATAACAATTTTCAGTTTTGTCTCAAGTAGACTGAGTATAATTATACCTATAAAACTTTCATATATATTTCTGTTCAAAATAAGTATTAATAGTTGTTTTTATTTTAAATATTTTATTTTCAACTCTGATTCTTAAAGCTTTACTTAAAATCCAAATCCATATGCCTATGATTCTAATAAAAATAATGCATAAACCTAGAATGTTAAAAAAAAAAAACCTAGAATGTTAAACTGTAAAAGAAATGATTACTTTTAAATAACAAGCATGAAATACCTCTGTCTTCCATAAACTTATAAAGCTGTTGGAGGAAGTTGTCCCTCTCTTCAGGATCAAGTTCTTCCTCAGGCTGTAAAAGTAAAGTATATAAATACAAAGAACAATGAATAGGGTGAGATACAGTCTTCTTTTTTAATTTGTTGTTGTTGTTGTTGTTGATGAACACAACATAGAGGAATTGTATTAAGCTGGAAAATATGAATTTCCTCCAAATGGTACAATGCTAGACTTTAAGTCATATTTTTATAGAGCTGATTTGATAAAACTGTCAAAATACACAATCTCTACCCTTTACCCATCTACCATTCTAATCCTAACCTTGAATATCAACACAGGGACTAAGAGTAGCCATGCGGAAAAGGCTCAGGAATCAGTAAGAATGTTTTCACTTCATTTGGTTTAGTTTTTTTTTTTTTAATCCATCAAAATGCATGTGGTCCACAAAAATATATTGATAAGCACAATAATTACATATATATTTATTATTTAAAAATAACCCACATAACTTGTACCCTTGGGGCTAATACATTATATGTTTAATAAAAAAATTTTTTTAATTAAAAAACAAATAAAATAAAAAGCAAAAAATATATATATAAATGTTAAAATTTGTTACTGTTGAATGAATATAAACTAGAGGTTACAAAGTCACATGGCAAAGGTTTTTTTTTTTTTGATAGCATAGTGGTTTAAAGATGTTTATGTTGGTACACCTGGGTGGCTCAGTTGGTTAAGCAGCTGCCTTCGGCTCATGATCCCAGGGTCCTGGGATCGAGTCCCACATCGGGCTCCTTGCTCGGCAGGGAGCCTGCTTCTCCCTCTGCCTCTGTCTGCCTCTCTGTCTGCCTGTGCTCGCGCACTCTCTCTCCCTCTGTCTCTGACAAATAAATAAAATCTTTAAAAAAAAACATTTAAAGATGTTTATGTAATATTTTGTCTCAGGCCCTACCATCCCTTCTTATATCACATTAGCCTGCTTTTCTCATTTGCCCTTCTTACACAGCCTCTGTAAAAAAGACTTCGCAAGCCCTGAAAAAAAAATGAAAATTATTTCTTAAGGAAGGAAACTAGATTCATAACCACAAATTCATTCCTGCGGGTGGGGAATCAATGGAAACACTCATGTAAAACAAAACAAAAAAACTACTCTCTCTGCACGTACCTAAGTGTTAATTATACTAATTATATAAATCTAATGATTCCTTCTTATAATGTCCAAGTCTTGGCTCTAGTCAAACAAACAGACTATGGGCTTCAATAAAATATTCTCTTTCCTGATTGACTACTTATAAACAAATACTTGGGAAAATTCTTACTTAAAATTTAGCAATACTATGGAGAAGGAGAAACAAAACAGTATCTTTTGTCCACATAAATTATTGTAATTTAATTTCAGAGTACTGCTTTTCTGTGTTCCAAAAGAAGAATTTAGAGTTTTGTCTTTCAAAGCCATAATCAAAGCAAAATTAACTGTCAGCCAATAGAGTATTCACCATCCAGAGAGCAACAGGTCCTTTAAAATCATGTATTAAGAATTTTAATTGCTAAAATACAGCAGCCAGAGTCAATGAACACGCAGTTGATTAAAATATATAATTTAAAAAACCATGAGGCAATCAAGGGAAAGAGAATAAAATCTTTTAGTACATTCATTCAGAATGATTTACAGCACTGGAGTACTTTGAATTTTAACAAATACAAAGAAACTAAGTCAAAGTTCTAAGCCTCACAGATTAGCAATATGAAGTCAACAGGGGTCATCACTAAATGTTCCAATCAAAAGATGGCAATTTTTTCCCCTTGTGAATTTAAAAAGTCTCGCTTTTGCAAGGTAATTAGAACAACGACCAATGAGTTAACTCAAAAAAGAAAAAAATAAGCCACTAGCCCAAGAACCATTTCTTTTTTTTTTTTTTTAATTTTTTTTTTATTATTTATTTGACAGAGATCACAAGTAGGCAGAGAGGCAGGCAGAGAGAGAGAGAGAGAAGCAGGCTCCCAGCTGAGCAGAGAGCCCGATGCGGGACTCGATCCCAGGACCCTGAGATCATGACCTGAGCCGAAGGCAGCGGCTTAACCCACTGAGCCACCCAGGTGCCCCCCAAGAACCATTTCAAATATTATTTCAGATATTATTTTACTTTCTCTGTTCATGGTATTTTTAAATGCAAAGTCCTCTATTTTAAAAGATCCATTTATTTGACAGACAGAGATCACAAGTAGTCAGAGAAGCAGAGAGAGAGAGAGAGAGAGAGAGAGAGAGGAGGAGGAAGCAGGCTCCCTGCTGAGCAGAGAGCCTGATGTGGGGCTCCATCCCAGGATCTTGGAATCATGACCTGAGCTGAAGGCAGAGGCTTTAACCCACTGAGCCACCCAGGCACCCCCAAAAGTTCTCTATTTTTAAAGATTTCTTTTTTTTTAAGTAATCTCTATGCCCAATGTGCGGCTAAAACTCACTATCCCAAGATCAAGAGTTGCATGCTCTACTGACTGAGCCAGCCAGGTGCCCCTGTTCATGGTACCTTCATACCTATGGCATCTCTCTCCTGGTCAATAACCAGAAGGTGTTCCATTCTTAAAGGGCTTTAGAGTAAGAGAAGCTTGTAATAGTAAGAGGTAAAGTCCACTAGACTCCTGATATGCCTTCTTCCCTGCATTCAGTTAAGTATTTGAAGAGGAATTATGTACCCAGTAAAATGCCAGGGTGGAGAACAGGATTAAGGATATGGAAGAAGGATGACAAGATCATAATTTTAAGAAATTTATAATTTTATTTAGCATCAATATATACTACCTAGTGTTATATATGTAGTTGTACATCTATCTATATATATTAGTAAATTATGAATTTTCTGACTTTGGAAACTGTATCTTCAAATTCACTTCAGACATTTATTGATGGCAACCATGAGGCAGGGAAGAATATACAAAAGTACTGTGTTGAAAATGAGAAGACCTACTTTCTACTTTTGACCCTGAGTCTAGCAGAGGATGCAGCAATGAAAAACAAGCCTACATAATACAACATTAAAAGTGTCGCAAAATACATACAAGAATATAGGATGGGGGTCAGCGGTTCTGCTGGAGACGGAGTGATAGTGGTTATATTAGGGAAAGCCTTAAAATGTGAAGAGTAGAGAGCCCAGGAGCTAGAGCAAACAGCATAAACAGGAGGCCAGCAAAGGCAGGCTGTGATTAAGAAAGCACTTTCTAATGATATGCTAGAGAATCAGAACTGGAATCTGAGAGAGCTGAAGAGGAATTATATTAGATTTGTGTTTTAAAAGCTCTCTACCAATAATGAGCTTGATGGATTGGAAGGGAAAGGAAAGTGACTGTAAGAATCCACAAGGAAGAGGATCAATGCTTGGATTAGTCTTGCTCTCTGATGATGGAAAGATGACCCCCTACTCCAGAAGGAGAAAGAGAGAGAGGAGTAAATGCTGAGATTCTTTTTAAGTCTAAATTACTCATGTTTATAATCTTGAAGGTTCCCACACATTGTAAGGGCTCGAAAGGTTAAAGACATGCCTACTTTACCCACAATTTTATCACCAGGGATTGGCATTTAGCTAAAACATTCTGTTAGTATGTGAATGAAAACAATGTCTGTGAAAATAAACTGGGGAGATTTTCTTCGATTAATTTACATTTGCTGAGTTTCAGAGCTAGCCTTAATCATAATATAAATTGAACAGGGGTCCGAGAAAAGAAAAAAATAAGAATGGCTGAGGATGGAGGGCACCTAGCTGCACTCTGCAGAACCAAGCACCATGAGAAGCACAACCAAAGACGCAACTTGGCAGCTGCCCCTGGGCTGGGGGACGGGCACAAAAGAAGCAGTCACACCAGCAGCTCTGCTCATGCTTTTATTGTAGCCAACCCTAAGTCTGGAACACACCAAATAGCCATACTGATTTTTTTTAAACCATGCAATAAATGCTAGAACAATTTATGACTGGGGTAAATGCACAGAACATTTACAGGTCATACCAAACCTTAACTCAAGCAGAGCTGCTATTTGTTCCTACACAGAAATCTTGGATTCTATGTAGATTCTTTTTGGATTCTTTAAATCTCAGCTGTTTTATACCACTGAGTTTATTCGGTCTTCCTTTTATTTGCCCTACTATATTTAATCCTGTTTAAAGGAATGGGCAACAGAAGAGTGATACTTAATGAAATATACCTGAAAACTCAACAAACAGTTTCTGAGCAACATCTAAAGGTGTGTATATGGGGGGAGGTGGGGTGTTAAAAAAAAGTTACATATTGCTGGAGAATAGAGGCAGAGAGAACTGAAAGTGGACACAGGTTAAACTATTAAGGGCCGAACTAGTAAGGGGCTACAATAAAAGACCTAATCGTCCCGTTGGTGCTGAGAGCATTAAAGGGTTTCTAGCAGGAACTTTGTGAAGAATGGATTGGAGGGGGAAATAATTGGGACAAGATACAAAGGAAGAGGAGTATCAGTCAAGAACCTTTATTGCAAGTGGCAGAAAAGTATTCCAAAGTAGCTTAAGCCAAAAAGAATTAATTTAAAAGCTTATAAAATTATGTAAGGAAATATATAGGATTGCCTATAGAAAAAATAAAGCATATATTACGAAGGGATGGTAGATAACTTATTCTGGGAGTTCTTCCAAAGTGAACTTTCTGGAGTCTTACAACAAATCTTCCAACACTTTGTTTCAAATAGCAGTATGTTAGGATAACTGCAAGGTCCACACTCATTCATTTATTCAGAAACTGTTTAATCAAGGTTTAATATTAGCCAAGCTCTGAGGTAGTTGATGGATATGTATGTTGGTGGGAAAAGGAAAAGACTAAAACAAACAAAAAGCCTGACATCCACTGTTTTCTCAGACCTTACAATAGAGAGAAGAGAAAAAAATTTTAAAGGTCTGTGAAAACTTATGTAATGTCTCTACACCTCCATTTCATCACTCATAAAAAATCCTGTTGTGAGGATTCAGTAAACTATCTTTAAAAGTCACTGAGTCTCCAAAACTAAGCTGAGAACATTATTTGGTGTGGGCATCTTTACCTGTTTCTCTCCCCTACAAAAGCTAAATATTTTAATTGTGGTATAACGAAAGCCACATCTTACTGATGACATATGCTTTGGTATAACATATATTTTCTTGTCCTAACACCTCAGTAAAATATAACAAATGAGAGCCTAAATTTAGAAAGAAAACTTAGAGGTGCCTGGGTGGCTCAGTTGTTTAGCATCTGCCTTCAGTTAAGGTCATGATCCCAGGGTCCTGGGACCAAGTCCCATATCGGGCTCCCTGCTCAGCGGGAAGCCTCCTTCTCCCTCTCCCACTCCCCTGCTTGTATTCCTTCTCTTGCTGAGTCTCTTTCTGTCAAATAAATAAAATCTTTAAAAAAAGAAAGAAAGAAAGAGAAAACTTAGGGGTGCCTGGGTGACTCAGTTGGTTAAGCATCTGCCTTCGGCCCAGGTCATGATCCCAGAATCCTAGGATCCAGCCCCATGTTGGGCTCCCTGCTCAGCAGGGAGCCTGCTTCTCCCTCTCCCCTACTTATGCTATCTCTGCCAAATAAATTTTAAAAATTCTTTTAAAAAGAAAGAAAAGAAAACGTAAACTGAAAACTTAAATTAAAAAGAGAAAAAAAACCCGTAACATTAACTCTGGTAACTCTGGCGATCCATTAGCCAAAATGACTCCCCCTAGACTAACAGTAAAGCCCTGTGCAACAAGTAGAATTCTAAACTGCTCAGAAAGTTATCGTATGTAAAAATGATCAGTTGACAATATAGATTTTAGAGGAAAGGAAACAGAGAAAATTCACAATCTTAATAGGCATTGATCATTTAGGATAAGGGTTAAAAGCCATGACAGTACTGCATTAAAAAACTACCATAATTACATCTTGAGTAAATATGAAGGTAAATAATGTCCAGTGTACTACTTTTAGAAAGAGGTGACATGATAAAATGTTTTAGAAGTATTTCACTATAAAAGAATAAATACTACTACTTCTATGCCTTAAAATCAATTTATTCCAGGAGAATCACATTGAGAGTTCTCATTTAAAAAAATCTGCTTAGGTTCAGTGCAGAGAAAAGACTGGAGGAGGCCAGCAGGGACATGGGAAGGTTACCACTGCAGTCGTGCAAGTAAAGGAGAATAGTGCTTGGACTAAGGTGGCAGAGAGTATAAACAGGGAAGTGGGTAATCCTGAAAGCTATCAGGTAGCAGAAGAAAGATCTGGTGTCTCATTGGTTAGAGGGGCAAGAGTGGGAGGATTAAAATGACCGCCATATATCTGGTTTGGATAATTGGTGGACCATGCTTCTGTTCAAATAAATTAGGGACAACCATGAGAAGGACCAGTTTCAGGGGGAAAATGAAAACAGTTCTTGTACATGTTGAGTTTGAGTTCTTACAAAATAAGCCTCATTAGCAGTTAATATAAGTGTGGGGCTAAGAAGAGACCTCTTTGATGTACATATAGATTTGGAGTCACTATATCATTTAATTAGGAAGTAAACTAGAAAAAAAATGTAATGTCATGGATGTCAGGTGACTGAAAAAGGTGGTAGGCATGTCAAAAATGTTGAATACTGCTAAGAAGTCAAATGAGATCATGATAAAAATTTTTTGGATTTAGTACAGAAAATTTGTTGAAGGTCACTGGCTGTTTTAGTTGAGGTGGGAGTACAAGACACAATACAGTGAATTAAGAGTGAACAGGAGGTTGGGAAATATAACATTGGATGTAACTGAGTAATCTGGTTATAAGGGCCAGGACAGAGGACAGTATCTGGAGGGGATGTCAGAAGGCTGGGAGAGATGGAAGCAGGTTCTTAAAAACTGATGAGAAGGAAACAACAGAACAGGTTAAAGATTCTGGAAAGAAGTGTTGGTTCATAATTTAAGATAAGAAAAAAGAGAATGAGATCCAGAGCATAAACTGAGGGACTCATCATATAGAAGAGAGCAACATATCGTCAACTGTACTTCAGGGAAGGAGAACAGGCAAGTGAAGTGTAGTGCATGATCCCAGCTGGACAGTCCTGGTTTCTTTCTGAAGTAGGAGTGGACTGGGGCAGAGTTGGAGGACACAGTGATTTGATTATAGAAACTGGGAATTGACTGATGGTGTTGAAGGTTCAACAAAAGTTGGTAGTCATAAAATTTACAGTGGTATCATTCTTCCCTGCTGTGTACACTGAAACAGAAAATTTCAGGGAATACATAAGATGGCATGATATATTCATCATGTGGTAAGACACTTTTTTAATTTCGCTGAACATTTCAACAACCATCTGCCTAAAACAAATTATTATAGGACTCTTGTATTATAACAGACTTGACTAAGACTAATCATTTTCCCCCCTACTTGAAAAGGTACACACATTCTAATCATCAAGCTATGCTTTGGACACTATCACATCTAAGGCTTTATATTCAGTCAACCCTCTTTCATGCTACCACAACTATGAAATAATTTGATTTGAGAAGTGACTTTTTGTAAATACATAAAAATAAAGCTACAATTGTGTATACAAATGTGCAATCCTCATTAATCTGATTAAGTGAACCTCATTTGGTTGGTCTTATACTGATTCTGTAAAGAAGGGTCTTGCTAAACACATTAGGACATTTTTGTTTGCTTGTCCAATAGGCTAAACTTAAAGACTTTTGCAAATAAATTATTATATTTGAACGAAAGTAAAAATCTCAATTATTCATTGAAAATTGACTTTATAGAATCTGCTTAGAAACATGATTAACAGCTGGAGTTACTAGATATACCTAAAATGCTAATATTACCTTTAAATTTTTCTTTAATTTTTATTGATTTAGCATAATTTTCCTGGGTTATCAAGCATTTTCTGTAGGCTTTTACCCAAAGTGATCTTGAAAGATCACTAATAAATGCCTTTACAAGACAACATAAATACAAATAACACTTGATTTACATATAAGAAAAAATCCCAGTTTCCATAAATAAAAAAACAAAAGCACTCTGATTTTTGTAATAGTGGAATTTAATCCTAGTAACAGATATAATAGTGATTCCCCAGAAAATTAAAAGATTGAAGAAATGGGTGTCAGTACTTCTAAACAAAAAAAAAGAGCATCTCTTATAAAAATGCACTAAATTCTTACATTCATTACTAAATATGAAATTAGAAGAGATTTTTGTAAGGGCCCAAAACATAAGGCTACGTATAGCAAACTCAAAGGACAGAAGGGCTGCAACTAGTCAAATCCCCCTAAATGTCTTCACCTATTCACTTTATCCTTAGACAACTCTCCTATATTCATCCAACGTGAATATAAGGAATAAATGAATAATTTATGAATAAACACAATTACTTACGTTTACATGGACTTTTCAATTTCAAAGCTCAAAAGGAAATCAGTGTTATCTTTTCTAATATAAGATTTTCCTAACAAAAGACATTTAAGTGATGCCTACAAAAATATTCTCCAGGGCCTTTTTCTCAATATAATTACCAACAGGTTAAAATTTACAGTCCTCAATATAGATTGGACCTACTTCCTGTCAGACTATCAGGTCTTTTCCTACCCAGTAACCGTATGAAACATATTTCTTATATTCCAATCCTGAACTACAACTGCTTAGGAATTTGAAATAATATTAAGTAAAAAAGATGCTCCTCCACGTAAAGCCATGAATCTCAAATCTTATTTAGGCTATTTTAGGGTACTCAAAGCATTAAACATAAAAACAATGTCCACCGTCCATTAACACTGCAGAAGTATCTAACACTTGTATGATTCTACTGCATAAAATTTACAAACAGCAAATGACAAGCTAAAGTCCTGTTATGGTGGCTTACACAATGTTAAAGAGCTTTTTTATCATTATAAAGCAACAATAAATTCTCATGAAAGCACACATTACTACATTTCAGGAAGAATATGATCTACAATGTAATACAACAGCTTAGCCTCACCTATGTGGTAAAGGCCTGTAATGACTAAGCCAGGTAGGCCCTGGCTTATCAGACTTTAATTAATTTTATACCAGACCCACTTTTTTTCCTTTGTTATAATATAGACTAAACTGCTTTTCAGTTTATCAATACATTAAATCTTTAAAAATTACTGTGCAAGACAAATTAGAATGATTCAGCAACTAAATCTTAAATCCAAGGGCAAGAAATGCAACTGATTTTTTTTTTCTTCTAAAGCAACCAAAATCTCACTCAAGAAATCTACCTCTATTGCCAGAAAAAAAGAGGAATTAGTTCCTGTCAAGTAATTCAATAAAGTAGATGCTATGAAATTGGCCATCTGGAAAATAATTTAACAGACAACTCAGTGCCTAAATGTGGTAATCCTACTTTTATTTTTCAGTAGATGAAAAGCATTCTTTTCCACTTAATTTTAACAGGTTCATAATTTAAGTAACACATTTTAAGAAGATACTATCCCTTACAAAGGTCCTTACCTTTTTAAATTTCTTTACTTATTACCTGCAAACAATAGGTAACAGAGCTTGCCTTTGCTCTTCCTTTTTACTAACATTTACTAACAGCTTGAATAAAACGCTGTGAGTTTTATGAAATTAATAGCTGTAAGAAGAACACTATTTACTATTTACTATTTTATAGCCATCTTTTCCAATCTTACTACAAAGCTCTTTTAACTCTCTTTGTTTAAAATTTCAGGGTTTGCTTTTTGGGGGGTGGGGAGTAAAGAAAATGCATTGTAAAAGGGACACCAATTAAAAGTCTTAGCAAAAATAAACTAATCTTTTCTCAATCTTTGTCAATATCAGATCCTAACTAATGCTAATTCTTAAAAAAAAAAAAAAAAAAAAAAAAAGCAAAACCAGACTGCAACAGTTCACACCCTGAAAATGTGGCCTATTTTATCCTGAAAACATATAATCTATAAATAAATACAGATAAAATACAAAAATCACATTTAATATTTAGACTTTAAATCCTGAATTCTGCCCAACTGTCTCATTATCATTTTCATTTCAAAATCTATCTTATGTTTCAGAAAAAGAGCCTTCATCCTCTGATATTCTAAAAATAGACTCCTACTGTCTCTTTTACAAGAAACAATTACGCTTGGTTATGAGCCCTACCATTATTAGCCACATCATCAACACCTAAATTCTTATCTAACCCCGTTTTTGGCAATCAAAATGGTAACTAAATATATTTTAGAAAAAAAATCTTACCTATATGCTGCATTTTCTTTCAAATGCAAAATGGTTAGATTCCCCTTCTACTTAATCAGTACAGTGTCTGAACATTTTTCAGTCTGACTTGCAAATATTTGCTTTCCCTCTTAGGGCATAGCATCCGCAGGGTTATACAGCACTACTTACATTCTCTTCCACATAAAAATCAGACATTACATGAAAGGAAAAGAAAGACAGCCCATTTCAAAGCATCTGGCAAACCTCCATTGGCAACCTGCCAAGCCTCTGCTAAACCTTCCTGTCTTTCCGAGCATGCTCACTTAAAACCAACAGCACGTTACTATGGCAACTCTGTAGGCAGCCTGTAAGTATGAACCGCCATTCTGATTTCAGAGTGCAAAAAACCAAATACTGCAGGGGAAGTAAAAGGAAAGAAATACCACATGCCCTTCATCACATACAAGTATACTCATTTTATTTCATAAATTCATAATTGTATATGTAAAACAGAAACAAGCATTCCACGTTTTCTAAGCAAATTATTTTTCATGCTCAAATAGGTCTTCTTTTTGGTAAACTCATTCTCTTTGTCTGTCCCTAGGTCTCTTTACCTCATAACAACCAAAAAATATACTACCAGTTTATCCCACTTGACAAAACATTGCTGTATAAATAGACAACAATATTCATATATGCTATGATGTTGGCAGTCCATGAATAATTTCTTACATTTATAGATATATATCCTAAATGACATAATATTACCAAATAACCTATTAGCACTTATAAAAACAATCTCTTTTGTATGATTTATCAAACTGTCAATGAAATATTCTTTCAGTTTGGGTAGGTTTTTAATCCCCACTGTTCCTGAGATACTATAAAATATCTGAAAGAGGTAAGGTTTCTAAATTCAGACAGATCAGATCTGGGTTCAAATCCTTATTTTCCACATGTAAGCGGTGCAACCTTGGGAAAGTAACTTAACCTTTGTAACCTTCACTTTCCCCACCTTTAAAGTAGGATAGTACTAGTTATTCCACATGGTAACAATTATCAAATGAGTTAACACATTTAATATACCTAAAAGTTATATTTCTTTTCTCCATGGTTGTTTGAAAAGTTTGTACTGATTATTTAACCTGAAAAGTTCTTTGTATGCTAAAAAAATTGGTTCTGATTTACCCACTAAGTTAGAATCCAAAAAAATCACCAAATCAATGTGAGCTAGAAAAAGGCAGAAACAAATAATATAGAGCATCTAAATGAGAAAAATATAAAGGCAGTAATAGTTAAAGTATTAAAATGACTTTATGTCACAAACATAAAATTTCACCTACCACCTCATCTTCTTCCTTTTTGGCCTCCTTTTCCTTCTCTTCATCATTTTCTTCAGCTGGACCATCTTCATCATCACTACTGGATGATTCAAGGATTTCACTTATATCCATTTTCCAATTATCAGGAACAATTCTAGTTTTTAAGAAGATGCTTGCTTTCTGTAGCCCTAAGAATAAACAGTTATTAGCAACATAGCACACATAGAATAATAGAATTAGCAACATAGAATAATAGAATAACATTCAGAGTCAGAAGATTTGGATCAAATTCAGCTGTCCCTTGTAAAATGATACAGTAGACTTCAATATATCTGAGTCATTATGTTATATTAATGTTTATTATTACTCTAGAAGATACTGTTAAAAAAATTAATGGTAAAACATGAAAAATTTAACTTACTTAAAAATTACAAATAAAATATTTTAAAATTAAAAAAATAGCCATCAAATAAGAGTAGATATGACCTCTAAACAACAAAAATGGCACCAGAGAATATTCAGTCTTGGTTTAGTCACTATTTGCCATTTAAAGCCACATCATGAAATAATGGAATGAGTCATTCCTATTTTACCTGGTTTAGCAGAGAGCTCAGATTCAGGTAGACTGAGAATATCTACTTCCTTGATATCTTTTCTTGCTATAGAATAACTAATTACAGAGAAGAATAAAGGGAAGGGAAACCATTATTAAATAAAAATGATCACTTAAATAATATTAACACATAGAAAAATATAAACCTCAAAATCAAAATTATTTTGCCTATGTTTTATAAAGACCATGTATGTCCTAATCCTTAATAAAGGGCAGGAGGGCAAAAAACTACCATCTTAATTCTTAAGATTCATATAATCAAAATACACTAATCTGAAGCCCCACATTTATAATACTTTAATCTATGCAACCTTCCTACACACGGTATGGGGTACCTTATACCAGCATGGTATTTTCCTTATAGAAGCCACAATGTCTATTTTGACTTTTGTTATTTCTTAAATTTACTATTCAGTTTAGTTAAAAAAAAATTAATAGAAGGTAATATCAAAATATTTTTATCACTGTAAAATATGTTAAATTTTCTAGAGAATTACATCTCTCTCTAGACACACACACACACACACACACACACTGCTTAATTTAGAAATTAAAGTTTCTAAAAATGTGACTTAATCAGGAAAAAAGTCAAAATAATTATTTTAGTAATATTCTAAGAAAATTCTATGAAAAGTAAATTTCATCATTCATCATATGAAATAGTATACATAATAAAAATACCAAATTTTTACAATTGAAGAGAAAACCAATACCATGCTTAATGAAACTTTTAAAATATTATTCTCACATATTGTTCAGTGTTTATATAAAATTTTTCAGAAAAAGTAACTTACATTACAAAAAGTAAACCATATTATGTAATGACTTCTCAGTTCATGAAATGATCAGACTTTTAAAAATAAAGCTTGGACTGTGGAAGAGTTTATCACTGTGCTTTCATTTTCTTTCTCCCAATGTAACACTAGTAAGTGACTCACAATTTAGAATCGAGAAACGATCGAACTAAACACTGGTCTTTTTTCACTGTGATGTCATCATTACAGCTGGGAGATATTACCTGAAATAAAAAAAAATAACAGATTGGTTCCTAATTTCCCTTGCTAAAAAAACATATAAGTTTTTGAAAAGAATAATTCCGGATCCCCTTCATTTCTCAAATGGATTACCTTTTGTAAGAAATAGTTTCATTGTCAGTAATTTCCATTATAAATGAGCTATTTAAAAAAGAAGGCTTCTTTTTTATTTTATTTGCTTTTATTATTTTATAAAGACCATGAGCTACTTAAAATGAGCTACTTAAAAAAGAAGGCTACCTTTTTTTTTATTTTTATTATTTAGTACACTGGTTTTCTAGATATTAAATTTATTCAGTCATAACATTATACAATATAAATTACAATGTGACCACCACTTCAAAAAATTAGGATTTATTCTAAGCTATGTATTTATTGTCCAAAAAGTAAAATATATGATCCTTGATGAAAATGTGGAATATGATTTTTTTTAAGATTTTATTTATTTAGAGAGAGAGAGAAAGAAAGAGAGTATGTGTGAGGTGGAGGAGGGCCATGGGGGTAAGACAGTGAGAGAAAGAATCTCAGGCAGACTCCACGCTGAGCACAAAGCCCAACTCGGGGCTCAATCTTAGGACCCTGAGATCATAACCTGAGCCAAAATTAAGACTCTGAGCCACCCAGGTATTCCAACGTATTATAATGTTTTAAAAATACATTTCAATCAAGAACTGTTTTGAAATCCTGTTTGTTCAAACACCTAGGTTCTAAAAAAAACACTTAAGTTCCCTTTCTTACCAGAGCATTACAAATTTTAGTAATGAAAACAAATCAAAGAAAATCTGAGTAATAACTTTTTTCTTTTTAAAAAGATTTTATTTATTTATTTATTTGACAGAGAGAGAGAAAGCCAGAGAGAAAAGCAGGGGGTGGAGAGGGAGGGAGAAGCAGGCTCCCCGCTGAGCAGGGAGCCTGATGAGCAGCTTGATCCCTGGACCCTAGGATCATGGCCTAAGGTGAAGGCAGCAGCTTAATGACCAAGCCACCCAGGCATCCCCTAAGAACTTCTTAATTTCTTAACTTTTTTTTTTAAGATTTTATTTATTTATTTGACAGAGAGAGATCAGAAGTAGGCAGAGAGGCAGCCAGAGAGAGAGGGGGGGAAGCAGGCTCTCCAGTGATGATGCCCCTAATTTCTTAATTTTTAAAAATAACAAATGTCTGGGGCACCTGGGTGGCTCAGTGGGTTAAAGCCTCTGCCCTCAGCTCAGGTCATGATCCCAGGGTCCTGGGATCGAGCCCCACATCGGACTCTCTGCTCAACAGGGAGCCTGCTTCCTCCTCTCTCTCTCTCTCTGCCTGCCTCTCTGCCTACTTGTGACCTCTATCTATCAAATAAATAAATAAAATCTTTAAAAAAAAAATAACAAATGTCTTAACATTAGTAAATAGCTAATCACTATATACTTTTTAAAGCACTTAATGTTTTAAAAAAATTAGTCTACTAATAAACTGTGAAATTTATCTGCTCATTATCATCCCTAACACCAGCTCCTCTGCTACAACCTAGCACTATCCACAGAACTTTATGCAATGATGGAAATGTTCTGTAGGTGCACTGCTAAGCACCTGAATGTGGCTAGTGCAACTTAGAGACTGAATTTTTAATTCTGTTTAATTTTAATTAAGTTACAATTATATTTAGGGGCACCTGGGTGGCTCAGTCAGTTAAGTGACTGCCTTTGGCTCAGGTCATGATCCCAGGCTCCTGGGATCAAACCCTGCGTTGGGCTCCTTGGTCAGCAAAGAGCCTGCCTCTCCCTCTGCCTGCTGCTCTGCATACTTGTGCTCTCTATCTCCCTGTCAAATAAATAAATAAAATCTTCAAAAAAAAAAAAAAGTTACATTTAAATTTAAACAGTCATTAGGACTCATGGCTATCATATATATCCAGATAATTAATGAAAAATTCTTCACAGTCCTATCGGCTGTTTTAACATCAGATGGCAGTAAATGTTTGTCTGCTAGATGCTGGTCATTATTAGACTAATAACAGAGTTGTGTCTGTCCTCAAGGAGCTAACAGCATAATGGAGAGGTAAACACAAAAAGAACACCATGGAGGGTAAGTACGGAAATATGAAAACACCTAGGAAGACTCAACCCAACTCAGGAAAGGAAAAGGTATGGCAGCAAAGGCTTAAGGTCAGGTCTTAAAGGATTAATAGGCACAGAGAGAGCTTAATTACCTCACCTGTGAACCACTAAATTAGCGTCCAAATTGATTCCTGCCATTTCTAGTCTTTCCAACAATCTGGTCAACATACTTCTGTCTCATTAACATTCCAAAATATGCAGCTCAAATGATGTTACTCTTGCAGAATACTATGCAGAATTATGGCCCTCTTCTGCCTAGATCCAAATTATCTTCCCAGTCTTATTTCCTATGATTCCCTTATTTGTGTCCAATATTTAGCTAAATGGGTTCCGAGAGCAAACAGTTCCATGAACAAACTCCTTGCTTCTCTGCTTTTACTTATCTTGTTTCCTCTAAGAAAGTCCTCTAGAAGAGCTTTGTTTAACTTTAAATCCATCAAGGCTCAGTTCAAAAGCAACAGCTTCATGAAGGTGTGCTAGGTTTCCTTTATATAAATGTAATCTCTCAAGACAAGATGTCCTAATGTTGAACATATACGATTGCATATATAGTTACTTGAATTATTCTCTGCATTAAATTATGAAATGATCAAAAATGAGATTGGTGTATTACTTTTATTTTCTACATCACTTGGCAAGCAGTAATTCTGCTGAGTAAATAAAGGAATTAAAAAAACATGGGGCACCTGGGTGGCTCAGTGGGTTAAGCCTCTGCTTTTGGCTCAGGTCATGATCCCAGGGTCCTGGGATCAAGCCCCATATCTGGCTCTCTGCTCAGCAGGGAGACTGCTTCTCCCTCTCTCTCTCTGCCTGCCTCTCGGCCTAGTTGTGATCTCTGTCTGTCAGATAAGTAAATATTAAAAAAAAAAAAAAAAAACCTCGTAGCAAATTATAACCTAAATATTCTGAATCCAAACCCATTTACTTATCTGCCTGTGTGACTGAAAGGCTCAAAGGATTTCCAGACTTTTCTTATGTACAGTAAATCTCTTATATATAGCAACTGAACAATGTACTTACATGCACATAAAAACCTCTAAAAATGGCCTAGGTACTTAAAAGGATCTAATTTGGGACATGCTTTGTGCCAACACTGTTTTTGGAAATATACGTGATATCAAAATTCAAAAAATAAAATTCAGAGAAGGGGCACAGTTGTGTTAGAGTGGTTAGGGGAGACTGCAGAAAAGGTTGGACTCAAGCTGAATCTTAAGAGAGGAGTAGGAAAAGGAGAAAATGAGAACAAGTATTACCAAGTATTATTGATTCCGCTCATGAAATAATTCTCTTGCCCATCTTTTCTTCTCATATCTTCCTTGAGGAAGCAAAGACTAGATTTCCCTACCAACCCATCAGACTTGCCATTTCCAAAACGTAGGTGTACCATTCCTTTCCCCAATACCCCCTGTTCTACTCTACTGTCTGCACCAAGTTTTAAAAAATATGATAGAAGAGGATGCCTCTGTGGCTCAGTCGGTTAAGTGTCTGCCTTCAGCTCAGGTCGTGATCCTACAGTCCTGGGATCAAGTCCCACATCAGGCTCCTTCTTCAGCGGGAAGCCTGCTTCTCCCTCTGCCACTCCCCCTGCTTGTGTGCATGCGCGCTCTCTCTCTCTCTCTCTTTCTCTGGCAAACAAATATTAAAAAAAAAAAAAAAATTATGACAGAAGGGTGCCTGGATGGCTCAGTCTGTTAAGTGTCCAACTCCTAAGCTCAGATCAGGTCTTGATCTTAGGAATCATAAGTTCAAGTCCTGTGTTAGGCTTCATGGAAAAAAAGAAAAAGGACTATACAATCTTTAATAGCTATGTAATCTCTAAATATATATAATTAGATTCTTGAGAACAGTGTGTTACAAAATTCATACTTCTCTCTCTTCTAAGAAATTTAGAGCTGAACTCACTGCATATCCTCAGTAAATACTAATTGATTTGATTTAACGCAAGAGTAAAGGTTTAGAAGAGTTAAGTCTGACATGGAGCAGTTAAGATAGGACCCGAGGACAGAGCTTACACTGAAAATGAGAAACAAACTAAGAGCTGGGATGGCCTCAGATATCCATCTAAAGAATGCAGAATTGGGGGCGCCTGGGTGGCTCAGTGGGTTAAGCCGCTGCCTTCATCTCGGGTCATGATCTCAGGGTCCTGGGATCGAGCCCCACATCGGGCTCTCTGCTCAGCAGGGAGCCTGCTTCCCTCTCTCTCTCTCTGCCCAGTCTCCTTGTGATCTCTTTCTTTCTCTGTCAAATAAATAAAATCTTAAAAAATAAATAAAGAAAGAAAGAATGCAGAATTGATCCATAAGGCAGTCACTGAATGGTTTGTGGTGGTTTTTTTTGAGAATGGGACTATCATGATTAAATTAGTATATGAAAACTATTTCTCTATAAAAATTGATTCTAGAAAAATATGAATTTAGCAAAAAGGTCAGGAATCAAGTTAAGGGAACTTACAGGTAATTACCATAAAGTGAGTAAAAAATGATAATGGGAATAAGGTAATTACCATAAAGTGAGTAAAAAATGATAATGGGAATAAGAAGAGACCACTGGACACATTTTGAAGGGAGAGCTGAAAAATCCCAGTAAACAACTTTATAGAAAATTAAAGAAAGAAATAACAAGAGAAGACAGTGAAGTATGTGGGGCCTAAGTAGGACTGCTCAACTCAGCAATGAAGTCCAAATTAAATTTATGTAATACTTTCAAAATATTTTCAATTATTTTTAAAAAATCCATGTTAAACATTTGCTTGTTTATTTATTTAAATTTTAACTAGGCTCCACACCAATGTGGGGCTTGAACTCACAACCCTGAAATCAAGATGTACACGTTTTTACCAAATGAGCTGGCCAGGCACCCCCTTTAACAAATATTTTAAATGGTTAATTAATTCTGCAAAGAAATATGACTTACCAAGGCAGGATACCAATCAGTCTTCTCAGATGTAGATGCCACACTTACAACTTTTCCTAATAATTCATCATTGAGACGTCGCTTATCTTCATCTTCTTCCTCACTACTTTCTTCTTCTTTTTCATCTTCATTACTAAAAGTCAGAATAACTTTATCAGGATCTTCACATAAGCCACTGCTGAGACAGAGTGGTGTGAGTTTAACATGTACAACTCAATTTCTAATGTAGATTACTCCAGAGTAGTAGTTTCTTCATTCTTATTGAAATTGAAGAGATAGATACCTCCCTGGTCCCAAACTAGTCCTGAGCTATCCATGGTAACTCTTGTGTCCACGTTACTAGATAAATCAGGATTTGAACTTTGTTCTTATGCCCACCACCAGCTGGGACAGAAAAGTCTAAATATGTCACCACAACCTACTTATTGTGCCAGTACATTTTTTTTTTTAAAGACTGTCCTTCTACTTTTCATGTATGCCAGGTGCCAGATAATGTAACTCGAATTTCCTAACGGGTTATGAAAAGATCACATTAAGAAACATGTGAGGGTTTAAGTTCACTTACCTAGAAAATAAAATAAGCAGACAAACTCATAGTGAGCAATCTACAAAACTGGCCTATACTCTTCAAAAATGTCAAGGTAATGAAAAGACAAAAAAAAAAAAAAAAAAAGCCAAAGAACTTTTCCAGATAAAAGGAGATTTAAGAACCATATAAACTAGGGATGTCTGGGTGACTCAACTGGTTAAGCATCTGCCTGTGACTCAAGTCATCATCTCAGGGTCCTGGGACTAAATCTCATGTTGGGCTCCCTGCTCGGCAAGGAGTCTGCTTCTTCCTCTGCCCCTCACCCCTACTCATGCTCACTCACTCTCTCACTCCGGCTCTGCTCTCTCTCTTTCAAATGAATAAAATCTTAAAAGAAAAAAAAAAAAAAAGAACCACATAAAATAAATGTAATGCACGGCCTTGGATTGGATCCTGGATTCAAGGGATGCTTCTAAAGGTTACTATTGGGCCAACTGGCAAATCTGAAATATGGATTACATACTATTATTAGATAATACTATCCTATTAATGTTAAATTTTCTGAATTTGATAACCATACATTGACTATGTAAGAGAATTTCCTTATTCTTAAAGTTTTTAAAGGTAGGTCTGATGCTTGCAATACCCTCTCAAGGTGGTTTGACCAATTAAAATTATCATTAAATAAAAAATAATCATATAGGGGCGCCTGGGTGGCTCAGTGGGTTAAGCCGCTGCCTTAGGCTCAGGTCATGATCTCAGGGTCTTGGGATCAAGTCCCGCATCGGGCTCTCTGCTCAGCGGGGAGCCTGCTTCCTCCTCTCTCTCTCTGCCTGCCTCTCTGTCTACTTGTGATTTCTCTCTGTCAAATAAATAAATAAAAAATCTTTAAAAAAAAAATAATCATATATACCTACAGAGTGAATGATAAGTCAAATGTTCCAAAAAATTTTAAGTTAATGAATCTAGATGATAAGTATATGAAAGTTTATTGTGTAATTTTTTTTAAAGATTTATTTTTAGACAGTGAAAGAGAGAAAGAATGTGCACAGTGGGGGTAGGGGAAGGAGGACAGGAAGAGAATTCCAAGCAGACTGCCTGCTGAGTGCAGAGTTCAACATGAGGATCAATCTCACAACCCTGAGTTCTTGACCTGAGCTGAAACCAAGAGTGAGATGCTCAACTGACTGAGACACCTAGAAGCCCCGAAAGTTTATGTATAATTTTTAAGTCTGAAGTGTTTTTGTGATGAAAAGTTTGAAAAATATATATACTCACTTAAAATAGAAAAAGACATATCAATTAAGGAATGTGGCAAAGTAACTCAAGACAAAATAGCCTTTTTGAAAAAGGCATTGTGATAATTCTTGGACAGAGCAATGGGAATAATTAAGAATAAGATCTGCTTAAGGTAAAATGACTAATATAAGGATACAAGATACGATGGAAAAGTTACCTGAACAATTTTAGCCATCCTAGAAAAATCATTTGTTTAATGTTGTAAAAACTGTAACATTACTGTATATGAAAACACTCACACAGGAAGAGAAGACCTCCTTCCTCTGTTTGTCTTCTTCGCAATTACTGGAGTTCCAAAATGCTCTGGATTTGTTAAGGGAAGCTGGTCAAGTGTCTAGGTAAGAAACAACAGACAAATTAAATCAAATTTTGCTTCGATGTCCGAAGTTACTCAACCCAAAAAGCCTACCAATGGCACCCTACCTCACTCTCAGCAAAATGTCTCTCTCCTTTTAGACAAAGTGAAGTGCGTCTCAGTGTTCTTTCATCACCATCATCAAACACTAAAATAAGCAAGAGATACCAGAGAATTTATGCACACTAAGTAAACATTTCACTGCAGAGAAAGCTATTGTTGCTATTTATCTCGGCTTAACATTTGTAAGAATCATTATTTGTTATTTTTCAAAACCTTTTAAAATGTGCATACTATATTTTTCATTCTGTAGCTGCCAAACAGATGCAGGTTAAATGTCTGCCCCCAACTGCTTAGGTGTCTCCATTCATTTGTTCAATGTCTATCACTACAGAACCACCTTCTTTAAACCATTAGCAACCTAGTCAAATCAAGAATTATTATTTTTAATCCTAGAAAATGAGCAAAAACCTGGTTTAAAGAAAAGCATTATGGGTTTGTTCCCAACAGTTATCAATGAATTATCTCTTACTTCCAGAAAATGTTTGCCTTCTGGTAATGTTTCTTGGATTACTGGACTCTTCTATTTATTTCCATGAAAACTTACTATAGTAGAAGTACTG
The DNA here is from genome assembly GCF_964662115.1 of Mustela nivalis. Taxonomy (NCBI): domain Eukaryota; kingdom Metazoa; phylum Chordata; class Mammalia; order Carnivora; family Mustelidae; genus Mustela; species Mustela nivalis. Next base: position 41,638,466 of record NC_139025.1, read on the forward strand.
GCTGCCAAATTCTAAAGTCCTAAGATTCAACTTTTTTCTTTTGCTAGAAGAGGATGTAAGAAGTTTAGAAATAGGGCACCTGGGTGGCTCAGTCAATTAAGTGTCTACCTTTAGGTAGGGTCATGATACTAGGGTCCTGGGATAGAGCCCCATATCAGGCTCCCTGCTCAGTGGGGGGTTTGCTTCTCCCTCTCCCTCTGCTGTTTGCTCACTCGCTCACTCTCTTTCAAGTAAATAAATAAAATCTTAAAAAAAAATGTTTAGAGGGGTGCCTGGGTGGCTCAGTGGGTTAAGCCTCTGCCTTTGGCTCAGGTCATAATCTCAGGGTCCTGGAATCAAACCACATTGGGCTCTCCACTCAGCAGGGAGCCTGCTTCTTTCTCTCTCTCTGCCTGCCTCTCTGCCTACTCGTGATCTCTGTCAAATAAATAAATAAAATCCTAAAAAAAAAATAATTTCGGGGGATGGGGTAAGGAATTTAACATTTTATCACTTTAATTCTCCATATAAGTAGCTTTATTATTTTTATAGGTTTAATATTTCAGAAACGCACTCTTACTTTAACATCTAACATATACAAAATTTATTTTTAAAAAAATGCTCTCAGAAGACACCTGATTACCCAGCATTATGAAGAAATAAAATATAAAAAAGATGAGATCCCTACCTCAGATACTTATAATACAAACATCAATTAATATGTGTATATCTTATGAAAATAACATATAATAGGAAGGCATATAGAGACAAAAATAATTACGTTAAGATTTAATTCCAATACAATTCTAGAGGTTTTTCCATTCTAACAGAGTAAGATAGTATTAATAAAGGGAAATTCTACATTACTTTAATAATATTTAATCATAAACTTATTTGTTTCATGCTAAGAACTTATGTAAGAGTACTGAACTTCTTCAATATTTATCTACCTCAGTCAGTTCTTCTCTTAGACTAAAGACATCTAGTTTAAATTCTCTTACATGCAGGAGACAATGCAGAGAAAATGAAAAGTTCCTGAAGCACATATTCAAAGAACCATAATGATTCCACAAAAGGAGCTGTGTTATACACTGTCAACGATGCAGAAATTAATGACCACCTGCAGACACAATGACAGGATAAAACACAACATCCTCTAACAATTACATTACTAATCTACACTTGATTAACAGTGCTCTAAACATTTGTAACAAAACTATGATTCATATGGTGTCAAGTCTAATAAATAAACCACTTTCCTTTAAAAATCCAAGATCATGAAATTATTGTACCAAATTTAAAATAATGCATGTATTAATATCCCTAAATATATTAAAGAATAAAACCTTAAAAGTTCCAATTTTCCTTAATGCCTACAATATGAAAGATGGTAACAAGAGACACACACATTCGCGCTCAGATGCACACACCTTTAAGTGGAGGTATGAGTAAGGAAAATGAGACTATAAGACCAATGAATAATATTAAAGTTATGCAATAAGATGTTTTTCATTGTTTCATTGTTAATCGATGGCAGCTGCAAATCAAATGTTCTGATGAAAAATTTCCAAAATTTTTTGAACATTTTATTTATTTGAGAGAAAGAGAGAGCAGGAACAGAGGGAGAGGGAGAAGCAAGCTCACTGAGCAGGGAGCCCAACATGGGGCTTGATCCCAAGGTTCCGGGATCACGGCCTGAGCCAAAGGCAGATGCTTAACTGACTGAGCCACCCAGATGCCCTCTGATGAAAAAATCCAGTATCTTTAGCTCTTGCTTTTTTAAAAAAAATCACTTCAAAATAGATCAGATGTTTGAAGGAAAAAATGCATTTCACTTCAACATACTTTAATGGGTAGAAATAATGTAAGAACAAAAAGACCTTCCCTAAAGGGAACTGTAGTACCAATAACAATTTCACAGTTTTACACAGGAATACTTACAACTTTGATAGAACAAAGAGAAACAGTTTAAATTTATTTTTAACTCCTTAAACATACAAAGGCATGTATTTAAGTACTATATACAAGTCTGAAAAGCTCTATAACCATTCAAGATTTCCTGAAAGATGGAAAAGTCAACATCATAGTGAAACTATTAGTCATGACATCCCTGATTATCAAAATCATGAGGAAGTTCCATCTATAAAAAACTTCCTCTAGAACTTTCGTGTTAGAAGTATCATCTAAAGACACCAAATCTGCAGGCACTGAGGAATGACTCTGGAAAGAGCAAAATAATTAACTGGTGTAGATAGTAAATGCAGCTCTTTTTAGTTCAAGATGTATACTACAGTATGCTAAGAGAAAAAATTCAGAATACAAAGATTTAGTAATTCTATGAAAATGTTTTATACTAGTCAAAACTGGCATCTGAGTGGACTACTGAGTGCTAAAGAGTATAAACACAGTATCTCTGGGGGCGCCTGGGTGGCTCAATCAGTTAGGTGTCTGCCTTCAGCTCAGGTCATGATCTCGGAGAACTAGGACTGCCCAAGGTTGCGCTCCCTGCTCAGTGGGAAGTCTGCATCTCCCTCTCCCTCAGCCCCTTCCAAACACTCATGTGCTCTCTCTCAAATAAATATATAATTTAAAAAAAAGTGATACCTCTATTACTATGTTACTATAAATACTGAAACATAATTTTAGAAAAAAGACAAAGCTAAGTCTCTCTCAATAATGTCGCTCATACTAGACAAAACAATGCCTATGCAAACAAATACACAAACCCTAACTCTAAACTGTTAAAAGAAACAAAAGCAACAGGGATCTATTTACTAAATACAAAAGCTCTACCTGTGATCACAGCACTGTTAGATGCTGGAGGATAGTAAGATAACAACAGTAAATTAACTTTATCTTTCCAAAGATATAATTAGTTATCACTTAATAAGTTTCTATCATGTACTAATCCTCACAACAGCCTCTGCAAGGTAGGAATCACTACCTTCCTTTTATAAAGAAACTGAGAATCTGAAAGCTACAGTTTTGTTAAGGCAGATCAAAATAGGCATGAAGCAGAGGCATAAAATGAACACAGGAAAATAAGTCAAGAATTCTGACTTCACAAAAATATTATTATATCTGTGTATAGTAGTTACAATTAGTAAAATATTTTTATATCTACATTTACATATTAAGAAAATTATTTCACATAATGGAATAAAAACTTTAAAATTACATACCTTAGGTATAACCAATAGTTCTGTTACATAAAATCATCTGTGATACAGAAGTCCCTCGGCAGCCAAGGTCAAAAACTTCAGAAATCAAGAAACTTAAGAAATTAGCACTCAAATGTATAATGAAATTGACAAAGTATCACGGGAATGCTAATTCTTATGGAAGGCCATTTAAACAATAGATTAAAGCGTATCACAGGAATGCATAGGCTTCTTTTGGCTTAGTACTTCTTTTCTTAGTGATTTTCTAGTCAGTGGAATAAACACCGGTTTTTGAAAACATTCATGATCGATGTTGGTAATAAAAAAAACTTGTCATAAGAGGTTCTAACTAAATTAAAAAGCCTTATAAGCCAGCAGCACAAGCTACAAAAATCAGTCCATTCACCAGTTTAATCTAAACCTCCTCTACTCCATTAACTAAAATTTCCATGAGATCTGATCCAACTGACATGCAAAACAGTAATCACAAGACATGAAAAAATCCTGAGTCTTAAAAGGCATTTGTCGCAAAAATATATAAATAATCAAATAGATTTTTATTTTTTCAATTTTAGAGAGAGAGACAGAGCGCATGCAATAGCATGAAGGGGGAAGTAGAGAGAGAATCTCAAGCAGACTTCATGCTGAGTGCAGAGACCAACACGGAACTCAATCTCAGGACCCCGAAGATTCTGACCCGAGCTGAAACCAAGAGTTAAATACTTAACCGAATGACCCACTGAGGTGCCCCATTATCAAATAGATTTTAGTGTAAAATTTGATATATTACATATGTGTCTATATGCATTTTATATGTAAATTACTAAAATAACAATTCTGTCCTTTACATTTTCCTATTTTTCAAGTACACTATGTTATTTTTATATTCCAAAAAGGCGAAAGAAGAATAGTTTTAGAATGTCCTATTGACAACTGTATTTACCAGGAGTTAATGGCAACATTCAAGTGAAGATACAAATTCCAATCCTAATTTTGATACCTTTTGAATGACTAGACAGGTTACACATTTCCATACATTACACATATCTTTCAGGCAAAGATAAGAACTGCCAAATGGTAGGAAACACTGTTTTATGATAGGAAGAGGGACTATTTCTGAGGCTCAAAGAAACAAAAAAAAAAAATCCATAAACTGGAGCTATTTATTATTCAATATTAGAAGGCAAGGTGTTGTAAGATTTTTTTAAAAATTAGGTTATATTAGCCAATTAAAAATTGGCTACTCAACTATAACAGAAAAAAAAACCCTAAGTATGTAAGATATTATCAGACTCCTCAGATAATTTTTGATCACCAAATGATCACAACTCTTATTTGATCCAAACCAGCAGCATGGTATCCTCTTTTCTTTTGTTTCTAATAGTCAAATTTTGAGATCACTTAAAATTAAAAAATGATATGGAAATCATTAATACTTTGTGTAACTTTCTGATTCTTAGTTAATACTTTACTAGAAAGTAGAAAACAAGAAAATTTTCAGAAAAAAGGAATTAAAGATAGTAGTCACTCAAATAAAGAAAAATATAGAACATTCATGATCTGTGAGAGAGGACACATTTTATTTTGCCATCTTTTAGGCTCATTATGCACTCATCATTCTTTATATGGGCTACATCTTTCAGGACCTAAATATTCTTTAGGGCAAAATGCTTTATTAAACATACTTAAGTGAACCATGCTTTTTAACATCTTTAACTTTTTAGGTCACTTGCTGTCATTATGCAGATGCAAAAACACTTAAATATTTTGAATTTTTCTCCTGAATAAGTCTCTGTTTTTCCAAGTACTGACTATTTTACTAAATGCATACTACCTGCATTAAGTTCACCCAATGTAATTAGAAAAAGAAAGATTCTTGGGTTGCCATCCCAGGACCTAGTAAACTGAAGAGATTTGAAGTTCTCAAATCCTCATTTTTTAAAACAAGCACCAAGTGATTCTTATGTACACTAATGCTTGATACACGAATTACATGCAATTAAGATTCTACACTCTTTCAGAACAAGAATTATACAATTTCTTCTGTAATTACCCATCATAGAAAATCACCACAGAGAATGCTCACTAGCAACTAGCTTTTAGAAATGCTAAAATGCCATTCATAAGAGGATAAAGATCTGTTATTCTGGAGAGCAGAAGCCCAAAATGTGAAAACCTGAAAAGTATCGCTTCTGCAGAAGCATAAGCATTATATCAGTAAAACTTCACAAGTACTGTCAATGAAGCCTCGATATTAAGCACCAAATAGGATGCAATATTAGTATTTGAATATGCATCATATAATCTTGCATAATTTTGCATATATGAATGCCTGTAATTTTTACCACTGGTTTAATATAGTAAAATTGTATTTACTTGATCTCTAAGTGTTAGGATTAAACTTAGTTTTAAATCTCTAACAACTATCAACAGCCACAACTAAGCTACCTAAAAATAAGTAGTTCAGAACACCAGCACTGTTGTGAACCAACATCAATTTCTAGGAGGTTCAAGAAGAACAAAAATGGTTAGAAAATAGTAGTTACATAGAACAAATTGTTACTGCTCATAAAAACTGCAGAGTTAAGTCCTAGGAAGAACAATTTTTAACCAAAGCATGTACTTTACAGCTCTGAGCATCACCGGAAGATGAACGATTTTTACCCAAAGCAAAAATTCAAGTAAACTAAAAGTAAACCTATAGGATCATTTATTTTCCTTCTTTAAGGAAACCACACCATAATTACATCAGTTATACCAGGACATAAATGTAAAAACCAAACAATGGTATAGATGTTCAGTGTAAAACAAAGGACTGGATTATTATCCACGGGAGTATGTAGTTTCAATGTACTGAGAAAGAGATTTGGAAATGTTAATCATTGTTATTTTTATCAACATAATGACAGCAACTATGTAACTACTACATTTAGGTTTTAGTTTACATGTAGTAAGACACTTGTTGCTACTCACAGCAATAAAGTTTTTTATAGCCAGTATAAGCTTATGCATGGAATGTTAAGTATGCATTCTCATTAGTAGAACATGTATCTTTCCTGAAAGGTGTATGGAGACTTGACTGGATCAAAAAATCAAAAATTAAGCTATGATCAGCTAGACTTGAATCTACTCTGATTAGAATTGATTTTAGGCTTTAAATTCTGTGGTAACATCTGTATTACCCTTATGTAAAACAGGCAGCAATACAATAAAAGACTGCAACTGTACAATCTTTTTTTTTTTTTTTTTTAAGATTTTATTTATTTGACAGAGAGAGATCACAAGTAGGCAGAGAGGCAGGCAGAGAGAGAGGAGGAAGCAGGCTCCCTGCTGAGCAGAGAGCCCGATGCGGGGCTCGATCCCAGGACCCTGAGATCATGACCCAAGATGAAGGCAGCGGCTTAACCCACTGAGCCACCCAGGCGCCCCCAATCTTGACTGTAATTACAGGAAAAGTAAAAAAGTCTGATTAGTTATAATACTAACTTGTATCAACCTTCTAATAGAAGAAAATAACCATATAACTTAACTTTCTTAAAAAGAAATAATCTAGATAGCCTAAAAAAGAAGTACATTCTTGGATGAAATAGTACCAAGTGACCAAAGAGGTAATTATTTTTGTTGCCAGCAGGTGTCATTAAAATTTTAACAACTATATCAAGTAAACTGACAGTAAAGAATACATATTTCTCTATCAACATAATTTAGTGTATTTACAAAATATAGGTATATGCAATCCCAAATTAAATTCTATGTATTAAATTAACTACTTACCCACAGTGTACCAACTAGCATCTGTCAACTTGCTGATAATAGCCTCCTGAAAGGATCCATCAGATGTCCTTGTTTCAACAATAGCTCCAACCTAAAACCCAGTATCAAAATTTTATTACCAAATTTAAATAAACCAAATCATTCCCACCAACTATATGACCTGGGTTAAAAAGAAAAATATACCTATGATAATTCTAGTTCACACTGACTTAGATCTTTATCATTTATAGTGCTCATGTATTTATCATGCAATTTGAACCTCAAAATGCTTTGACACACGTAAGGTTATTATCACCCTTATTTTACACATTGAATACTGTGGCTCAGATGAGAAGACAAGAACCCAGTCTCTTAAGTCTTACTTCATAGCTTTTATACCACATCACATTGCCTTCAAGGAAACTGTGGAATGCAAGAACCAGAAAACCATACGATAACAAAAAGTAGCTTCAATTTTCTTTCACAGAAATACTGAATATTGGATTCAGCATTCGTCTTTAAGGGACCTTTTAGATAAAGGTTCACCTGGAGAGAGGGATGGACCAGTTGACCTTCTTTCAGCTTCTATATCAGATATATCAGATATATGAGATATTAACCGAAGTGGTACTCTGACATAACAAAGATTTATTACATCAACAAATGGCCAGAAATGGATGGAAAACACAATATAGGTATCCACTAAATTGAATTATGAAGTAAATATACTTTACTTGAAACATTAGAACAACAAAAGATTCCAATTTATGATACTAGTATATTACTTAGCAGGCTAAATATCTCTGACAACAATGCTAAAATAATCCAAGAGACCAAACCAAAAGGTGGCTGAAAACTCATGTCTATATATACTAAGTTACCCTCTGGTAAGATGACTTATCTTCCTAAAATAAGGATACAGCCAGTGTAATATAATTTATACTAACTCTATTAACACTTTATTTGTATTTTTATTTTCTGATTAACATTCTTATAAATTTTAAAACTATTTATGAAAGTAAAATTCAGTAACTGACCATATGTATTTGTTACTTATCATTACAAACTTTAGAACATACGTACTCTTAAAGGACCCTTTACTTGGTCATCTTGCACCAAATGTGTAGTATTATCCTGTTTCAAGAGTACCTGGAAAACATTTTTTTGCACAATAATTTGCATATTACTTTTAAAACAACATGTTTATGAAGTCTGAAGTCTTTAATTTACATGTTCTTACCATCCTGGGCTTACTCCTGTTTTACTTACTTATTACATTGTCTTATATTTGTGTTTATTGTCTCCCTCATTAACTGTGAGTTCCTTGAGGGCTAGAATCCTCCTTCACCATTATATCCTCAGCAGTTAACAAATGTCAGTGCATATTACAGGCACTTCATAAATGTTTGCTGAATTAATGAACTATGTAAGATTTATAATTTGTAGTGATTATTGTAAAAGTTTAAAACTGCCTTCTATTTTATGCAATTATAAAAGGTTCTGTCACAAGTATATAAAAAACAGTATCAAACTTTTATTGCCCAAATTCAAGGTAAATTAAAACCAGAACACCATTGGTCATTTATAAAGTAAACTTAAATAATCATGATAGGTAGTTCAGTGACAAATAAGAACTTTTTTACTATAAATCCTCCCAAATATACAGTGTAATAATCATGCACACAGAGCAAGTACTCAAAATATGAAAACTGATATTCCCTATAATGTATAACACATCCTCCCCAATCACTGTACCGATTTTACATAAATATATCAAGAGCCACAATATTAACAGAAAGTTTAAATTCTCAACGAAATCCAAGTAAATATTTAGTAATCAAATCCCATATAGCTGACACAATAAAAAACGCCAATGGAAACGAATAAACGTCAAATGCTATTGTAACAATTCCTGAAGAAAAATTTCATCAGATCAAAATTTAAAAAGATGTCTCTTAATAATCACAGATAAATCTATGTATCTGCCACACAAATCATATTCTTCTAGTTTAATGGTTCTCAAACTTAACATGCAGCAGAAACACTTGAAGGACTTGTTAAAATACAATCACTAGACTTTAGTCACAGAGTTTCTGACTTAGTAGGTCTGGGGTCTAGGCCTGAACATTTGCACTTCCAGCAAGTTCCCAGATAAGGATGATGCTGCTAGTCCAAGGCCACACTCTGAGAATAACTGTTCCAGGTCATTTACTCATTCAGCATATTTTGAGTGCCCTACTATGTATAGTGCCCTACTATGTATCAAGCACTAGTGTTGAGGACAGAACAAGTCTAACATGTCCTCCTTTTATGGTGCTTAATTCTTGTAAGAAAAGATCAGATATGGAAGTAAAAAGCAAACTGCAAAACTGAAAGTACAACATGATCCAACAACAACAACAACAATAATACTGTTATGGTAGGCACTGCACAGTATTTGACAGGCCATACTGAATCTCTCTGGAATAGTATCGAAGAGGACATTCATGCACTTTATTATACAGCTCTATAATGTTAAAAATGTTTATAACATGGATTACACTTGTAATTTAAGTAAGATTATTAAAAACATTTATATAGGAAAACTACTGAACGGAAACACAAAAATGTTAATAGTAGTTTCTGAGAAGTAAGCTATGGGTATTAATCCTTTGGTACTTTTCTGTATTTCCAAATATTGCACAGAAATAAGGTGGTGACTTTTTTTCTGGTCATAAAAGCATCTTAAAAATAAAATTCTTAAGTCATTTTTAACAATGTCTTAAAAACAATTTCAACTATATTATTTTTCCTAATCATTTGACATCGTCTCTACCTGAACATTATGAAAGAGAAGAAAATAGATCACAGCCTAAGTAAACATGCCACAACAGCAGAGAGCCAAATATAAGTCTCATAAACATTGTATTTTCAGAGAAGCATTTTGGAATAACTTCTCATTTTGAGTTCCTTATTTTGTAATTTTTAATACGCTTTTCCTATAGTTTTGTATACAACAGTACTTTCACATAAAAATGACTCAATAAAATGCTGATTTGCAGTGTCCCCATCCCGAATTCTCTTCAATACAGGTTGCATTTAAATTTAAAAAAAAAAAAAAATTACCTTAACTTTTACCAGCCTTTTCACAGTCTTAATTTTTGCCTCACAGAAGGCACCTCGGTACTTGGCACTGACATCAGTTCCCACTGTCAGATAGGCAGGCTCATCCGCCGCCTGATGGAAGAACATAAAATGTGAATGTCACTACTATTCTCCCCTACTCCAACCTCAAACCTCATTCATTAAAAGGTTCTATATTTAAAGTAGTAAGAATATTAATATTATAGTTTATTAATGTCATTAATAATTTGAAAAATACTCCTAAAGCAAACAATTACATTCCTTTACTACTATAAACTATGTCCTGACAACAAAACATTTTAAGTTTTAACTGAGAAGTTTCAGTAAGGTCATATGATCATGTTTTTTCCTCCAGATACAAAATGTTTCAACAATTCTACAATTTATTTAAGAAATGAACATATTTAAAAAGAAAACAAAAAACAAGGGCACCTGGCTGGCTCAGTCAGTACAGCTTATGGCTCTTGATTTCTGGGTGGTGAGTTTACACCCCATGATGGGTACAGAACTTACTTAAAAAAATAATAATAAGGTTCAAAATACCAAAAAACAGGCTCCTGGGTGGATCAATAGGTTGGGCGACTGCCTTTGGTTCAGGTCATGATCCTGGAGTCCCAGAATCAAGTCCTGCATCTGGCTCCCTGCTCGGCAAGGGAGTCTGCTTCTCCCTCTGACCCTCCCCACTCTCATGCTCTTGCTCTTTCTCTCTCATTTTCTCTCTTTCAGATAAATAAATAAAATATTTTTTTTAAATGTTAAAAAAAAACTCCCAAACCAGAAAAGGTATATTCACACCAAGTGCCTCATAAAACTTTTAAGTTATTTAATTATGGCCTGAAAGTTTTGTTTTCAAATTAGAAGAAATACTGCTATTAAGATTAATGCTAACAATATGTAGTTAAATGTTTATTAACACAGCTACATTAAAGCAGTATCTTTTTGGTAGCAGTATAACCGCATAGATAAGAAATGAAGCCAATCCCTTCCATAAGGAGAGCATTACTTGTGGGAATCATTGGCTAAAATCTACATTTTAAAAAATCTAGTCTAAATTCAGCTGATAAATGCAGATATATGAACTAATGGCTCAAAACTTGGGGCTGTACATAGTTTATTACCCTAATCTTCCTGGTATATTAAAAAAAATAAGCTTTACTAAAAAACTACTTTTAGCAAATGCCCATATCAGAATGATACATTGAAAGATGTGCGAAATTTCATTCTGCCATTCATTTTAATTTGCAGTAACAGAATGATTATTATTCTAAGTCTGTCACTTTACGTGTTTCTTTTCAAAAACTAAATGTATTCATATAGACTCGATTCAATATTGCTAAGCACAAAGGTAACAGTGTACACTTCAGAAATAACACTTGCAAGCAGAAATGATTTTTCCTTTTCCAGTAAGTTTTCCCAAGTAACATTAAAGAAGGTAATGTGTCATTTCCAAAAGATAAGAAGAGAAAGTTTGGGGAAATGCTATATTGCAGAATTTAATACAATGAAACAGTAAATGAGTAAGGAATCAAGTACCTTTTAAAGTCAGTGCATTTACAAATAATGCAAACTGAAGAGGAACACTGGCAAATAAATATCTAACTTGAAATATTAAAAGCCACTGTACTACATAATGCTATAACTTCCTTTCCCTTTAAATATCACATACGATGTGTGCACTATTAGCTATCAGAAGAATGTATTTTGGTTTTAAAATGTTTACTATAATGACTGAACTAAAACATTAGTTTCAGTTCACCTTCAAATATTTTAGCTACAGAAATTTTCACAGAAGAAATGACCTCTCTTTTACACAATGCACATATTCCTTCCTTAGAAAATCACACTGGCACTGTGGAAGAAAAAAAAAAATGTCAAAAAAATCCCCCAAAGAACCAAAACAGGACAAAAGCTTTACTTCTGCAAAGGTTGCTGCCAACACAGGAAGTGTTTAAAAATACTAGCCCAATGGACAACAATGGAAAGGCTGCACCAGCCTTTCCAAAGTGCTAACTGCTTCAGAGAGGAGCCGGACTGACTGCATTAGACACAATGATCATTTCTCACCCTTTCAACACATCCTCATTTTCAGAAAGCGCTGCTTAGTAGAGGAATCAATTTTGAGTAGAAAAAAAAAAAATGACATTCCACAGCACTAGCCTCACGACAAGCAGTGTCCAGGGCACGAGGTTCGGAGCAACGCTGACTCCACTTACCTTCATTTTTACTGGTGATATGTGGGGTTCCAGCTCAACGAGCTATCTTCTCCGTCACTAGAAGCACGGGGAAGGGAAAGACAGGCACAGAATCAGTCAACATAGGGGAGCGACCCAAGGAAAGAAAGTAAACAAACGCCAGCGGGGAGGGGCAGAACCCTCACCCGCGAAGGATAAGATCCCCCGGAGGGCAGCCTGGACGTAGGAGCTGAGGAAACAGCGAGAACCCCTCCGGCGCCAAAGGGCAGCTCGTTCCTCCCCGGAGTTCGCCAGCGGCCCACCGCGCCCCCGCCTCGCTCGTCACTTTGACCCGAAATGCCCAACTCGGAGCCCCAGGACCGAGCGCTCCGGAGAAGGGCAGGGCGCCGAGTGGGCTTCCCCAGGTCCCCCCCACGCAGGGTCGCCAAGCTTTCTCTCAGCCGCCCCCCCCAGATACCCCGACTTCGGCCCGCGCCCCGCCTCCGCCGCTCGGCCCCCTCGGCCCGCCCCGGGCCCGCGGTGGCGGCAGCGGAGTGTCACGGCGCCATTGCTCTCCTTCCTCCGCTCTGCACCATGTCAGAAAGGAGAAGCGCTTCTTCACGGATGGGGCAGGGGCCGCGGCCTTCAGCCCAGAGGCGCGAGAGTGAGGGGAGACCCGCGCGAGGGAGGGGGCTGAGGGGGGGCGGAGAGGAGGAGGGGAGGTGGCCCGGAGAGGGTGTGGGAGGGGAGGGGAGCCGCACAGCGGCAGCCGCCGCCTCCTCCCCGCGCCCGCCTCAACTTTTTGTACAGCCCAGAGAGGTACCTGCCCCCGGCCCTTCGGGTCCTGCCACGGACTCCACAGGGGAGGACGTGCCGCGGAGTTGGGGACCGACTCCCCCAAGCAGCCCGCTCCTCACCGCGCGGAAGCAAACTTAGCGGCGCGGCCAGCCCCACAGCCATTTTCCCGGGGAAGCCGCCGAGGAGGTGGCTGCGGCGGCGGTTCCTGCAGTTGCTGCCGCTGCCCCACGACTTGCCCCTTCGCCTGCGCTCGCCGCACCGCTTGCCCAGCACCCCCTCCCCACCTCCGAAGCTTCCAACTGCACCGGGACCCCGGGCAGCAGTACGAGCTGCTACTGCCGCTTCGTCCACTCAGTATCCCCCACTTCCCTTCTCCCCACCTACCAACTGCGGGTGAAGTGCGCGCTGTCAGCTCCCGAGTCCTCCGCCCCACTGACCCCCGTGGGCCCCCGTCCGGGCAGCACCACTCCCGGCCGTGGCGGCAGTTCCTGCGCCCGGTTCCCCACTCGCCCGATTTACTGCCACAATCCACCAAATAACAAGCTGTTGAGCAGACTCGCTTCTACACGAACTCCTATTGGCTGCTCATGACGCCGAAGAGCTTCGGATTGGAGCTCGCTACCTGCCGTCCTCATTGGATGTAGCTGTGAAACTTCACGGATTGGTGCGAAAAACAGCAGGTAGGACATCTTCCACTTATGATTGGCTGTTTCCGAAGGCTAACGTTACTGGAGAATCGGGTATTGAGTAAGCAGGTCCTGAAAAATGATTGGTTGATACGACTCCGGATGTGCTTGAGCGAGCACTGATTGGTAAATTGAGGGGTCAGGAAGAGCAGTTCGGCACGAGGATTGGCGGCGAAGTGTCCCATGGAAACCGAACCCGGAGCTGCGGCCAGGTTTTGGACGGGGGCGGGGCAGGGTCTTTCCAAGGCGCCTGCGCTAAACCGGCTTCTCGGCGCCATTTTGTCTGAGCGGTGGTGGTCGCAGCTCTATCGCATTTTATGTTTCTGGCGAGAGGAGAGCCGGGGCGTTTTCCTGTAGCTTCATTTTAGTGCGGCACCTGTCCGCCGTTCACTCCGGGACAGCACCTTCTGAAGGTTGGAGGAGTCGGGGACCTGTCAAAAAGGTCGGTTGGAAGCTGTGGATGTCCGAGGGACTGGGGGATGGCGCAGCTTTAGAGGCACCGGCACCGGAAGTGGAAGGGCCGCGCGGCGGCCATGGCAAAGTAAGGTCTCCCTGCGGCGGGGTGGGGAGCGGGGAGGCGGGCGGGTTGAAAGGGGCGAGGCTTTCTCTCCCGCCGCGAGAGAGAAAGGGGCGGAGGAGATGTGCAGGTCTCTTTCTCCGGCCGGGTCCTTTGCATGCCTTTCCAGAGATTTTCTGGAGTCCGCTTTCCGATCAGTTCTTCCTCCCTTTGGAAGTGCGTTTCAGGAGCTTGTCATATCTTCCAGCCAAGTGCCATCTGCTGTGGGCGCCTCCTTAATTAACGCGGGGAAGGCCAAGTTGCTTACACCCATCTGCGTGGGGAGAGAGATTTCCGCGTGCTCCTCACGGGACTAAGCGTTGGGCAAACTGCAGGAATCTGCGGGGTGTGGAACTGGATACCTAGCCCAGGCTCTGCTACTCTAACCTTAGATAGGCGGCCTGTGCCATTCAGCACGAGGCTTATGGTGCTCGGCAGGGAAATGGTAGTGGTTTTGTAGGGACTGAGAACACTTTAAATAAGAGGACCTCCCCGATAGGAACTTAGTTCAGGGCAGTCGTTGATTTTGTGCTTTTAGCAGAATTTTTTGTGTTCTGTTAAAACACATTTGAAATGGTGAAGTGGAATTTGAATTGGCAAATTGTTTTAAAGAATGAAATTTTTAAAATGTGAAATATCGTTGAATCTACGTTGAGTAAGTTTACTCAAAAAGAAAAACTGTCCAACTAAAATTTTCATTCACAGCAGTGATTTTTCTAAAAATTACTTAAGAGAGTGGAATGAGGCATTTTTGGCACATTGGTCTGGATACTTGCTTAAAATTATTCTCTTTCTGTCTCTCTTGTGAGCCCTGTTTCTCAAATTGACCAGTATTGTTAGGTCTCCAGACTAGAAACGATTGTGTGATTTAATAATTTATTGGCGGTTTTTTGGCAGTTGCTCTGAAGAAAACAAGACCTTCAGTGAAATATCCTAAGTATTACTGAGGTAAGTTATAATTTCTGCAAAAATTTTTAAAATTGGGTAGACTGTGTGGAAAAGTTTTTATGGACCAGTGCTGTTTATCAGTAGAGCCATAAATAGCAAAAACGGAAGAACCATGGTTAAAAGAAGCTTGGTTTGACCAGGGGTTCAGATGAATCTGTATAATTAGCTTCCTGATGTGATCTTGTAGAATAAAATCTCAAATCAGTACCTATTTATGAGTTTTATCTATTTATGTGTTCTTCCTATTCCTGAATTTTTTAAATATTTTAACATTTTTATCACAGAATAATACTAATATTTCCATGATTTTTTTTCTTCCTAATTAAAAAAAAATTGGCATGTAGACTAGATATGTCAGTAAGAGTTGAAAAAAAGTGATTTATTTTTTCTTAATAAAACGGTGAATACTGCTGAACTGTCCAGGGGGTAATCACCTATAATTCCACTACCCAACTTAAAACTTACTATCTGATACAAATAATGCATGTCGGTAGGCATTGGGAAATTACTAAAAAGCCCAAAAAAGAAAACAAAAGTTTCTTGTATTCTTTCCACCAAAAGTTAATTACACTTTATACTGTAGTTCTGTATAATACAGAGGGGTATCTCTTTTTCATCCACTTTGTCTTATAAAGGTTAGTCTAGTACTGTACTCATTTTATCCCTTGTGTTTTCTTTATGGAAGATACTTGGAACATGGGAAACACTTTGTCCATAAAGCATTTTTCATGGTTGCGTAGTGTCTATAGAATAGATGTACCATACTTCATATGATCTGATACCATAGTTTTTCTATGATAACAATGTATGGTATCCTTGTGCATGTTTTACAAAAGATTGTGCCTGACAGTTGTTGTCTGTTGCTAAAATATCTAGGCATCTAGATCTTTCTGTATATCTTTGCTTATTTGGAATAAATTCCTAGAAGTGGAAACATAAGGCCAAAAGGATTATACAGTTAAGTCTTTCATCTTTGTACAGTTTCCATCAGAAAGCTTTGTTCTTACTGCTTATATTTTTTGTTGTCCTTTTTCTTTTCTGTTTTTTCTTCAGCTTTATTTTTCAATTTCTTCCCCTGGGTCTCTTTATTCAAGCAGAATTATAATGTTTAGGTCACACATACAGTAAAATAGTTATGAGGATTTTTATTGGCCCTTATAAGTGATTTCTTAAATATATTTTTCACTCTAGTTTGACATTTGTACAGGGGAATATTTTGCTACACAGAAGTGACATTAGAGGATACTAAAAACAAATACTGTTTTTATGGTATAGTTAGTGAGTTTATTTTATGTTTCCTCGTAGTCATCCTTAAAGTTTTCCATCTTCATGTGCATTCTCTCGGTGCTTTTGTAAACCATCTTAATGTTTTCTTTAACAGTAGTACTTTTCTACTACTAGTAGTAGTAAAAGAACATTACTTTTTATCTTCCACAGATGATGCTATCTTAGCCCTCAAAATTTTTTTAATACTGAATTTATTTGTAATTGCTAATGTAATACAGATTTAGAGCCCATTGAGAATTCTTAAGGATTTTATGATATATTAATGGAGGGTGACTGTAGATGAATATTAACTAAACAGTCTCTAGACCATCTCTTAGGTATTAATGAAAAAAAATTTTATTATGACAGATTTGTTTTTTGTATTTCAGTGAGCCCAAACTAATAATGTTCCCTACAAAATCAAAGTCACCACAATTTTTAATGGTGTTTCAAGGATGAAAAGCTATTTTGAAAACAGAATGATTTATTTGGTCAAGGCTTCAAATGAAGCTCTGTAATTAGCTTTTTAAGGTAGTATTTTACACTGAAATTTGAAAATTAGAACATTCCTATAGATTTGTTTATCCATTCGTGTTCCCATTTCTGGATTTTTAATCATGGAACACTGAACGTTTTCGTGATTTTTTTTTTTTTTTTGAGCCCACGTTAAAATAGTTGACATATAGGGATCTCATCAGTATTTAGAGGAGAAATTTTTGTTTCTTTGTTTTTTAAGGAGATTATAAAATAGTCTGTGTTCTGAAGACTCTGGCATACTCAAAACTAAAGAAGTCTTTGTTTTTTAGAATAAGCCTCATTTTGTGGGAAAATGAGGGAACATGTTTCAGTTTTAGGAGACCTGGATCAGGGCGCCTGGGTGGCTCAGTAGGTTGAGCCTCTCTGCCTTTGGCTTGGGTCGTGATCCCAGGGTCCTGGGATTGATCCCCAAGTCAGGCTTTCTGCTTAGCCGGGAGCCTGCTTTTTCCTCTCTCTGCCTACTTGTGATCTCTGTCAAGTAAATAAATAAAATCTTAAAAAAAAAAAAAAAAGACCTGGATCTGCTGTTGAAATTCTGTTTCTGGATGCAGTTTTACTCACTTTTTATTTAGTAATTAAGATTGGCTGTTGCTATTTTATATACGTATGTCACATATAAATGTATCTTGAAAAATGATAGAATTTTTTTCCACCTTTTGTTTCTATAAATGTCTGTGTTGAGAAGTATAACAGATTGCGGTGTTGAATGTACCTGCTTTCCAATGGTTTCGTTATTTTTTGGAAAGTTACATAATTTGCTTGTTTGTTAACAAAGCAATCTTTGCAATCCCTGTGTAGTCTTTTTGCCCAATTAAGAGTCACTGCTGATTTTTATGGCCAAATGGAGGCATCGGTGACTGGGGGTTTTCCACATAACAATTTGAACTAGAGTGACATCGTATTTTAGGATTTGAATTCAAGCTGATATAGGTATCTGGTGATGTTTTTATGTGGCAAGGATCTATGCTTAAGGAGCTTACTATTAATAAAAAAATCTAATTAAACATGGAAAGTTGATCAAAAGATTCGATCAATTTAGGTAAGTTTTTAAAGATTTAAATCAGAGCTTATGAGAGTAGTAGATTTGACAAAGTTCAGTATACAATCAAATCTAATTGTTTTTTAAAAGCCAAATTGTGGTTTTGGTGTTTGGGTTTTTTTAGAGGGAGTGGCAGAGGGAGAGGGAAAGAATCTTGAGCAGGCAAGCAGGCTCCATACCCAGCACAGAGCCTAACATAGGGCTCTATCTCATAACCCTGAGATCATGACCTGAACTGAACTACGAGTCAGACACTTAACCGACTGAGCCACCTAGGCGCCCCAAGCCAAACTGTTTCATAATGCAGAACAAAAAGAAATTTACTTAGTGATCACTGAAGGTATTTATTTGACAGAAATCACAAGTAGATGGAGAGGCAGGCAGAGAGAGAGAGAGGGAAGCAGGCTCCCCGCCGAGCAGAGAGCCCGATGCGGGACTCGATCCCAGGACCCTGAGATCATGACCTGAGCCGAAGGCAGCGGCTTAACCCACTGAGCCACCCAGGTGCCCTGAAGGCCTTTCAAGATTAGTAAAATACAATTTATAAAATTAGAAGAGGGAAGATCTTGGACTTCCTAAGTGGATGGAAAGTTGTGATTAAGAATTCAGTTACGTAAAAAAAGTTATGTTTGGGGTAGTGAGTAAACCAGTTTGGAGAGGATGAGTGACTAAGTAATACATTGGGAATATTGTGTGAGGCCAGCTTGTCAACATTTCTACAGTTAGCTGCACATCAGAATTATATGGGGGCTTATCCTTGGTAAAGGTTTGGGAACCTTGAGAGGGCCTTGAAAGCTGAGATTGAGCAGGAAATGAAAATTATTTTTGTTTTATTCTCAAATTTTACAAATCAAAATGGAACTAAACCAAAAAAATCACTTTTAATCCCACTCTAACATCAGATTTTTAAAATTTACTTTTTCCTTGTCCATATGCATATCTTTTTTCTTTATTATTAGATTAACTTTTTTTGTCCTTTAACTTGTAGTAAGCATTCAGTGCGACCACACAGTCCCTGTTATAATTTTAATGTCTGAAGATACTCCATCAAACTGTTCCACCTTCAACTTCATTCTTCTATTGCTGGCCTTTTGGGTTTCTGGGTTTTTTTTTGTATTGTGTTAGAATTATCATTGATGTGCATATAGTATCTCCTGTCTTTTGGACCTTTTTTTTAGGATTGATTGTTCCCTCCCTTGGGTTACCTATCAGCACTGGGTAACCTATAATTATAATCATTTTTGCTAATTTAAGAGGTGCAAAATATGTTGAGCTCTCCTTTTCCTTTTAATATTTTTGTTGTTAACTAGTGAAGTGGGACCTTTTTCTCTAGTTTCACTGACTGATTCATAGTAAGAGACAAGTTTTCAAGATCTCTGTCCATTTATGTAGGAGTCTTGATATTTTATTTCTTAATTCTTTGAGTTTATTATATATTTAGTAGTAATTTTCTGCCGATAATGTTTCCGTACAGACCTTCTTTTGTATTTTAGTTATTTTTGTTGACGGTTTTTGAATAGACACAGATGGGTACAATGTACCCAAGATGTACTACTGGAAAATCATTTGGTAACAGTGTCCAGTGTGACTGAAGAAATGACAGGAATTGGAGCTAGGAAGACAGTTAAGATACTGTTGCAGTGGGAGCACTGCAGTTGGTTAAGTGTTCCCTGAAGTGTTCTGGGCTTTGTGTGGAATCCACTTGGATTTCTCTCCCCCTCTCCTACTCCCCGCTCCTGCTAGTGCATTCTCTCCAAATATTAAAAAAAAAAAAAAAAAAAAAAAAAAAATACTGTAAAAATGCATCTGCATGCCTGAAACTAAAGGAGGATCTGAGGAGACAGAGGAAGGAATAGGTGAGGAAGAGACTGTGGGGGTGGGGAGAAAAAAAAGAAAAGGAATTTGATCTCTACTTGATTGCAGAAGTAAAGTAGAGAGGAAACCACTCTAGATTTTAAAAAGGGGGTAATAGGAGCGCCTGGGTGGCTAGGTGGGTTAAAGCCTCTGCTTTCGGCTCAGGTCATGATCCCGGGGTCTTGGGATGGAGCCCTGCATCGGGTTCTCTGCTCAGCGGGGGGCCTGCTTCCCTCTCTCTCTCTGCCTACTTGTGATCTCTCTCTCTCTCTCTCTCTCTGTCAAATAAATAAATAAATAATCTTAAAAAAAAAAGAATGAAAGGAAAAAGGGGGGCATAGTTCATACCATTAACAAATTTGGAAGGTCAGGAAAGGCCACTGATTAGTAAGGAAAATGAAATCAGTTTTAAACATGCAAGTTAGAGCTTGAAACGTCTAGTAAACATTTATTTTTTGTCAAGGTGCCCATGAGATCCCTAACTGGGACAAGGCAAATGCTCTACCTTACATTGTTTCCTGAATTTTGAATTCTCTTTCCATTCTTCAGTTAAGATTTTAGTGTTTGTATCAAGGCCTTCCTATTTCTGATTAGTAAAGTACAACCTGGTTGGCTCAGTCAGAAAAGCATGTGACTCGATCTCAGGATGGTGAGTTTGAGCTTCATGTTGATTGGTTTTAGAGATTACTTAAATTAATAAATGAACTTTTAAAAAAGCAGTAGAACTTGATTGGAAAAGAAAAGTGGATTAGTAAGTAAAAGAAGTGCAGGAAAGCCAGATGATTCTCAAAAGGAGAGGTTGTTTTTCGTTATTTAAAAAAATACGGTTTTAAGATTACATCTTAAAAAATATGTGTGTGCTTTTAAATTGTTCAGATAAATGGGATGAAATATCTTTCCCTCCTTTCTCATCAGAATAAATTTTGTGTGTTTTCTTTTTTTTTTTTTTTTAAGATTTTTATTTATTTATTTGACAGAGAGAGATCACAAGTAGGCAGAGAGAGAAAGAAAGAGAGGGAAGCAGGCTCCCTGCTGAGCGGAGAGCCCGACATGGAACTCGATCCCAGGACCCTGGGATCATGACCTGAGCCGAAGGCAGAGGCTTTAACCCACTGAGCCACCCAGGCACCCCTCATTTAAATGATTATTTAAAATTTTCCCCATCATAATGCTGGCTTTGAGTTACAAAACAATATGTTTACAGACTGAGGAAAAATAATTAATATACTCAGAAAAAATTATGTATTATAACATTTTTAGCATTTTTAGTTTGCAGTATGTGGTTATATGTATGTTTCCATTACTTTCCTTTTATTAATCCCTTAACTTTGGTAGCTCTTATTTTTTATTTTATTTTTTTAAAGATTTTATTTATTCATTTGACACACAGAGATCACAAGTAGGCAGAGAGGCAGGCAGATAGAGAGGAGGAAGCAGGCTCTCCGCAGAGCAGAGAACCCGATGCGGGGCTCGATGCCAGGACCCCGGGATCATGACCGGAGCTGAAAGCAGAGGCTTTAACCCACTGAGCCACCCAGGCGCCCTGGTACCTTTTATTTTTTAAAGAGTAAGTGATTGGAACTACTTACGGGATTTAGGTCTTCTCTATGCCCCCATTAGAATGATAGCTTTTAAAAATAGTTCAGGGATAGCAAAGAAGACAATTCCACCTTTCTAATGTGTAGGTGTGGCCAGGCTTTTTGTGAGAAGGGTGGTTTACAACAAATTTCTTAACTTCTCTGCCCCATCTGTAAAATGGGGATAATATATGTAGAAACTGCCCTATGTTGGTATTAGTATTAAATGAGTTAATGCATGTAAAGTGCTTAGAATGATGTGAAGCATTTAGGAAGCAGATCGTAGATGGTGTTAGTGTGTCTAATGCTTTTATGTACTGTCATTCCGACAGCTTTTAGAAAAATACATTATATTTATATACAGAAATAAAGCTTTTAGACTCTTTGCCTCTCATTCTAGACCTCTCTCTCCAGACTAATTTGTAGTAACACTAAAACTGTCCGTGGTTCCCCTGTACAAACTCTGTGTTTTCCCTAGTCTTTGTTTTTATTCATACTTTTCCCATGGCCTAGAATGTTCCTCTGTTACTACATATTCAAACACTGCTTTTTTTTTTTTTTTTAAGATTTTTTTTTATTTATTTGACAGACTTAGATCACAAGTAGGCAGAGAGGCAGGCAGAGAGAGAGGAAAGCAGGTACTTGCTGAGCAGAGAGCCTGATATGGGGCTCGATCCCAGGACCCTGGGATCATGACCCGAGCTGAAGGCAGAGGCTTTAACCCACAGAGCCACCCAGGCGCCCCCAAACACTGCTTTTTAAGTGAAACTTCTTCTGTTGATGACCTCTCCAGCTTTAGGTAATGTGTCCATGTGAATTTCATGTATTTTCTCTTAACATGATTCCTGTCACTTCATCTTACATTGTAGCTTTTTATTCACTTAGATATTCTTCACTAAGTGGGACATTGTTACAGACTGAGGTTTGTTACTAACAAACCTTGGCACTTAGTAGGCCCTCAGTTGTGGAGAGAAAGCTTATAAAATGGATAGCAGTTTAAAAGGTAATATTTAATAGATGCATGCCAGTGAAAATATGCTTTGTCAGTGTTTGTACACTAGGAACATCTTGCCTGATCAGTTACTTAAAAGATTGCTTGAAGTTTTAGAATTCAGTCAGATTCAGGAACATGTAGGGAGTAGAGCACTGGGTGGAGGGGGAGCGGCTATCCACAGGTCAGGAGTTTTCACTGGAATGTTTTTATGCTGTTTTTTTAAATAGTGGTATATCTAATTAACTGCAGAGAGATTGGAGGTTTGGTTTGGTTTTAAGTAACTGATTTTTCACAGATCTGCCCACCCACAAATCTTCCTTATCACCAGTGGTCCAAATTTGTGAAAAGTTTGGCCAGGACTTAGAGTACATCTGCTGTCGTGACAGAACATAAAAGCCACCTGGCTCAGTCCATAATTTCACTTACAAGTAAAATTTTTCTTATCACCATAGTGCTTCTAGGCATGAAAAGTAGGGGTAATCAGAAGAGGAACTGGGTGAGATATTTCATGAGGACACTTACATGATCCTTAGTTACTGAAATGAGAGGGTCTTGACCTCTAGATTTAGAAGAAATGGGAATGATGAGAAATCAGAGAAGTTAAAATATCAGGCTCATATTAGGCATTCATAAAGCTAAAGTGACAAATATGTACTCTTAGCTCAGAAATTCTCAAATTTCTATAATAGTTCAGTGGGATGTTGAATAAGCATCTTAATATAGGAACACTGCATTTGAAAACCATATGTTCTGTGTTCTAATCATAAGCCTGTTCTCCTTGGTTGTGACCTGGGATACATTACTCTGCTTGAGTGTCTGCTTTTAGAGATAAAGGGCACAGGGCTAGATACTTACACTCTTAATATACTTGGTAGTTCCAATCCAGTACCATATTTTTCAAGTAAGAATTACCAAACATGCTTCTAATATCTGTGTGTCCCCGAAAGGTTAACTGATATTAACAACCTGTGAGAATCTGAATCCAGTGTCTCAGGCATTGACCCAGTAATTTTATCACTTAGGGATGATTACTGCCACTCTTATCCCATGGGATTCCTATCGCATCAGATCAAATTCTGACAGAAGCTTTAATGTCCTGTCTGCCTCACTGTTGTAGTTAATAGGCATTCTAATTGCTTTCATTGTTCGGTAAAACAGATAGCTGAAATAATAGCTAATTAAGATCAGTAACTAATTTCATTATAGTGAAATTTCTGTTTTGTGTTTGTGTGTACTGCCCACACATAGCAAATGAAAGTACAGTGTTCTCCAGTATTTTCTGTTAGTTCACTTTTATAAAAAAACAAAAACAACTGTTATGACTGACAATTGATTTCATGACTTACTGTGGATCTCAGCCTGCTTTTTAGGTGGGGAAAAAAGGACTAGATAATAATGCCTTACATTATTTGTTAGTTTACTATACTCATAAGTATGATAGCTTAAAAGTTTTAAGATAGAATGAGATAGAAAGTCTTACCTAGAGATACTTCCAGTTTTAAGAGCAAGGGAATTGGGCTATGTGTGTTGGGGCAGGATAGAGGAAACATGGAGTGGAGTTTATTTTCTTTCTTTTCATTGGCTTATGGTTTGTTTCGTAGTGTGTTATTGAGTCTGCTCATCGTAATGGCCCACTTAGGGATTTATGTTTACTTGTATTCAGGGCTATCCAATCCTGTGGAAGCATAAAACAAAATCTTTTCTCCCAAGTTGATTCCCTCAAACCAAACCAAAAACGTTATTTTTTTCTTTATAATATTTGTGTTTCTTAGTTTTATGTGCAATCCTAAAACTACCTCCAATGTTTGTATAATTTTGGTGGCTTAGATCTTGGTCAGACAGGATGGGGGGAGTGGATTTGAAAGAATTTAACAAAAATAAAAGCCATCTTCCTGTTTTTTATTCCTCAGTGTACTGTGTGATACTGTCCTTAAGACCTTTAAATTGCCAAGGAAACCTTGGTAACCAAGGCAGATTTTTTTTTTCCTCTTATATGTGAAGTTCTGCATTTTATTACACAGTCACGAAAAACTCATCTGTTACCAGTAAATACTTAAGCTACAGAACTTGCTTCTATATGCTGCCAAGTACTTCCTGTTTTGTCAGATTTCCTTTTAGGGGAAAGAATGGATTTAGAGTAGATGAGCCTGAGTTTCATGTTTAAAGCATCTCCCCTGAATTTCAGTTTGGAAGCCACCCAGATATCTAGATGGGGTGGGGATGAGAGGATGGCACATCGTGTTTACAAGTGAAGTCATTTGTCAGAGAGCTTCATTTGGCTTTATATCCTGGAAGAGAGGGTTGCCGGGAAGAAAAAGAAACTTTTTGTTGTCAGAAATAATTAGTGCATGACTTGCCAACTTTATGTCTTGCCTTTAGGCTTTCCATGTCAAATGTATTTCAGTTAGTGAATGAATCATTATATTGCCTCTGAAGGAAGGATCTATGTTCATTTCTAGGAGACTTTTCCTTTAGAATTACAGAAAAACTTCATTCAGCCACACATTTACTCCTTTTTCACTAGGGATAGGTGAAAGGTCAAATGGTGATTCAAGAAGAAATTGGCTACAGTGTGAATACTGAGTATCGTTAGGAGGATGAGTTTGCAGTGAAATGATTTTAAGAATTCTTTTACAACTGAAATTATGAGTAAATAGAACATTTAATTATAAAGGATGAATTATGTGTTTTTGGCTTTTTGTGTTTTTTTTTTCTTTTTTAAGTTTATTTGAGTAATCTCCACTCAACATGGGGATGCAACTCAAGACCCTGAGATCAAAAGTTGCATGCTCCTCAGAAGAATCAATGCTGCCCTCAGTTCATAGTTACTTGTCAAGATTTCAAAACATGAGGCAAAATATGTTTTGAGGGTTGCTATTCAAGAGTATATGGGCAAACACACTAATGTGTTCTAGATTTTTTCTAATAAGAGAGCATATATTTTGTTTCCTTTTGAACAGAATTATAACCAAACTTTACTTGGAGTTAGTATTAAGGGGTAGAAAACTCTATTACGCCTGTTTGAGATAACTCTGGAATTTCTGACCTTCCATAGCTAGATTTTAACTTAAATTGATACCTACATGATTATTCAGTTTTAGGATTTTTAAATTTGCATTTAGCTATGCTTCCATAATATTACCGTAAATATAGAAGTGGAATCCTTAAAACAGACGTATGGAGACAGGATATGTTTTTTTATTATCTAAAGTGAAGACAAATGATATATTTTCAACATTCACAAATAAAATTTAGACTTTTTTGGTACTCAGAAAAAAAAAAAGTTGCATGCTCTTCCAACTAAGACAGCTAGGTGCCCCTGTTTTTCTTTTTTTTTTTTTTTTTCTTGTGAAATGAACTTCTAATTAGGTGTTAATGTGTTAGTGGAACATACTTTAAACCAGAATCCCCTCATATTGCTGATAAGGGAATCTTGTGTTAAGGTTCTTTTGCAATGGGAACCAAGTTCTGAAAATTTTATTTGACTGAATTGACTTAAATTGACTGATTGTCCCTAAGTCAGAGCTAGGTTTCTCTTTCTTTCTTTTTTTTTTTTTTTTTTTTGAAGATTTTATTTATTTGACAGAGATTTCAGGTAGACAGAGAGGCAGGCAGAGAAAGAGAGGAGGAAGCAGGCTCCCCGCTGTGCAGAGCCCGATGTAGGGCTCCATCCCAGGACCCTGAGATCATGACCCGAGCCGAAGGCAGAGCCTTTAACCCACTGAGCCACCCAGGCGCCCCTAGGTTTCTCTTTCTTGACCTGTCCGTAAAATAAGAATGCTGCTGTTCAGTCTTTGTGCATTTATGCTCTTTGTCCACCCTCATGTTGAAAATATTCAGGAAACTGATGCTGAATTAGATTTGAAACCATCTATCTACTATGAAGTTTCTACCAGAAACGCCCCCCCCCTTTTTTTTTTTAAGAATTTATTTATTTATTTATTTATTTATTTATTTGGCAGAGAGATCACAAGTAGGTAGGCAGAGGGGCAGGCCTAGAGAGGGGGAAGCAGGCTCCCCGCTGAGCAGAGAGCCCAACGCAGGGCTTGATTCCAGGACCCCCAGAACCGTCCCTTTTTATTGTTTAAGTATGTGTTCCTATTTCTCTGTGTGTGTGTGTGTGTGTGTGTGTATGCGTGTGCACGTACGCCTGTTGGTAAGAACTATGTTTCTTTGAAATCCAGTGAAAGGGGCGCCTGGGTGGCTCAGTGGGTTGAGCCTCTGCTTTTGGCTCCTGTCGTGGTCTCAGAGTCCTGGGATGGAGCCCAGCATCGGGCTCCCTGTTCAGCAGGGGGCCTGCTCCCCCCCCCCCCCCCCGCTGCCTGCTTCTCTGCCTACTTGTGATCTCTCTCTCTCTCTCTCTAAAATAAATAAATCTTTAAAAAAATAAATAAAATAAAATCCAGTGAAAGGAGGTTTTCATCAGTAACCATCATGCCCTGCAACTTTGTTCTCCATTTTGTTTTATTACAGAAATCACATCTCTTGAAACCCTGTTATATTTTCCTTTTACTAAATCCAAATCAGCAATTCTCAAATTTTACTGTATTCACAAGTATCACACCAGGTATTTGTTAAAAATACGAATCCTGGGCCTTACTTTAGACCTTGTAAATTCAGATCTTTGGAGAATTCTTAGTCCTTTGACTCAGATGGAAAAATCGTTATGCATTCCCACTGTCATTTAGATTCTGTTCTTGACAATCTTACGTATAGATTAGCCCTTTTTTACTTTGATTATTGGCATCTCAGAAGTTTTTTCTTGCTAATTTTCTCCTAAATTCACTGATTGGAGATCTCATCTGCCAGATCTCTAGGAAATTGTCCTAGATTCCCTTCCTTGTTTGTCAGAATTTATCTTCCTCCCCCTTCCCAATATACACATTTGTAGTTCAGTGTGTATGTCTGTACATATATACACAACACTAAAACATGCACACATGGGACACCTGTCTGGCTTAGTTGGTAGAGCATGCAGCTCTCAATCTCAGGGTTGTAAGTTTGAGCCTCATGGTAGAGATCACTTAAAAATAAAATCTTTAAAAGTCCAAACCCACCAAAGTTCATATTCTGGAACTTTTTTTTTTTTTTTAAGATTTTATTGAGCCCAAGTGGGGTCTAGGGGGGATCTGGGAGGGAGGGAGAGGGAGAATTGGGCTCCCTGCTCAATGCCAGCCAGTCTCAGGAACCCCAGTATCATGACCTGAGCCAAAGGCAGACCCTTAACCAACTGAGCCACCCACGTGCCCCTGCACTTCTTTTTTACTGACATCGGTACCTGTTAGTGCTACCAAAAAAGGCAAAAAGCAAAAATTGTTCATTGTGTTTTGCAGCAAACTGTTAACATGTACCCTCGCAGGGAGAGTGGCAGTGCAAGGCGTCTTCCGTGAGAACGGCGCTCTGCATCCAACTGCCACACCTTTGAACTGTGTCTGTGATCATCTGTCTTTTATCTCAATATATTTTGTGCATCTGTTAGCAAGATGCATGCTGAGGTATCAGAAAGGACTAAGAAAGGTTATTTTGGGGGTCTGGGAATGTTCAAAAATTTTTCAGTATAAATTGTAATTTCTTCATTATGCCATTTTGGCTTATGAAAGGTTTCATAGGAAACGTCTACTTTCTGCTTTTCCAGATGGCAGGGGAAACCTGTACCTTGCTAATGATTTTTGTTTTTCCCACTGGGTAAAGAATTTTATCTTACTTAACTTGTTTATATTTAATCTTTCTGGCATTATGATACATTATAGGCATCCACGTGTTTCCATTCAATCTTGTGGTCACTTAGTTGCTACTGACTCAGACCAGCCAATCTACTAAAGGTGATAGGTCTTTCTTTATACCTCCAGTTCTTATATACCATCTCACTTTCTGTAAATTATTAGTATTTCCTTGATGCTGGTTTTGTTTGTTTGTTTGTTTGTTTGTTTGTTTGTTTAAGATTTTACTTAATTAAGAGGGAGGAAGAGGGACTCTGAAGCAGACTGGCACAGAGCCCTAGGGCTCCACCCCACAACCAAGAAGAGATCATGACCTGAGCTGAAACAGGAATGGGACGCTTGGCCAGCTGAGCCATCCAAGCACTTGTTCTTGGTGATGTCTTAAGAATTTTTCTCTCAGCATACATTAATCTTGAAACCTTGTTGGCTTTTCCTGGTTAAAAGTTTTTAATAATTCCCTTTCCCATATGGATTTTTTTTTTTTTAAGATTTTATTTATTTATTTGACAGACAGAGATCACAAGTAGGCAGAGAGGCAGGCAGAGAGAGAGAGGAGGAAGCAGGCTCTCTGCGGGGCAGACAGCCTGATGCGGGGCTCGATCCCAGGACCCTGGGATCATGACCTGAGCCAAAGGCAGAGGCTTTAACCCACTGAGCCACCCAGGCGCCCCTCCCATATGGATTATATAGTTGAGCTCCCTATTTAAGTGAATTCTGTTTCTAAAATTCTGTTTCCACATAATAAAAATCAATGTTCAAATCATACACCTCAGACACAAACTCAAGATGTGTAAGGACTCTTGCTCTTCAGCAACCTGAATGTACTAACCACAGTATACCAGCATTTACTTTTTAAAAGACTTGATGTTTAGGATACCTGGTTGGCTCAGATTATTAAGTCCTGGTATTGAGCCACGCATTGGGCTCCCTGCTTGGTTGGGAGCCTGCTTCACCCTCTCCTTCTGTTGCCCCTCCTGCTTGTGCTGTCTGTCTCTATAAAATAAACCTTTTCAAAAAATTTAAAAATTAGGGGCGCCTGAGTGGCTCAGGGCGTTAAAGCCTCTGCCTTTGGTTCAGGTCATAATCTCAGAGTCCTGGGCTCTCTCTGCTCGGCGCGGAGCCTGCTTCCCTTCCTCCCTCTCTCTGCCTGCCTCTATGCCTACTTGTGATCTCTGTCTGCCAAATTAATAAATAAAATCTTTTTTTTTTTAATTAAAAATGTTCATATTTATGGAGTGGAAGGATACATATAAATATGGTGGTTACCTCTTGAAAGGGGTGTGGTATAGGGCACCTGGGGGCTCAGCCATTAAGCATCTGCCTCCGTCCGGCTCAGGTCATGATCCCAGGAACCTGGGATTGAGCCTTACATTGGGCTCCCCGCTCAGTGGGGAACCTGCTTCTCCTTCACCCACTGCCCTTGCTGTGTCTCTGGCAAATAAATAAATAAAATCTTTTTTAAAAGGAGGGGTTGGTATAGTTTAAGAAGATAGTTTTGTTATTTGAATTGTCTGTTCAAGTGTTTGCCCATTTTTTAAATTACTATTATTATTATTTTAGAGCGACAGGGAGATCTTAAGTGCTGGAGCCCACACACAGGGCTCAATCCCATAACCCCAGGATCATGACCTGAGCTGAAGTCAAGAGTGGGACACTTTGAGCCACCCAGGTGCCCCAATATATGCCCATTTTGGGGTGGTTGTTTTCTTATTGTTAGAATTTTGAGAGTTCTTTATACATTCTAGACACATGTCCTATGTCAGGGGATTTGCAGATATTTACCCCTTACAGTTTGCCTTTGTTTTTTTCAATCTCTCAGTGTTTTTAGGAGAGCAGAAGCTTTTAATTTTGGTGAAATTGAGTTTGTCAGTTTTATTTATGTTATCATGCTTTTGGTATGGTATCTGAGAACTCTTTTACACCAATCTGAGAGAGCTTCTGTTTTCTTCCTAGAAAGTTCTAGTTGTATATTTTGGTGTATGATCACTTTGGCTTATGTATTTGGTATAAGTTATGATTTGGTTTTTGGTGTTTGTTTTTGCATGTAGGTGTCCCAATTGTCCCAGCATCAATTGTGAAAAAGTACTGTCCTTCTCCACTGATTTACTTTTCATTTTTTCAATTGACTATTTTTTGTCTCTTTTTAGACTTCCTCTGTTCCATTAATGTCTATTACATGACCTTTTAAGATTTTATTTATTTATTTGACAGAGATCACAAGTAGGCAGAGAGGTAGAGAGAGAGGAGGGAAGTAGGCTCCCAGCCAAGCAGAGAGCCCGATGCGGGGCTCGATCCCAGGTCCCTGGAATCATGACCTGAATTGAAGGCAGAGGCTTTAACCACTGAGCCACCCAGGCGCCCCTATTATATGACCTTTAGATCTATAGTAAGTCTTTAGACCAGATGGTGTGGGCTGTGTCTTCTAACTTACTCAAAATTGTTTGGGCTATTCTAATTCCTTTTCCCCTATAAATTTTAGAAATCGTTTGTTGATTTCCTACCACCCCCAAAAAGCATGTTGCAAACTGATTTTTACATTGTATTTAGAGATCAGGTTAGGGAGAATTGACAGTACTGTCTTCTAATAAGGTTATGAAGTTCATTGTTGGTATCACCAGTATTTTATAATTTTCATTTTGCCTAAGTATTCCTGTTTTTGATACCATTTTAAATGGTACATGATCCTTATTTTATAGATGAGGAACTTAACTTGCCCAAGGTGACACAATTATATGAAAAAGCTCATCTGAAACCTACAAGGGCTTTAAACTGCTATCCTGGTTTTAATTAGGATGTTAGTTTTCTTATTCTGAAGTGGTTTTCAGTAGCGGTAGAGAGAAGCCCTTCTTTTATTAAGAAAAATCCTGTAACAGGGCCACCTGGGTGGCTCATTGGTTAAATGACTAGCTTTGACTCAGATTCTGGGGTCCTTGGATTGAGTCCCACATCAGACTCCCTCTGCTCTTCGGGGAGCAGGCTTCTCCCTCTCCCTGCCACTCCCCCTGCTTGTACTGGCTCTCTGTCAAATAAAATAATAAAATCTTTTTTTTAAAAAGTCCTATTACAATGCTTCCATTAAAAAAAAGTTCGGGGCACCTGGGTGGCTCAGTCATTAAGTGTCTGCCTTCAGCTCAGGTCCTGATCCCAGGGTCCTGGGATTGAGCCCCACATCAGTATCCCAGCTCGGCGGGAAGCCTGCTTCTCTCTCCCACTTCCCCTGCTCGTGTTCCCTCTCCCGCTGTGTCTTTGTCAGATAAATAAATAAAACCTGTGGCTCAGCGGGTTGGGCCTCTGCCTTCGGCTCGGGTCATGGTTTTGGGGTCCTGGGATCGAGTCCCGCATCGGGCTCTCTGCTCGGCGGGGAGCCTGCTTCCCTCTCTCTCTCTGCCTGCCTCTCCGTCTACTTGTGATTTCTGTCAAATAAATAAATAAAATCTTAAAAAAAAAAAATTAATCCCCCAGAAGTTACGTATTTTCTGAGTTTTCGCATTTACAGATCTGTCCAAATCATAAACCACGTTCACCATTAGAAGCCCCCAATGGATACAGTTGTGATCCAGTGTTTGAGAGTCCGTGCTCACAAGCAGAGGGAGAAAGGATCCAAACAAGCTCCACCCTCAAAAGCCAGCTTGATCTCCTGACCCTGAGGATCATGACCTGAACCAAAGTCAAGAGTTGCTGCTTAAATGACTGAGCCACCCAGGCTGTCTCCTTGACATTTTTTAAAAGTATGCCTTATCCTCCAGTTAACTAGGATTATTTCAATTTTTATTATGACTTCAGTTTTTTTAAAAATGTAACTTTAAGCATTTCAGTGCCTACTGTGTGACTGCTCTAACCCAGTGGAGATACAGAGACATGATTTTCGAATAACTCCCATGGGTAGGGGAGGAGGGCAAACTTAATTTATTAATTATTTAATTTGTTAAATTGGATTTAAATAATTTATTATAGTGAATTTATTAATTACCATTTATTATAATTTATTATAGTGAACACCATAATAAATGCATACTTTGGTAGAACAAAGGCTTTACTTGGTGAGGATTAAGAATAGCTGCACTCATGCACACTTG
The DNA here is from genome assembly GCF_964662115.1 of Mustela nivalis. NCBI lineage: Eukaryota > Metazoa > Chordata > Mammalia > Carnivora > Mustelidae > Mustela > Mustela nivalis. Next base: position 41,670,704 of record NC_139025.1, read on the forward strand.
ATATTTTAAACTTCCCTTTTTAAAAAGAAAATAGTTGTGGCTCAGTTGGTTGGGCAGCTGCTTTTGGCTCCGGTCATGATCCTGGAGTGATGGGATCAAGTCCCACATCTGTATCCCTGCTCTCCCCAGGGGTGGGGGGTGGTTTGCTTCTCCCTCCTGACTTCTCCCCTTTCATGCTCTCTCTCTCTGTCATTCTGTCTCCCAAATGGATAAATAAAATCTTAAAAATATAAAAGAAATAGTTTGACAGCTTTTATGGGAAACACATAAAGGACTGAGAGGGAGAATCAGATAATCATTTTAGAAAGCTTTCTTTGGCAGGTGGTGGAAGTCCTTAGGAAAAACTACTTAATAATCTAGGCATTGCAGATACAATATAGATAATGGTAGAGTAAAGGAAAGTAAAATAAAATAAGAGATCAAGTCTGGGTTCCATTTCCAAAGGTCAGAAATTCAGTAGAGAAATAATACCTGATTGAGTGTTCTACATTAAGACTTGATTTTCATTTGTGGATTTACTCTTAGTTTCTTAATAGCATTTGGTAAGTGGGTGTTTTTGCAAATTGAGAAGAAAATGTTAATTCATAATCTTAATTTGAAGATCAAAAGATATTGATGACCTACAACTTGATTTTTGTCATTTTCAGATCTCTGTATGAATAATGGAAGTAGAAGCAAGTGGATAGGCTTATCATGTAAGTGCTTTAATAGTCCTAAATATATTTTATTATTTGTAATCTCTAAACCAAAAATTTATTCTTTAAAACACTTTTGATTTCTCTTTTTTTAGGTAACAATATCAGGAAGGTTTATAATAATAAGGTACTGGAGCAGGAGAGGGATAAGCAGGGTCCATGCTCACAGGGAACTAGGTACAGGGCTTGATCCCAGGACCCTGAGAAGATGATCTGAGCCGAAGGCAGATGCCTAACTGACTGAGCTTCCCAGGTACCCCGGTACTGTATCTTTCCTGGAAATAAATTTGTAGTGTTTTGGGGTTTTTTTGTTTTGTTTTTGTTTTGTCAGAGGTAGAGCATAAGCAGGAGGAGCAGCAGGCAGAGGGAGAAGCAGGCTACCTGCTAAGCAAGTAGCCCAGCAGGACTTGATCCTAGGAACTTGGGATTATGACCTGAGCCTAAGGCAGATGTTTAATTGACTGAGCCACCCAGGTGTTGTGTCCCTATAGTCTTATCAAAGTAAAATGTACCAGCCTCCCCCACCACCTCCTGAGGCTAAATGTATTGCTACAGTGCAGTTAAAGGTGCCCCCAATGTTAAATTTAAATTATTAATCCCCATATAGAATACATATATAAGACAACTGCTTTGTAATAGTTAAAGAACCAAGTGTATCTGGTTATACAGTTTTAGATTTATGTGATGTTATGGCATCTATAGTTTCATATCTGTTTAAACTTAGGTTTATTGCTGTCTGTTCTTGTAAGGCACTGTAAGTTATACTGTTGTGAATTTTTTTCTTTTTTTAAGATGTGCCCAACTTGGGATGTGAATTCACAGCCCTGAAGTGTAGAGTCACATGCTCTACCACCTGAGCCAGGCAGTGCCCTATACTGATGTGAATTTAAAAACAAATATATTCACAGCATAATAGAATATTTATGTGCCATTCATAGTTTGGAAATGTATAGAATGGCCATTAGATTGGCTTAGGGATAGTCAGCTTATTGATTAGGTGTATAGATAGATCCAATTTAATACTGTTTAGGTGTTTGTCATTCCTAGTTAAATGTGTAAATTGTAAAATGTAGTGTGTAATTTTACATAAAAGCCATGATAATGAGATAATAGTTTTACGTTGTTTGTATAGTAGTTAGCTATTCATGTATAATGATTTGCTATTTGAACTTCACAGATGTTCAAAGTCCAGCAGTATCCTGCTGCCAAACTCAGTGAGTAGATTACCTTCTTAGGAAAACAGCAGTTGGAGTGATACTGGCATGAGCCCAGTAAAGGGTGTGTATACCTGACATACTTGGCCTAAGTTACAAACTGTTTCTTCTTCTCTGAGTACTGCCGTCAGGTTATGATAGTTCTTGGTGGCCTCAATACTGATTATATTCTAACTTCTTACATTGCATAAATTATGGGTACTTTCATTGAACTCTACAGACCATGAAATTTTTGAAGTGACAGAAGAGAGACTTTCTGGATCCTTAAATCCACTCTTCACCAAAATGAAAGGGGGAATAAATTCACCAACCTTCTCCAACCTAAAACATCTTTCTTGGATGTCACACTTAAAAGTTAGCTGTGGCTGGGGCACATGGGTGGCTCAGTGGTTTAAAGCCTCTGTCTTCAGCTCAGGTCGTGATTGCAGGGTCCTGGGATAGAGCCCCACATCGCATCGGGCTCTCTGCTCAGCGGGGAGCCTGCTTCTGCCCCCCACCCCCGCCTGCCTCTCTGCCTACTTGTAATCTCTGTCAAATAAATAAATTAAAAATCTTAAAAAAAAAAAATAAAGGTTAGCTGTGGCTGATGACCAGCTATCATTTCACTAAATACAAAACTGGGTAATGGCATCAAGTAATACTTACTGAGTTGGTAGGGACTTAACTGCACAAAACCAACAATAAGTGATCTTTACATTCTAGGTGAATGATGAATGGAGCTTTGAATTAATGATTCCAAAGCTGCTTTTTTACAGTATCTTCAGTAAGCATAAACCTTCATTTTAATACCAAGTAAATAAATATGTACTCAAATATTCCCACCAACTTCAATTGTTACAAGACAAAAATTTAATGAAAATTGGTAGATAATCCACAGGGCTAAAGAGTTATTACATGGGACTGTATTAGAAATTTAAAATAGGTGCTGAAATGTTACATATTATCATCATCTGATTCATCTTCTTCCTTCAATGATTCCTGTTAAGAGAAAGTGTTTAAAATCAATTTTTAATATTGTTACAACCTGAATCTATTAAGCACTTGTCACTGAAAATTCTTTATAACTGAAGATGAACAATGACTTAACCTACCCAAGGAAAGAAAAGGGTAATTAAGTGCATCTTATTCTAATAATCAACTGACTATATTCTTGATAGAACACACAATATGAAATATTCTTGCTTCAATATGAAACAATATGAAAGCATTAAATGTCCTGAAAAATCCTTAACCATTTTCACATACAACATTTTTGTAACCAGGGCAACCCTATCCCCACTGAAGATAAGCCAGAAAATTTCTAACCTTTGTTCAGTTCAACTCTTAAGTGTTATTTAACAGAAATCAACCAAGTTCCTTTATTATTCAACACTTACTTTCCTACCTTTAGCTAGAATTGTCACATGCTGTAGCTTACCTTTGCATATTTCTCTGCCTCTTCCTTTATATCTTTGGGAACAATTTCATGTCTTCCTTTAGTTACTGCAAATTAAGCCAGATTTTTAAATGAATTAGAAATGACGACTACATTGTGATTTCCAACACAATTAACTACCCAATCCATAGGTATAATCCATCTAGTGTTAAAAATTGTTGGGGCGCCTGGGTGGCTCAGTCGTTAAGTGTCTGCCTTCAGCTCAGGTCGTGATCCCAGAGTCCTGGGATCAAGCCCTGCATTGGGCTCTCTCCCTCTCCCATTCCCCCTGCTTGTGTTCCCTCTCTCGCTGTGTCTCTCTGTCAAATAAATAAATAAAATCTTTTTAAAAAAAAATTGTACTGTAATACAACAAGCTCAGAAGTCTTTTGTGTTTTCTCCACGTAAGATTAAATCTATCCAAATTTAGCTCTTAAGAAAACAAGTAAATTATACAATGATTTATCCTGATGCTATGATAAATTCTGAGCATTGTGCAGCATGATTAATTTTTAAATTAATTAATTTTTGAAACCCCATCCATGGTTAATATTGCAAGAAAAAAATGGTGATTCTCAGTAAATGGATGCTTCAGAAAGTACATTAGTCAATTAAGCAGAACTTCCCCTTCAAAAATAACTACCTTGTAAATTTGTTCTGGACTGCTTTATATTAGAAAGGCACTGAGTGGTAAAACATACTTCGATACTACCCACTGCGCTTGAACTTATGCATGTTTCATGACTCAGCAATTCGACTCTTAGGTATATTTCCAAAGAAATGCTACATTTGTGTACCAAAATTATTACACAAGACATCTACAGCTACACTATAGTTAAAAATGAAAGAGCCCAACTAACCAGCATCAGAAGAAATGAATAAATTGTGTGGTATTTGGACAACAAAATACTATAAAGCAAGGCAAATGAACAAATACTGTACACCACACATGACTTACACAAATAATGCTTAAGTAAATCAGGGATAAAAGAATATATATACTATGTACATATATATACTGTATAATTCACTCACATAAAATTGAATAGGCAAAACTATGAGTTAGAATTCAGAGTAGTGGTTACATTTGGGGACAAGCTACAGAACTATAGATTCAAAGAATCTAAGGGAACTGGTCTCTTTTTGACCAGAGAGCGAACAGTGATTACATGAGAATATCCATGTTGTGACAGTTCATCAATTCAGCTGTTCTTTACGTACTTTTCTATACATACATGTCATTACCAAATTATTTTTAATTTTTAAAAAGGAAAAATGCCCCCCAATTTTAAATTGTTTGATACAGATGACTCAGAGCAAATAAATGTACAAAAATAACTTACTTTCACCAACCCAGCTGAGCTCTAGTTCAAAAGCTTTATCCTTAACTTCATCATGTACTATGTAAATTCTAGAACACAAAAGGGAAAATTAACATTTACTTGGTCATTACAAACATGTACCCAGTCAGCACAAATTAAAACACCCATCCCTAACACAAATATTTATAAAATTTATAGACACATTACAGTTTATATTTAGGAACACTCCCTAGAAAAGACAATATAGGCTGAGTGGCTCAGTCAGTTCAGCATCAGACTCCTGATTCTGGCTCAGGTCGTAATCCTCAGGGTCATAGGATAGATGGGCTCCATACTCAGCACCAGGACTTAAGAGTCTCCCTCTACCCCCAGACCTTCCCCTACTCTCCCTCTTGCTCTGTTTCTAAAATAAATTAAGTCTTTAAAAAGAAAAGACAATACACAGAGATGGATATAAAATTAAATACTTCAAAGGAGTGTTTACAACCTACTTTGTTTGATAGTGTTGTATTGTAGACACACAACTCAAAAAGATACCTCAAAAGGAACACAGATTCAAATGGGAAAAGGCCATTATTACAACTGTATCTTTTCAGGATATTTGTTTATTCCTTTCAGTAAATGATTTTTAAAACAAATTATTGGCTTGCAATTATTAGAGGTCTCTTCAATCTGAAGCTTCTTAGCAGGTATCTTTTTAAACCCCTTATCCATTTTATAAGAACTATATGCCCCTTAACCTGGGCTTCAAATTATAATACATGCCAAACTGTAATTTAAAAAAAAAAAAAAAAAAAAAAAGGGAGGCATTGGGATCGAGCCCCATATTGGGCTCTCTGCTCAGCAGGTAGCCTGCTTCCCCCCTCTCTGCTTGCCTCTCTGCCCTGATCTCTGTCAGATAAATAAATAAAATCCCTTTAAAAAAAAAAGAGGCACTGTCACAACATTAAAAGTACCAGAGCAAAGCTTTCTTATTTTACCTTTCCTAACATTTTCACACACTTTACTTTGGAGGATATTTTTAAAGCCTTGCTATAGAACAAGAAAGCTTCTTAATTTTCTAGACTAAGTAAAAGATACACAGTGCTCCATTTTATTAAATGATAAGGGAAAGGTTTTCCTACATGGAACTAATTAGTGTCTACTGTTACATCTAAACATAGAAGGGTGTGGTAAGGGCTGATTTCCAGAAGCACTCCTCAGTGCAGGAAATGGAATTTATCACATTTAAACTGTTGTACAGGGGTACCTGGGTAGCTCAGTTGAGCATCCAACCTGTTTTCCACTCAGGTCATGAATACAGGGTTGTGAGACTGAGCAAGTTGGGCTCTGCACTGGGTGTGCAGCCTTGCATAGGATTCTCTCTGTCCCTCTACCTCTGCTCTGTTCCTCTCTTAATAAAAAATAGTACTAATAAGCTGCTGTACAACTCAGTGAGGATTCTTTATCTTCCAAATGGTTCTACTGTAAGATAATTCCCAGAGCTCCTCATGTTAAGTGACAATCACAGAATAGGTTCTGCTGCTTCACAACTGGAAAGAGAAGAAAGGTCTCTTGGTCAAACAGGGGTAGGGAGGAGATAATATGGCAGCAGCAAGAATGGTGACAAAATCATAAAACACTTAAGCATGTTATTGCAACTATCAGTTTTAGAAGATATTAAGAATACCACTTAAATATGTAATGGAGCCTGTAGGACTTTATTTTTCTCGCATGAATTATAAAACCTGAGACATCTGCACAAACTACTGCCTAGACCATGTCAATTTTGTTCTAATGTGGAATAGTGTGTTTATTATTTTTAAATCTGAAAAGCTGGCCGCAAAACTAGCGTTTTACTGGATTTTTTTTTTTTTAAATACCCCATGCCTACATTCTTTGATCTGGAAGAATCATGAATTCTGAAGCATTCCACTCAGGTTTATGGACTTAGTTGATACATACTGTAGTCACACAAGCATTCTACACTAAGTACCTGTATGTAACATGAACCACTTCAGGGTTTCTTAAAGCTGTTCTTAAATGACTCTTTTTTTTTTTTAAGATTTTTTTTTTTTTTTTAATTTATTTGACAGACAGAGATCACAAGCAGGCAGAGAGGCAGGCAGAGAGAGAGGGGAGGAAGCAGGCTCTCTGCAGAGCAGAGAGCCCGATGCGGGGCTCGATCCCAGGACCCTGGGATCATGACCTGAGCCGAAGGCAGAGGCTTTAACCCACTGAGCCACCCAGGCGCCCCAAAGCTGTTCTTAAATGTACTGAAATACTCTTCTCATCTTCTTAGAAAAGCCTTTATGATTAACATACTTGCCCCCCCAAAAACTGACTGTATAAAGGAGCCAGCTTCATGTGTAGAAATAACTGTCAACCTAAAATAAAGTTTGTAAACCAAATTCCTATTATTGGGACTTCTGAGATTTGAGAAAGTAGGAACTAGCAAATGAAGCTCCTAGAGGTCCACACTGTATCCTCCTACTCTTGAATTCTTTTACCTACATAGTTCTGTCAAAAGCTGTTTTTTCACATCCCGTTCACTGGCATTTGAAATGTGAGTATTCTCCTTACTGAGATTTTTTAGAACGTTAAACTCAACTTCTAAAAATCTGGCATGACATTATTTCAAAATAAAACAGGCCTTTAGAATTAATGTATAAGGTTAAATGAAATAGTTTTGTTAATGATAATTAAAATTCCAGCTTACATTTTTGCAACTTCTTTAACAACATCACGGCAGGTCATTTCTTTCATCTATAAAAAATAAAATATTGAGTCATGAGTCAAAAGAAGAACTTTCCACTTACATTAACTATTTTCAGATTCAGATTTTATTTATTTATTTGACAGAAATCACAAGTAGATGGAGAGGCAGGCAGAGAGAGAGAGAGAGGGAAGCAGGCTCCCTGCTGAGCAGAGAGCCTGATGCGGGACTTGATCCCAGGACCCTGAGATCATGACCTGAGCCGAAGGCAGCGGCCCAACCCACTGAGCCACCCAGGCGCCCTATTTTCAGATTCTTTACACAACTATCAATAACCCATACTTTTGACATAGGGTCTCAGACAAAAAATCAAAACCACAATACTGTATTAAGAATACCAGTCTTGGGGCACCTGGGCGGCTCAGTGGGTTCAAGCCTCTGCTTTCAGCTCTCTTCATGATCCCAGGGTCCTGGGATTGAACCCCACATGGCGCTCTGCTCAGCAGGGAGCCTGCTTCCCCCACCCCCCCAACCCCTCTCTCCCTACTTGTGATCTTTTGTCTGGCAAATAAGTAAATAAAATCTTAAAAAAGAATACCAGTCTTGTCAGGAAATACACAAACCTAGTATGTGGGACTAACTACAAAAACAATTGACATGGGCTTCAAAAAATTAGTACTGGTGGCTCAGGTCCAAATCTGGTTTCGGCTCGGGCGGTGATCTCAAGTTGGTGAAATCAAGCCCCGAGTCGGGCTCTGCGCTCAGAGCCAGCTTGAGATCTCCCTTTCCCTGAAAAAATAAACTGGTACTGGGAGAAGGGTAAGACTTACTTGTTTTTGAGAGAGAAAGGGGAAGGGAGAGCAGGTGTTGGGAGGGGAAGGGCAGAGGGAGAAGCAGACTCCCTGCTGGGCAAAGAGCCTGACACAGGACTCCCTCAGTCTAGCACCCTGGGATCATGACCTGAGCTGAAGGCAGATGCTTAACCAACTGAGTTACCCAAGCACCACCCTCCTTTAAGATAAGACTTAAAATAGAAGAGATATAATTGAAATTCGAATGAGATATAGAAGAGATATAATTGAAATTCGAAGTGTTAGTCTTAATTATATCATGGTTTGAAAAAGTTACAAAATGACACTTGAGAATACTGAGGCAGTTGGTAGACTAAATATCTGATATCTTAGGTGTGATAATGATAATCTACAGAGATGAACACTGAGGCATTTAGGGATATAGTGTCACTGTAACTGTTTCAAATAGTTCAGGAAAAAACAAATGGATAAAACTGGAAAATAGGGTGGGAAGTGGAAGAGGGCCTGGTGGTGGGTATTAAGGAGGGCACGTATTGCATGGAGCACTGGCTGTGTCTTGGAACACTGAAAAAATAAAATTAAAAACAAATAAAAACAGGAAAATAACTTCAATGTACACGGAGATAGTTGTGTTATCTTTTCTGATGTTTACATTTTTTCATGTTAATTTGGGGGTGAAGTAAAAGGTACCTTCATACCTTTCCCCTTATAGGCATAGATTCCCCAATATCTCTTCATATTTTTCCCTTTATAGTTAAGATGTATGGTGAGTGAATTAATGTTATAATAAAGGCAAATTTAAGCAAACTTTTTGAAAAAGCCTATTTTTCTTTAGATTTAGTTTTTTTGAGAAAGAGCACAGGAGTGCGGGGAAGGAGCAAACTAAGATAATCTCCAGGCCGACTGAATATGGAACCCAAATTGGGGCTTGTTCTCACTATCCAGGAGATCATGACCTAAGCCAAAACCAAGAGTTGGACGCTTAACTGACTGAGCCACCCCAGCACCCTGAAAAAGCGTTTTTTTTTTTTTTTTAAGATTTTATTTACTTATTTGACAGACAGAGACTACAAGTAGGCAGAGAGGCAGAGAGAGAGGAGGAAGCAGGCTCTCCGAGGAGCAGAGAGCCCGATGCGGGGCTCGATCCCAGGACCCTGAGATCATGACCTGAGCCGAAGGCAGAGACCTTAACCCACTGAGCCACCCAGGCGCCCCTGAAAAAGCGTATTTTAAATGACAATTATATTTTCATATATGTTCATGAAATTTTTATTTCATAACATAACATTCTTCATAAGCAACATCAGAAGAAAAGCCAGAGCAATGACGTAGAATGCAGTCTGGCAAACTCCTTTCTATACAGAGCCATATGGTCCATATGGTCTTTGGTCTCTGTTCCAACTATTAAACAATACTTTCGTAGTGTGAAAGCAGCCAGGGACTGACTGTGACGGTGTTCCAATAAAACTTTAGAAAGAAGACAGCGTTCCATAGTTTGCTGACCTCTGATTTAGAGCATGTTTTTGTCATTAAGTATACATACATGTTCCTCAATTAAAGCAATGTTTCTCCATTCTTAGCTAGGATTTGTTAGTATTCCTGTATCTTGTTAGGATTTAACCTCAGAAAGACAGAAGGATAGATACTCTAAATACTGTATTTTCAAGTGTATGTATACACACACACACACGCATGCCTTTAAGTGAAGTTTCTGATAAGCAAGAGTGAGCAAATACTGTTTCAACATTAAGTTGATCAATTTGGCTGAAAAGGAAATCACATTAAAGCAAAACTTTTTACACTAATAAATTATGGTTCTTGGGGGAACAAAGAGTGCGTAGCAATAACAGGTTTTATGCCTTACCAAGATAGGAACAAAGGAAATAGAAGCACCATGACACAGATTGCACAGACAAAAGCTGTGATCCAAAGAAATGAAATAGTGAAATACCAGAATTCTCACACTAAGGCTCACAGAGCTCCCTCCATGAACGGGCCTCAAGCACTGAAATTATTTATTATTTTTTAAAGTAGACTCCATGTCTAGTGTGGAGTTCAGTCTGGGGCTTGAATTTATGATTTTGAGATCAAGACCTGAGCCAAGATCAAGAGTCAGATGCTTAATTGACTGAGCCACCCTTGTGCCCCAAGGATTATGAAATTATATGAAAATTTCCATATGTACTTTTCTGGATTAATAGGTTTATCAGTAGCTGTAATTATAAATGGCTCTATGACACAACTCTTACAGGTATCATATATATGTACACACACACACACACACACACATATATATATATATATATATATATATATATATATATATATATGAAATTCTCCAGATTTCTTAGTTTCTAAATTCAGAAAACTCTGCTCAGAACAGCAAACCACACTCTATGAATCCTTAAACAAAACGGTTTCATTTGTGGTGATAAGATTTCACTACATGAGGATGATATTACAGGAAAATTCAAGAATTAAAATTACCTGAAGTTTTTCTATTTCTGTCTTTGCAGCTTGCCTGGCTTTGCCAATGGCACAACCCCAATAACCCTATTTTTAAAAAAACACACCAAAAATTACAGATATCATTCAATTAAATTGATATACTATCCTAAAATCATTAGTGGCTAAGACTGTCTATTTAAAGATTAACAAAAGGATGCTGAATGACTTTCAAAAGTAAGTACAGAGAAATACAAAACATCTAATGAACACCAGGGGGTTCAAAAAAAATTCTAGAATAATGTGGCTTATTTTTAATAGAGGTTCTATACAAGAAAAATTAACATCATTACATATTCTACTTCATAACCTAAATATGTTTTTGAGGTTAGGAATGGAAAAACGTTTAGCATTATGACAAAAAGAAATTGAGATAATTCAATACTCTAAACCATTTATTATACTGAAAAAGTTTTTTAAATGAAAGGATTCCCATTTGTATTTATATATAATAACAAAATATAAAGTCTTTTTTGTAATTTGTAAAAACCATAAATATCTCAGAAGAGACATAAGTAAAGATGCAAGAAATCCCATTTAAAATCATTTTTTTTAAAGGAAGGTTTTAGTTTTAGGACATTGTTAGTATTTATCCCAATAAAGGAAATACCACATCTTGAAATGCAGTTTCTGTAAACAGCACACTGAAAGCAATAAATCTTTCCACTGCCTCATATTTATAGGCTATTATTAATGATAAATAAGAAACTATTACTTTCCTTGAATTAATTTTAAAGAAACTTTATATAATCCAAATACACGGTTTACATGCTAATGAGATACCATTAAACTAAAAATAGAAATTCATGATTTAAAATTACTCACATATGAAACTCCTGATGGGTCAATCATGTAGAGCTGTGCACCATCATTCACACTGTAAGACCCTAACATGAAACTGCATGAAAGTAATAGTTTAAACCATGGTCCTTAATACCATAAAAATATTAAAAATTCAGTAAACATACAATACCTTCTAAGATAAACTAATACACATAACTCATAATAAACACTTTGATCAGGTAATTTCAATAAAGACTAGTACATACTTGAAACTGTTCAAAATTTATATGGCTTTCTTTAGTATTAAATTTGCTGATGAAACTTTCCTGGGAACACAGCAGTGAAGACAAAGAAGTAATGACAGATGGAAAACCAATGAGAAGGCCCAACAGGTGAAGGCATACACATGAAAAAGCCAAGATAACAAAACTAAGAGGGATACATTTAATCTGCCTCAAACTCTTATTACACCCCTCATTCTTTCTTGAGTATTCCCCAATATTCCTCCAGTTCTTTTTCTACAGTAATCCAAACTGATTTAATATATTTTTATATGCTCAACAAATTAAAATTAGGCTGTTAATCACATAAATCAGTCATTTTCTGAAACTGTGATTTAGTTTACCCTCGAAGTAGAAAAGAAACCAGCTTCATCTTATGTATCAGTTCATGTACAGACTACCATAACACCCAGCTGTCCAGTTCTTAGCCCTACAATCATTTCCTTCCATATTCCATAAAACTTATCTTTCAGAATATATATCTGGTTTTAATTTAAAAACCCTTCAATGTTTTCCTTGGTATGGAACAAAGACTTCTGTATGGCCTTTCCCTTTCCTACATCTTCAGTACCCCTCCTGCACACCAACAAATCCTGACTACCTCAGCATTACCTGAAATGCCCAGGTAGTTTAATACCCTTTTCATGAAATACTCTTACCATTCCACCTACATCTCACATTCTTTTCCTTGCCATCTCTCCAAGGAAGCAGCCATTCCTTAAGTGGTGCTGGGCCCACTATAGTCAGTGTATATCCTATCACCTATAAAGCTATCAATGAAAACATACTCCTGTGTCCTGTCCTCTCACAAATATCTATGACTAACTCATAGTATATGTTCAATATTTACTGAAAAAGTTCTCCACTATTCTTACTCTGATGAATTCAGAGCGTTCAAAGGTTAAAAGAAGTGGAAAAGCATTCTATGAAGTCTGAAAGCAAAGTGTTTCAACGTAATTTAAATGAGAACCTTAAGAACAACAATATAAAAAATGTCTGCAGGCCTAACTTACTGGCTAAAACGGGTTTTCTCTAACATCTGTCCTCAGTAATTTAAATATGACTGATTGTAAACAACTGAAAGGCAGGACTATAGATGATAAACTTTCTATAGCCTTTTAACAGTGGCAAGCAATCAGATATTAGTAAATGTTTTACTTTGATCAAAAAGGACTATTTCTTGGGACGCCTGGGTGGCTCAGTGGGTTAAGCCGCTGCCTTCGGCTCAGGTCATGATCTCAGGGTCCTGGGATCGAGTCCCGCATCGGGCTCTCTGCTCAGCAGGGAGCCTGCTTCCCCCTCTCTCTCTGCCTGCCTCTATGCCTACTTGTGATCTCTCTCTGTCAAATAAATAAAAATAAAATCTTAAAAAAAAAAAAAAAGGACTATTTCTTTAATGTTACAAACTAAACATGTCTTTTTAGGAACATCTAGAGTGATGATAGGTCTCTGAGCCCTATGTAAATATTTACATGTGTCTTGACTCAATCGAATCTCAGCTTTCCCCCCAAAATAAAAATACCAGCACTTCATCAATTAAGAGCATTGCACCTAACTGCTTAAAGTAAGTGTAGCCGATGGAAATTAAGGAGAAAACTGAAATCTCCCTTTAGTTGGCTACCTTCTAATGTCAAAAGAGAATATATTTAAAGTCAGTTTGTTGTATCCTGAGAATGCTGGGGTCTGACACCAGAGAATTTTTTTTCTGGTTTTACTGAGAAATTACCAACATGCATCACTTACCATGTAAAGCATGATGGTCTGATTTACATGTATTGTGAAATGCTAACAACAGGTTTAGTGACATCCATCCTCTCATAAAATAAAATAAAAAAGAGAAAAAAACTTTTCTCCTTGTGACGAAAATTCTTAGAATGTACTCAGCAACCTTCCCGTAAGTCACACTGCATTGTTACCTATAGTCATCATACTGTACATTACATCTCTAACACTTAATTTGAACCTTTATACCTTTTGACCATTTTCTTCCAGAGAATGTATGATAATCAGATTAACGTTATTACTAGGAGTTCTCTGTTTTATTATCACTTCAAATCTGTAGAGTCTTTTTCACTATTCAAAGTTTTTTGTTTTGATGTACACAGTTTTATTTTATCATTGCCCTAATACTTCTTGGTGATAGCTCACACTTCTAAGGGTATAAAAAGCTAAGAAACTGGGGAAAACAGTATAGATCTGACTGAATCTCACAAAATTTCATACCTGCAGCCAAAAGGTCGAACAGCACTGTAGAGTGTATACGCATGTACATACATGGCCACTCTGTCTGCAAGATGCTATGAGGGGAAGAAACAAAAGAGCTTATCAGCAAATTTCTACTACTATTCAAAAGGCTCAACATATTATCAACTTACTTTTAATGGAATGTTATAGCCAAAATTAGATCTAAAGTTGGAAGCTTCTTCTCTTGCAATGTCTGCTAACGAACGAGCATCTGCCAACAAACCCGCTACTGCCTGGAAGAAAGTACGTACCATTAGTAGATAAATACATTCCTATCACAAATCAAGGAAAGTGTGTAATTACTGTAGGCTTAATATTTTAACAAGCATCACCACTAAAAATAATTTGACTTAAAGCTCTTTATAAGGCATTCTGGCATTCTGATTGGGTGGGATCAAAATAAAAGTATGGAATTAAAATTCAGAAATTTACCATGTGTGATTTCATTGTTTGCTGAATGATGACATTTACAAGGAATATTTCTATAATTCTTCATGTATCCCAGTTTACCAATTCACTATAAATAGGCAACAACCAGAATAGATCAGGACTGATCTCTATTTAAAGCAGTTCTATGTTCAAATTACTGAAAGTTTTGGTCTAAAAGGCACAACCTCAAATCTTTTTCAGCTTATTGACTATTATAAACTCCGGTGACAAACCATACATCTTCCAAGACTGATAGCTTACAACTACAGTTTCCAAACCATGTGCTGAGAGATGCTAGGGCACTATAGTGAACTAGTTACAAAACATTTGGAATTTGGGGGATACAGTTGTTGAAGTAGTTCACAGTTTCAACATTAGATCATTCTGTATTCCTTATAATGCCATTGTATTGTTGAGCACTTGGGTTGCTATGATAAAAAGGTAAGTACCACACAAAAATGCATGTGGAACAGGAAATGGAGGGGAGAGACACACATAATCTGATTCCAAAGTTTAGGAAGTTGTGCAGTGCACATTAGGAAGTTTGATTATTTAAAAATAAAAATATTTTTCTATAATTGTATGTGTATTTTTTCTCTTACAGCTACTAAGTTTTTAGAACATAAACACCAAGTTATTGAGACCTAAATGCATAATCCAAACCATTCAGTACTTCTTTTGGTGCAGGAAAGCAATTAAAAAAAATATTACTGAAACACTTAGTCCTGGGAATCAAGAAAGTCCAGAAACCACCTGCTTAGGAAATTTACAGAATTTAAAAGTAAGTGATATCAGAATGACATTTTTTCCAGTGCTATTAGTAGTAGTATTGATGAAAATTTCTAATACATAGTATTTATCACATGCTAAGCATTCTAGTAATTTTTAACCTTGTAACAACTGTTACGAGGTAGGTCCTATTTACCCTACTTCTGAGGTGAGGCGGCTATGTTTAGAGTAACTTCCCTAAAGTTACCCAGCCAGTAAATTTCACCGTTTAAAGAATCTTCTATTGCTTTGTAGAAAGCTTACTGTGAAGTCCAATAATCCTCAAACCACTTGTGACAACTGTGGAGACAGAATATTAACCCTTCATTATCTCCAACCCTCTTCTACAGGTGATGTTTTGCCATTCCAGCTATAAGGAATGGCATCAGTTTCCTGGCTTTAAATAACAAACATAACAAATTTGAAATTTCTAAGACAAAGTTTTCCCATCACTAAAGTACCTTTAAGCATACATGATTTTTTTCAAAATATACTTACCTAAAGTTTGTTTTTATTAAGTGAAAGAATGTATAATTCACTAGTTCCCTCCTAGCAGCTGGGTTACAATCTGGCAAGTTTTATCAAAGCACACCAGTTTCACATTGTGTATCAACTAAAATTCTAAAAATAAATAAATACAGTGGTCCAAAATGACAGAAGAAAAGCCGTGTCAGTTTCACTGGCAATAACAAATTTGTTCTAGAGAGAATATATTTTCGGGGAAAAAAAATTATCTATAGCTTTATAGTTTATTGCTTATATTTTATTGGTCCTTTGGTGTTCGTGTGTAACACATCTCATTTATAAATATAAAAAATAAGTGCAGAATAAGTGGGACCTATATGATCTCACCCTGCAGAGTAGACTCTGAAATAACATGCAGACCATGCAGACCCAAGTCTGATCCCATTTTATTTCTTTACCAGCTGTGATTCTTGTTTTCTTATCTATAAAAATGGGATTAATATTACTTTCACTGGGATGTCAGACTTAAACAAGATAATTTATGTGAAGTGGTTCTAGCACACACGTTTTCTTCCTTGCCTTCTCACTAAAGAGGGTTAGAATCACTCCATTACTTGTTTTCCTTATTGTTCTGACTGAACAAAGTCTAACATCTATATAGAATGACTTTAGTATATACCAGTAATGTATTTATGGATTCACCTGCAGTTATGCAAAGCAGTCACTCAAGACTCCATCTGCACAAAACAAATAGTGATGTCTATGAAGCTATTAAAAAGGATGTGTTCGCTTTCCTTTCTTTAAATATCCTTTCTTGGTGCTCCACCTTTTAGTGAGGTATTCTCTACCTGATAACACCTTCAATATGAGAGTGATTCCCACAAGAGAGATGAAAAGCTAAAGATTCTATGCCTCTCAAGCATACCCCTTACCTATACTGCCAAGATCTCTTTTCTACACATACTTCCCACCTCTCTCCTCTCCTCCCTTTTCTTAAGGCAATTTGATTTCTCATATATGTCTCCAGTCAATTTATAAGAACATTACCTTTCTTAGTGAACTGTTCACAAGCCAGTAGCTCTCTGAGATTACTTCTATGGCTGCTCTCTCATCTCTTTCTGCCTCAGCGTAAATAAATGGTTATCTTAAAATTACATTTTAATATATTCTAAACAGTGACTTCACAACAAATTGGACAAGGCAAAAAGGAACATTTTTTAAATGGACCTACCATTCCAACATGCCGATCAACATTAAAAAGTCGTTTGTTGGAACCTTCTTCATAAAGTTTAGAAAGGACTAACTTTTCTACCCCAAAGACAACGCCATCTTTACATCTGATTCCAATAGCTGTACTGGAACAAGCAGAAGAAAATCAATTTTTTTAACTGAAAATTAAAAAAACTTCCTAAGTTTAAAAAAAAACATACGAATAGGTAACATTTAATTTTCTTACATGTTAATACGTTAAAGCAAATACATTTGAAAACTAGAAAGAGGACAACCTACAGTGTGATAAATTAAGTCTATATAAATGAACACCAGATGACCCCCAAAAAACCTAGCATATCATGACATCAAAATATGTACAGAATGGCAGAGTGTCTGGATACACATTGTAACAAATGCTGACTTAATTCTCATCCATTTAAAATGCGTAGAAAAGACAAGTTATGGGGTGCCTGGGTGGCTTCAGTAGGTTAAGCCTCTGCCTTCGGCTCAGGTCATGGTCTCAGGGTCCTGGGATCTCTGCTCAGCAGGGAGTTTGCTTCCCCCTTTCTCTGTCTCTGCCTGCCTCTCTGCCTACTTGTGATCTCTCACTCTGTCAAATAAATAAATAAATTCTTTAAAAACAAAATTAGTTTAGAAAAGACAGGTTATATACAAACAAAAGTTAACATAACTAATCCAGGTGGAAAGCTTAGAATTCTTTCGCTAATTTGCTTTTTCTACAACAACTACTGCTTATTATAAGTATATAAAAGAATATAATATACATTTTGAACAACTTCTTAAAATGGATCTTAATCT
Source organism: Mustela nivalis (assembly GCF_964662115.1). Lineage (NCBI taxonomy): Eukaryota > Metazoa > Chordata > Mammalia > Carnivora > Mustelidae > Mustela > Mustela nivalis. Next base: position 41,688,362 of record NC_139025.1, read on the forward strand.
CTTAAATGAAATGTGAAGAAATTATATTCTACCATTTCAAGATAAAAATACATCATTAACTTTGTTCTACTAATCATTTTAATAAAAAGGGAATTCTGACAAGAAACAACCAGAACCACATAAATTCCACAAAAAATTTCAGATACTCCTTCCCTCACATTTTAGGTATCCTCAATGGCTCCCCTTTTCAGTTTAAACTCCTTGGCCCAGCTTTCAAAATTCTTGAGAATCTACAAATTACATTTGTAGCTTATTAAGTTTCCCATTATAAATCCCACATTCTACTGAATTCAACCTCACTATCATTCCCCAAATACCTTATGTTCACTTTTGCTTTTTTGTCTTTATTGAGGTTATCCACGGTTCTAAAATACACTTCCTCCTCACCACTGCATATTTAAATAATTCTCCACAAACTTTTGCAAATTCACTTGACCTTAAACTCTACAGCCTCAGGTAGCCTTTCCTAATTATTCCAAGTCATCATCATTCTCACTATTTAAATCTAAAACATTCTTTTTCCAAACTACAAGTTGTCAAAATATGGTCTATGAACCTCCTGAACATCCCTGAAAAACCTTCAAGGGGGTATGAGAAGTCAAAATTATTTTTTTTAAGAATTTATTTATTTGAAAGAGAGAGAGAGAGATCACAAGTAGGCAGAGAGGCAGGCAAAGAGAGGAAGCAGGCTCCCTGCCGAGCAGAGAACCTGATGCGGGACTTGATCCTAGAACACTAAGATCATGACCTGAGCCAAAGGCAGAGGTTAAACTGCTAAGCCACCTAGGAGCGCCTCAAAATTATTTTCTTAAGAATACAAGACACCATTTGTTTTTTTCCACTATATGGACATTTGCACTGTTGGTACAACAGAGAAGCGTTAGTGGGTAAAACTGCTGGCACTTTAACACAAACCAAGGCAGTGAAACAAATGGTAGTAGTGAACTACTAATCACTGTATTCTTCATTGCTATGCGCTCACATTTAAAAACAAAACAAAACAAAACAAAAAACTCTCACAGTTAAAAAAAATTTCTTAAGAAGGTCCTGCCTGAATGGCTCAGTTAAGCCTTTGGCTCAGGTCATGATCCTGGGGTCCTGGAATTGAGTCTTGTTATGGCTTCCTGCTCATGGCTCCCTGTTCTCCAGAGAGCCTACTCCTCCCTCTGCCTGCTGCTCCCCATGCTTGTGCTTTCTCTTTCTCTGAGAAATAAATAAAATCTTAAAAAAAAAAAAAAAAAAAAAGAATGTCCTTGAGAAAGCAGTAATTTTTAAAAGCTATTCTAATTTTTTTTTCTAATTTTTAAAGGTTTTATTTATTTACATAACAGAGAGTGAGAGAGGGAACACAAGCATCAGGAGAGGGAGAGGGAGAAGCAGGCTTCCCGCTGAACAGGGAGCCCAATGCAGGGCTCAATCCCAGGACCCTGGGATCATGACCCGAGCCGAAGGCAGATGCCTAACGATCTGAGCCACCTAGGCACCCCGCTATTCTAATATTTAAAGAAAGCAATAATTCTACTAGGGAACAACCCCTGAGTACCTGGTCTTTTTATTATTACCATAATGAAATGAAAGGTACTCAAACATCAAAATATGGTTGCCTAAAGGAAAAAGTACTAGTAAAACTGTTGTGAACTTTTTCAGAGAATACCTGTTTTTACCATCAATGTCAGACAAACTACAGTTATTAGGTATAAGGCAGACTTTTTTCCCCCCTAGAACGAACATAATAAGCCTGTCAATTTTGAGGGAAAATGGACAGTATTTTATTGCCTGTGATAAGACTCAAGTTTTCAAGCGTAAATTGGAATTTTAGGAAATATATTCATCACCATGAGGCTGTCTATTTCCCAAAACTTACAATTTTTATTTATTTTTTTTTAAGATTTTATTTATTTGACACACAGAGAGAGATCACAAGTAGGCAGAGAGGCAGGCAGAGAGAAAGGAGGAAGTAGGACCCTGCCGAGCAGAGAGCCCAATGCAGGGCTCGGTCCAGGACCCCGAGACCATAACCCAAGCCGAAGGCAGAGGCTTAAGCCACCCAGGCACCCCAAAACTTACAATTTTTTTTAAAATAAAGATTTTTATTTATTTATTTGACAGAGAGAGATCACAAGCAGGCAGAGAGGCAGGCAGAGAGAGAGGAAGGGAAGCAGGCTCCCTGCTGAGCAGGAGAGCCAGATGCGGGGCTGGATCCCAGGACCCCGGGATCATGACCTGAGCCGAAGGCAGAGGCTTAACCCACTGAGCCACCCAGGTGTCCCAAAACTTACAATTTATATAATCAGAACAGTGGTGATATTAACAAGTGTGACATTTCTGACTATTCCAATAGATAGATAAAAAATATCAAATTTGGACAACCTGTCATAGCACAGTGAACCAATATTTTCCAAATGACCAACTGACTATTCCAATAGATAGATAAAAAAATATCAAATTTGGACAACCTGTCATAGCACAGTGAACCAGTATTTTCCAAATGACCAACTTACATGCATGGGTAAAACATCTGAAGTGCAAAACAGACTAACAGATTTTAATGTAAAACTACGAAAAGCTCATCGTTAAGTTTTCAGACACCACGCTGCAACTAACCTTTAAAAAGCTATTATTTGTCCAATTTTGGCATAGTGTCAAAAAACAACATCCATAATTATCTGAAAAAGCTATTAAAATATGCCTCACTTTCCACCTACTCATCTGTATAAAGCCTGATTTGCTTCACAGGCTTCAATGAAAGTAACAACATATGAAGCTGATAATGAGAATGTCTTACATTAAGCTTCAATTAACCACTGAGATTTACAAAAATGTAGAACAATGCCAGTCTTCTCCCCAACATTTGTTTTATACTGTAGAAAGTTACTTTTCATTTAAAATGTTACTAATATTAAACAGTTTACTCTCAATCACAGGAAACAAACCGAGGGTTGCTGGGCAGTGGGAGGGGAAGGATAGGGTGGCTGGGTTATGGACATTGGGGAAGGTATGTGCTATGGTGAGTGCTGTGAATTGTGTAAGACTGATGATTCACAGACCTGTACCCCGGAAGCAAATAATACATTATGTTAATTTTAAAATTAAATAGTTTAATGTTAATTTATTATTTACATTAACATATAACTATGATTATTTTATTTTACTATTTTTACTTATTTTTATTTTACTTTTTTATTCATTTATTTGACAGAGACAGAGAGAGAGGGAACACAAGCAGGGGGAGAGGGAGAAGCAGGCTTCCCACTGAGCAGGGAGCCCAATGCAAGGCTCAATCCCAGGATCCTGGGACCATGGGACCTGAGCTGAATGCAGATGCCCAATGACTGAGCCACCCAGGCACCTCTACAACTGTAATTAAAGTGAATTAAGTATTTTTTATTTTCTCAGTTTTATTAGGTTTTTTGTTTTTATTTTTTAAAGATTTTATTTCTTTGTCAGAGAGCACAAACAGCGGGAGCAGAGGGAGAAGTCCTGATGTAGGACTCAATCCCAAGACCCTGGAATCATGGCCTCAGCCGAAGGCAGATGCTTAACAACTATCCCACCCAGGCATCCCTATTTTCTCAGTTTTAATTTCTAATGTGATAAATATTGACAGATCGAATAACATGCATAAATAAAAGTTCACTAATCATGGTAGATATTTATGGAACTAAAGCCTAATAAAGAAATTCTCTCTGAAGTCCTCAATATTTTGGATTCTGGTGTTTTGGGGTTTTTTCCCCAAGTAAAAAGGGGTCTGAGATCAAAATTTTAATTTTTATTCCAAACAATCTAACACTCATTGTTACACTACACAATCCTTCAGAACCTGGGCTCCTCAATGAAACTAATGGGGAAAATTATAGTTTATAATTTAATCTTTCCCTTTTTTTCTTGTGTATATTACTTTCTAGGTGCATACTTTGATAAAATAGTTATGATAGGGCGCCTGGGTGGCTCAGTGGGTTAAGCCTCTACCTTCGGCTCAGGTCATGATCTGAGAGTCCTGGGATCGAGTCCTGTATCAGGCTCTCTGCTCAGCCGGGAGCCTGCTTCCTCCTCTCTCCCTGCCTGCCTCTCTGCCTACTTGTGATCTCTGTCAAATAAATAAAATCTTTTTAAATAAATAAATAAATAAATAATAAAATAAAATAAAATAGTTATGATCATGGTATATACACGTCAATAAAGTGCTTTTAAGTGTTCACTTGTAGGTCACTGATTATTTGTTTTAGTAGTTCCTTCCTATGCTTAAAAGATAGCCGGGGCACCAGGATGGTTCAGTAGGTTGAGTGTCCCATCCTTGGTTTTGGCTCAGGTCATGATCTCAGGGTCCTGGATCTATCTAGCCCTGTGTCGGACTCCACACTCAGCAGGGAATCTGCCTATCCCTCTCCCTCTGCTCCCCACTGCCAGAATATAATCCTAAATTACTTGGCTAAACATTTTCTAACTATTAACTTAAATGTCGGACTATTATGAAAATTAATATACAATCTAATTTTATGATTTTCTACATTCTGTGCCTAAACAGGACTAAAAATTGTCCAAATGTTTTTACATATATTTCATTGTTATGGTAAAGTAAAGGCAGGGTAAAGGTCTACCTCCCAATTTTACAAACAAAAATAACTTTCAGAGGACCAAATAGAGGCACCCTATATATTTCCATTAAGCAGCAACTAAAAGGAAAATCCACATTTTTCTGATCCTCATTTAATATTCTATTATACCAGGCTACATCAACCCCTTTAAAAGAAGAACTTCTGGGGCCCCTGGGTGGCTCAGTGGGTTAAGCCTCTGCCTTTGCCTCACGTCATTATCTCAGGGTCCTGGGATCAAGACCTGCATTGGGCTCTCTGCTCAGCGGGGAGCCTGCTTCTCCCTCTCTCTCTGCCTGCCTCTCTGCCTACTTGTAATCTCTGTCAAATAAAGAAATAAAATCTTTTTTTTTTTTTTTTTAAAGGAGGGGACGACTGGGTGGCTTGTGGGTTGAGCCTCTGCCTTCGTCTCAGGTCATAATCTCAGGGTCCTGGGATTGAGCCCCACATCAGGCTCTCTGCTCAGCAGGGAGCCTGCTTCCTCCCCTCTGCCTGCCTCTCTGCCTACTTGTGATCTCTGTCAAATAAATAAATAAAATATTTTTTTATAAAAAGGAGAAATTTCCCTGGTTTTTCCTTATGCAGAAAAAGAAATTCATTTTTTTATGTTTTAATTTTTAATTAATTTGCTGTACTATCACTATTTTAAACCATATTTATAAATACTTTACAGAAAACAAATTCCTAAAATACACAGATCCTCATAAACTAGTCTCAATTTTTTGTATTACATATGGTGTCTGCAGTTCTTTTCAATCAAGACTTCCTTTTCCAGCTTTATAAACCAGTGAAAATGCAACACTGCAAAAGAGGAAGAGAAAAACAGTAACTTTTTCCAAGTCTTTCTGCAGCTCTTTGGTCTAAGGGCCTACCTTAACAACAGGAAGAAAATATGTCAACTTTTTTTCTTGATTCTGACATTCTTCTTCTGAACTCTATCAGACTTCTACATGACAGTGACAAATACATTTCAGCCTTACTTCTATTATAGTATCAGACACCAACAGCTTATAAGTACCAGTATCTCTAAAACAGTAACATTAAACACAAAATAAACTAGCTTCATTACAAATCCTATAAAAAGACTTAAAATGCATTTCTTCCTAAATTTTTATATTTCATACGCCACTAAGAATCCACATCAGACTCCCTGCTCAGTGGAGTGCCTGCTTCTCCCTCTCCCTCTGCCTGCCTCTCTGTCTACTTGTGCTCTCTCTGTCAAATAAATAAAATTAAAAAAAAAAAAAAAGAGTGAAGGAAGGAAGGAAGACATGGAAGATATCTTAGTGTTCCTGTACCTTTTGGAGCGTGGCCCCAGAACAGGAAAAAAAAAATTCCTACTGGGACAAATGCGACTAACTGCATAGGACTTTTTAAACACAAAAAAATAAAAGATAAAATAACAAAGTAACAAACTCAATGGCCAGGGAAATAAGGATATAAATCAAGAATTTCAAAAAGGAAAATGGGAGAGCAAAGATGATAATGAATCTGGTTTTATACACTACATTGGAAACACGGTAGAATGTCTAAGTGGATACTCTCAGAACCCACCAGAAATATAGGAAAGATCTGACCTAAAAAGAGATCTGGAAATGACTAATAAACTGAGATTATTTTAGGGTTCCTATTATTTTGTGTGCCAAAGTGACATAACAAAGCCTAATTACCAAAAATATATAAAAGGAGTTATTTAATTATGTTAAAACATGATAAATTCCAAATACAACAATGTTTCTTACCTACTATTTTCCACAGCCTTCATAGCATATTCAACTTGAAAAACTCTTCCATCAGGAGAGAATGTAGAGGCTGACAGGTCATACTAGGAAGAAAAAGGCAACAATAAGCTTAAATTATGTATCTCTAGCAGTTAATAACCTCACCACCTTTCTTTCTAAATGGCTTACACATCAGAAATGCATGTTAAGAGGTGTCTGGCTGACTCAGTTGGTAGAGCATGCAGCTCCTAGTCTCAGGGTTGTGAGTTTGAGCCCCACCTGGGGTGTAGAAATTACAACAGAAAGACAGGAAGTCAGGGGAAAGAAGAAAGAAATGTATGTGTGTTAAATCTCAAAGATTTTGCTTTGAAGAAAAGGAAGCACGTCAGAGCAGCAAGAGCAGCCAAGAGAAAAGCTACTTTAGATTTCTGCTATTGAAAAGCAATAGACAACTGCCTGGCTGGCTTGGTCAGTCGAGCATGCAACTCTTGATCATGGGGTTGTGTTGTATGCAGAGATAACTTAAAAATAAGATTTAAAAAGAAAAGCCAATAGATACAAATCCCAGGTAAAGTCAAAATCTTTTTCACACAGAACACAAAGTTCATTTTTGTACAAAATGGAGATACTCTGTTCCAGACCACCACAATAAAGTGAATTAAAATGAGTTCTCTGGATTTCCAGTGCATTCTACATTCCCAGTTTTGGGGGTTTTGGGTTTTTTGTTTCTGTTTTTTGGTTTTCTGGTTTTTTGAGAGAGAGAGAGAAACCATGAGGGTGGGGAGAGAGACTCTCAGGCAAGCTCCACGCTCAATACACAGCCTGACAAGGGACTCGATCTCAGGACTCTGAGATCATCACCTGAGCCAAAACCAGGAGGTGGATGCTTAAGGGACTCCTGGGTGGCTTAGTCAAATAAGCATCTGCCTTTGTCTTGGGTCATTATCCCAGGATCCTGGAACCCAGTCCCACATAAGGCTCCTTGCTGGGTGGGGAGCCAGCTTCTCCCTCTGCCTGCCCCTTCCTGCTGTTCCCCCAGTTTGGGAGCGCTCTCTCTCTCTCTAATAAAATCTTTAATTCACTGATGCAGCACTAACAAACCCTAGAGAAAAAATATAGCATTCAAACTTTTAATAAGCATCTATTACATGTTAATATTGTATATGTAATATACGTAATATATATGTATTATATATGTAATATATATAATATATTACACTATAAGGGAATATAAATTAAACTATAAGGGAATATAAAGACTAATCATTCTTGAAATCTTTCATTTTCAAATGAAACCAGGCACAAATCTTGGAGCTGGAAGTACAGCAGTAAACCAGAAAAAGAATTATGATGAAAATAAGACAGGGTGAAGTGGCAGTCTGAGAGCCTAGTACAGACTACCTGATCAAGAAAGGCCTTGCTAGAGCAGCCAGGTTTAATTACTTAGGCGTGGCCAGACCTAAATAACAAGTAACTAGCCATTTAGGATATGGAGGGTAGAAATAATTCTAGCACAATGAGGGAAAAGAAATAGGCCATTGTGTCTTGAGTACTAAATGGTGGAGAGAAGAGTAAATCATATCAGAGGCATGTAAAAAACTAAACTATTTTGAATCTCCTAGGCTGAAGTAAGAAGTTCGAATCTTATTCTAAATGCAACTGGAAGGGAGCAACTGGGTGGCTCAGCTGATTGAGCAACTGCTTTAGGCCCAGGTCGTGATCCTGGAGCCCCAGGATTGAGTCCTGTATAGGGCTCCTTGCTCAGTGGGGGGTGGGGGGGTCTGCTTCTCCCTCTGACATCTCCCTCTCATTCTCTCTCTCGCACGCAAATAAATAATAAAATCTTTTTTTAAATAATGCAACTGGAAGTCACTGGAGTTTAAGCTTGGATGGGGGAGAGGGTCGAGGGGGAGATATGATCTAATTTTTTTTTTTAATTTCACCTAGAAAACAAACTGTAGAGAGAACAAGGATGGAAGCGCAATCAAGTACCCCAAAGGTGGTAAGAGATAAATACAATATTTTGAGAAGAGAGTTTTAAAACAAAACAAAACAAAAAACCTTGCTAATGGATTGGCTAAAAAAGTAACATAAAGAAATTAAACGTGGGGGCGCCTGGGTGGCTCAGTGGGTTAAGCCGCTGCCTTCGGCTCAGGTCATGATCTCAGGGTCCTGGGATCAAGTCCCGCATCGGGCTCTCTGCTCAGCAGGGGCCTGCTTCCTTCCCTTCCCCTCTCTCTGCCTGCCTCTCTGCCTACTGTGATCTCTCTCTGTCAAATAAATAAATAAAAATCTTTAAAAAAAAAAAAAAAGAAATTAAACATGAATCATAGACCTTTTTCACTTGAGCAATTAGAACTGGACCATTCACTGAGCTGAAAACTGTAGAAGATGCCAAATAACAAGGGGAGGGAAACTCAGAGCTCTATTCTGGACATGCAGCTTGAAATGCCTATTAAACAACCAAGTGGTGGGGTGTCTGGGTGGCTCAATCCCTTAGGTTTCCGCCTTCCCTCAAGCCTTGATTCTGGTGTCCTGGGATAGAGCCCTACTTTGGGAATCCCTGCCCAGCAGGGAGTCTGCTTCTCCTTCTTCTTCTGCCTGTGCTCTCGGGCTCGCTCTCTTTCTCGCTCACTCTCTCTCAATAAATAAATTTAAAAATCTTAAAAAGAAAAAAAAACACAAAACATCAAATGGAGAAAAATGTCAAGTGAACAGGTCTTCATACTTGGAGTTCTTGGAAGAAGTGAAGACCAAAGATATGCCTTCAACAGTGGTGCTTACTGAGTCTCAATTTCCTGATTTATTAAATGATGATTCTTAACTCTACTACTGTAATACCAAAATACCTCCCATGTCTACACTTATCCAGTACTTTTAAAGGGTTTTCAGGGTGAAACACTATTAACTGAAGGTTTTTTTAAAAAAGTTTTTACTTATTTGACAGACAGAGACCACAAGAAGGCAGAGAGGCAGGCAGAGACAGAGAGAGAGGGGAAGCAGGCTTCCCGCTGAGCACAGAGCCCCATGTAGGGCTCGATCCCAGGACCTCAGGATCGTGACCTGAGCCGAGGGCAGAGGCTTTAACCCACTGAGCCACCCAGTCGCCCCTGAAGGTAGTATTAACATAGTTGCAAAATCAATTTGCTACAACATTCATAACTGAGCATTTACTAATTTAAAAATGTTATGACATAATCTTAGCATCTCATACCCAGATGAATTAAACCATTCAAAACGTAAATCGCCCGTTATCAAACTCGGAAAACCAGTATCTTGGTCTTAATGCTGAGTATCAAAATCTTGTTTAAAGTGAAACTGATGAATTTAGAAACCCATTATTCAATGCCTCTAGTGCACACAACCAATACTTCTAAAGAAAAACTAGATTTTCTACATGGAAAAATACATAAAAGGAATAAGCAAAAGACTGCGTATGTACGTTTAACACAGGAAAGTAGTAAGTTAAGTCCAAGTCCAAAACCCTCGGGTCTATTAACAGAGGCGGTTTAAGTCCCTGGCTAATGATTTAAATGTTTACGGTATGGTCTCTCCAAGTGATGTTAAGTAATTTGTACAGGAAAAGCTGGGACAAAAGAAAAACGTAACGGACTCTTCAGATTCACTTTTCTATGAGCGCTACCTACAAAGCGGACGGTCAGTACACACGAAGGCAAGACAGGGAAGGCCCAATGAGTCAGCAGCACCCGGGGACCCGCAAGGACCGTCCATGGAAAGCTCCGTCTCAGACCTTGGAATCTCAAGCCGCCTTGCCTCAGTGGTTCTCCAGAAGCTCACTATAGCCCAAACCCTTCACTCGCTACAACATGCTCCACGAGTTTCCACTTTCGGTTTCGCTAAGCGGCTAAAGAAAGTGACTCAGCGACCCAAAAAGGCTCCAAAATCTCACTGCTGCGCCGCCAAGCCCGCGACACCTGAGCTGAAAAGCTTCAGGTTACCGTCACCGCAAATGAGGGCCTACAAATTAGCGCAGGAAAGACTGCCGGTCACCAGACAACTGGAAGCGGCCCACTTGGCCGAGGGCAGACCCGGCGCACCCCGGGGCGGCGCACCCCAATAGGTCTGTGCGATCTCCCCTCGACGCTAATCCGTAGGCTAGTACGCTAAAACACAGCAAACTCACCCCAGTCCCGATTGAACTCATCCCGCTGAAATCTCCAAGAGACCAAGGGCTTCAAGGCCTAAAGCTCTCCCACAATACCGCAGCCCACAGACTAGTAACAGGCTCTCTCATTGGCTGCTCTTTCAACCAATACCCTTCTCCTCTGTGGCTCGTTCTCCAAGTCCGCCCGAGAAACAGAGGATTGTGGGAAAAGAGGTAGGGGAGGAATCGAGCGGGGAGGGCGGTGCGCGTGTGCAGAACAGGTGGGGTAGGGCTAGGAAGCCGCAGTTCTTAGATCCCATTCAGATTCTGTCAGTTTCTGTGTCGCGTAGCAACTAATGGTCATCGATGCGTTCGAGGAGGTGCACCATTCCATGTCCTAGAAATAGTTATTTACTTTTTATATTCTCCCTTTCTTTCGCTACTTTATTCTTTCTTAAAGCAAAATAGAGAGATGTTCTTCCACTCCTACAAAGACCAGAGAAAGTGATACCGGAGAGGTCTCCTTTCACCCTTGGAGTCCCGGTTCGGACCCAGTTTCATGAGGGCATCCCCTTCATCCACCTGTTCTCATAAGAACATAAAGTCACGTGTGAGCTCAGGTCGGAGTTCTACAGAAGCATTAGTACCTTTTCTATGACTATAACTCTATTTAGTAGAATTAAGGATAAGACTATTTCTTGAGCTCTGGTATGTCCCAAGAACTGTGTTGAACACTGCTGATAAAACTTTGAAGGAGACATAACCCTATCCCTCAGGGAGTTTACATTCAACGGGAGGAAATGGATTTAACAATGTAAATAGGCAAAATATTTGCACCTTGTAGTTAGAAGAAAGAAGAGACAAAGGAGGTTTGAACTTTAGGCCTGGTACTTAGGGAATGGCTTTCTGATTGGCTAATATTTAAACTGATTGTTACAGGAATATAAGTTTGTGTTACAGGAACTGTCAGGTCAGTATGGCCTGTCACAGTGTTTAAGTGGTTGAGGTGACAGGAGGTGAAATCAGAGAGGTGGACATGAGAATGGATCTAGAATTTTAGAGCTTGAATTTTAATCTGGTTGTAAACAGAAGGCCATCAGCACTTTGTTTTAACTCTTAAATACTTCACTGTATATTTTCCCCCAAACAAGAACATTTTACTTAACCAAAATACAATTATGAAAATTAGAAAATTAACAATACTATTTTCTAATCTACACACTTTATTTGGATTTTGGCAATTCTCTCAATTCCTTTCATAGTCAAAGAAAATCGAACATCGAGCATTGCATTCAGTTGTCATGACTGTGGTCACCTTTAGGCTGGAAAATAGGTGCTTAATATTTCTTAAGGTTTCATGGCATTAACATTTTTGAAGACTACGAGCCATTTATTTTATGGGATATACCTCAGTTTAGGTTTGTATAATATTTTTTCATGCTAGGATTCAGGTGACACATTTTTGGCAGGAATGCCACAAAAGTAACCTTGTGTTCACATTAGAGCATATATTAGGAGGCACATGATGCCAGTCTGTTCCACTACTGATGATGTTAACTTTGATCACTTGCTTAAGATTTATCCACCATAAAGTTTCTATTTTGCCCTTTGTAATTAATATATATCTTATGAAGAAATACTTTGAGACTATCCTGGTAAATATCCTGCTACTCCTCAATCCTTCATCCACTGATACTAGTATCTGATGATTCCCATTTGAATGGATTATTAGGATGCTTGCCAAATGGTGATTTTCTAATCCCATGGAAGAGGGAATGTGTAGGTGGATTTTAGATATGTAGGGCTTGCTGAAATATTGGATGTAGGAAAAAAAGGAGAAGAAAGAGTTTCAGTTGCTTCTCCCTGCTAATGAAGCATTATAATTAATGGTTTTTATTCATGAATAAATGGATAAAAGACTTGAATTTACTTGGAAGACAAGCCATTTAAATGTATAATATTATTTTATGCCATACCTTAATATTTTTTTCAATTCAGTATTTAGAAAATGTGATGATCAATGTGTTTAATTTCTAAATACTGAACTTTAAGAATTCTTTGTTATTCTTGTTAAATACATTTAGGCTTTAGATTGCCCCCATCACAGAGATTTGCAGAATCCCTTATCAAAGCAGTTTACGAGTATCTCTGAATATGTCTATTTCCGTGGGAGATTATTCCATTGTCTCAACTTTCCAAAATTTGATCAAAATCAGTTCTTCTCTCTTTTTGTCTTAGAATTAATATTCTTTACCATAGGATTCAGTGACTCTATAATTCTTTGATCCCAGCTTCTGTCATTTGAGGTGGTAATAACAACTTCTTGAGAGTCCTGTCTCCATTGTCAGGCAGTTACCGGAAAGAGACCTTGTTTTAATTGAACCAGAATCTGCTTCCTCAATTTAGCTCTCCTTGACTAAATCTTATTAAGGAAAAAATAGCTAAGCACTACTGTTCTTCAGTGAAACTAACGTCATAGAGGTTGGACTTTGTTTTCTAACGTTGCCCCCCAAATTGTGGGAATGCAATTTGCCTTTTGATAGAAACTCGATAGCCTTAATAAGTATTTCTGTAAAGAAGATAACACATTTGGCAGTAAATATTTTAAAACACTTAAGGAAAAAGATTCATTGACTCTAATAATATAGACTTGCATAAGTTTTCAGTTGTCTTGGGATACACACGCAATAAAAATTATTAAATCTACAAAAAAATTAAAAATATTAAATTTAGGGCTCCTGGGTGGCTCAGGTGGTTAAGCGGCTGCCTTCGGGTCAGGTCATGGTTCTAGAGTCAGACGAAGGAGTCCGGCTTCTGGCTCCGTGCTCAGCAGGGAGTCTACTTGCCCCTTCCCGACCTTCCCAACTCTTTTGCTCTCTTACTTTCTCATGCTCAATCGAAATAAATTTAAAAATTCTTTTTAAAATAATGAATCTAGGAACAATTAAAGAAATGTTTTAAAGGATTCTTTAAAATAATTCGGAAGTGCCTATTTAATATGTCACAAAATTCTTTATAAGTAAAAATCAATGGAAAGAAAAAGAAACCCAACCGTAGTTGAGTACTCATCAAGAGAGAGAAAAACGCCCGCTCGTCCTAAGCGCCCGGCTAGCTCAGTCGGTAGAGCATGGGACTCTTAATCCCAGGGTCGTGGGTTCGAGCCCCACGTTGGGCGAGTTCTTTTTTCCATTTTCCCTTAAACATTTTAGGCTCTCTCCAAAGCTTTATAACCAAGGAGAGTCTTTTAAACCCAATTAATACAAACAATTTCAACATTAACCAAATCTAAGGAAAAATTTTCATTTTGCAAACGAAACGGGTCTCACGCTTGCGCACTCGAAAGCAAGCGTTTCTCTTCCGCGTTGCCTCCCCAGCCACCTCCTTAAAGCACAGAGAACCCCGTAAGGTTTGAAGTTGAGACTGGTTTTCTGGGTTACTATGCATTCCGGCATAGTTGTTGGTAGAGGGCAATTTTTGCTTTTGTCAGAACAAAATTATGAGCCCCAATTTTGACAGCTTTTCAAGAACTAAGAGATCCTAGGGAAAAGCAGTCTTCCTTTCCTGTGTCTTTTACTTTTTCTTCCTCTCGCTCTAGGACGCGTCCTGAGGAAAGGGGCGGGAGGCGGGCGAGGAAATAAAAACATCGTGAGAAACATTTCTTTCTGTGGTCGGCTCTACGGACGGTGCCTACATCGAATTTTCTTCCACTGCTCCTGGGACCGTATTTGGGATCGAGCCATCCAACTGGGTGGAAATCGGGAGGTTAGTACTCTGTTAAAGGTGAGGCTCTTGGCCACAGAGGCACAGGAGAAGGGGGTTGTGGAATTTTCCGAGGCAATTACGTACGGTGGGGAGGCAGGACTTCCGCCTTCTCTGCTCCTCCGGGAGAAGGTCGACGCCACCAACCTGAGGACGCTCGCCGCGCGTCCCCGGCGCTCGCCGACCCCGCCGGCAGGGGGACCGTCCCGGCTCCTAACCGAAGCCAACCGCCGCTGAAGCACCGGTGCCTATCCCTCCGCATGTTACCCGCAGGCTTTCCTGCCACGAAACGACCATTTTTGCTCTCTCCTTTCCTTCAACAAACATGCCGTTATTTCTTTATCTTAAAACAGAACACAGACTTTGACCTAATTTTCCCGCAGGCGGTTACCATTCTATTTCTCTGCAGCCGTCTACGCTCACCATTCGTCCCCCACACCTTTCCAAAGAGACCCAAAATCCACACCTGTGGTTGAACAAGTTTGGTTTATTACACACCGCATAGAGGGACGTGGGGTGTCTGTTTAAGAGGGTGTTAGAAAGAACCTATTATAGGGTCTGGGCTTTACTTGGGTGATTTTGCGGGGGTTGGGGAGCCCTAACAAGTGAATGCCCCTTCTGGATTGGGTGTTCTCAAAAGCAAGGGCAGTTCTACGATCTCAGTAAAACTTATTAATAGGAAGAGTAGACCAAAGGAAGGATAAAGCTGAGATTGGTCAAGTCACTCATTTCGCAAGAGGAGGATGTTTGCTGTTTGCAGTTGGACAGTGACCAGTTCGTCTAAAGTGGATTTTCTGAGTCCGCAACAGCAATCCCAGGCCTCCTGCACTTCTGACCAAACGGTTTTAAGTCGGGGATTCCCATAATCCTCTTCTCCAGGTTGATGATTTCCTAGAATGGCTCTAAGGACTCAGAAAAAGTTTACTTATTCCTGGTTTATTATGGATACAACTCAGAACAACCATATGGAAGTGGTGCATGAGGCAAGGAACGGGGAAGCACAGACCTTCTATGCTGTCTTCTGGCACATCATCCTCCCAGTGCCTGGAACGTGTTCACAATCCTGGGAGCCCTCCGAACCCTGTAGGTTAGGGATTTTCAATGGAGGCTTCACCAGGTAGGCATGATTATTAACTCAATTTTCTATCCGTCTCCTCTCCCTAGAAGACAGGGTGTGTGTGCATATGCAAAAGTTCTAACTGTGCCTTGGGTCTTTCTGGTGAACAGATCTCATGCTGAAGTGATCTAGGAGCCCATCAGGAATTGTCTCATTACAAAAAAAGACACTCCTATTACCCAAGAAATTCCAAGGGAGTTGTGATTTCTGTGTAAGATACTCCTAACATCTTGGTCACACAGGAAATTACAAGCGTTTTAGAGCTCTGTGTCAAGAACCAGGGGCAGAGACCAACTATTTAAGTCACACTTGCCTAACTTCTTTGTTCAAGTCATTAGTGAGCCCCACCCTAAGCACTGTTCTCACCAGCAACTATCCCTCCATCTACTTTACCTGACACCGTTTTTCCCATGTTATTTTCTAACTTACTGTTAGTATGTTTCTTCACTTTCTCCAGCCCTTGGAATGGCAGATTTTTGTCTTTGCTCATTAATGTATCTCAAGCACCTAAACTAATGTCTGGCAGATGTTCAGTAAATACATGCTGAACTGGTGAATTAAGTAGGGTGTATTAGTTCCCTTGGACTGCTCTAACAAAGTACCACAAACTGGGTGCCTTACAACAATGTGAATGCATTGTCTCACCATTCTGGAGACTGGAAGCTTGAAATCAAACTGTACAGAGTTATGCTCTCAAAGGCTCTCTTGAAGAACATTGTATGCTTGTTTCTGGTGTCACCAGCAATCCTTGGTGTTTCCTGGCTTGCAGCTGCAGAACTCTCACTTCCACCTTGGTTATTTCCTGTTTCCTTCCTGTGTACCAGTCTCACATGGCATTTCCCCTCACAAGAATACCAGTCATAACAGGTTAGGGTCTACCATAATGACCTCATCTTAATTTGATTATATCTGCAAAGACTCTTTTCCAAATAAGGCCATATTCACAGGTATTGGAGGTTAGCACTTCAATGTATCTTTCCGGAGCAGACAATTCAACCCCAAACAGAACACTCCATTACTTAACCTCAGCCAACAGGTGTCTGTCACTTTATAGCTACCTACCTATAAAGCTGTTTTAGTCAGAGATTTTTTCATATTATTCAGTGATGAAAAACTTCTCATAAATAATTCATATTCATAAAAAAGTCATAAAGAATTTTAAAAATCACATTTACTACAAAAAGGTAATGTTATTAGTGAATCCATACTATTGACAACCAATGATATACCTACTCCTGGCAAGCCCACTGAGAGCTTTCAAAGTTAGGAAAGGACTTCGTTCTTATGGAGCTTATATTCCAGAAAAGAAGATAAAACCTGTATTGAAATGATCAGAAGGTGCATCAGTTATAGATATGTGCTTATGGGAAAGATGACTACTTTTAAGGGAAAGGGTGCTGTGGAAGAGTGGCAGGTCCAAAGGATTAAAGAACCTTAGTTTTTGGAATGAATATGTTAGGAAACTGGATGGCAGAAGTGATCCTTCAAAGTTTTATTCACTGAAGACTAGAGTCTTCAAGTTCTTCATTACCTAATCCTAAATTATATTTAGCAATGCTTCATCCCAGTGCCAAAATGTTAAGATTTTGTACAGAGAATTCAGTTCATATAGATTGAAATAACTCCAATTATTAAAATTCTACTTATCCTTCAGGAACAAGGGTAAAAACCTTCTCTACAAAGCTTTCTTCAACTCCCTGGTCAGAATTAACTACATCAGGAGGTGTGGTGTGGGGGTGGCAGTGGGGTAATTGGGTGATGGGCCTTAAGGAGGGCACGTGTTGTGGTCAGCACAGGGAGTTATACACAACTCATGAATTACTGAACTCTACATCTGAAACTAATGATGTACTAAACGGTGGCTAATTGAATTTAAAAATATTATTTACATAAAAAAAGAATTATCTACATCAGTAACAAACAACTGATGTCCTCACACTGCCACCACATTCTGTATCATCAGCTGTGTACTAGCCATGTCTATTAATCTGAAAACCACGTAAAGGTAAAGGTAAAAGTCTTACTGTTGTAACATTTAGTGTCTGAAACTACACTATACAAAGAGCAGTCAAATACTGAATGAATCTTATTCCTGTGCTACTAAAGTAGTAGTACATGGTAACAAAGTATAGCTAGCATTATTTTTAATTATTTTTTAATTTTAATATTTTAAAAAAGATTTTATTTATTTGACACAGAGAGAGATCACAAGTAGGCAGAGAGGCAGGCAGAGAGAAGGAAGTAGGCTCCCTGCTGAGTAGACTCCCCACATAGGGCTCGATGTGGAGCTGGATCTCAGGACCTTGAGATCATGACCCAAGCTGAAGGCAGAGGCTTTAACCCACTGAGCCAACCAGATGCCCCTTAGTTTTAATTTTTTTTTAAAGACTTTATTTATTTGATAGACAGAGATCACAGTAGGCAGAGAGACAGGCAAAGAGAGACGGGGGAAGCAGGCTTCCTGCTGAGCAGAGCCCGATTCGGGACTTGATCCCAGGACCCCGGGATCATAACCTGAGCTGAAGGCAGAGGTTTTAACCCACTGAGCCACCCAGGCACCCTAGTTTTAATTTTTTAAAAGATTTTATTTACTTACTTGAGAGAGAGAGAGCGCACAGAGGAAGAGTGAGAGCAGGAAGCAGACTCCCCAGTGAGCAGAGAGCCCAATGTGCGACTCGATTTCAGGACCTTGGGATCATGACCTGAGCCAAAGGCGGATGTTTAACTGACTAAGCCAGCGGGCACCCCGCTGCAAGTTTTTTTTTTTTTTAAGAAATATTTTTAAACACACACACATACACAAAGTTCTTCTCCACCCCCTTAAATTCTTTCCTATTCTTAATGCCAGGAACCAGCTCTTTCAAGTGTTAGTGGGTGCTGGTATTTTCACACATAAAGTATATGGCAAAACTAGGAAGGACCCAAAAGGACAATCAAAATGATTAAACCATGTGTAAGAATGGACACAGGTTATATAGTCCAGAAAATGTATCAAGTCCTACTCTGTCTTCAGAAATATGAGTACATTCTTCAGGAACAGGTGTACATATTTTCACAGGCATCTGGGAAGAATAAAAACCAGCAATATTTCAGTAAGAGGTAGTTTGTTAAAAACAAATGAAGAACAAACAAAAATAAAAATCAAACACTGAGTACCTATTTCTAAGAACCTCTATCATGGAAAGATAAAAAGCACAAGAGATTAAAAACATTATGAATACATGTTTATAAAACAGTTTCATAAAAATACATAAAATGAAATACCTTTGCATAAAAATGAAATACCTTTCTTCTTAGAAATGCAGAATTATTCATAAAGACACTGTAAAGTTAAAAAGTGAACATTTCCGTACTTTGCTTAACAAATGTTTAACTAATCTACTGAACATTCTCAGTTTAAAGGGTCAAATATATTCCTGGAAAAGTAGCATTCTCACATGGACACAAAAATACCAAAACAAAAGGATTTGAAGAAAGAGACCCATGTTAATATTTGAAATACCTAGTAATGGTTAACATTATTTATTCTTTAAAAGAATTATCTGCTAAAAGTAATTAAACAGATGGATTCTCCAATACTCAGGGCAGATGATGTGAATTGCGGAGGGACAATGTTTTTACTCTTTTTGGAAACTAAACCATGTAACAAACTTCCAAAATTAAACTGCTTTACTATATTTTATTGATATAAATACAACAAATTTCATAAGCATCAGCTACTGTTTTACTACTACACAAGAGAAACAACAGTCAAAAGAATTAAATATTAATGCAAAGTAACTACAGAAAGCTTTCACTTCCATAATGTCACCTCTAACAGCATCCTATATACTTTGTACAATTTGCTTATAATTGATTAGATACTTGACACAAAGCAAAGTTGAATTTCTATCAAATTTTTATTTCTCAGTGGAAAATGCTCTCTTCATCAGCGGTGGCTGAGCTTTCCCGACATCAAACATCATTTCCAAAGGTGGGTTATTAAGAGAACACCAATCAGGTATACGGCCTGTCTGATTATAATACTCCTTTGAGACTGAACGGCTCCCAAGTATGTCCTGTAGTGCTCCAAAAATAGCTCCTGTGTGGTAAAAAATATTTTTATAGTCAAGATGAAAACTTTTACCAGAAAAGTTTATGTACAGGTGAAACATACTCATACTCCTCAAATGCTTACAGTTTTTTATATCTTTTATTTTTAATAACAGAGTAAGCCACAATTCCTATGTTGAAAGTAACTTAAATAGCCTATAGCGGATTATAGGTAGAGAGTGGTAGAAACTACTTTCAATTCTGTGTAAATACAGTAAATAATGTGTGGTTTTCTTTGCCACAACTTTAAGATTGTATGTCAATAAATAAAACAGTACTGTAAAACCCAATAAGCATCATTATAAAGCCATCCAAGTCTATGCTGAAGACTTTATAAAGACCCACAAAGCAGTCTTTAAAAAATAATTTGGTAACTAAATCCGTTTGTCCTAGATCAAATAACATTTTAACCAAATTCTACAAGAAATATTCATTTAAAATCTCAATACTTTTTCTAATGATCAAGATACCTATTAGCTGCAAGTGCATTATAAAACTCATATTAGAACATATATAAATACAGCCATGATTGTTTTTCTCTTCAAAGTAGTATCTCTTTTTCCCTCCCTCTCTTCCTATATATGTATATCTTCAAAGTAGTCTCCTTCTCTTTCTCTCTCTCTATATATATGTATATAGTCTCTTTCCCTCTCTATATATAGTCTCTTTATATATATAGGCTATTTCCTTATTTCAATGAGCCTATCATTTCCTATGAATTATCATTCAATGAACTCAGTCACAAAATAAAGTGTAATTATAAAATAAAGATATCAATTCTCATATATGTCTCACAAATTACCTTTAGAAGGAATTAAAACAAATGTTATGAGCAATGGTAGTATACTGGAATAAATGCACAGCTGTCAATAACTATTGTGAGAAATGACTTTAACTGGATGAAGTTTACATAAAAAATTGAAGTGCAAATGCCAAGAGAAATGGGTATATATTTCTGACAATAACTTAAGGAAAAGTCAGTGCTCAAATAAAATTATTTAATAGTTCTATTAGTTTGTTAAGTGAGCAATTTTTAAGACTGAATCATCTATTCTAATATATCCATTAATAATACCAGTTAGGGACCAATTACTACATAATCATTATATTTTAAAAACTAAATTCTTACCTCCCAACCAGGCCACACAATTAGCCTTTGCAGGTGGAGTATGAATTCGGAATGTCTTGGTGCCGAGTGCTTTGTTATATTTTGGTTTTTCTACCAAATACCTTATTTCTGCAAGCAATCTGTGGAGAAATCCTGGCAACATAGATGTTCCACCTATGACTACCAAATTCTCTGCCAGTTGCTTTCTGGTGTCTATTGGACACTGTTTTTAAAGAGAAAGAAAAAAAAGAGTTTATTCTTAACTGTATAAATAATCCTTGATTGAATTCAGGAAAATATACAGATTATATATTACAAATTAAGTAGGTGATCATTACCATTTAAAAAAAGGCACAGCAAGATTTCTTTAACAAAGGAGTTTTTCATGTAGCCAATATAACTATGATAATACTGCCATATTCTTAATATAGAACTCCAAAGATTTTAAAATCTAACAGTATAGAATTTAAAATTCGACAGGGTATATGGTAGTTATATGTGAGTATTCTCGTTTTCAGAGTAAAATGACTCAGCTGACTCAGAAGGACATGAGAAAAAATAACATTACTTCTTTTTTTAGTAAGGAAAATATGTAGAAACTTAATTTTTCTAATTTTTCTGATAGCGTCACAGTATTATATCCAGAGCCAGTTGGCCAGTGGGAAGAGAATATTCTTAGAAAAATTATGTTTCTATATCAGTTCTAAAAATTAGAATGCTGAAGTCTTTCACTGATGCTATGTTTTTCATAAAAGCCTGAGTAGAGCTGCCAAAGGTAGACAATATCTTCCAAAGCGATGGCATTTCACATGGAGTTCTGTGATTCCATAGTCATTAAACAAAAGAGACATACTATAATATACCCTATGGAACTTAAAATTCAATACTATACAAACCCGCATTTAAAGAAACTATAAGCTATATTAGGTAAAAAATAAAAATCTGATATTGTTGCTACAGAAAAAATACCTGATAGCCTAACTTACCCTGAGTCTGAAATGTTGTAAATACCCTATCTCAGTGCCAAAGTAAAACTCAGTAACAGTAAAATTTAACATAAAAACTAAAAATTGTAACCAGTGGCTAAAATATAAATACAGGGGCTCCTGGGTGGCTCAGTCGGTTAAGCACCTGCCTTGAGCTCAGGTCATGATCTCAGGGTCCTAGAATCGAGTTCCATATCGGGCTCCCTGATCAGCGGGGAGCCTGATTCTCCTTCTCCCTCAGCCTGTCGCTGCCCCTGCCTGTGCTCTCTCCACCAAATAAATAAATTAAATCTTTAAAAATAAAAAATAAAATATAAATACAGAAAATAACATTTAAAAATTTTCTCAGGTCGCCTGGCTATCTCAGTTAGTAGATATGTGACCCTTAATTATGTGATTGTGAATTCAAACCCCACATGAGGTGTAGAGATTACTTAAAAATTTTTTTTTCTCAGGGCGTCTGGGTGGCACAGTCAGTTAAGCATTCAACTCTTCACTTCAGCTCAGGTTGTGATATCAGCGTTGAGACTGGGCCTGGCATCAGGCTCCCCACTCAGTGTACCATCTGCTTAAGACTCTCTCCCTCTACCCCTCCCCCCCCATACTCTCTCTAATAAATAAATCTTGAAGAAATTTTTTTTTCTCTAAAAGGCTGTAGTCCTAAACTGAAACTTTCTCCAAAATCAAAATACAAAATACCTGTATAAGGGAATCCAGTATTAAAGTGGCAACTGATTTCTCTTCATTATCTTGTTCAAAAAGAATCTCCACAACTGAATCTCTAATGAGATTAAAAACAGAGAGTGCTTTGTTGGCATCATATAATACAATACAGAACATACCATCAGTTATTTTTTTTAAGTAACAGTACTATGTTAACATAGAATCATTATTAAAACCCAGGGTGTTTGCATTTGTGAACAGGAGAGTAACAGCACCTGCCTTACAGGTGTGGAGGTAAGAATTCAATGAGTCAATAGCACATTGCCTGGTACAAAGGAGGTACTCCTGAAGTATTAGCTACAACTTATTATGTACAGATTAACATAACATACATTTTGTCCAATTATACTTCCTTAAGCCTATCAACAGAAAAGGAATGAAATTCTATAAAAGTAAGATTCAAAGCAGGTCCACATACAAAACATTAAAAAAATAACCCTCTCTCCAAGCATTTCTTTGTTTTTAAAAATAACATATGGCAAAGATTGTTGCCTATCAAAATATCCATTTTCCTGTTCG
This sequence comes from Mustela nivalis, assembly GCF_964662115.1. Taxonomy (NCBI): domain Eukaryota; kingdom Metazoa; phylum Chordata; class Mammalia; order Carnivora; family Mustelidae; genus Mustela; species Mustela nivalis. Next base: position 41,711,084 of record NC_139025.1, read on the forward strand.
TTCTCAAATTAAAAGAACCCTATTTTGAGGGTAGCACAAGGAAGATTTTTGTAGTGATGGAACAGTTCTGTATCTTGATTATGGTGGTGATTAAAAAAATCTATGTGTGGCTAGGTTGGAGAAGACCATTAGTGACAACATAGAATCTCTAAGGGCAGAAGTGAGAGCCAATCTGGCAGAATTTAAAAATGCTATCAATGAGATCCAATCTAATATAAATACTCTAATAGCTAGGGTAACCAAGGTAAATAACTGAGAAGATGGAATTAGTGATTTAGAAGACAAACTATTAGAAAAGAAGGATCAGGAGGAGATAGGGAACAAACAGCTCAGAAGCCATGAAAACAGAATTAGGGAGACGCAATGAAACATTCCAATGTCAGAATTAACTGGGATCCCTGAGGGGAATGGAGAAAGAGAGAAGACTACAAGTTATAATTGAACAAATTCTGGATGAAAATTTCCCTAATCTGGGGAACGGAACAAGTGTTCATGTCTTAGAGGCAGAAAAAACACCCACTCCCCAAGATCAACCAGTCTAGAAAGACATCCAGACACTTAATGTGAAATTCACGAATCATAATTTCAGACAGGAGGTCTTAAGGGCAGTGATTGCTTAAATACAGAGGAAGGACCATCAGAATAACATCAGACCTGTCCACAGAAACCTGGCAAGATAGAAAGGGCTGACAAGACATATTCAGGGCCCTAAATGAGAAGAACATGCAGCCAAGAATACTTTATCTAGCAAGGCTGATATTCAAAATGGATGGGAAGATAAAGAGCTTCCAAGACTGGCAAGGTTTAAAAGGGTATGTGAGGGGTGCATTGGTGGCTCAGTAGGTTAAGCCTCTGCCTTCAGCTCAGGTTATGATCTCAGGGTACTGGGATCGAGCCCCACATCGGGTTCTCTGCTCCGCAGGGAGCTTGCTTCTCTATCTCTCTCTGCCTGCCTCTCTGCCTACTTGTGACCTCTGTCTGTCAAATAAATAAATAAAATCTTTAAAATAACATAACATAACATAACATAAAATAAAATAAAATGGTATGTGACCAAGCCAGCACTACAAGAAATATTAAAGGGGGTTCTATAAAAGAGCGAGCCCAAGAGTGACAAAGAATAGAAATTTACAGAGACAACCTATAGAAATGAGGACTTCACAGGCAACATGATGTCAATAAAAACTTATGTTTCAATAATCACTTTCAACATGAACAGCCTAAATGCTCCCATAAAATGGCACGGGGTTGCAGACTGGATAAAGTGACAGGACCCGTCCATATGCTATCTACAAGATAAATCCAGACTGAAAGTAAAGGGATGGAGAAGCATCTTTCGTGCCAACAGGCCTCAGAAGAAAGCTGGGGTAGGGATTTTCATATCAGATAAATTAGATTTTAAGCTAAAGACTATAGTCAAGAGATACAGAAGAACACTACATTATTCTTAAAAGGTCTGTCCACCAAGATCTAACAATTGTAAATATTTATGCCCCCAATATGGAGGAAGCCAACTACATAAGCCAACTATTAATCAAAACAGTCATGTTGATATGAATACATTAATTGTAGGGGATCTTAATATGCCATGCTAAGTAATTGGTCATCCAAGTAGAAAAACAATAAAGAAACAAGAGCCTTGAATGACACATTGGACCAGATGGACCTCATAGATATACACAAAACATTCCACCCTAAAACAACAGAATACTCATTCTTCTCGAGCTCACATGGAACTTCCTCCAGAACAGAGTACATACTGGGTCACAAATCAGGGCTCAACCGTGATACCAAAAAAAAAAAAAAAAAAAAAGATTGAGATTATTCCCTACGTATTCTCAGACCACAATGCTTTGAAACTGGAACTCAACCATAAGAAAAAGTTTGGAAGGAATTCAAACACTTGGAAGCTAAAGACCATCCTGCTCAAGGATCAACCAGGAAATCAAAGAAGAACTTAAACAATTCATGGAAACCAAAGAGAATGAAGACAGATAGGTCCAAAATCTATGGGATACAGCAAAGGTAGTCCTAAGGGGGAAATACACAGCCATCCAAGCCTCACTCAAAAAAAAATGAAAAAATCCGGAATACACCAACTCTCTTTATGCCTTAAAGAACTGGAAAATCAACAACAAATTAAGCCAACCCCATGTAAAAGAAGGGAAATAATCAAGATTAGAGCAGAGATCAATAAGTTAGAAACTAGAGATGCAGTAGAACATATCAATGAAACTAAAAGCTGGTTCTCTGAATCAGTAAGATCAATAAACCACTGGCCAAACTAATCCAAAAGAAAAGAGAGAGGACCCAAATTAATAAAATTATGAAAGGGGGAAGAGATCACTACTAACACCAGGAAATACAATCATCAGAAATTATTATCAACAGTTATATGCCAGTAAGTTAAGCAACCTAGAAGAAATGGATGCATTCCTGAAAACCTATAAACTTCCAAGACTGAAACAGGAAGAAATTGACAACCTGAATAGACCAATATCTAGAAATGAGATTGAAGCAGTGATCAAAAACCTCCCAAAAAACAAGAGTCCAGGACCTGAAAGATTCCCTGGGGAATTCTACCAAACATTCAAAGAAGGAATTAACCTATTATCCTGAAGCTGTTTCAAAAAATAGAAACAGAAGAAAAGCTTTCAGACTCTTTCTATGAAGCCAGCATTACTCTGATCCCTAAACCAGGCAAAGACCCTATCAAAAAGGAGAATTTTAGACCAATATCCCTGATGAATATGGATGCCAAGATTCTTAACAAGATACTAGCTAATAGGATCCAACAATATATTAAAAAGATTATCCACCACGACCACGGGGGATTTATCCCTGGGATGCAAGGTGGTTCAACATTCGCAAATCAACCAATGTGATAGAACAAGTCAATGAGAAAAGAACCACATGGTCCTCTCAATTGATGCAGGAAAAGCATTTGACAAAATACAGCACCTTTCCTGATTAAAACTCTTCAAAGTACAGTGATAGAGGGAACACTCCTCAACTTCATAAAATCTATCTAGGAAAAACCCACAGCAAATATCATTCTCAATGGGGAAAAGTGGACACCCTTCCATTTGAGATCAGGAACAGGACAAGGACGCCCACTCTTGCCACTGTTGTTCAACATAGTAATAGAAATCCTAGCAACAGCAATCAGAAAACAAAAAGAAATAAAAGCTATTCAAATTAGCAAAGAAGAAGTCAAACTCTCTCTTCACAGATGACATGAAACTTTCTATGGAAAACCCAAAAGACCACCCCCAAACTACTTGAACTCATACAGCAATTCAGTAATGTAGCAGGATACAAAATCAATGCACAGAAATCAGTTGCTTTCTTGTACACTAACAAGGAAAATATAGAAAGGGAAAATAGAGAACTGATTCAATTTACTACAGCACCAAGAACCATAAGATACCTTGGAATAAACCTAACCAAAGAGGTAAAAGATCTGTACTTGAGGAACAACAGAACACTCATGAATAAAACTGAAGACACAAAAAAATGGAAAAACATTCCATGCTCATGGATAAGAAGCATAAACATTGTTAAAATGTCCATACTTCCCAGAGTAATCTATACTTTCAGTGCCATCCTGATCAAAATTCCACCAGCATTTTTCAAAGTACTGGAACAAACAATCCTAAAATTTGTATGGAACCAGAAAAGACCCCAAATTGCTAAGGAAATGTTGAAAAAGAAAAACACAACTGGGGCATCACGTTGCCTGATTTCAAGCTTTACTACAAAGCTGTACTCACCAAGAAAGCATGGTACTCGCACAAAAACAGACACACAGACCAGTGGAATAGTAGAGAGTCCAGATATGGACCCACAACCCTATGATCAAATAATCTTTAACAAAGCAGGAAAAAATATTCAGTGGAAAAAAGACAGTCTCTTCAATAAATGGTGCTGGGAAAATTGGACAGCTAAGTAAAGAAGAATGAAACTCACCCATTCTCTTACACCATACACAAAGAAAAACTCAAAATGGATAAAAGACCTCAATGTAAGGCAGGAATCTATCAAAATCCTAGGGGAAAACATTGGCAGTGACCTCTTTGACATCGGCCACAGCAACTTCTTTTAAGACATGTCTCTAAAGGCAAAGGAAATAAAAGCGAAAATGAACTTTTGGGACTTCATCAAGATCAAAAGCTTCTGCACAGCAAAGGAAACAGCCAACAAAACAAAGAGGCAACCCACGGAATGGGAGAAGATATTTGCAAATGACACTACAAAGGGCTGATATCCAAGACCTATAAAGAACTCCTCAAACTCAACACTCAAAAACCAGATAATCATGTCAAAAAAGGGGCAGAAGACATGAACAGACATTTCTCTAAACAAGAGAAACAAATGGCTAACAGACACATGAAAAAACATTCAAATCAAATCAAATCAAATCAAAACCACACTGAGATACCAGTTACTTACACCAGTTAGAATGGCCAAAATTAACAAGGCAAGAAACAAGTGTTGGAAAGGATGTGGAGAAAGGGGAGCCCTCTTACACTGCTGGTGGGAATGCAAGTTGATGCAGCCACTTTGGAAAACAGTAGGGAGATTCTTTAAGAAATTAAACATAGAGCTACCCTATGACCCTGCAATTGCCCTACTGGGTATTTACCCCAAAGATATGGATATAGTGAAATGAAGGGCCATATGTACCCCAATATTCATAGCACCAATGGCCACAATCACCAAACCTTGGAAAGAGCCAAGATGCCCTTCAAGAGACAAATGGATAAAGAAGATATGGTCCATATATACAATGGAGTATTATGCCTCTATCAGAAAGGATGAATACCCAACTTCTGTATCAACATGGACGGGACTGTAGGAGATTATGCTGAGTGAAGTAAGTCAAGCGGAGAGAGTCAATTATTATATGGTTTCGCTTACTTGTGGAGCATAAGGAGTAACATGGAGGACATGGGGAGATGGAGAGAAGTGAGCTGGGGGAAATCAGAGGGAGAGACAAACCACGAGAGACTGTGGACTCCAAGAAACAAACTGAGGGTTCTGGAAGGGAGGGAGGTGGGGGGATGGGTGAGCCTAGTGGTGGGTATTAAGGAGGGCATGTATTGCATGGACACTAGGTGTGATGCATAAACAATGTATCCTGGAACACAGAAAAAACAAAATTAAATTTGAAAAAAATCTATGTGTGATAAAATTACATAGAACTATACATACACATTACACTGATGCCAATTTACTGATTTTGCTATTAGGGTACAGTGAAGATGTTAACCACTGGGAGAAACTGGGTGAAGAGTACATGGAGATTTCCCTATATTATCTTTGCAATTTCCTGTGACTCTATAATTATTTACAAGGAGAAAAAAAAAGGATAGAACTCCATTTTTAAGCTGGATAGAATGCCCCTCCCTAGTTGAAACACTGTATTTATGGCGCCTGGGTGGCACAGTCATAAAGCCTCTGGTCATGAACCTGCTTCTCCCATTCCCACTCTCCCTCTGGTGTTCCCTCTCCAGTTATCTCTCTCTCTCTCTGTGTCAAATAAATAAAATCTTAAAGAGGAAAGATAAGGACATTTTCTCTCTTTTTTTTTTTTTTTTGGTCAGAAATACTGTATTTCGGGGTGCCTGGTGGCTCAGGGGGTTAAAGCCTCTGCCTTCAGCTCAGGTCATGATCCAGGGAGCCTGCTTCTCTCTCTCTGCCTGCCCCTGCCTACTTGTGATCTCTGTCTGTCAAATAAAATAAATAAAATCCTTAAAAAGAAAAGAAAAGAAACACTGTATTTACCTTATAGTAACACTGTATTTACATTGTAGCTAGATGAGTAGCTAAGTAATAGACAATGAGATAGTGGCAGAAGTGGTATATGGGGCTTCTAGAAAGTCTCCTTAAAAAGGAGAGGAAACAGGGGCACCTGAGTGGCAGAGCTGGTTAAATGGCCAACTCTTGGTTTCAGCTCAGGTTGTGACCTCAAGGTCATGGGACCAAGCCCTGAGTGTGGCACTGCACTCAGCACAGAGTTGGCTTGAGAATCTCTCTCCCTCTCCTTCCAACCCTTCTCCCTACATGGATTTAATCTCTCTCTCAAAATTAATTAATTATTTTTTTAAAATGGAGGGGGTACCTGTGTGGCTCAGTCATTAAGCATCTGCCTTTGGCTAAGGTCATGATCCCAGCATCCTGGGATTCCTGCTTCTCCCTCTTCCACTCCCCCTGTTTGTGTTCTCTCACACTGTCAAATAAATAAATAAAATCTTTAAAAAATCAAAATAAAGAAAAATGGAGAGGAAGCACTTTTTCTTTCCCTTCTTATGGTATCTTGCTTTAAACAGAGATATAGTAGCTGTCCCTCCACCAACCACCCTGGTCCCTAAGGACAGGGATACCCCCCGCAAAGGATGAGAGATGAAAGGATGTTTACATCCCTGACAGGAGTTGTCATACCATCTCAGGACTATCTACCTGTGAACTTCTTTTAAAAGAGAGACAAACTTTTTTTTTTTTTTTTTTTTTTTAAGATTTTTGTTTATTTATTTGAGAGGGAGAGAGAGAGAGAGCACGCACATGCTCACGCACGCGCATGAACGGGAAGGGGCAGAAGAAGAGGGAGAAGCAGGCTGCTGAGTGGGGAGCCTGATGTGGGGCTCAATCCCAGGATCATGACCTGAGCCAAAGGCAGACACTTAACTGACTAAGCCACCGAGGTGTCCCAAGAGAGACAAAATTCTATCTTAGTGAAGCCACTACGTCAGGTTTGTGTAATTGGTGGCCAACCTGAATCCTAAGTGATACAATACAAAACGATCTATATATATGCATATATAAACACGACTTCTTAAAAATAAAATTTAGAATTTTTAGAAGCATAGAATTTTGAAGCTTTCTTGAATCTTTTTCAAATCATAAATTTTATGAGACTCTTTATAAGACTCAACCTACCTGCTAACGATCCATTTCATCATTAAGGTATACTGAGGCCTGCACTATGCTCAACACTCACAGTCAGCCACTTGCTGCTATGCCTGCATACTTCCATTTCTACCAGTTGAGATGAATGGTTACAGAGCACCAGTTTTCTTTTTCCAAGGTTTTTATTATCAGTAGATTTGATATTGAAATTATATAATTTTACAATTACTACTTAACAAATAATAGAGTAGAAAATAAATTGTTTTTCTATGCGAACTATTGCTAAATGTTTTGAAAAGACAATTATTTTTTAAATCTTTTTTTTTTTTTTTAAGATTTTATTTATTCATTAGAGAGAGAGAAAGCATACAGGTAGAAGTAGTAGGAGAGGGAAAAAGAATCTCAAGCAGATTCCAGCACTGAGCATGGAGCTGGACATGGGGCTCTATCCCAGGACCCAGAGATCATGATCTGATCCAAAATCAAGAATCAATGCTCAACTAAATTGAGCCACCCAGGTGCCCTTAAAATCTTTTTAATATGGTAATACAATGGTAAAAGTCTAGAAAAAAATGTCTCTAAGAATTCTGTACAAAGACTGATTCACAAATAACTAAGTTCTCACTGTACTTAAAACAAAAACAACAACAACAAAAACACTTGGAAATAATAAACCATGAATTTCCAGGTTTATATATACTTAATTTCAAACTCTAAAAGAAGATTTACCCTCAAAGAAAAGTTCCCAGAAAAAAGTTTGGCAAATAACTACATATTTATATTCTTTAATATGAAATGTTTAATATACGGTTTTTTAAAATGGTCTTTTACTTTAAATGACCCTTCTGATTTACCAACAAAGTACTGGTCAGAACTATGTGTATTAGGTTTCAACAGAACTAGATTTTTCAGTAGGAAAAACATGTTAGCAAACAACTGTAAATTAACTGGTCTGAAATGTGAAACATGGTGGTTTTTTTATTCCCAGTCTATTTTCCTACTAATATGTAGCCAAAACCTCCATTTTAATTTCCTTCAACATCTATTTTCTTCTCTTATTTTGGGCTCCACTCAAATTTAAATTTAATTAAATTAAAATTAAATTTTATTTAATTTTATTAATTTTAAATTAAATTAAAATTAAATTTTAATTTTCCTGGAGAAAATTTAAATGGTAACTTCTTTTTTTTAAGATTTTTACTTATTTATTTCACAGACAGAGATCAGAAGTAGGCAGAGAAGCAGACAGAGAGAGAGGAAGGGAAGCAGGCTCCCTGCTGAGCAGAGAGCCCAAAGCAGGGCTCCATCCCAGGACCCTGGGATCATGACCTGAGCTGAAGGCAGAGGTTTAACCCATTGAGCCACCCAGGGGCCACTGGAGAAAATTTAAAATAGTAATTTAATGAATATAATTTTAAAAAGAGATAAAATGATTAAAGTTGCTATCAAAAAGTATTACATTCTCACTCTTTTTGTTCTCCTACCCTACCTTTTATTTTTTTATTATTTTTTTTTAAGGATTTTGTTTATTTATTTGACAGACAGAGATCACAAGTAGGCAGAGAGAGGGGGGGAAGCAGGCTCCCTGCTCAGCAAAGAGCCCGATGCAGGACTCAATCCCAGGACCCTGAGATCATGACCTGAGTTGAAGGCAAAGGCTGTAACCCACTGAGCCACCCAGGCACCCCTACCCTACCTTTTTAAATGTCTGTATATTTATGTTCATCCTTTCAATATCTCAACCTCTGTATTATCTCAGAATCCTACAGTTACATAACACTTTTCTGTGCATAACTCTCTTCTGGTATTTTACAAATGGAACTTTTAAAACAAATTTTATAAAGCTTGTGTATAAACATAAATGCTATTGTTACCAATATAATCATGTAAGTCCTTAACAACTTATATTGCATCATTGGCTAAAATAATGTAATGAATAATGAAAAAGTGAATTACTAACTAGTCCTTAAGATTTAGCATATTTGGCGTGCCTGGGTAGCTCATTCCATTAGGTACCTGCCTTTGGCTCTTAGGGTCCTGGGATGGAGACCCATGTCAGGCTCCCTGCTCGGTGGGGTGTCTGCTTCTGCCCCTACCCCTGCTCCTTCTCTCTCTCAAACAAATAAATCTTTAAAAAAAAAAAAAAAAAAAAAGATTTGGCATATTTGGAAGAATGCATTCTTTCTACCATGAAAACATTTTAAAGCAGGAGCCAGCAAACTGTGGCCTGCAAGCCAAATTCAGCCCATCTGTTTTTGTAAATGAAGTTTTTATTAGAACACAGCCATGGTCATTCATTTACATACTGTCTACGGCTGATTTTGTACTCTAATTGTACCAAGTACAGTTGCAACACAGATCATATAGTTCACAAAGCCTAAGGTATTTACCCTTTGGTTCTTGACAGAAAACGTTTGCTGAAGCCTGTTTTAAAATATTATACTTTAGGGGCACCTGGGTGGCTCAGTCAGTTGAGTGGTCTGACTTAGATTTGGGCTCAGGTCATAATTTCATGAGATCAGCCCTGTATCAGGCTCTTTGTTCAGCATGGAGTCTGCTTGAAATTCTTTCTTTCTCTCTGTCCGTCCCACAGCTCATGCATGTATGCTTTCTAAATAAATGAAATATTGTGGGGTTTTTTTAAGATTTTATTTATTCATTTGAGAGAGAGAGCACAAGCAAGGGGAGCAGTAAAGGGAAAAGAAAGGAAGAAGTAGACTCCCCACTGAGCAGGGAGCCCAATGTGGGGCTTGACCTGAGCTGAAGGCAGACAGTTAACCAACCTAAGCCACCCAGGAGCCCCTAAATAAAATCTTAAAGAAAAAAAAAAATTATTATACTTTATTTACTACTATAGTCCTACTAATTAATTCTGAGTTACTTAAAAAATTTTTTAAGGATTTTACTGATTGATTTGACAGAGATCACAAGTAGGCAGAGAGGCACGCAGAGAAAGAGGAGGAAGCAGGCTCCCTGCTGAGCAGAGAGCCCGATGCAGGGCTCAATCCCAGGACCCTCAGATCATGACCTGAGCCAAAGGTAGAGGCTTTACCCACTGAGCCACCCAGGTGCCCCAGTTACTTAAATTTTTTATAAAGTTAAAAAGCTGAGTAACAGGGGTGCCTGGTTGGCTTAGTCGGTTAAGTGTCTGCCTTTGGCTCAAGTCATGATCTCCACGGTCCTAGGATCCAGCCCCACATTGGGCTTGCTGCTCAGCCAGGGAGTCTGCTTCTCCCTCTGCCTCTGCCCCTGCTCCTCTTGTACTGTTTCTCAAACAAAATCCTAAAAAAAAAAAAAGGTTGAGTCGAGTAATAAAATTAATCATGAAAGAGAAGACCTAATGAACACATAATTGTTAAAGCAGCAATATTAAGGCCTGTATATTTTTAAAGGCCAGAAATTCATTTTAGTTCATTATTTTGCTTATAAAAATTAAGGTCTACCTGATTGATCCAAGAACATGTAAAATCTTCTCTCCATCTAATGGGTAGTCAACATTTGGGGGCGGTGAGGGACGCTGAAATATAAATATCATAAACATAAATATATAGGTTATAACCTCTGGAAAAAAAAAATATACTTACTTTTAACTTACCTCAGTATTCCCATCAATATTAAATTTTGCTGCCTGGATTTTTAATCCACGTTTCAGATCACTTACAAAGCAAGTGCGCACTTAGGAGAAAGAAAAGGAGATTTTGTTATGGTTTGTGATTGAATCAATCTATGTCCAGTTTAAATGATTCTATTCAAGTGAACATGCTAGTTATCCATTCTTCCACATCTTATAAACTATCCCTGCCTTTAATCTGGTTATGACAATTTATTCACAAATAAAAAACCTTTTCATTCACTGAGGAATCATAAGACATGTTGCGTGTTCATCTTTCACAAAATCACATTAAAAAAAAAAACCCTTTGAGGAAACTATTATATTTTTTTATATTCCTGGTATAAAGAGTACTATAATAAAAACAAATTTTAGCATCATGAAAATGTAGCATGTGGGCGCCTGGATGGCTCAGTGGGTTAAGCCGCTGCCTTCGGCTCAGGTCATGATCTCAGGGTCCTGGGATCGAGCCCCGCATTGGGCTCTCTGCTCAGCAGGGAGCCTGCTTCCCTCTCTCTCTCTCTCTGCCTGCCTCTCTGTCTATTGTGATCTCTCTCTCTGTCAAATAAATAAATAAGATCTTTAAAAAAAAAAAAAAAAAAAAGAAAAGAAAATGTAGCATGTTTCTTTAAACCAGGTTGATTTCTATCTCTGTATTTAATCTTATGTATCTATCTGAATCTTTTTAAAAATCTTGGTCAAAACAAAAAGCTAAATTTCGCTCTTAGCTGCAGTAGCACTTCTTAGTTTGGTGTTTTTTTGACATGATTATTTTCTCCCTTTTAGCATAGCTCAACACTACTATTTCCCTTCTACAGGATCAACTTTTTTTTTTTTTTTTGCACTTTGATCATTTATTCTTTCAAAGGTTTTTGAGATTTTATTTATTTGACACAGAGAGAGAGAGATCACCCAAGAACATGAGCAGGGTGGGGGGGATTGGGGAGCAAGAGTAGAGGGAGAGCAAGCTCCCTAGAGCCCAACATGGGAATCGATCCCAGGATAGATGGCCTGAGGATCATGGGCCTTGGGATCATGGCCTGAGCCCAAAGCAGACACTTACCCAGGTGCCCACAAAGATTTTCTGTTGCAAGGTACCTTTTATAAGTTGCTTCAAATTATTTTCATAAATAGGTAAGGAATAAAACATTTTTTTAAAATATTTTATTATTTATTTGTGAGAGAGAGAGACAGCAAGAGAAGGAACACAAGCAAGGGGAGTAGGAGAGGGAGAAGCAAGCTCCTAGCAGAGCAGGGAGCCCTATGTGGGGCTTGATCCCAGGATGCTGGGATCATGACTCCAGCCTAAGGCAGAAGCTTAACGACTGAGCCACCCAGGCGCCCTGGAATAGAACATTTTTAACTAGAAACAAAACTGAAATTGAATACAAGACATCTATTAGTTAAATATATATTTATACTTTATATAAAATTCTTCTCAATCACTAATTCAAAATATATTAAGAATCTCTAATATGCTAGATAGTAAGCTAGGTGCTCATGCTACTTACATATTTTTTATTTTACTCAAGTCCTCATAGCTATCTTTGTTATGTAAGATAAATACTTAGCCTTTAAGAAGCTACTGCAAATAAGCATATACAAATGACTCAGGTTTGACAATAACTGAAGAAGTTTCAGGTAATTTTACCACATAAAGAAACAATAAAATGAAGAACAAGATCCATTTTTCAGCCCTAGCTGTAACCCTAACTATGATGTGACACTGAACAAATCACATAATATTTCAGGGCCCCAACTGTACCAGATTACCTCCAGGTCTCATTTAATTCTAAAATCCATTATTATCTGATTCCCTCTTACTAATTTTATGTCAACATTCTCAGCACTGAAGAATATTATTTTTTTTCTTTTTATTTTATTTATTTGACAAGAGAGGGAGGGAGGGAGAGAAAGAGAGAGAGAGAGAGTGTGCGTGCACAAGCAGGGGGAGTAGCAGAGGGAGACGGAAAAGCAGGCTCCTTGCTGAGCAGGAAGCCTGATGTGGGCATTGATCCCAGGACTCTGGGATCATAACCTGAGCCAGAGGCAGATGCTTAATGACTGAGCCACTCAGCGCCCTTTAAATTATATTTTCAATGCTTCTCCATTAAGTGAATCAAAATACTGGAAAACTGGGGTACCTAGGTGGCTCAGTCAGTTGGCCCCAAATTAGAACTTCTGAGGTCAGTAAAATGACCTTACAAATACATATTTAGAAACTAGAGTTAAAAAAAACCACAAAAAAAACTTCTACACGACATAAGACCAGTGTCTTTTTTAAGCAATTTATCTGTTACTTAATACTGTGCAAACTGTTAATTCCCTAGTAATCCTATATATTCTATAATTGAGAGGTTTCTTCAATAAGACATCATAAATAATGCCAAAAGCTTCCATAAACCTAAAGAAAAATGAAAATTTCATTTACATTATTCCACAGCATATCGTACATATTAAATATTTTTAGGATACTACATTATGTATTTAACATATATTGTAGCTCTGTAAGTATTTAGAAACATATGCCCTCTAAACTAATACTTAAGGACAAACAGGACATAAATGGGAATTTAGTTTACCTTTAATGTCCTCTAAGACACCTTCTGGAATTGAACCTGAAAAGAAATTTTATATTTTTAGAACTATAGAAGTTTAATAATAAGCAGAAATAATCTGTTAAATTGAACTCACATTACCACTTTCCATTTCTGCAAAATTTTTTTAAAATGTAAGTCCTATAACTTTAACTTTTTAAAAACTAAGCAGAAAATTAACTTTGTTTCTAGGGAAGAAACTAAATCATTCAAAGTTAATCCATACACACACACACACACACACACACACACACACACACACAGGAATATTACTCAGCCATCAAGAAGAAATGAACTCTTGGGGCGCCTGGGTGGCTCAGGAGGTTGAGCCTCTGCCTTCGGCTCAGGTCATGATCTCAGGGTCCTGGGATCAAGCCCCACATCGGGTTCTCTGCTCAGCGGGGAGCCTGCTTCCCACCCCGCCCCCCGTTCTCTGCCTGCCTCTCTGCCTACTTGTGATCTCTCTGACTGTTAAATAAGTAAGATCTTTAAAAAAGAAGAAGAAGAAGAAGAAGAAGAAATGAACTCTTGCCATTTGCAATGACATGGATGGATCTAGAGTGTATATGTTAAGTGAAATAAGTCAGAGAAAGACAAATAACATAAGATTTTACTTATATGTAGAATTCAGGAAACAAAACAGATGAACATGTGGGAAGGAAAAAAAAAGAAAGAGAGAGGAAGCAAACCATAAGAGACTCTTAACGATATAGAACAAACTCAGGATTGACAGAGGGGAGGTGGGTATGGGTGATGGGTATTAAGAAGGGGGTTTGTTATGATGAGCCCTGGGTATTGTACTAAGTGATGCATCACTAAATTCTACTGATGGATCACTAAATTCTACTCCTGAAACCAGTACTATACTGTAAGTTAATTAACTAGAATTTAAATAAAAATCCAGAGAAAAATAAAAATTAAAAAAGGAGAATGTACCTATTCAAGGAAATCTATACAATACTGGGAACCTTTCAAAGGTGGACATTTGGATATATTATCATTGTTATGTAATTCTGTTGTTAAAAATCTAGTTACCCAAGTCAGACTAAGAAACATTTTCTAAACTAAATTTAAGACCTTCTAAACTCTTTTTAACTCATTGTTAAATATATAAAGATATTCTGATTTATAATTACAGGTTATTTACATCAAGTTAGACAGAAATTGATAGCTGAAAATGGAATCATGATTTCATAAGCGTACTCATGCACCTTTTCCATCTGAACCTACATATCTTGTTAGCTGTATCTTTAAGTTATGCCAGCCACTGAGACAAAGTATTAATATATATTAAACTTAAAAGCCACACCTTCAAAATGTTAAGTCTTAACCTTTAAAAAATAATAAATAATTTTTAATCACATTGCTTTTTTTAAAAAAAGATTTTATTTATTTGACAGAAAGAGAGTGATCACAAGTAAGCAGAGAGGCAGGCAGAGAGAGAGTGGGGGAAGCAGGCTCTCTGCTCAGCAGAGAAGGTACATGATTCAAAGTTCTTACTGATGGGGCCAGGGTGTGATCAAAAAGTTTGAAGACTTCTTAATCCATTTTGAGTCTATTTTTGTGTGTGGTATAAGGAAATAGTCCTTCTTAACCTCACAAAAGGATAGAGATTTCAAAAAAAATCTTAATTTGGCTACAAAGACAGAAATGTAACTAGATTATACGAAACCTATAATTTAAGAATAAGTGCTAAAAACTGTAACATTTTGTAACTGCTATATATTCTTTAGGAATATTCAGATGAATTCCAACATGTAACAAAGAAATTTGATAATATGAAAAACTTTTCTTTAGGCAACATGTAAAGTAGGCTTGAAAATAAATATTTTAGCTGGGGGTAGATGCTGCTTTGGGAAGAGGTTCCTTAATCTTAGTGAATAGTAATTATTTAAACTTCTCAAATAAGGAATAGAAAGGAGGTATTATCTCTGGCTCTGAAAAATCATATCTAAATTTCAATTCATTTAGAAGGCTAATATTTTTATATATCATTTATTTATTTATTTATTTTTTAAAAGATTTTATTTATTTATTAGAGAGAGAGAGGGGGAGAGAGCGAGCACAGGCAGACAGAATGGCAGGCAGAGGCAGAGGGAGAAGCAGGCTCCTTGCTGAGCAAGGAGCCCGATGTGGGACTCGATCCCAGGACGCTGGGATCATGACCTGAGCCGAAGGCAGCTGCTTAACCAACTGAGCCACCCAGGCGTCCCTATATCATTTATTTTTAAACTGTACACTTTTCAAATCAATGTCCTTAGGTTAGCCTTTAAGTAACTTATAAAGGCTAACCTAAGGACATTGATTTGAAATGATTCCAAATATTAAATGAAAAAAAGCTCAAAGTTCATTTAAGCATATCCAAGTAGACATAAAATTTGTATGTAATCTTTTTTTTTTTTTTAAGATTAATTTATTTGACAGAGAGACAGCACAAGTAAGCAGAGTGGCAGGCAGAGGGAGAGAGAGAGAAGCAGGGTCTCTGCCGAACAGGAAGCCCAATGCGAGGCTCGATCCCAGGATCCTGGGATCACAACTTGAGCCAAAGGCAGCTGTTTAATCAACTGAGCTACCCAGGTGACCCCCGTAAGCCTTGTTAAGGACCTTGAGAAGAGATATTTTGTTTTATTTTATTTTTTAAAATTTTTTACTTGACAGAGAGAGAGAGAGCGAGCATACAAGCAGGCAGAGCAGCAGAGAGAGATGGAAGCAGGCTCCCTGTGAAGCAGAGAGCCCAATGGCCTTGATTCCAGGACCCCGAGATTATGACCTGAGCCGAAGGCAGAGGCTTAACCCACTGAGCCATCCAGGTGCCCTGAGAAAAGATGTTTTAAATGTATTTGAGTTTCTGATCCTCCTAAGCATGTCATTCAGCAAATAGTGATATGGTTTAATTCCACAATTAGTAGGACTATAGGGCTATCACAGACTCAGATTTGGGGGATTATGTGAGGGAAAGATTACAGTCAGAATCCACAGTGGTTGGTTAAAAAAAGGGTGTTTTCATGATTAAAAGGAAATGTTATAATCAGTTTTAAAGAAGACCTTTCTTAAAAATATCTTGGGATGCTATACAAACCCATTATCTTTGGATACTTTTTTTTTATAAATCAACTGTTTTCATGATATACTAAAAGTGTAACAAAGGTAGGGGTGCCTGGGTGGCTCAGTGGGTTAAAGACTCTGCCTTTGGCTCAGGTCACGATCCTAGGGTCTTGGGATGGAGGGTCACTGGGCTCTCTGCTCAGCAAGGAGCCTGCTACCCAACCCTCTCTCTGCCTACTTGTGATATCTGTCTGTCAAATAAGTAAATAAAATCTAATAAATAAATAAATAAAATAAAAGAGTATCAAAGTTTATCTGGAAAAGGAAAATTATAATCTACAGAATAGAGAATGTTATTATCTTAACTACCAAAAGAAAAACATGAAAACAATACACACAAGGATAAATGTCCTAAAAACCTGCCATTCTCTTTCCACCATTTATTCAGTGCCTAGGTAGTATACTAAGTGCTACTGATTGAAAATCAAGTAAGACAGGGATCCTCAAAAGTCCAGGAAGGGAAACAGGTGAGTTAACAGACAAACGAGGATATGACATATGTGCTAAAATAAATACTATGGAGGACTTAACAGAGAGGGGAGAAATGTATTCTCCTCAGATGAAATGAGGAAGGCTTTGTAATAAAATGACATTCCAGCTGAGTCACATAGAGGTCAAAAACCCAACATCCCAGGTAAAGAAATAGAATAAATAAAGGCTCAGGGTTGTGGGAGGCCTAGAAGATATTATCAAATTTATTGTAGCTAAAATGAGGTACACAGGGTTAAGATGAGTAGTTTAGGGCTAAGAGGTAGAAAAAAAAATTGGGAAGAAACATATATATCAAACAAATATTTGGATTTTAAGCTGCTGAGCCAGCAAAAATCCTTAAGCTAAAGAGTGGTGTAATCAGACTTGTATTGTGTAAGTTATTTCTGGCAACAGTATGAAATAGAATGACAGTCCAGAGTCTCCTACAATAATCCAAGAAAGAAATAATAAGGGTCTAGTTTATGTCTTTATTTTCAGATGTTCAGTAGTATAGATAACAGAGAAAAAGAGATGAAATTTAAGAGATTTTTGAGGGAGAACTGAGGATTTTTAACTCATTTTCTAAAATGGGAGATAAGCGGGACGCCTGGGTGGCTCAGTGGGTTGGGCCGCTGCCTTTGGCTCAGGTCATGATTCCAGGGTCCTGGGATCGAGTCCGGCATAGGGCTCCTTGCTCAGCAGGGAACCTGCCTCTCTCCGCCTCTGCCTGCCTCTCTGCCTGCTTGCGTGCTTTCTCTCTCTCTCTTTCTGACAAATAAATAAATAAAATCTTAAAAAAATAAAATAAAATGGGAGATAAGGAAGGTATCTTTATCTGAGAACAATTTGTTGAAATGTATTTGGAGAAAGAGATAATGCATTCACTTTTTGAAGGTCTTAAATGTGAGATACCTAAATATGCTTAGTTTACATCTAATAATCAGTTGGAAATATGAATATCAAGATCAGAAGGGTCAGGCCCAATGATACATTTGAAAATCAACTGCATACTGATATAGCTGAAAGTTATAATAGATGAGAACACTTTTAGAAAGCCAGGGGGAAGAAAACATAAAAAACAGATGCCTATGGGATTATCAGAAGAGAAAACAAGAACATCACAAAAGGAAGAGAGTCCTGAAAGTCAAGAAGAGATTGTGTCAAAAGTATATGATAATCTGCAATGTCAAAAGTTCTATAAAGGATGACCAAAATTAAACGACTGGATTTGGGAATTCAGAGGTCAATAATGACATTATAATTGGAGCAATGACATCAGTGACGTGAGGAAAAAGAGAGTAACTATATAACGGGGTAAAAAACAAATGCATTGAAGGATGACAAGGGAATGTAAACCACTCTTAAACAGTTTAAAATAGTTTTACCCATCACAGAGGGAAGGCTCTGTTCTTTAGCAGCACCTGTGTCAACAGTACATTGCTCCAGTAGTTGAGTTTCCAACTCCCTGAAATTTAAAAAAAAAAAAAAAATTACTGGAATTAAAATATTGCCCTTGATATCCTTCTCTTATTTAATACTTTTACTACATAATACATTATAATGCTTTTTAAAAAGTGGTTTTATCCTTAAAAGATGAATACATCCAAGGCTAATAGAGAATGGATTAAATAACATTAAATGTCCAGATTACGTTCTATTGATCACTGTAAAAAAAAAATTAACATGTTTTTGTGGTGCAGGTAGAGCAATGTGCTAAATTCCAAGATACTTACTTGTGAAGAGCTTTTCCTCCTAGGGGGAGTGCTCCCCAACAATTTAGTACTGGGATTCCTTCATATATCTGTAGGGTAGTCAAGGATATAACTATTTGAGGAGATAAAACATGGCTCCCTTGATACTTTCCTCACCTTCTGCAGTATTAAGTCAGCTTTGATAACAAATTCTTCATATTTTTAAGAGAGTAACAGAAGAATCAGTCTTTTTTCATATTCTTCTTCAAAGAAGGTTAAACTCACACACACACACACACACACACACACACACAGGTTAAACTCACACACACACACACGTTAAACTCTCACACACACACACACACACACACACACATATACACCCACAATTCATTAGTTAGAACAAGGGTGTCTCATAAAGTAACTACTGGCCATATGTGGCTACTGAGCACTTGAAATGTGAAATGTGGCCAGTCTGAATTGAGATGTGCTGTAAGAACAAGCTTGATACCAAATTTAGAAGACACACATATAAAAATCCATAAAATATCTTACTATAATTTTTATATAGTTGAAATGATAATATTTTGAATATACTGGGTTAAATAAAATACAGTAACTTCATCTTTCACTTGCACTTTTAAGGACATAGCTCTTAGGAAAATTTTAAATTACATGTCTCTTCTTGTATTCCTATTAAACAGAGCTGAGAGGCTAGTGGACAATATTATACTGTGGATTTGCTACCTTATTTTCCATATTGTTCTTGCTGATGTCTATAAGTACAATATTTATAAAAGAGTATATTGGTAAGAACATTGGCTTTGGGAAAAAAACATGGGTTATACATCTTGGCTATATGCTTATATGACCCTGGGTCACCATTTACCCCAACTTTAGATCTTCTCATTATATAACAAGGAAAATAACACCTATGTTGCAGGATCGTTACAAGATATATTTTTTTAAAGATTTGTTTATTTATTTGAAGTGTGGAGGAACAGAGGGAGAGAGAGTTTTAGGCGTCCTCTGAACTCAGAGCCCAAGGTGGAGCTGGATCTCACAACCCTGAGATGACAGCCTGAGCTGAAACCAAGAGTCGGATGCTCAGTTGATGGCTGTGAGGAAATTCAAACGCAAAATACTCTATCTTTGAAAAACTATTTACCTATATTAGTTCTTTAGGAGCTACTAATTTTTGACTTCACTCCCCCAAGTACTTCTTCTAATAAATACATATGTAGATCTCAAAACTGCCCAAGAGTATATTTATGCACTTCAATGTCCTTTTCTTTTAAAGTTTTTAAATTTTTTTTTATTTGACAGAGAGAGATCACAAGTAGACAGAGAGGCAGGCAGAGAGAGAAAGAGGAGGAAGCAGGCACCCCACTGAGCAGAGAGCCCGATGTGGGACTCGGTCCCAGGACCCTGGGATCATGACCTGAGCTGAAGGCAGAGGCTTTAACCCACTGAGCCACCCAGGCACCCCACAATGTCCTTTTCAATGGAGCAATGTCACTGTTAACATTATGCTTCTAACGACAAGGAATGCACCACTGTATAGTCTCTAATTCCATCTTGGGACAGCTTGAATTAGTAGAAAGTTCTTCCAGTGGTGAATGTTATAAAAACTAGAGCACCATTGAGCAAGTTATCACATGCCAGGTCATATGCTAAATACTTTACATACATTGTCTCACTCAAGTCACAAAAGGCCTCTCCATGAGGTGGAATTTTTTTTCTTTTTTTAAGATTTTATTTATTTGACAGAGAGAGAGAGATCATAAGTAGGCAGAGAGGCAGGCAGAGAGAGAGGGGGAAGCAGGCTCCCTGAGAGCCCGATGTGGGGCTCTATCCCAGGACCCTGAGATCATGACCTGAGCAGAAGGCAGAGGCTTAACCCACTGAGCCACCCAGGTGCCCAAGGTGGAATTATTTTAATTCCCATTCCACAGATAAGAGAACTGAGGCCCAAAGAGATTACGTGACTAATATTATACAATTAGTAAGAAGCATAGCCAAGATTTACACTTACATGTGTATTTGATTCCAAAACCAACATCATAAACCCTATGCCCTATGGGCTCCATGTTAGCTTCTGCAAATAGAAAGAAGAAAAAAATGTACTCACTTTTCCACAGCAAGCCCTTCAGCCATTTGAAGGCAGGTTTCATGTTTTAATTTTTCTTAATTTTCTCATTTCAGTTTTTCCAATTACTCTGATCTTTTCTTAGAAATACCATGACACATCCTAATTAACTAATGTTCCTCTTAAAAACTGAACATGATATTCATGAGGTGTGACGCCTGGAGTATGTACTAGGATCAAGACATAATGCTAATTTCTTGGGCACCTGGGTGGCTCAGTTGGTTGAGCAATTGCCTTCAGCTCAGGCCATGATCCCAGAGTTCCAGGATCGAGTCCAGCATCGGCTCGATGCTCCATGGGGAGTCCGTTTCTCCCTCTGACCTTCTCCTCTCTCATGCTCTCTCTCTCTCAAATAAATAAATAAAATCTTAAAAAACAAACAAAAAAAAACCTTTTTTTTTTTAAAAAGACACAATGGTAATTTCTATAAAATTTAAGTCTCACAATTCTGTGAATTTTTTCCACATGCAAATTCATATTTGTACATGGTAATCACAAATAGTTACATTCCATGAAAACTGCTTATAATAAGCCTAATTATGTTAAAGCAGAGTAAAAACTGAAAAATTAGTTGCTTAACAAAAAAAAAAAGATACAGGTAACACCAGGCTCTCCCTATATCCGCAATCCAGGACCATGGCAGAGTTTATCCCAAGCGTCAGAAGAGCCATTAGATGACTTGGAGCAAGCAGGACAGATGGAACCTAGAAAACAATAAAGCCAAGTAACAATAACAACAACAAAACCACAAGTCTGAGTAGTTGAAGATGTTTACCTTATATTTCAAATACACTTGAAAAAAATTCAGAGTAACATTGTATTTATGATACCTTTTCAACCATTTTATGGTGCTAAGAACTAGTTTATTGATTTATCTAAATTTACACAATCATGCAAGGAAATATACAATAAAAACACTCTTTAAATTCCCTTAAGTTGTTTTGTTCCAAAATGACAATTAGAAAACATTTTTATTAATTTTTGTTCTCTCTTTTTTGTTTCAGATGTTATTTATTTATTTGAGAGAGAGAGAGAGCACAAGCAGGAGGAGCAGCAGGGAGAGGGAGGAGCAGCAGGGAGAGGGAGATGGAGAAGCAGGCTTCCCTCCGACCAAGTAGAGACCCTGGTGTAGGGCTCAATCCCAGGACCCTGGGATCATGACCTGAGCTGGAGACAGATGGCTTATCCTACTGAACCACCCAGGTGCCCCATTCTCTCTCTTTTGGAGGGAAAAATTAAAAGAAGAGGTACAGAAATATGAATTCAAAGATGCTAAAAAAAAAAAAATAAAGACATGTCTTTGCCATCAAAATGAAAATTAAGGGGCACCTGGGTGGCTCAGTGGGTTAAAGCCTCTGCCTTCAGCTCAGGTCATGATCCCAGGGTCCTGAGATCAAGCCCCATGCTCTCTGCTCAGCAGGGAGCCTGCTTCTCCCTCCCCCTCTGCCTGCCTCTCTGAATACTGGTGATCTCTGTTTGCCAAATAAATAAATAAAATCTTTTTAAAAAAATGAAAATTAAAAGATTCTTGATTATCTTTATTTGCAAAATTTATACTATGAACTCTATTTTTAAAACATAATATAGCAGTTAAAATTAAATTGAAGAGCTATAAAAAGCCTTAACTCTGTGTGACATTTTTCAGCAAGAATTTGCCACATCTGGTGATACCTCAAATATCAGATAAATATTCAATCAAAATATGAAAATCCTCATAACGAAATGCCAAAATAAAATGTCCCTATTTCCTTTAACTAAAGGTTGTGTCAGAGGGCAGGGAAGGGGACAGTTCTATGCAAAGACATTGAAAAAAGCATGGAGTGAGCACCTGGGTGGCTCAGTCGGTTAACTGTCTGACTTTCAGCTCAGGTTATGATCTCAGGGTCATGGGATCAAGCCCTACACTCTGTGAGAGTTGGTTTGTCCCTCTGCCCCTCCCCATGCTCACACTCACTGCCCTCTCTCTTTCAAATAAATAAATAAAATCTTTAAAAATAAATAAAGTAAAATAAATTAAAAAAAATAAAGCCTAAAATCAAGGAACTCAAGAATTTAGAAGAGTCAGTGTAACTAAACAATGGAAACTAGAAAGTCCTGGGGAAAAAAAACACATCATAAATTCCATAGCAAAGAATATACCTTTTAATTCTAAAAAGTCCTCAAACATTAAAAAAAACCTATGTTAAAATAAATAAATAACAGAAATATCAGTAAGAAATCTTCAGTTATCTACATATTGGATGAAATGCTGATTACAGGGCGCCTGGGTGGCTCAGTGGGTTAAGCCTCTGCCTTCGGCTCAGGTCATGATCTCAGGGTCCCATGATCTCGGGCTCTCTGCTCATCAGGCTCTCTCTCTGTCTGCCTCTCTGCCTACTTGTGATCTTTCTCTGTCAAATAAATAAATAAAATCTTTAAAAAAAAAAAAAAGAAAAAAAAAAGAAATGCTGATTACACATGAAACAAAAAACAGAAAACAAATGGTTTATTTAAAATGGCTTGAGTTTGGGGCGCCTGGGTGGCTCAATGGGTTAAAGCTTCTGCCTTCAACTAAGGTCATGGTCCCAGGGTCCTGGGATCAAGCTCCGAATTGGGCTCTCTGCTCAGCGGGGAGTCTGCTTCCTCCTCTCTTTCTTTCTGCCTTCCTCTCAACTACTTGAGATCTGTCAAATAAATAAAGAAAATCTTTATAAAATAATAAAATAGGGGCGCCTGGGTGGCTCAGAAGGTTAAAGCCTCTGCCTTCGGCTCAGGTCATGATCCCGGAGTCCGGAGTCCTGGGATCAAGCCCCACATCGGGATCTCTGCTCAGCGGGGAACCTGCTTCCTCCTCTCTCTCTGCTTTCCTCTCTGCCTACTTGTGATCTCTGTCTGTCAAATAAATAAAAATAAAATCTTATAAAAAGGGATGCCTGGGTGGCTCAGTCGGTTAAGCCGCTGCCTTCAGCTCAGGTCATGATCCCAGGATCCTGGGATCGAGTCCCATGTGGGGTTCCTTGCTCAGCAGGGAGCCTGCTTCTCTCTCTGCCTCTGCCTGCTTGTGCTTTCTCTCTCTCTCTCTGACAAATAAATAAATATACAAAATCATAAAAAAAAAATCGTAAAAAAAAAAAAATAAAATAAAATGGCTTGAGTTTATTCTCAACTGGTTTCTCAAATGCACTGTGTAATATATATAATGAAGGAAATTAAAATAAATTAACCTTTCTCAAAAATATTTATTTATTTATTTGACAGAGAGTAGGGGCAGGAAGAGAGAGTGAGAGAGCATGAGCAGGGGGGAGGGACACAGACACAGACAGAGAAGCAGACTCTCCACTGAGCAGGGAGTCCAATGTGGGACTGGATCCCAGAACCCTGGGGATCATGACCTAAGCCAAAGGAAGACACTTAACCTACTGAGCACCCAGGGGCCCAAATGAGGACCTTTTAGTTTAAACTTTAGTACTTATAAAAAACAACATAAAAAACGGGTACCTCAAAATATTTGAAAAGAACCCGAGTGAGTGTCTCTCTGAAGTGGGAAGGACATAGTACCGACTCGATAACCACAACTCGGCGGTCTCTAGGATTCACCAACAGATGCCTGGAAAGTGACAGTTTTTATTTATGAAAGTAAATAAAAGTTGATATTTATTTTGGCACATAATGCAATTTTGTTAAGAATAGAGAAACTATATTATATTAGCTCAAGATGTTCTATGACAAAAAGACATCTTCATTTTATTACCTGGGTAAAGTAACATTCCTGAACTCTTATTACGTGCCACGTACTGTGTCAGGATCTTTACATCTATTACTTCATTTATCTCAGGAAACAAAAGCTATAGCCTAGTATGATGAACACTTGAGCCATTAAAAAGATTTTTTCTTTAGGCTACGAAAGTAATATATTCTAAAAAAACTCCAAATGTAACAGAAGTTTATAACTTGGAAAGTACAAATACCTTACACTTCTACTACCCAGAAACTATCACTTATAGCAGTTTGCATAATGTCATTACTGTCCATGTGTATGAATGTATTTTAACAGAAGTGTTTATTCCATAGATGTTCTGAAACTTGCTTTTTTCAATTATCAATACAATAAGACACCTTTTGCATTACTACATGATATAGAACTTTTTTAATGGCTGTAAAATGTTTCACTATATGGATATATAATAATTTAATTATCTACTGCCATTATTAATGAACATTTAACTTGTTTTCAGTATTTCCCCATGCTTGCCAATTATCTAGTCTTCAAATACATTTTGGAAAAGGTTGAAAATAAGCAAGTGAAAAATGCAGCAGAAGTCCACTTTTTTTTGTATCTGATATAACACAACCAAAGATTACTATGACCGGCATTAGGAAAACGTAATCACAAAAGCTGGGAGAAAAAAAAAAAACAAACACAACTGCATCTTACCTGAAATATAGTATGTGGATGAATTCTTTTAGGTAGGAATACAGTTCCTCTGTATTGATATTATATTGAACAACTTTGATAGGCTATAAAAAATTAAAAAATTAAAATTATTTATTAATGTATAATGAAATAAAATATGATTATCTACTATATTACTGCATTTTCTGGTAATAAATAAAATAATTTTTATTGAGAATAAATGCAAACATTAAATATAAATTAATCACTTAAATTAGGAACCTTTAAGAATTGGCTAAGATGACAGAACTTTTTGGTTTGCAGGCATAAAAGTATGGGTCAACAAGTAGAGAACTATGCTCATTTACATTCTTCTTCCATCTGGACTTACCATTTTGGCAGGACTGATCAAAATCACAGATTAAAAAGTATCAAAAGCTTCCTCAAACACTCTAGACTTGGTCTAGTCCCTGTAAGTCACTCCCAAAGCAATGACACTTACCCTCTTATAAGATTACTTTACTTAATTACTTGTAAAATGTCTACCTTCCCATTAGACTACATACTCTTAAGGTGCAAGAAGTGTTTCTGGTTGCTTATGATATATCTTCCTTCAGCTGACATTACCAGGCACCAAGTACATGCTCATAAACATGTGGTAAAATCAATATAAACAAACACTACCCAATCATGAATGCTAAGTCAACACCAATACAGAACAATAACTTTACATATGATGCTCAGAACGCTGTAAGTACTCTAATGCATCATTGGCAGACCTCTCTTTGTTACTCTTCTAATGGAAAGATCATTAGCTAAGCCAATTTCATGATTTTAAAGAAGGTTCCAAACCACATATGGCGGATTGTAGAGATTAATCTTCACATACATTTTTCTCTTCAAGATGAGTATAAAAGCTGAAAGCACTAAGAAAAGTGGTAATGACGGGGCGCCTGGGTGGCTCAGTGGGTTAAAGCCTCTGCCTTCGGCTCAGGTCATGATCCCAGGGTCCTGGGATTGAGCCCCGTGTCGGGCTCTCTGCTCCGCGGGGAGCTTGCTTCCTCCTCTCTGTCTCTCTGCCTGCCTCTCTGCCTACTTGCGATTTCTCTGTGTCAAATAAATAAAATCTTAAAAAAAAAAAAAAAAGAAATAAAAGAAAGGTGGGGGCGCCTGGGTGGCTCAGTGGGTTAAGCCGCTGCCTTTGGCTCAGGTCATGATCTCAGGGTCCTGGGATCGAGTCCCGCATCGGGCTCTCTGCTCAGCGGGGAGCCTGCTTCCTCCTCTCTCTCTCTCTGCCTACTTGTAATCTCTCTCTGTCAAATAAATAAATAAAATCTTTAAAAAAAAAAAAAAGAAAGGTGGTAATGAGAATGTTAAAGTTCTAAGTCCAGTTAGGAATCTATCTAGAAATTTATCAAGTATCACATTAACCTTGATTAAAGAACATGAAAAGTGAATAGACAGGAAGTTCCATCACATTTTTGAATACCACACCACAACTATCTACTGTATTTCTAGCTTATCTAAGGATTTGCAGGAAAAAAATTGTATCTTTGTATTTCATTTATTCATTTGTTCGTTCCTTCCTTCCTTCAAGTGGGCCCCCTGCCCAGCATGGAATCCAACATGGGGCTTGAACTCATGACTCTAAAATCAAGACCTGAGCTGAGATCAAGAGTCAGCCACTCAACTGACAGAGCTACCCAGGTGTCCCACCCTATTTTAATTTTTTTTTTAATTTTATTTAAATTATCTCTAAACCCAATGTGGGCCTTAAACTCATGACCCTGAGATCAAGAGTTGCATGCTCTTCCAACTGTGCCAGCCAGGTGCTCCTGGAAAATTTTGAAATCAATAAAATGATTCCCTTATCAGGCATAATTAAAAAGATTTGTCAATCAACATATTTCATTTGCTCTTAAAGATGCATCCCAATACCAAGTATGAACTGATGTATACTAATCTATTCTGCTACAATATGCACTTTTATAAAATCAAGTATCACATTTCCATTGCAAATAAGGGAATAATATCTACATAATGTGAAATCTGTATTAGTTCATGTGAGACAAGAGGAGCTGAAATGATAGCAGAGTTATACCTTTCATCAAGAAAAATAAAGTCATCAACTCAGTGGCCACACAGGTAGGCATCCTTTCAGATCTATTTTTCAAAAACTTAAATGAGGGGCAGGTACCTCAGTGGCTCAGTCCACTAAGTGTCTGCCTTTGGCTCAAGTCATGATCCCAGGGTCCCCCAGACAGGGCTCCATGCTCAGTGGGGAGGCTGCTTCTCCTTCCCTTCCCTCTGCTTCTCTCCCTGCTGGTGCTCTCTCACTCTCTCTCTCAAATAATTAAATAAAATCTTCAAACGCTTGAATGGTCTTCTGTAGCAGGGGCTCCCTTCCTAAAGCAGACCCTTTCATGACTATTTATTGGGCTGCATTTCCTCTTGGTTCCACCTAACAACAGCCCCACTGGCTCAGAACTCACCTCCACCTGCACTGGCTCAGCACGCACAGACCAACATTTTCAATCTATTACTCCATTTTATTTTTATTATCACGAAGAGAGCCTCCAGCCACTCTCAGTTGCAAACCAAAGCTATTCCAGTTTTTTCCTGAAGGATCAGTTACTGCTTTTGTTAGTGCTATAATTACAAAATTACACGGGTTTTATATGGTTTGCCCCACCATAAGCCTACTTCTATTTGCGACTGAAGGGAGGTTTTTTAGGACTACAAATATTAAGTTATGGCAGAAGCATCTGTATTTTATTTTATTTTTTATTTTTTTAAGATTTTATTTATTTATCAGAGAGAGAGAGGGGGAGAGAGCGAGCACAGGCAGACAGAGTGGCAGGCAGAGGCAGAGGGAGAAGCAGGCTCCCTGCTGAGCAAGGAGCCCGATGTGGGACTCAATCCCAGGACGCTGGGATCACGACCTGAGCTGAAGGCAGCTGCTTAACCAACTGAGCCACCCAGGCGTCCCTGTATTTTATTTTAACACGTGATTTTTTAAAAAAAGATTTATTTATTTATTTATTTGAGAGAGAGACAGTGAGAGAGAGCATGAGCGAGGAGAAGGTCAGAGGGAGAAGCAAACTCCCCACGGAGCTGGGAGCCCGATGCGGGACTCGATCCCGGGACTCCAGGATCATGACCTGAGCCGAAGGCAGTCGTCCAACCAACTGAGCCACCCAGGCGTCCCTAACACGTGAATTTTATGGCATGCAAAATTATTCTTTCTACTATTCTATAATTCCTGATCTGTCACATTAGCTGCTTTAATCAATCTTACTTGAAGTCACATTAAAAAATATTTTATAGTATAGCATTTTATTTGCTAAATTGTTATTTAATCTTTAATTACCTTAGGTAGGCCAGCTTTTTTAATCACACTAGGAATTATGCATCTTGGACCAGTTTCTCCAGCAAAACCACACCTATAAATAAATAGAAAATTGAAACATTCAAGTTATTATAACATTCTTTCTATGTATTTTTCATAGATACAAGTTTTTCTGCATTTGTTTCAAAGCCGTGGTCACAAAACCAACATCTCTGACGTATTCAAAGGGACAAAGAAACAGAAAAAAATTAAAGCCATCTTTATTCATAACTGTGTATCACAGCTAAAAGAATTGTTTCAAATTAGTGATACTGAAATAAACCAGCATATTAAACCAGATCAGCACGTACTTTTTTTCAGTTTTTTGTTTTTTTTTTTAAGATTTTACTTATTAATTTGTCAGAGAAAGAGAGAGAGCATGTGCACAAAAGTAGGGGGAACAGCAAGCAGAGGGAGAAGTAGGCTGGCTACCTGTTAAGCAAGGCACCCGATGCAAGACTCAATCCTGACCTGAACCAAAGGCAAACACTTTCCCAACTGAGCCACCCAGGAGTCCCCCAGTTTTAAATTATACCTGAATTTTGGGCAACACATCTCTACAACCCTGGATTATTTGACTACATTATATGACTTCATTTATATAATTCATAAGTAACTCATAACTCCATCACTCTAATATTAATTTCCATGTTTATGGGTTTCATTTTGGTCTAGTTTTTTACACTCTGCATATCTGACATAATCGCACTGTCTATACATCATGAACTTCATACAATAAGCTTCTGCCCATATTATTATAGTCTTTATTGTTATTTTAATTTTTTTAAAGATTTTATTTATTTATTTGACAGACAGAGATCACAAGTAGGCAGAGAGGAAGGCAGAGAGAGAGGAGGAAGCAGGCTCCCCGCTCAGTAGGGAACCCGATGTAGGACTCGATCCCAGGACCTGAGATCATGACCTGAGCTGAAGGCAGAGGCTTTAACCCACTGAGCCACCCAGGTGCCCCTTCATTGTTATTTTAAAAACTGCATATTTTGGGGCACCTGGGTGGCTCAGTGGGTTAAGCCGCTGCCTTCGGCTCAGGTCATGATCTCAGGGTCTTGGGATCGAGTCCCACATCGGGCTCTCTGCTCAGCAGGGAGCCTGCTTCCCTTCCTCTCTCTCTGCCTGCCTCTCCATCTACTTGTGATTTCTCTCTGTCACATAAATAAATAAAATCTTTAAAAAAAAACTGCATATTTTATCTTTAAAGAAATAATTCACCTGAGTATTTAGGTATTTGCACATGTTTCATATTAGTAAAACAATACTCCTAAAAATGCTGCTAAAAATGATCACCATGTAAGTTTAGCCTTCACATGATCTCTTCTTGTCCTGCCTAGTTTCCAGTACTGCTCTCCTATGTCCAAATAGCTCTAGTCACGTCTCAGTGTTTACTTGCACCAATGCTCCTCAAATTTCCCAGACGCAACCCAATGGTTGCCACCAATTTCTTTCTTTTACTTCCTAAGTTCATATTCTCACCCTCCTCTTGATTTGTCAATAATCATTTTCCTGTATGGTAACTTTCTGCTTCTCATTTCTTCATAACTAGAGTATTTATCTCTAGGTGTCAGTCTCAAAGTATTTATTATGCTATTAAAATAAGCATCTAAAATAAGAAAACATAAATAAGGGAGGATCTTACACAGAACAGTCAGAGAATGTTAAGGACTAATGAGACTTTGATCAATCCAATTCTGGAACACCTGAGGCCCAATACTTAAATATGGCAGTTTTGACAACTTATTCAACAAATAATTATCAAATACCTTACTACATACTAGGTAATATTCAGATACCTATAATTTTTTCAGATGTTTCTATTTCAAATATCTATGTAAGAGGCAATTCCGCAAGTTACTTTGCTCATAAGCCCAGTACAAGGGTTCACAACCTGAAGTTCAAGGACCACTGTGATCGTCCGCCAACCTCTGAAACTGTGTGCAAATTATTTTAAGGTTTGTGTTATCTGTGGCTTTCTTTCGGTCGTCAAAGGGATCTATGCCATCGAAAAGATTGAAAAACGCTACTCTAGTGTTTACAAGTTGCCTTTTAAAACATGTCAAATTTCCTAATCTAATTCGGGGCCGGGGGCACCAAAGGATCTCGAGTCTTACCTACAGGGCTGCACCTCTTTGTTCATGTGTTCCGTCTAAATGGACTTCCTACTCTTGGGGAGCAATGGCCTTACATCTGAATTTCTCGTACCAACAGACGTCCCATTTAATAAATGTTTAGGTTACAGTTCGGCTGCTACCTTCCTAAGCAAACAAAGCCCAGGATAGGGGTCTAAGCCATCGCTGTCATCCCCTGCATGGATGACAGCAAAGGGTCCGTTCGATCTGGGGCGACGATGAAAACCATTCTCCCGAAGCCTCTTGGGCCTCTCCACGAATCAGAGCCGTATCCCCGGGATTCGCATAGCCCACGTTGAAAATAAATAAAAGCCGTAATTTGCGGAGGCGCTGGAGGAAAAACTGTGGAGATGTGACAACCTGCCCCGCGAGCCTGGGAAGAGAACCCGGGCCGGGCCTCGACCACCACCCCCGACCCCCTCAGGACGACCGCAGTCATCGCCGTCGCCACTCACTTGGTAAAAGCCTCTCCCAGGTCTATCACGACTGCCGTTTTCTCCCCGCCGCTCCCGAGGCCTTCATACAGCGGCATGGTAGTGAAGACCACAGTAAAAAGGGGCGCTCGGACGCGGCCCCCACAAGTTTCTGCTCTTGGAGGGGCGGGGACGGGAGGTCAGCTCTCGGGCGTGGCGAAGGCGGGGACCTCGAGTGGCCCGGGCGTGCCGGGCCCGGGCTGTCCCAGGCTCTGCCTCTCTCCACGTGGGAGGAAAATCCTCGCAGGAGTTCCCGTCTCCGGTACTAATGAAGAAGAGACACAGGCGGCCGTTGATTAGGGTGCGGAGAAATAAAGGGCGGAAGCGATCAGGCGCGCCGGACGCCCCGAGTGGGGCGGAGCTAACCGGGTCCTTCCCCTGGCCACGCCCCCACAAAGCGCCGGGGGCGGAGGCTTCGCAGAGAGCTGTGAAGACTGCTGTGTGTAGTTTTGGAGCGAAATTTTTTGTGCCAGGTGTTTTGCCTATCGTTTATGCTTCACAGGAAATACTGATAATAAGTATCAGTTTCTTACCTGTACAAACTGAAGCTCGGAGAGATTAAGTAACTTATTTTTGGCGTCCATTTCGCTGAAAGTTTTAATTTTAATCCAAAAGAAAGCACTGAAGGTGTCTACTACGAATCTTTTCTATCTATGGAGGAACAGAGAGGGTGTTTTAAGGAGGGAACGTGGAACCAGGGGTTTCTGTTGACTCTAAAACCGAGGACCTGTGTAATCCGAGAAAAGTAAATCTTTCTGTGCCAGTATGGGCACACAATCGGAATTATGTAACATGGACTGTTTACAAGTTTATCATTTCGCTGCTTTACTTTTCTTCTGCTGAAGTTGCCCATGGAAATGGGAGTTAGTGGGGTTAGTTGCTGCCTTGTCTGGAAAACTATAGGAAGAGGAGTGATCTGTTCATCCGCACTATGTGTTCATTACTTAGGTGGATAAAGTCTTATCATAGTAAGAGTTAAGGCTGTACAATGCAAGAGGTTAGACAATGTAATCACTAGAATTTACTGATCAGTGATCTTCCTGAAAGCAAATTGCCTGAAATAAGAGGATGAAGTTGGAATTGTGATAAGGAACGGAGCTTCAAAAAGAGTGAAAAAGGATGAAGCGTTTTGCTTAACAGGGCTAGAATGAATCGGACCCTTCCCTCAGGTTCCAATTCTGTTTCTTCTGCCACCTTCTGTCAAGTTTCTAGTACTTCTGCTTAACCATCTTCTTTTCTGTCAACTTCACTGCTTCTTCACAAGGTATTTGTGAGGATCAATTGAGATTATATTATGAAACAATTTTGAAACTAGGAAGTGTTATCACCCATCCTATGTTTTCCATGACTGTTCACCAACTGTCTTAGTTGCCTAGGGATGCAGTAACAGAGTACTATAAACTGGGTGGCTTAAGAGGAGAAATTTATTCTCACAGTTCTGGACTCTGGAAGTCCTAGATTAAGATGTTGGGAAGGTCATGCTGTCTTTGGAAGCTCTTGGAGAGGATCCTTCCTTGCCTCTTACTAGCTTCTGGTGGTTGCCCACAGCCCTTGGTGTTCCTTGGTTCATAGATGTATCACAGCAATCTCTGTTTCTGAGGTCAACTGGCCTCTTCCCCACATTTCTGTATCTGGATGTTAACAGTCTCTTTCCCATGTTTTCATATCATTTTCATTCTGTGCATCTCTCTGTATTCAAATTTCTCTCTTACAGGAATACCAGTCATAGGATTAGGACCTTAATCCTAACCGAATTTAACTTGGTAATATTTGCAAAGACCCAAATTCCAAATAACGTTTCCAGTTGACAAGAATTTTGGGGGGATGCTATTTAGCCCAGCACACCAGCTAAATGTTAGTGTTCTTCGTGGTTCTGTCCTTACACTTCTTCCTACCGTATACCCTTTCCTTTGACAATCTCCTCCACTCCCATACACACAGCTAGACTCATGTTTGTTGAATTCTATTTTCTAGCTCTTTGCCCTCACAATAACTTTATGTGTTATGTATTATTATCTCCATTTAACAAATGAGGATGCTTAGGACAGGAGAAGTTAAATAACATGCCCAAGTCTTCTCAGCCGGCAAGTGGCAGAGCAGAAATTCAAAGTCAGTCTGATGCCAGAGCCAAAACTACACTGCATGATTACAAAGTAGTTATGCATTAATTCAAATAATTATGATTTATCATAGGATTCTGAAATCTTAGTACATGAAGTAACCCAGAAGGTTTTCAAATCTGAAATCCAACCTAATACAAGACTATCCTCTCCAACTGTGCTGAGAGTTTTCTTCCCAAATGTTTCCTTTGATGAAGAGGGCTCATGACGAGTTGGGATCTACAAGGTACTGAAAATGCATTTGGTAGTACAACTGGGGTTTAAAAAAGAGCAAAATACTCTAAGGACAATCATTTTAGAGAAGCCCAACTCTGGGTGCCTGGGTGGTACCATCAGTTAAGTTTTGACTCTTGGTTTCACCTCAGGTCCTTATCTCAGTGCCATGAGATCAAACCCTGCCTTGGGCTCAATGCTCAGCATGGAGTGTGCTTAAGTCTCCCTCTCCCTCTGCCCCACCTCTAAAATAAAAAATAAATAAATAAGTCTTTAAAAATAAAGAAAGAAAGTCAGACTCTTCCAGCAGCTTGGTATCGTGGACAGAGTCAAGTCCAAGCTCTGTTAGCTGACTGACCTCAGGAAATCCATTAACCTCTCAACCTCAAGTTTCCTCATTTGTAAAGTGAGGAAGATGTACAAGTACTAAGAATCAAAACTCAGTTGAACTGGGTGGGATCTGCATCCCTTGACCTAACACTCCATTGTCTACCCTGCTTTACCTGCTTCTTTTTCCCAAGCCTGGCATTTCTATTTTTCCAACTATTCCTCATTTTTGTAGTTTTCAGGCCACTTAGGAGCCCATTTATCCACTTCCGGAATTTTCCTATTTCATTAATGTGCCCCATAAATTATACAACATCCAAGATATGTCTGAAGAGTTCATAGTATGACAGGGCTGAGCTGGCTTGCCGTGCTTTATTAATTTGTTTAACAGTGGGTTTCTGTGTTTTATTTCCAGTCACGTCATGCTGTTGATTCAGTTCTCCCTCCAATGGAAATAAAAACCTAATGTGAAATTGGGAGCGGTATACCTCTTTATGTTGAATTTGATTTGGCTGGTTTTGATCGATCTTTCCAGTCTTTTCATATCATTAAAAAAACAAAGTCCAGGTCTTTTTGAATCAAGAATTTAGCATTAAACGTATTAAATAGAGTGCCACCCCAAGTCTGAGAAGAATGCTTTCGAGTTTTTCATTTCCTTGTTTATTGAGGGCATATTATATGCTAGAGAGAAAAACTACAGGACTAGGAAAGACTATACTGGGAAGATGGACATATAAAGTAATAAATACTAGTCTGGAAATATATAGAAAGTAATAATGGAGAATGGAGGAAGGGAACTAATCAGTTGCCTGCGGAACAGTTGGAACCACTTCAGAGAGGTATCCATTCATACGCTCTTGAATTCAAGCTGATGCTCTGTTAGAAAATGGAAATACAAACATAAAACAAAATTCTAGCTTCAGGAGCTCATAGTCACATTCACAGACAAAATTTTAAAACTGCTGGTAAAAGCTAATGCTTGGATGAACATGGTGTTTTAAAGGCAGAGACCAAGGAACAGCTTGAAATTTTTCTGGGGAAGGTGGGACACAATACATGAACTCTCTAGAAGCCTAGTGGCAGTTTTCCAGTTGAGCTACAAAAGGGGTGTTCCAGGTTGAGACAATTGCATGTGGCAAGAGTTTATAAGAAATTTGGTAAGTGTAGAGGGGTAGCTGTCAACTGGCAAGAAGTGGTGGGTCCAAATCATTAAGCCCCTTATTGATGTGCTGTGGAGTTTGAACTTCATTCTATAATTAGTAGTTACCATTCAAAATATGTTAGGCAAAGACGATATTATATTTGTGTTCAGTTTGATCAATTTGTGTTCACCACTTCCCCCCCTCTCTGGGCGCGGTGGGGAGATGTAGAGTGAATCCTCAAGAAGACTTCCTGCTGGGACGCCTGGGTGGCTCAGTTGGTTAAGCAGCTGCCTTCGGCTCAGGTCATGATCCCAGCGTCCTGGGATCGAGTCCCATATCGGGCTCCTTACTCCGCAGGGAGCCTGCTTCTCCCTCTGACTCTGCCTTCCACTCTGTCTGCCTGTGCTCGCTCTCACTCTCTCTCTCTCTCACAAATAAATAAATAAAATCTTAAAAAAAAAAAAAAAAAAAAAAGACTTCCTGCTAAGCAGGGACTCTGATGATGTGATAATGTGGGGCTAGATCCCAGAACCCTGAGATCATGACCTGAGCCAAAATCATGAGTCGGATACTCATCCAGCTGAGCCACCCAGATGCCCCTGTGTTCACTTCTTTTAAACTGGGATAGACCACGGTGAAATGGAGGGCATTGGTGGTGACACACAATTGCAAGCTATTGTGAGCCCATGAGAGAAATGATGACCATGAATTAGCAAGTAATAATATATACACAACAAATTTGTTTTAAAATGTTCCCCATTTGGGAGAAGACGAAATTTTGTATTTAATAACAATAAAAGTGCAATAAGGCATTGGTCACAACTTAGAGCTGTTTCTTTCAGACACTCTATTTGAAAACATAGTCAGAAGAGCTGTATAGTTTCAATTATATTAGTGACTCCAAGTAGTTTTTTCTAATGTACAAGACTTAGTAGAATTGCAGCTGTCATAAGGCAGCTTTATTTTTCAATTCCTTCTGCAGGTTATGTCACCAAAATGAAGATAATAGCTAGCTCTTGAACCCGTATTGATAAACTGTTCACTTTTAGTCTTCAAAGTCCTCTTGAAAGTTAACAATTACTTAGCTCAGGAATTACTAACCTTCTTTTCCTCAGAGACAAGTGCTGGGTCCAGAGTGGCTGGGAAGGTTTCCTAATCTTAGGTCTTTGAATGTACCGTAAAAGCTCTTCAATATTTGGTCGATGAAGTTTTCATTAGAACCAATGACTCAAGTAGTTTCCTTTGAAGCTAGAAATGTGGAAGTCTCCTAGCCCCCTCTCATTCAGTCTTTTCCTATCCTAATCAGTTGCAAAGTTCTATAATAAAGTATAAACCTTATCTATTCCATACTTACTTTGTGATCAGGATTATAACAATACCTGCTTAGTTAGTCTCCGGTCCTCTCCACAGTCCATTGTCTGTACTGCAAGTGGAGTGAGCATTCTAAAATGCAAATATGGTGGTGGGGTTGGGAGGGGGGTGCCTGGATGGGTCAGTGGGTTAAGCATCTGCCTTCAGCTCAGGTCATGATCCCAGGGTCCTAGAATTGAGCTCAGCAGGGAGCCTGCTTCTCCCTCTTCCTCTGCCCCTGCCCCACCCCCACCCCGCTCATGCACTCTCTCTCTCTCAAATAAATAAATAAAATCTTTTAAAAAATGCAAATACAGTCATAACACTCTCTTTGCTTTACATCTTTCAACGCCATTCTACAGTTTTTAGATAAAGCAGTATCGATCAACCTACCAGTAATTCCCCCAAAGGTATCCTGCGGCTTCACACTTCCAATGTTGCGCCTAGAATGCCTTCCTTATCTAGCATCTTTGTTCTTTGTCTTTCCAAACTTTGCTGATGTATTACCTCCTGGTCTCTCAGTCTATTTAGATCTTCTTTATCTGGGCCTCTATGGCATTCTGTGAACATTATAGCACAGGAAAATATTTCTGTCTGTTTAGGTTGCTGTTGTATCCCTAGTGCCTAACAGAGCATCTGGCATATAGAAGGTTCTTGATAAATAATTAATAAGGAACACATATTACTGTAATCTCTTTTTTCTTTTCTTTTCTTTTTTTTTTTTTTTTTTTTTTTGTGGTAATCTCTTATTTTCTGTGCCTTTACCCTGAGATCAGGGATTTTGTAGACCAGCATCCAGTTAGAACTGAGTATGGAGTAGGCTCTTGTATTTTGGAGGAGGGTGGTTTGTTTGTTTTTTTAGAGAGGAAGAGAAAGTGGGGGTAGGGTCAGAGGGAGAGAGAGAATCAGGAGCAGAGTCCTTGCTGAGTTCGGAACCCAACACAGGGCACCATTTCAGGACCCTGAGATCATGACTGGAGCCAAAATCAAGACCCGGACACTCAGCTGACTCAGCCACCCAGGGGTCCCAACTTTGGTAGTTTTCTGAATGAATGACAATTATATGGAAAGATGGCCAGTTAAATTGCCCCCAGCTCACCCTGTAGCCAGTGGGCAAGGCACATGTGACATTGCTTTAGAGTTGTATGTAGCTATCCCTCTGTGTGATTGACCACAATAGTGCTTTTAAGGCGAGCCGCTCATGCCACATTTCATGAATGCTCATGGCACATTGTAATAAAACTTCAGAAAACGAACCAGAGCTCACAATGAGCTGGAATTATGGTGGTGTGTCCCCTTTTGGGAAAGAGAAGTAATTCACTAGAGAATAGTATCAGGAACTGTGTTAAGGTCAGGACATAGCTGGGCTGATTTATCACACTCTTCATTTTGGTAGAGCTACATAATGAAAATTTATTGCTAACTGTAAGATACGGCAAGATGTTGAGTTATCAATCAGAGAATCCATTACTCACAGACTTTTTAAACTTGTAAAGGCAGAGAAAATGGACTAAAATATTTAATAAAGATTTTAATAAACCACACATTGGGCGTAAATATATTTGTCTGCTGAACCAGCATCCTATTTCATTAGTATTCTACTATAAATTATTTCATGCTGAGACTATACATGGAAGAAAAAAAATGGAAGCTTTCTTTCCTTGTATTCTTACCTCAAGTCAAGGTCAGGGTTGGAATAAAGCCTAATGATTTGGGACTTTTTTGTATTGTTGCTAAAATGAAAGAATGATGCTCTTTTGTTTGTTTGTTTGTTTTCAGTATTTTTTTGTTAGTTTCAAACAGAAAAGTTTGATATTTTATTCTGAGAAGATAGAATACATAGAAATGGTTGGCTATAGATCTGGTTTAAAAAAATAAGTTTACAATAGAATGACTTAAGAGTTTTTATTTGTTACAGTTTTATTACTCTAAGTACTTGTTTACATTCGAGGCAGTGATGGAAGGAAGCTTACTCCTTAGGTAACTGATCCATGCATAATAGCATTATGGTTTTGTTGAGGCATCAGTAAGAAATAATAATGCTGATGAAAAAAAGCTATTGGGGGGGACTTTTGATAAATTATACTCTATTGCTCTAGAAAATTCCTCTTTTATTAACAATAGCTAGGATTTTTTGATTATCCACTACATGCAGGCACAGTGCTAAATCCATTATCTCATTTGAGCCTTCCAAATCCTCATTAGTCAACAAATGAAAAATAATTCTTGCTCAGAGAGGTTAAGTAAGTTGTGTATGTTCACACCAGTTGTATGTGACAAAACCTGGAATTGCTTTTTCTATTGCCCCTACTGCCTTTTGAGAAAGATGACAGCTAAATTATAAATGTGGACATCAGGCACGCCTAAAGGGGAAAAAATCCAGAGCCACAACATTTAAATAAATGTGACAAGATGCCTCTAAAATTACACAGTGCATTGAAGGGTGTGATTTGTTCAGCTACAGAGAAACTATTCCCAGACAGTCTAGATGATGTCTCTAATCAATATGCTTGGTGAGTGAAAGATATTCCCTTTTTTGAAAAAGATCCCACACGTTTTAGCTGAAAATAGTTAGTCATTTCATAACCAAAGGGGGACAGTAATCCTGTAACGTCCATATGGCATACGTTTTGTGGGCTTATTTTTGCATTCCCTTCAGTTTCTCAAGCCCCAGCCTGACAGGATCCCTTGGCAATGAGAAGAAACACTACCATGTGTGTTCCACGAGGACACGCACAGAGCCCCTCTTCCTCAGGTCCTTATCTGACAGAGCTTGTTTTGCCATCTGGGCTTATTGCTTGAAGTTATACATTCAAATAACAGGAACAATGACTGGAAATTTTATATGCACCAATGATGGTAAAAAGTACTCAAGATGCGATCGTGGTATGGTGGTTATGTTATTAACAAAAGAATTCTCTCGTAGAGTTGTGTGATGAAATATTTATGGATAAAATTATACGATGCCTGAGATTTGCTACAGAATAATATGAGGAGGGGCAGATTTAACTTATGGATGAGGCAGAATAGGCTGAGGATTGATGGTTTGGGGGCCTGTGTAATGGTTATTTGAGTTTCTTTTTAAGCCTGCTTTATTACTTTTGCATATTAAACCATGAAAGTTTTTTTTTTTTAACAAAATAATACAACAAAATAGTACAAAACAAGATTAAATCATCTCTTGATACATCTATTCATTTTATGATAGTTCTTACCTTCAAGGATGCCATTTAGGCTGTACATAGAGTTCTCCAAGAGTGTTCTGAGACGGTTGCTGATTGTCCATGGGCATCAGTGCTTATGGACAATATTTACATCAGGATCACACTTTTTTTTTTTTAAGATTTTATTTATTTATTTGACAGAGAGAAATCACAAGTAGTTGGAGAGGCAGGCAGAGAGAGGGAGAGGGAAGCAGGCTCCCCGCTGAGCAGAGAGCCCGATGCGGGACTCGATCCCAGGACCCTGAGATCATGACCTGAGCCGAAGGCAGCGGCTTAACCCACTGAGCCACCCAGGCGCCCCAGGATCACACTTTTATTTTCATTTGGTGTTTGATAGTTTTACGTCATTTTTCTCATTGGGTTGTCCCCATAAATAGCACCATTCTCCTTATTTGCTGGGAGGTT
The DNA here is from genome assembly GCF_964662115.1 of Mustela nivalis. Classification (NCBI taxonomy): domain Eukaryota; kingdom Metazoa; phylum Chordata; class Mammalia; order Carnivora; family Mustelidae; genus Mustela; species Mustela nivalis. The sequence continues at coordinate 41,750,771 of NC_139025.1, forward strand.
TATTGTGGTGGTCATCATTGTCATTGTCATTATTTTGTGGTACTGTAGTTTTGTAGTGGCAACAATTTGGGAGTGTGTGAGCACACTTTTTGTGGCATGTGGCAGGCATATGTCCTATCAAAGTTGTCTATGGTTTGGAAATATTTATGATGCACTGATCTTGTAAGGATCTATTTAGAAACTGTCTCTGCACCCCTTCCCCCAGGGGATTTACTTGGAGACAAGTCCCGGAAACCAGCTTCAGGTAACAAAGCCCAGATACAAAGGAGGGTCAGGCCAGGTGGAGACATCCAATCAGTGGGGGGATGCATACTGGTTACCAAGGAGTATGAGCCCCGCCCTTTGGGTGCCAGTCCCAATCAAGGTGTAATCGTTCAAATGTCTACTAGGGTAAATTGTAACTCAGTTGGTCACCTAGCATCACTGTGGAGTTTCCTGTGGCTGTTACAATCTCATTGGCCACCTGTGTGTGGCAAGGCCCCACCGCATGGCCTTTGCCCTTAAAAGCAGGTCTGTGAAACAGAGAAGGGTCGCCCTCTCTTGTAAGAGGTGCAGCCCCGAACGTTCTGTTAGATTCTCGGTGCTTGGCACGAAATAAAGCTTTGCTTGACCTTCGCTTTATATCAGTCTCGCTCCTTTAATCACGGACCCATTATTGGGGCATAACAGTCTAGTGCTTGGGTCTAATTATAATGTCTTTGTCCTCACGAATCACCAAGAAATCACTTTATACTTCACCCAAAAAACTGGCAAAGCCTAGCTTCACACCCCTAGAGAAAATGATGTGCCAGACTGTCTAAAGTTGTCAGTAGGCATATTGATAGCACCGGGGGAAATTGTCAGTGTACGTTCTGTCATTCAGGGGCAGAGGTGGGAGCAAAAGCGAAGGGGCATGTCAACTATCCTTCAATTAGAAAAGAGTAAAACCAACCCAAACAAACAAAAGCAAAAGTGACATATGCCCATCAACTGGTGAGTAGATAAACAAAGTGCAGTGTGGTGATAATGGAGTATATTCAGCAATAAAAAGAAATAAACCTACTGAGACTTGGATGAACCTAAGAGCCATTATGCTGAGTGAAAGAAGCCAGCACCCCCCCCCCAAATCCACATATTGTGTGGGTTTATTTTAGATGAAATGTCCAGAAAAGATCAATCTATAGAGCTAAAAATAGGTTATTTAATTCCTAGGGCTGCAGTGGAACCAGGGATTAATTGTAAATGGATATTAGGGATTTTATTGGGGTGATGGAGAGATTTCCAAACTGGACTGTGGTGATGACTGCATAATTCAATAAACTTAATAAATTTATTAAAAATCATGGAAGTGGGGCACCTGGGTGGTTCAGTTGGTTGAGCAGCTGCCTTCAGCTTGGGTCATGATCCCAGGGTTGTGGGATTGAGCCCCACATGGGGCTCCCTGCTCAGTGGGGAGCCTGTTTCTCCCTCTCCCTCTGCTGCTGTAAGGGCCTATTCAGCCAGAGCAGCCCCACCCTGGTTGAACTGTCATATTGTTTTAAAACTTAAATTGACTTTGCCCCCTGCCCAAGGGGAACTTACTTAAAACCAAGTCCCACAAACCAGATCCACGTAACAAACTCCAAGTACAAGGGTGGGTCAGGCCAGGTGGAGGTATTCAATCACTGGGGATGCTACTGTCTCCTAGCTACCAAGGTGATGGGCTAGTTTCTAAGGTTACTGTGGGGTGAATTGTAATTCAATTAGCCACCTGTGTGTGCCCAGGCCCAACCACGTGGCCTTTGCTCTATAAAAGTTAGACTGAAAAGCAGGGAGGGGTCGCCCTCTCTCTGTAAGAAGTAGGACCCTGACCGGCCAGTTTGATTCTTGATGCTTGGTGCGAAATAAAGCTTTGCTTGACCTTCACTTTGTATCAGTCTCACTCCTTTAATCACGGATCCATTATTGGGGTACCCAATTTGGGGGGACCCAACACTGCTCTGCCTGCTTGTGCTCTCTTGCTCTCTGTGTCAAATAAATAAATAAAATCTTTAAAAATAAAAAATAGGGACACCTGGGTGGCTCGGTTGGTTGGACGACTGCTTTAGGCTCAGGTCATGATCCTGGAGTCCCAGGATCGAGTCCCACATCGGACTCCCAGCTTCACGGGGAGTCTGCTTCTCCCTCTGACCTTCTCCTCACTCATGCTCTCTCTCACTTCCTCTCTCTCAGATAGATAAATAAAATCTTTAAAAAAAAATAAAATAAAAAATAAAAATAAAAATCAAGGAAGTGTATACTTAAAGCTGGTGAATTTTAGGTTTATGTAAATTATACTTCTACAAAGCAGCACTGAGGACCTGATTTTCACTGAGCATTTGATATAGCTGAACACGTGAAATGTGGTTATCCAAGCTTTTGAACGAGATGGCCTCTAGAGAAGGCTTGCTTGTCACATCTTAACATTACAAATGTCTGTTCTCCATCTGATTCCGAACTCCAGCACCAAGAAGTTTTGTACTAGAGACTGTGGGTGGGTGGAGAATGTCTCTTAGAAATAACGTCGGCGCAGGGGTGGCTCAGTTGGTTAAGCATCTCCCTTCTGCTTAGGTCATGATCTCAGGGTCCTGGGATCAAGCTCCAAGCTCCTCTGCTTGGAACTCCCTGCCCAGTGGGGAGTCTGCTTCTCCTTTTCCATCCCACCCCCACATCTGAGCACCTCTCTTTTCTCTGAAAGAAAGAAAGAAAGAGAAAAGAAATACATCTGTTTGCCTGTCGTCTTATCTCAGGGGGAAAGGCTTCTCTTTTTTAATCCAAAACTAATCCCTCCAGTTGGACTCTAGACTTTGTTCCCTACTCCTCCTCAGGGGGTCTTGTTTCCTCAATGACCTGCCTCTTTTTCTTTCCCATCAGCGTCTTTCCAAAAAGGTCAATCTTTCCTCCAACCTATCTCTTCCTCTAGCGACTACCCTATCTCTTTCGTTTCCTTTCCTTCTCAAATAACCTTATTGAAAGTGTTGTCTATTTTTGATTCCTCTTCCTTACTTCCCATCATTCCTTAACCCATTTATAGTCTAGATTTTGCCGCTTGACCGAAATTGCTCTTGCCTGACACATCAGTAATTTCTTTGGTTGATGAATCTAATGGACACATCTCAGTTTTAACCTATATGATCTCTCTGTACATTTTCAAACTACATGACTCCTCTCACCTTGAGACTTTCTTTTCCCTTAGTTTCTATAAGAATACCCTGTTTTGGTTTATAATATTTTATGAATATTTCTCTTGAGTATTCTACTATTCTACTTAGTCTTTAAGATATATATTATCCATCATTTTGTCCTTGGCTCACTTCTCTTTTCATGTCCTTGAGTGATCATCTTCCATAGCTTCATTTACTGTCTTATACTCATGGCCACCTGTAAGGGCCTATTTAGCCAGAGCGACTCCATCTTGGTTAAAAGCCATTTTGTTGTTTGTACGGTAAAACTTAAACTGACCCTGCCCTCTCCCCGCCCCCCACCCCCACCCCCCGCCTTGCGCCGTGAAACTTACTTAGAAGCAAGTCTGGGAAACCAGTAAAATATGTCAGCTAGTTCCTAATAACAGAGCCCAGAATACAAGGATGAGTTAGGCCAGGTGGAGACATCCAATCAGTAAAAAGCACACATATTGTCTCCCTAACCACCTTTTGGGCGCCTTTTGGGCGCCAGTTCTGACCAGAGTAATAGGTTAGTTCAAACAGCTACTAAAGGGAAAATTGTAATTCAATTGGCCACCTGTGAGTGGCCTAACATGACTATGCAATGTTATAATCTCATTGGCCACCTATGTGTGACCAGGCTTTTGCTCTATGAAAGTTAGTCTGTGAGGCTGGGAGGGGTCACTCTCTTTGGAGGCGGCCCTGACGGGTCAGTCAGTCGATTCTTGAGCCTGTTAGCTGGGGGTGGTCGCTCTCTTCGGAGATGGCCCTGGCATCTAATACTTCTGACTTCTAATACTTCTAATACTTGGCATAAGATAAAGCTTTAAATAACTTTCACTTTGTCTCAGTCTCGTTTCATTTAATAATGGACCTAACACCAACCACCCACTCCCTAACAATCTATACCTCCAGCTCAGATTTATTCCCTGAGTTTAAAGCCTACATTATCCAACAACCTACTGATCAATTCTTATTTAACACAACTGTCTTAAATTCAACGTGTCCAAATCTTAACTATTTACAGTCCATTGAAAAGTGGCCCTATGGCCTACATTTCTTTTTTTTTTTTTTAAGATTTTATTTATTTGTTTGACAGACAGATCACAAGTAGGCAGAGAGGCAGGCAGAGCGAGTGGGGGAAGCAGGCTCCCTGCTGAGCAGAGAGCCTGATGCAGGGCTCCATCCCAGGACCCTGAGATCATGACCTGAGCCGAAGGCAGAGGCTTAATCCATTGAGCCACCCAGGCGCCCAGTCCTACATTGATTAACATTCTGAAAGACCTCCTTCCGGGAGCCCAAACCAGAAACCTAAATGGTCATTCTCAACTCCTTCCCTTTCACTTCTCATACTGAACCAGTCATGAAATTCTGTGATTTCTTTTCTCATGTATCTCAGGTCTGTTGCCTCTTCTCCAGCCTCGCTACTACATTAGGTCAGACCTTCATCATCTTTCTTTTTCATTAATTTTGCTTGTAATATAACACAACATGGTAGACACAGACAAATTCTGTGGGTTCTGTGCCCTGACACTTGGAACTTTATGATCAGTAAATCCCTGAGATGGAAATATAGTGAAGTCTTTTTTTTTTTTAGTTGAAATTTTTAAAAATATTTTATTTTATTTATTTGAGACAGAGCTAGCACACAAGAGAGAACATGAGCAGGGGAGGAGGGGCAGAGGGAGAGGAAGAGTGAGAAACAGACTTCCCACTAAGCAGGGAGCCCGATGTAGGGTTCGATCCCAGGACCTTGGTATCATGACCTGAGCCAAAGCCAGAGGCTTAACCAACTTAGCCACACAGGCACCCACAAAACTCTGTCTTCCCAGAGTTCAAGGGTCAGATAAATGCAGGACTTGGAGAAAACATCAGAGATGGCTTTAGCTACGTTGCCCCAGTGTCAGTGCAGCTCCTAGCAGAAGTATAGTGGTTATCCACATCAGTCAGCAGCAGCAGTGTCTTAGGCACAAGAACAAAGAGAATTCATTTAAGGATAAGAGTAAGATGCTGCACCTTAATGAGATCCAGCACCCTATCACTTTGCAAAGAGAATAATCACCTGGCAAGAATGAAGTGCTTATTGGTCTTGTTCTACTGATAATAGCCTTATCTCCCGGAAATGAAATTAGCTTGGTCAGAATGACGGCACCATAGATAATACTTCTTGGGGCATTTGGACTGCTAACATCAACCCAGTGTCCACAAACAACTTCAGCCTGGGTCCTTGACTTCCCTGGGTCTCTTTCAGAATGTACCAAGAACTTCAGGGCCTAAAGGATTCCCTTTGCCGGGGAGTCTTCCCTGGCCTTTCAGGTTATACTAGGTACCTTTTTTGGGTTCCTTTAGTCTTCAGTACTAGTCTTCTATTTCACGGTCTTGTAATCCCCCCGCCTTTTTTTTTGTTGATCTGCTTTTGAATTGCAAAATCTCTGGGTCTGAGGATGGTGTTTGTTTGTCCCCCCCCCCCAAAGATTTATTTACTTATTTATTTGGCAGACAGAGATCACAAGTAGGCAGAGAGGCAGGCAGAGAGAGAGAGAGAGGGAGAGAGAAGCAGGTTCCCTGCTGAGCAGAGAGCCTGATGTGGGGCTCGATCCCAGGACCCTGGGATCATGACCTGAGCCGAAGGCAGAGGCTTTAACCCACTGAGCCACCCAGGCACCCCGACTTTATTGTTTATAAAAACAATCAGCATCTAGTTTCAGACTTCCCAGACATAAATACTTTGGGGGATTATACTTCCTCTTGCATATGAGAAAAGAAAATCAGTAAGAAAACACACAAGAAGTGGGTCATTTCACGGGCACCTGGAAGTCTTAGTCGATGGAGCATATAACTCTTGATCTCCAAGTTTGAGCCCCATGTTGGACATAAAGATTACTTAAAGATAAAGAATCAATTAATTTAAAAAAGAGAGAAGTGGATTATTTCAATGGGTATCATGTTGAACTCAGCATCTTTCTTTCTTTCTACCCACATCTTCCTGGCTGCAGTCTTTTGCATTTACTCATCAATGTATACCACTGTGTAAATATATCACTGAGCAGGGGTAGCACTTCTGTCCAATCTATATCAGTTAATTATGATTCAGTGTTTGTTTCTGGCTTGGTAAACAGGACATGAAAAATGTCAAACTAAAGTTGGCAGATGTTTTGCTTTTGACATAAAAAGATCAACTCCCCACTCCCAATATAATTTAATTTTTTGGGAAAACTTCACATATGGTTTTAAATGATATTCAAGCATTTTATGTACATATATCTTATTATTCGTTGGTGAAAATTTCATATTGAATTAGAAGTGTTTTCGTTAAAATATGCCATCCCCCCCCCCCACACACGTTATTTTACACAAATGTGATCATTGGTTCTAAAAGTTTTTTTCACTTAATATACTTTTGATGTCTTAGCCTGTATATATACTCTCACCTCACTCTCTTCTCTTTTTTTTAAAGATTTATTTATTTATTTATTTATTTGACAGACAGAGATCACAAGTAGGCAGAGAGGCAGGTGGGGGGGGGGGAGCATGCTCCCCGCTAAGCAGAGACCCTGATGTGGGGCTCCATCCCAGGACCCTGAGATCATGACCTGAGCCGAAGGCAGAGGCTTTACACCTCTCTCTTAACACCTCTCTCTCTCACCTCTAATAGCTGTAGTTTTAATTGTTTGCAATGGATGTATTTTTTTTTTTTAAGAAAAGTCCTTTTGGTGACCTTTAGGTTATTTTTAGTTTTCCACTATTATCCAGAGCTACAGTGAATATCCTTAAAAAAAAAAAAAAAAAAATATATATATATATATATATATATATATATATATATATAATATGTATATATAAAATCTTTGGTACTTGGGACAAGTGTAGCTATAAGGTCAATTCTTAGAAGTGGAATTTCTAGTCAAAGAATATAAATATATGTACATATATGAACATATTCTATATATATGTATGTATATGTAAATGTACATACACATTTTTTTTCTTAAAGTTAAAGCAGATATTTTCTTTCCTTTTTTTAGGATAGTTTTTTTGTTTGTTTTATTTTATTTATTTATTTAACAGAGAGAGAGAGAGAGAGAGAGAGCGCACAAGCAGGTGGAGTAGCAGGCAGAGGGAGAGGGAGAAGCAGGCTCCCTGCTGAGTAAGGAGCCTGACACCGGGCTTGATTCCAGGACCCTGGGATCATGACCAGAGATGAAGGCAGTTGCTTAACCAACTGAGCCACACCAGGGGTCCCCCCTTTATATATTTTTAATGCAGCTCCCAAATTTGTACTGACTTATATTCCTACCAGTAGTAAATGAGAATGCCCATTTCTTTGCTTCCTTAAGCACAGGGTATCATCTTTGTTTCTATCCTTTACTTATTTGATAGACAGGAAAAGTAGTGCATTATTATTGTTATTTTATAATCTTTTTATTTTTAATTTTTTTTATTTTTAAAGATTTTATTTATTTATTTGACAGACAGAGATCACAAGTAGACAGAGAGGCAGGCAGAGAGAGAGAGGGAAGCAGGCTCCCCACTAAGCAGAGATCCCGATGCGGGGCTTGATCCCAGGACCCTGGGATCATGACCCGAGCTGAAGGCAGAGGCCTTAACCCACTGAGCCACCCAGGTGCCCCTGTTATTTTATAATCTAATATTTATTATTTTAAAAATATTTTATTTATTTGTGAGAGAGAGAGAGAGCACACAAGCAGAGGGGAGCTGGAGGGAAAAGACAGAAGAAGAGGAAGAAGACAGAGGGAGAAGGAGCAGACTCCTTGCTGAGCAAGGAGCCTGATGTGGGGCTCCATTCCAGGACCCTGGGATCGTGACCAGAGCCGAAGGCAGATGTTTAACCAAATGAGCCACCCAGGCATCCATGCATTATTATTTTGATGTAACTTTCTGTAACTATAAGTGGGGCTAAATGCCTTTCCGTGTGGTTATTTTAGATTGCTTACTTGTGTTCTTCATCCATTATTCCATACAGTTGATTGCCTTCTTATTAGTGGCAAGACCAGAATTCCTGTATAGAAAAAGCTTAATATAAGCAACCTTGTTGAAAAGGTTAAAGCTAAGGATGTTGACTTGAAATTGTGATTGCACAGTACTTCACCTAAGGTTTCAAAAAAGTCAATTGTCCTTATCACAGAATGGAGGGCAAGTAATGGAAATAACCTCCCCATCTCCCAGTCCCTCCTTGATTCATAACTTTTTTTTTTTTTTTAAAGATTTTTATTTATTTACTTGAGAGAGAGACAGTGAGAGAGAGCATGAACGAGGAGAAGGTCAGAGAGAGAAGCAGACTCCCCATGGAGCTGGGAGACTGATGCGGGACTCGATCCCAGGACTCCAGGATCATGACCTGAGCCGAAGGCAGTCGTCCAACCAACTGAGCCACCCAGGCGTCCCCCCTCCTTGATTCATAACTGCTTTTATTTTTATAAGAGCTCTTTGTTTATTAAATAAATAAGTCTTTTATATAATGTTTGTGGGGGATATTTTTCCTGGTTCTTCTTTCAACTCTATTTAGAGTAATGTTTACCTTTTACAATTTAAGTTTTTTATATGAAATATTTTATCATTTATTTATGGCTTCTGAAATAACTATCATATTTAGAAAATACTTCCAAGATGCAAGACTATAATAAATTTACCCATTTTTTCTGGTGTGTTTATGGTTTCATATATTTGTGCTTAAATTGCTGATCTACCTGGGATATGTTTTTGACAAGAAAGAATACAGAGATCCAGCCTTAAAAAGTCATTAGTTGTTTGTCTCACATAGTTATGATTTTTAAAAATGTTACTTCTAAAACTCAGTAGAGATCTAACTAGAGGAAAATAAGCACATGGACTTCTTTTTGTTGTAATATCTCAGAACTTGTTCCTATTGTTTTGCAATATTTCAATGAAGACACTCTTTTTTTTTTTTAAATTTATTTATTTGTCAGAGAGAGAGAGAGCAAGAGCAAGCACACGCAGACAAAGTGGCAGGCAGAGACAGAGAGAGAAGCAGGCTCCCTACTGAGCAAGGAGCCCGATGTGGGACTTGATCCCAGGATGCTGGGATCATGACCCGAGCCGAAGACAGCCACTTAACCAACTGAGCCACCCAGGCATCCAATGAAGACACTCTTTTCCCAGTGTTTATTCTGGTTCAGAATACATCTTAATGCAAATTAAATGCAGTTAAAATAAACTGATCTCAGGAGAGAACAAAATACAAATGGCTAGATAGATATATACAATTAATTTGACATGAAGTTGACTTTATTGAGATTGCACAGTACATCATCAATGCAAGACAATTTTTTGAGAGTAATTTCTATTATTTTTTGTGTGCCACTCGGTAAACTTGCCCCAGAGAATATGTTATCTAACTGTTAAGGTAAAGTCCTCTATTTAGGTGATTTCTTATTACTCTCTGTTTAAAAATTTAAAAGAATTTTTACTGTTCTTAAAAGGTAGAGAATATGTTTTATTCAACATCATACTGATACAGAATAAATAATTTTTGAATAAACTAGTGCATGTCAAACTGTGGAGTGTATAATCTTTTTTTCTTTTTTTTTTTTAAGAGGGGAAGCAGGCTTCCTGCTTAGCAGAGAACCTGATATAAGACTTGATCCCAGGACTCTGGGATCATAACCCGAGCTGAAGGCAGAGGCTTAACCCACTGAGCCACCCAGGCATCCCTGTGGAGTGTATATCTTAAAAGGTATATTGGTGATCATTAAAATTCGAGATTAAGAAAGGGAAGTAGATTTCATCCTGTGACTGGGGATTTTCTTCTATAAGTTTTTTTCTTCTTGTATTAAGGGAAAAAATGAAACCTGTCACACTCATGTCTAGAGTTTATATACAGAGCATATTTTATTTAATTAATTTATTTATTTTAAAAAATATTTTATTTATTTATTTGACAGAGAGAGATCACAAGTAAGCAGGCAGGGAAAGAGGAGGAAGCAGGCTCCCTGCTGAGCAGAGAGCCCAATGTGGGGTGGGGCCTGCGGGGGCGGGGGAAGGCTCTATCCCAGAACCCTGAGATCTTGACCTGAGCGGAAGACAGAGGTTTAACCCACTGAGCCACCCAGGCGCCCCTGCAGTGAGCATATTTTAATTCTAAATATATCAGGAGTCAGAAGATAATATGTATTTGGATACAAAAGAAGACAACTGGAAGAATATTCTCGTTTATTAAAAGGATCACAAGTGAAATAGATCAGCCAAGCCAGCCCTTCCCCTGCTAAGTTTTGGGACAGAAACAGATAAGGCTCTGCTTCTGTTCCTATGTTCTTGAGGCAGAGGGACCAGGACAAGGGTGTGCTGGAGTGGGAGGAATGAGTTGGAAGTCAACAGTATAAAACAGCATAAAAGGTCTGAGCCCTGATCACCTGAAGCTTCTGAGTGTGACATTAGATATTCCCTCACAGAATGAGGCCCTATAATTTTACCCAACTCCTCTTACCCCCTCCCCAACTGGAAAGATGGGGAAAATCCTTGACTTGGTTTAGGATAATTTATATATCACTTGCATTTTAAGCTGCATCCAACCCTGGGGAAAGCATGATTTGGTGATCTTCTTTTCTGGGACTTGGAGCAGGAATTGGGTTGATGGATATCATTTTTATATTTCCTTTTTTATCCCCACACCTAATAAATGGAACTTTTTTTCTCTTTTTTTAAGTGCATGAATTTAATAAGTGCTTAATTTAACTTGATGGAGCTGGTGGGCTTGGGAAACTACAACAGGCTGTAATTTTTTGTGTGTGTCAGCCTACAGAAGTCATTCTGAACAAGAACAACCTTAGGTTCAGCAAAATGTAGGCAGTAATTAAGGTGAAGATGGAGCTTTTTTCTTAGATGATTAAGAGAGTTTCTGTGATTTTCCTTACCAATGCAGCGCTGAACTGGGAGAACACTGTGGTGAGATTTTCAAGCTCTCAGTTCCTGGAAAGAAAAAAAAAAGCTTCTCAAGGACATTAAAAAAAAAAAAAAAAAAAAAAAAAGATCATTCTGGTCAACTGCCAACAATTATTTATATATTGATTTATATATTGACATGTATTTGTTGATTTGTATGTACCTATGTAAAATATGTATTTTTCTTTATTTAAAAAATGTCTTTTCTACATTGGGGAGGATATGTGCTATGGCAAGTGCTGTGAAGTGTGTTAAGCCTGATGATTCACAGACCTTTACCCCTGGGGCTAATAATACATTAGGTGTTAATTTAAAAAAAAAAAAAGAGGAAAAAAATGTCTTGTCTTACCATTCCCTCTCTGTTATCATACAATAAAAATTTGTCCTTCTCTTGGTAATTATCACACCCAGGATTTTTTCTTTTATTGTAGTTTGTGTGTGTGTGTGTGGGGGGGGCTAGAGATTTTTATTTATTTGACATAGAGAGAGATCACAAGTAGGCAGAGAGGCAGGCAGAGAGAGGAGGAAGCAGGCTCCCTGCTGAGCATAGAGCCCGATGCGGAACTCGATTCCAGGATCCTGAGATCATGACCTGAGCCTAAGGTAGAGGTTTAACCCACTGAGCTACTCAGGTGCCCCTGTAGTTTGTGTTTTTATTTTTAGTTACAAAAATTAGTACGTGCCTTCTTTTTTAAAAATATTTTTACTTATTTTGAAGAGAGAGTACACATGAGTGGGGGGAGAGACAGAATGAAAGGCAGAAGCAGACTCCCCATTGAACAAGAAGCCTAACATGGGACTCTGAGATCATGACCTGAGCCAAAGGCAGATGCTTAACTGACTGAGCCACCCAGGAGCCCCAAGACATGTTTTCAATAAAATATTTAAATAATACAGAAATGCACAAACTAAAACTTAAAATCCTTCTTTTCTCCACCCAGTCTATTCCTTAGTAGTAGCTGCTGATTAACAGTCTGTGTCCTTTCAGATATTTTTCTGTGTATAAAACATTTTTTTCAGGACCCAGTTTGTATTGTAGAGCAGCAACAATATTACTTTTTGGGGGGTTAGTTAGTTTTTTTTTTTTTTTTTTAAAGATACTGATTTTTTTTTTTAATATTTTATTTATTTATTTGAGAGAGAGACAGTGAGAGGGAGCATGAGCGAGGAGAAGGACAGAGAGAGAAGCAGACTCCCCATGGAGCTGGGAGCCTGATGTGGGACTTGATCCTAGGAATCCAGGATCATGACCTGAGCCGAAGGCAGTCGTCCAACCAACTGAGCCACCCAGGCGTCCCAGGGGGGTTAGTTTTTATTTTGAATTCCAAACTCGTAAGAAACTTGCAAGAATAGTACAAAAACTTTTCTTCACTCAGATTCTCCAATTATTAGCATTTTACGACTTTTATTATTTTCTTTATGATTTTCTCTCTGTGTGTATACATACATATTATTTTTTCAAAACATCTGAAAGTAAGTTGCACTCATGCTCCCTTTCCCCTAAATAGTTCAGTGTATATCTCTTAAGGATATTCTCTTTCATAACCATAGTGCAAGTATCAAAATCAGCAAATTAACATTGATAAAATATACTATTATCCACTTCATAGCCTTTATTCTATTTCTCCCATTGTCCACGAGTGTTACTTTTTAAATGTATCATATTTTTCAAAAGGAATATATCAACAGATAGGTGCTTTAAAATTTTTGTACAATTGTTCAAATGAATGAACTGGTTGACTAGGCACTTCTCCCTTATCTCCACACTTCCCCCTCCGCCACCACAAACACACCATTGTCCTCCTTCCGCCCTCCCACTGGCAAAATTCCACTCCATCATCATATTGTCAAAGCCTCCTATTTGATGTTTTTACAAACCCAACTGCCATTATATGCTTAATTTGCTTAACTTGCTTCGTCTGTGAGCCCTCAGCTTTTCTGCACAAGGCTGCTTTGTAGCATTTCCCATTATACCATCACTGTTCAGATTTCTACCTGGTAGTAATACTGTTTTAAGCTCATGGAAATCAGGGGCCCTCCAGCACCTAATCTAAAACTCAAAACAGAACACATCTTCAGCAAATGCTGGTTTAATTCGATGTCATCTATAAGTGTTTTCTTTTCCTGTGTGGGTGCCAAAAAACCCGAATAAAATACTAATTGCCTTCTTGTAAGTTGCATTCTTTTTTTTATTTGATCTAAAGTGTGTCACATTGAAGAAAGGGGAAAAAATGTTATAACATAAGCACCTACCTGAACTGAAAACTACAAAACATTGCTGACAGGAAGAGCACCTAAATAAATGCAAAGCTATTCTGTATTTATGTATTGAGAGACTTAATGTTAAGATGGCAATACTACCCAAAGCTAACTACAGATTCAATACAATCACAGCAAAATCTCAAGTGTTTTTGGTGCAGAAATGGAAAAGATAGTCCTCAAATCCATATGGATTTACAAGGGGCCCTGAATAACCAACCCAATTCTGAAAAAGAGCAAGGTTGGAATATTCCTGATTTCAAAACTTATTACAAAACTACAATAATCAAAACAGTTTATATTGGCATAAAGATAGATATACAGACCAGTGGGATAGAAATAACTGGTTGGAAATGAACCCATTCACGTATGGCCAATTAATTTTTTTTGCCAATTAATTTTTTTGAATTGTAGTAAAATACACATCACATAAAATATATCATGTTAGCCATTTTTTTTCATGTTAGCCATTTTTAAGTGTATAGTTCAGTAACATTGTCATCACCTTGTGCAACTATCACCACTCTCCATTTTCAGAATTCTTTTCACGTTGCAAATTTGAAACTCTGTACCCATTAAACAGTAATATGCCAATTGATTTTTGACAAAGGTGCCAAGTCTGTTCAATGGGGAAAGAATAGACTCTTCAACAAATGGTCCTGGGACAAGTGGATTTCTTTTCTATCTTTTTTTTTTTTTTAAGATTTTATTTATTTATTTGAGAGCAAGACAGTGAGAGAGAGCATGAGCTAGATGAAGGTCAGAGGGAGAAGCAGACTCCCCATGGAGCTGGGAGCCACATGCGGGGTTCCATCCCAGGACTCTGGGATCATGACCTGAGCTGAAGGCAGAGGCTTTAACCCACTGAGCCACCCAGGCGCCCTGACAAGTGGATTTCTACGTGGGAAAGAATGCAGTTAGGCCATCCTACCTTCACCATATAAAAAAATTATTTCAACATGGATCAACAACCTAAATTTTTTAAAATTAACATATAATGTATTATTAGCCTCAGGGGTACAGGTCTGTGAATCGCCAGGTGTACACACTTCACGGCACTCACCAAGGCACATACCCTCCCCAATGTCCATAACCCCACCACCCTCTCCCTGCCCCCCCCCCCCCGCCAACCCTCAGTTTGTTTTGTGAGATTAAGAGTCTCTTACGGTTTCAACAACCTAAATACTAATATAACGGCAAAACCCATAAAACTGTTAGAAGACTACATAGAGGCAAATCTTTATGACCTTGGATTCGACAATGGATTCTTAATATGACACCAAAAGCATAAGCAACAACAAAAATAATCAGATTAAATGGGACTTTATCAAAATTAAAAACTTCCATGCATCAAAAGACATTATCAAGAAAATGAAAAGACAACCTACAGAATGTGAGAAAATATTTGCAAATCACCTATCTAATGAGAGTTTAATATCTAGAAGATATACAGGATTCCTAATAGTTATCAAAAGGATGAACAACCTAATCTAAAATTGGACAAAGTGGAGGGGTCCCTGGCTAGCTCAGACTCTTGATTTCAGGACTGTGAGTTCAAGCCCCACGTTGGGTGTAGAGATTACTTTAAAAATAAAAAATCTTGGGACACCTGGGTGGCTCAGCGGGTTAAAGCCTCTGCCTTTGTCTCAGGACATGATCCTAGGGTCCTGGGGTCGAGCCCTGCATTGGACTCCCCGCTCAGCAGGAAGCCTTCTTCTCTCTTTCCCACTTTCGCTCCTTGTATTCCCTCTCTTGATGTCTCTCTCTGTCAAATAAGTAAATAAAATCTTAAAAAGAAAAATTGGGAAAAGGAATTGAATAGACATGTCTCCAAAGAAGGTTTACAAATGACAAGTAAGCATGTGAAAATTTGCCAACAGCATCAGTCATTGGGAAATGCAAATCAAAACTACAGTGCGATGTCACCCCACACCTATCACAATGGTTATAATTTAAAAAACTGGAAAATAGAAAGTATTGTTGAGGCTTTGGAAAAATTGGAACAATCATGCATTGTTAGTGGGAATATAAGATGTTGTAGTCTCTGTGGAAAACAGTTTGCCAGTTCCTTGAAAAGTTAAACACAGAATATGACCCAGAAATTCCACTCCTAGGTATATACTCAAAAGAACTGAAAAGCGTGGCTCAAACAAATACTTACATGCTAATGTTTATTGCAGCATTGTTCACTATAGGCAAAAGGTGGAAATTACCCACGTGTCTATCAAGAGATGAATGGGTAAACAAAATGTGATATATACATACGATGGAAATTTATTCTGCCGTAAAAAGCATTAGGGCCTATTTAGCCAGAGTGATTCCATCCAGTTAAACAGTGATTTTGTTGTTTATGTAGTAAAACTTAAACTGACCCTACCCCCCACCCCCTCAGGGAACTTACCAGTCCCAGGTAACAAAGCCCAAATACAAGGGCAGGTCAGGCCAGCTGGAGACATCCAATCTGTGGGGTGCACATACTGTCTCCCTAGCTACCAAGGAGTATGGGCCCTGCCTTTTGGGCGCGTTTTAGGTGCCAGTCCTGACCAAGGTGATAGGCTAATTCAAATAGCTATTATGGGGTGAATTGTAATTCCAATTGGCCATCCGTGTGTGACCTAGCATGACTGTGCAGCTTCCTCTCTGTGTTACAATCTCACTGGCTACCTGCTTGTGGCCAGGCTCAACCACATGGCCTTTGCTCTATAAAAGTTCGTCTGTAAGGCAGGGAGGGGTTGCCTCTTTGTAAGAGAGGGTCCTGAACGTTCGGTTTGATTCTCTATGCTTGGTGAGAAATAAAGCTTTACTTGACCTTCGCTTTGTATCAGTTTCACTCCTCTGATCACGGACCCATTATTGGGGGACCTAACAAAAAGAAATTAAGTTCTGATACATGCTGCAACTTGGATGAACCTGAAAAACATGCTCAGTGAAGGAAGCCAGTCACAAAAGGACATGTATGATTCCACTTACATGAAATATCTAAAATAAGCAAATTCATAGAGGCGGAAAGTAACTTAGGGGTTACCTGGGAGGGGCAAGAGGAGAATGAGGAGTTACTGCTTCTAATGGTCATAGAGTTTCTGTGAGGAGTGATAAAAAAAAGAAAAAACAGTGGTGGTAGTTCCACAACAATTAACACCATTGATTTTTATACTTAAATGGTTAAAACGGCCTATTTTATGTTATTTATATTTTATCACAGCAAGAAAGAAACGATTTGAACCTACCTCAGTCTGAACCCCTTATAGTTATTTGAGACTAGTGACTTTCTAGAGGGAGTGAGGGGAGAGAAATAAATACCTAAATTCAGAACCAAGATGAGGAAGAATGTCTTTATAAAAATTTGGAATCAGGGTGCCTGGGTGGCTCGGTGGGTTAAGGCCTCTGCCTTCAGCTCAGGTCATGATCCCAGAGTCCTGGATCGAGCCCCGCATCAGGCTCTCTGCTCGGCGGGGAGTCTGCATCCTCCTCTCTCTCTGTCTGCCTCTCTGCCTACTTGTGATCTCTGTCTGTTCAATAAATAAATAAAACCTGGAATCTAAACCTCTGGGTTTTCAATTTTAGTTTGCAATGGATTTACCGGAACTCGATGCTTTGTCCTTACCCACAGAGATTCTCATTCCTTAAGGCTGAGGTGGGCTGGAACACTGATATTATTAATAAGCTCCCCCGAGGTGAGAATGAGGCAAAAACTGCAAAGAATTTGGCTCCTGCTACTGCCTGGAGAGGCCCTGACTGCAAGATTCCATCAGATCTTTGCCCTTTTAATGCCAAGGTTATGTTCCTGCAGTCTCTTCAGGCTCACAGTGAGGGCTCTGGGCTTCTGTCTACACCCCAGCCTGGGGACCAATCAGAGGGGCAGTGTTCTGCTGACTCAGCAGCGGGTCACAGTGACTCAGCACCAGGTCTCAGCTGTTCCTCCAGATCTGATCTTGTCACCCAGCTCCAACCTTGCTCCCGTTTTCTATCCCAGTTTTGGTAATTGGGTCTTTGTTTTGTCACCAACCCCCTGTCCTTTTCTCACTAGTTTTGTCAGGAGAGAATGTCCCTGAATCTTAAGTCTCAGGACAAAGGTTTTGCTGTCTTGATTCAGTTTTCTTTGGTTTTGTTTTTCAAATTATCAAAAGCACTCACTTATAGCTCTTTGTAATCTCTAGTTGAGTCCCTAATCCCTCCCCATTCCCAATCCCTACAATATGCATGCTCAGCCTTTAAATGCCCTTTCTTCTCCACTTGATCTCCAGGGGTTTGGTGCCATCCTTAAGGTTCCCACTTCTGACTCCATTTACCTTTCCGTGCAGGTCTATCCCAGCAAGCTGCACTCTAGCTGTGGGGGCGTGTCTGCAAATACGCTGGCACCCAGCCCCAGCCTTCTTCTCCAGACTTGACTTCTCACCATTCCCTGGGCCCTGCCCTGCTGCCTGTTGGAATATCTCAGTTCCCTTTGCTGCTTCCTGTTGCCCACTGCGGAGGAGGGAAAAGGAATAGTGATGGGCCTCTTCAATGTTTTGGGTGTTGCACCAGCTACTGGGTAGATGGCATTTCATGGAATAGATCATTTTAACTTCTGTGGGGGCAGGGAGTAGAATATAAATGGCACAGAGAGGTAAGGTAACTTAGCCAAGGTGAATGGGGCTGGCAGATGGCAAAACAAGGAAGGGAACTGCGCATGCAGGTCTGGACCACCATGGTGGGAGGAGTGGTGGGCAAGTTTCAGGTCACCACTGCTCCCTTTCTCTCTCAGCTCAACCTTCTAGGCCAGGCAGTCTTGGAGGGCACTAAGCACCTATCCTGGTTTGTTGAGTATTTACAGTGTGTTCCAGGGCTGCCATGATGGATTTTTCCTATGTTTTTTATGGTCTTGTTTATGGCTAATTCCCTCTGTGGATGAAAATATTAAAAGTATGCATTTTGAGTGGCATAGTTATAGTAACTAAACTCCTAAAAACACTGACGTATTTTAAAAATGCTGGGGAGTATACAGTGAGAACTTACAATCTATAATTGTAGCACATTTTTTCATACCTTTAACAAATTACACCTGCTTTGATCTTATTGTCAACAGAAACCCACTTAAGAAAGGAACCCCAAATTGAATTTATCAATTTGGGTGTACACCCTTGAAGGTGTACCCTGAAGGTAACTGGCTCATTGCCAAAATGCCCAAAGCACAGCTGAACTTTCTGAAAGTTTCTGTAGGAAAAGGAGCCTCTCTAGAACTCTGATGATCCTTTTTAACTCTTCACATTCGTCTAGCCTGATACAGATTTTTCCTGGATTGTTTTATGAAGAGGGCAAATGTAATTTCCATTCTAGCAGAATTTAAAGACCTACATGTTACTTGAGGAAGTAACATGCAGTTCCAAACATAATTTAGTCGATTTCTATTATTAAAACTCTAATCATTCCAGATACTTAAGCACTAAACCTGGGAATAATTTTTTTAATTCTTCCTTTGCTCTCCCAAGTTCAGGCAATTATCATATCCAGCTGCCCCTTCCCTTTCTCCAATCCCTTGCTCAGAATGCTTCCCTCTTGCCTTGTAATTAAAGCCCACTTCCTCGGCTTGGGATTCACAGCAGCTGTAATCTGGTCTCACTTACCGTTCCGGCCTTATTTCCCATGACTCTCTTCTACAGATTATGGTTTCAGAACATACATGTTCTCACTCTTATGCCTTGTTCATTCCATTCATCCAATCTGATTGCCCCACCCTTGCGGCCCGGAGTCCTAAGTTTCCTGTATCCATAGCTCAAGTCCCATTTTGTGGAAAATTTCCCAATCACGTAAGCACACAGTTCTCTCTGCTTTTTCTCCTTCTCCTTTATCACATAAATCACATAATACTCTACTTAGTACAGTGATCCTGAAACCTAGTAAGTGTTCAGCAGAGTGGACAAGAGGATGGGCTCTGGAGCCAGACTGCCTGAGCTGGTATTCTAGCTCTGCTGCTTGTTTGCTGTGTGCCCTTTGACTACTTACTTAACCTCTCTGAACTTCAATTTCCTCATCTGTGAAATAAGAGCAATAACTCTTCCTCATAGCGTTGTTATATATAAAACTATTTATCCTTTTATGCAGATATCCTACCTTTTTTTACCTAATGTTTGCTTTATGAAAGTAAGTATTGGCTACTTATGCCATTTACCCCAACTACCCCAGAGTGTTCTGGTTCAGGTACAAAGATATACTATGGAGGAGGAATACCGATTGAGAAAAGCACCAATTTGCGATGTAAGTTGTAGAATATCGCAGGTGGGGAAAAAAAGCCCAGAAGGAGAGAAAACAATGCTTGGCTCTGAAATAGAGGTGGGAGATGGGCATCGGGGAGGGGAATGTCAGCAATACTCTGGAGGAAAGAAATTTTTGGATCCTTAGAGAGGGGAGACAAGAGGATTTTGGCCAGTGGATTGGAGGCCCAGTTCATTTCCTTTGGAAAAGGAGTGCCTTTGGCCACCTGAAGGGTTTCTCTGATTCTAGAGTGCTGGAGAAGCTAGTGCAGCACTCAGAGCCTATGAAGTAGGACAGATGGTCTGCTCGCCACTGACTTTAGGCTCCAGGGAGCAAAGGAGAGGACTCTACCGTTTTCCTTTTGGGATGCCCACCTGTGCTCATTGGTCTTGGAAATGAGATAAAATTTCCATCTGGTAAAGCAGACTTTGAATTTGACTGGTGTGTTTCTTGGGCTGAATCGCTTCGGTTGCTGTACTGTGCAGCATAGTGATGGTGTTAGTGGTATTAGCGGTGTGTGTGTGTGTGTGTGTGTGTGTGTGTGTGTGCATGCATGTGTATGGGTGATTGGACTGATGGGGGGTTGTATGTGACAGGCTGTGTGTTTGTGGAGGGCATTCAGGCTGGGGAATGGTACAAACGGGGAGGAATACAGGTCTGGGGTCCATGCTGGGGTAGGTGAATGGCTCAGGCTACAGAATGGCTCCAGCTGGGAAGATGTATCCTAGGGAGATTCAGTCGGGGGAAGATAGACTGAGGGCTACGAATTGGGAAGGTACAGGGTGGGTGAGGTTGTGTTAGTATTCTAGTGTTGTGTAATGAATTATCACAAATTTAGTGGCTTCAAACAACAACCGTTCATTAGTTCTCGGTTCTGTAGGTCAGAAGTTGAGGCTCAGGGTGACTGGGTTTCCCACTCAGGCTATCAGAAAGCTAAAATCAAGATGTCAGCTGGGGGGCACCTGGGTGGCTCAGTGGGTTAAAGCCTCTGCCTTCGGCTCTGGTCATGATCCCAGGGTCCTGGGATCGAGCCCCGCATCGGGCTCTCTGCTCAGCGGTGGGCCTGCTTCCCCCCTCCCGGCCTGCCTCTCTGCCTGCTTGTGATCTCTGTCTGTCAAATAAATACAATCTTTAAAAAAAAAAAAAAAAAGATGTCAGCTGGGCTGTGATCCTTTTTGGAGCTCATGTTCTCTTTCAAGGTCCCATAATTGTTGTGAGCATTTAGTTCCTTGTGGTTGTAGAACTGAGACCCCCATTTTCTTGCTGGCTATTGTCAGGGGCCACTCTCAGCAGCCAGAGGGCACCCTAGTTCCTTGCCACATGGCCCCCTCCATCTCTCCTGTCATGCTTCACATTGCTAACTTCCCTGTCTTAATTACTTGACCCAGATTTAAACGGCTCATATGATTTGATCAGCCCGTCTGATTTTAAAGTCAAACAATTCGGGGTCTTCATTACATTTGAAAACTCACTTTATTTTATTTTATTTTTTAAAAAGATTTTATTAATTTATTTGACAGACAGAGATGACAAGCAGGCAGAAAGGCAGGCAGAGGTGGGGGTGGGGTAAGCAGGCTTCCTGCAGAGCAGAGCCCTATGTGGGGCTAAATCCCAAGACCCTGGGATCATGACTGAGCTGAAGGCAGAGGCTTTAACCCACTAAGCCACCCAGGCACCCCGCAAACTCACTTTATAGGAGTATCCAGGTTAGAGTTTGACTGACTATCTGGAAGAAGGGATATGGATATCAGCGGCCAAGAATCTTTGGGGCTGTCTTGGCAGGGATATAGGCTGGAGGGATATATGCAGGAGGATAGAGTCTGATGGGGAGAGGTGCAAGCCAGGGTGCATTCAGGCAGGGAGGGATTCAGGCTGGGGTGACTATAGCTGGGGGGTGATATGGGTGGATGGGGGGAATATATTGGAGGTATGTAGGTTGGGGAGGAGAGAGCCTGGAAAGTGACTGAGGCAGAATGGGATGCAGGGGGCAGGCTTAGCACCGGTGCAGGGACTGGGCACCTGAGACTTGACTATTCTGAACTTGAGTGCTATGACAGAGGTGTGTGCAGGTGTAACGGGGGACTAAAGAAAGGCACATGGCCCAGCCTAGGCGATCAAGACAGTGTCTTTGACGTGATGCTCAAGGTGAGTCCTGAAGATGAATAAGCATCTTTAGCCAGACAAGTCAGACAAGCCAGAAAGGTCAGACAAGTGTTTGAGGCAGATAAAAGAACATAAGCCCAGGCATAGAGGCATCAATGTAGATTATGCTGCTTAGCTGTAAAGCCAAATCTTTGATGAAGCCATTAAATATCCTTTGAAATAGGATAATGCCACTGAAGACAGCCCTGTGCAGGAGAGAAGAGCCCTGGACTACAGATCCAGGGACATGGGTTCCCGTGTGGGTTTTGCAATCTCTTACAGTTCCAGAGTCTCGTTTGACGAATAAGGAAATTGGGGCAGAAATACACCTCCATATTCAAGATCGCTAAATAAGATAAATATATTGAATGACTGTAATAGGCCAGACACTATTACAGTTTGAGCTTATTTTCATCTATGTAAGTGATATACCTGATTCTAGGTAAGTGAATTTTCAGAAAATGCTAAATCAGTTAAATAACAGCAGAATTTCAGCAAATTAAAAATGTTTTCTGTCTATATAATAACATCTCTGTTTGTGGGGAAAAAATTGTTGTTCATGGGAAGCCCATGGTGGATATTATCCAAATTACTTAGCTAAACTTGAGAGTCTTCTTGATTCAATTTCTTTGGTGAGATTCTAAGAAAATTCTACAGAATTATGCCAAAACTACTATTCTGAAATCTAGCCCCGGAAAATTATTTTTTCCATCATAAACTTGAAATTTAAAAAGGGGTATCAATAGGTTTGCTTCTGCTCTCAGGAAGTTGCTCAAGGGGGGAAAATTTCATTGGCCATCAGCTCAGGAAATACCTGCTTTTATACCTAGGAATCAATACCTCATCAACTGAGTCTGCACTGTGTTTCATATAATAGTATTTATTGACCGTACTGTGGGTGTTAAGGAGACTGCGCTAAATATTTTCCATATTATCTCATCTAATCCTCCTAACAAGCCTAGAATATCAAAACTATCACTGTCTTGTTGTAAAGCTAAAGGCACACTCCTAAACACTTAGATTCTAGGACAGTTGTATGCTCTCTTATCCTAGAAGGGCCAAGAACCTCTGGGCCACTGATACAGCAAGTTCTCTTTCCTTCTGCAAGGCACAGGCTCAAAGGCATATAGTCTCCTATTAGGGAGAGCCGCTTTGTGAAAAAGTACCACCTGCGGACTCTTGGATCTGAAATGGGCTTTTCTGGGGAGAAAGTCTATCTCAGAATCCCTCCCTAAATATGTCACTGTTCGGCTTCAACCAAAGATGCTATGAAAAATACTTAGAATGGGGGCACCTTGCAGCTCAGTAGCTGGAACATGGGTCTTTTGGTCTCAGGGTTGTGTGGTGGAGACCATAGTGGGTGTAGAGATGACTTAAAAATAAAATATTAGGGGCGCCTGGGTGGCTCAGTGGATTAAGCTGCTGCCTTCGGCTCGGGTCATGATCTCAGGGTCCTGGGATCAAGCCCCGCATCGGGCTCTCTGCTCAGCAGGGAGCCTGCTTCCCCCTCTGTCTCTGCCTGCCTCTCTGCCTACTTGTGATCTCTTTCTCTGTCAAATAAAATAAATAAAAATCTTAAAAAAAAAATAAAAATAAATAAAATATTAAAAAATCATACTGAGAATGGCATGAGCACTATACTAGCCAATCTCAAGAGACCTCCGATTATGTCAGACAATAGTGGGGACCCCCTTTCCATGGGATGATGGGGAGTTGGTGAAGGAGTTGAGGCTGGGAAGAAGAGGACGTTGAGAGGACCTGGAGTAACAGCTTGTGGTAATGGATTACACCAGCTTCTATGGGAAGGCTTCATTATCGTAACAACAAGTGTGTGCGAAGTAAAGCTCCTCCCTGGCCCAAACCCACTGAGTTTTCCAAGGAAGGGCTCCTCTCAGACATATCACCCCTGTCCTCAAAGCTTCTACCTTCAAGGCTGTTCTGAGGAAGGGTGGAAGAAGGAGAGAAGGAATCTGAGTCTCCTCTCTATTCCTTAACCCACGTGCTTTGTCCCTCATTTCTCCAGTCAAAAGTCCACCTTAGGGCCTGGAGGAAGTGGAGAAGGAGGAAGAGGGCACAGGTAACCATGTTTGCCTTTGTTTCTTTCCCTGTGATGGGAAAAATGTTTCTAGCTTCTAATATTTTTACATCTTTCATGTCTTTACCATCTGTTTATGATGCCCTTCATGTCTGCCACATTTCCTCCTTCCGGATAAGGGGAGAGGGGGAAGAGGTGAAGCTAATTGCTTATATTCGCGCCTTGGGCGAAAGAATGGGCCCCGTAAAAGTGCTCATGCATGAATAATGCATTGCACCATGTGGGACTGGGTTATAGCCCTCAAGCTGCCCCAAACAGGGCAACACACTGCAATTCAGGACTCTGAAATCAAAAAGGATTCTGCTGAAGTGCTCAGGCTGGCGTCTTTGAAACAGGGAACAATGTACACGATGGAGAAGACGTTAACTTTCAAAAGCGGCAGTATGGAGTCTGGGAAGCAAGAAGTATGAGGAAAGAAAACCAGAAAAATAGAACTTACAGGAGGATTGGAGGCTGACAGGGGAAAACAAGTTTTGTGTTTTTGATGAACCAAGCAGAATCTGATCCGAGTGAAAAGTGCTCGTCCACGTAAGAAGACTGCTGAGAACAATGTCATAAAATGATCGTCAGCAGGCCATGGTAAGTGCCTTAAAATGGCTTTTACAAAGAGAGAAATGGAAAGAAAACAAAACATGTCACTGTGTCTGAAAGCCACTTACAGAAAACTCCTCAGAGCAAAAAGAGAAAAGAAAGAACATGACGTGATCATCCCATCTATCTTCACTGGGAACATTTTGGAGACAAAATCATTTCTTCTTTTGTGATGATGCCTCACACTTTGGACCAGTCCAAAAAGTAAATCATTTTCTCTGTGTGAGGCATATTTTCAATCATTCTGATTCTGAAGGAAATTTTTTTGCCATTGGCTATTTTTGTAAACAAATTATGAAGGAATTGCTTTGAACTGATTCTGCAAAATGCGTCTTTTATGTCCACTTTCTATTGTAGGTCTTGACAAAGAATAAATAAAACAAAACACAACACATAGCTCTGGTTATTTCAAAGGATCTGAGCCTTGATGGAATAAGAGTCCTGGATTCAGCTCGAAGCAGTTTTTTTCTTCTTTTTAAAAAATCTCACATGCAGGGTATTTCTTGTTCACAAGCAACTCCTTTTTAAATAAATGTGAACTTTACCAATGACAAGGATTGCAGACTTGTGGTTAGAAGGGGGCGCCTCGGTGGCTCAGTGTGTTAAAGCCTCTGCCTTTGGCTCAGATCATGATCCCAGCGTCCTGGGATCAAGCCTTGCATCAGACTCCCTGCTCAGCGGGGAGCCTGCTTCTTCCTCCTCTCTCTCTCTGCCTGCCTCTCTGACTACTTGTGATCTCTGTCAAATAAATAAATAAAATCTTAAAAAAAAAAAAAAGAAGGGGGCTTGAGATATCAGTTGGCTCAGTTCTCTGGCTTCGGACAGGACATTTATGTAGATGGGTTAACCCCTTCTCATAGGATGTGAAAAATAATTAAACCCCGAGTCTCAAAGCCACTTACGTTGGACTATATCTTCCCAATTTGTATGAGATTAATATACAAATTCTGAAGTTCATCAAACTTCCTTCCTATGTTAGTAGCATTCAGTTTGTGCCTCATAGTGATGAAATGGTGAGCATCCCTATGTTTATTTTGGTAATAAGCTTATGGCCGTAATTAAATAGTCAACAAATACTTTCTTGAACATCTGCTATGTCAAGGCACAGACATAGTTGTTGTGGGAGATGTGAGACTATATAAAACACACTGTCTCAATTCAGAGAGCTTATAGTTTTGGGGGAAAGGAAGATGGTTACATAACACATGTACTAACTATATTAAGACGCAGACTTTCCACGTAGGCTTTATCAGATAGTTCCTCTCTGTAGTAGTGTAGTGAAAAAAGAGGATTAAAAAATGTGTACTACATTTAGGTCCTGGAAGAAGCCTATGAGGAAATTTTATATTATGTATTATTGGTAATACATATGTATGTATAGCCTTTGCCTCTCAACTAAATTCAAGATGTGTGAAGAGAGCGGAGTTTACCTGTGTATCTCCACATACACCACACACTTTCCACAAAACAAAAACACTTGTTTATTGACTGACCATGGGGCTAAAGCCAATACTAAAATAATTGCATAGCCCGCATTCAATGATTCACCGCTTGTTGCTTCATGACTATGAAACACACACGTAATTCTTTTTTTTTTTTTAAGATTTTATTTTTATTTATTTGACAGACAAAGATCACAAGTAGGCAGAGAGACAGGCAGAGAGAGAGGACGAAGCAGGATCTCCTGCTGAGCAGAGAGCCTGATATGGGGCTCAATCATCCCACACCCTGAGATCATGACCTGAACCAAGGCAGAGGCTTAACCCACTGAACCACGCAGGTGCCCCACACATGTAATTCTGCTGTCATCTAAGACAGTTTGGCTGGAAGAATCAGCCAAAATGTATAGAGGCTGGGATTTTAGCAGAAGGTTGAGTGCTATAGTGAAGGAAAGTCTTTTTAAATTTTTTTTGGCAATGATGTCCAGGCCCCCTTTAAATCTTATTAAACCATTGTTCAGATTATTGGTTTTATTCTGGTTAAGAGCCTCCAGGACATCTTCAATGTAATGGGGCTGACATTCCATTGAGAGTATCCTGTTCTCTGCTTTGCCACCATGTACTGTAGATCGAATATACTCTTGTGTATTTTGAGGATGATGCTAATACCTGCATTGGATATTTAGAAAGTAAAATAAACATTTGTTGGAAGGCAGATAGTTAACAATAATGCAGTTAGGCGCAGTACATATATGTGGTAGCCTCCCCACATTTACAACTATTCCCATAATTTCCTTGTTGGGGGAGCTAACAACGTTTCATCAGGAACCCCAGCCAGAATGAAATGAATCCTTTTTTAGAAACCTAGAACCAAAGAAACTATATAACCTCTTTTACTAACCTTTTCCAATCTCTAAGAACTTTCTCTGGTAAGAGTGCTTCTTCTGGCCTGAGCTTTGTCCTGCCTGGTAAAACCATTCTCTTTAATTCTATCCTTAGTAGAGGCTGAGAAGAGTAAACGAGCTTTCTCTGTAACATAGGCTGTAGATAGGGACGCCTGGGTGGCTCAGTTGGTTAAGCAGCTGTCTTCAGCTCAGGTCATGATCCCAGGGTTCTGGGATCGAGTCCCATATTGGGCTCCTTGCTCGGCAGGGAGCCTGCTTCTCTCTCTGCCTCTGCTGCTCCCCTCCCTACTGTTCATGCTCTCTGTCACCCACTCTCTCTCAAATAAATAAATAAAATCTTTAAAAAAAAAAACATAGGCTGTAGATAATGTATACCATTCAATCAGGAATAATTATCTCATGCTCATAATTTAAGATAAGGAATCTATTAAAATCACTGATTTATTTATCACTAGGCATACAAAAAAAGAGACAAGGATGGAGATGACTCTTGTCTGACAGCGTGAGAAATAATTCATAGGTTTTCTAGAGTTATAAATGTCATTTTGAATGTAGTTATTCACAATGGCCAATTCATTTAAGATTAAAGGGTATATTAGGCCTTTGATGTTCACATCTCTTAAAAAGAATTTTTACAGGGCACCTGGGTGGCTCAGTCAGTTAAGTGTCTGCCTTTGGTTCAGGTCATGATCCCAGGGTCCTGGGATCAAGCCCCACATCCAGCTCCCTGCTTAGCGGAGAGCCCGCTTCCCCCTCTCACTTTATAGCCCCCCTCCCCAGCTTGTGCTCTCACGCACTCTCTCTCTCTCTGTGTCAAATAAATAAATAAAATATTTAAAAAAAATTTTATAGTCTCACAAGGACATTATTTATGGCTAGGAAAAAAAGGGATAAGATTGCTTTCTTGTAAATGTTTTCACCCTTGACTTTATCTAAAAAGTTTCTGTTTAAATGGTCTGTACTGTTAGAAATTTTGTTTTTGTACCACATGGATAGTCCTTTCCTCTCTTATCGTGCTTTTTCAAGGCAACAGAGAAAATTCCATTTGTTAGAATTGAATCAGAAAGTTCAGGGCTCGAAAAAATCTAACAATAAGAGAATATGGAAAATAACAGATTTTATTTTATTATTATTTTTGAAAATAACAGATTTTCAAAAGTAGGGAATGTAAAGCATATAATATTCTGCTTCTACAATGATAAGGCTTCTTGGGGAGAGTAGAGAAGTAGGAAGATTCATTTGGGTGTTCGATAATAAGATTTAAAGATAGATAAATATAGAGGGCTATTAACAGTTAAAAGCAACTACAGTGTAGGGGCGCCTGGGTGGCTCAGTGGGTTAAGCCGCTGCCTTCGGCCCAGGTCATGATCTCAGCGTCCTGGGATCGAGCCCCGCATTGGGCTCTCTGCTCCACAGGGAGCCTGCTTCCCTTTCTCTCTCCCTCTGCCTGCCTCTCTGTCTACTTGTGATCTCTGTCTGTCAAATAAATAAATAAAATCTTTAAAAAAAAAAAAAAAGCAACTACAGTGTATATAAACTTGCTGTTCCAAAGCTTTCTTTCAGGAAAATGATTTTCTTATCAGATTTATTCTACTTCCCCATTTTTCCAATAAAGGGCATACTAAAGACATAATTTAGTGTGAGGTAAAAATCTAAGCTCATTAGCAGCAAAGTAGGTCATGTCAAGTATTC
Source organism: Mustela nivalis (assembly GCF_964662115.1). Taxonomy (NCBI): domain Eukaryota; kingdom Metazoa; phylum Chordata; class Mammalia; order Carnivora; family Mustelidae; genus Mustela; species Mustela nivalis. The sequence goes on from NC_139025.1 coordinate 41,779,206, forward strand.
TGAGGATTTTGGTTGCAATGAAAACAGCTATCAGAGTTAATAAAACTGATTCTACCATTGTTACCATTATTTACATCATCATCACCACAACCATCAAATATTTATTGAATACCCAGAGTGAGTGGAATATTCTTAGCAAGACTATTTCACACCGAAATCTGTTCCTGGGAATTTCAACTTAAAAAATTAAAAGCGGCTGGGAAGTCTCCAACACAGCTAGGGTCAGAGAGTAGCTGGGCAGGGAACATTGGGAGATGTTGAGAAGCTTGTGTTTGTAAACTTGTAGGCAGGTCAGAAAGGAAAGACTACCTTTTTTTGTTGTTGTTTTTAAAATTTTATTTATTTATTTGGCAGAGAGAGAGACAGAGAGAGAGAGAGGGAACACAAGCAGGGGGAGTGGGAGAGGGAGAAGCAGGCTTCCTGCTGAGCAGGAAGCCCAATGTGGGCCTCTATCCCAGGCCCCTGGGATCATGACCTGAGCCAAGGGCAGCCGCCTAACGACTGAGCCACCCAGGTGCCCCAAAAGACTACCTTTTGTAGTGAAGACTTAAATATGTAATTGGCAAATGACTTCTACTCTATACAGCAGCTCCTGTTCTCTTTCCATGACCAGACCTCTTTGCTGGGTGTCTTGGGAATCTATAAGAACAACACATCCAAGGAAGGAGTTTTACAGAATTCAGAAATAAAGGGAGGGAAAAATCACAGGGAAAGACAGCAACAGTTGTGAGGAGATTTCCAGGTAAATTCAGCCTTTCAGGAAGATTTTTCCTCACATGCTTCTTTCATTTCATTTTGTTCTGTTGCCTCAAGTGCTTGTTGCTCGTGTTATTTCAAATGAAAATAAAACAAAACAAATAAAACTAAAAACATCCTCAGGAAACAGTGGTGAAGTCTGGGGAAGTCCTGCCAGCTCGTTTTCAAGTGCCTTTATGTGAGTCTTTAAGTGGTACTTATCTTGGTGACGTCAGCTCCAGTCAGGGTCTCCTTCTCGATTTTGCAAGGCCAGAAACCCAATTTTTGTGGGCATTGAAAGCAGACTTGTTACAAACATACATACATAATCCAGCTCACATATATTTATTCCAGCTGTGTCCTAGTGGCATTACACATGGGAAATCAAGCTGTCAGGTAGTTACTTGGTACATGGGACTCCGAGTAAAGAGAATTAGTTGGTACACTGTGAAACACTTCTGCCCAGTTTAAGGACAGCCTTATCAAGGACACCATAATGCTCAAGGCTGCATTGCCAAGACTCTCCTTTCCAGATGGTATTTGAATGGATATTGTCCACTCCTGGCTCTTGGGGTTGGTTATGTGGTTGTTTGTTACATGTGACCGATTCCTTTCTGACACAAAGGCTTTTACCAGCCACGATGAAGTAATCATCGAATACTGCAAAGTTTATCAGGTAAAATATAGGATGCTCAGCGAAACCTGAATTTCAGTTTAATAATATTTTTAGCATAAACATGTCCCAAATACTGGGAGGACATTCTCTATTTTTATTTACTAAATCTGGGAACACCAAAACTTCATTTCTGAGCTTCCTTTCTTATTACTTTGATTGGAGTTCTGGGTGTTCCCAGATTTTCTTAACATACAATTTCTTGCTTCACCCATAAAAGGCTAAGATTCATTGTGAGTGGATTTATTGATCTGACTTTTAGATACAGCTTTCCCTGATTTACAATTAGTGTGCGTGTTGGGGTGGGAGAGTGGGTCTTATTACCACTGCCATGTACCAATAGCAGCTGTTGAGATAAATTGCATGAATCAGAGTTGTTTACAGCAATACAAACCATTTGGGGAAGGATAAAGGATGAGTATAAACGAGTTCCAATAAGATCACTTTCACTATATAGCTGAATGACTGTATGTAGGAAAAGGAAAATAAGAATTCTACTATGGGAGAAGGGTAATTTTTGAGAATGGAAAACAGTGTAAGGCAAATCTGGGAAGCAGAGCTATGTCTTTGGGACTCAGTATTGTGGGTTTCAAAAGGACAACACTAGTATGTTAGAAAGGGATGCAAGGTGGGAGGCAGGTAGATTTCAAAGAAACTTTGGATATTTCAAATATGATATAAGACAGGCCTTCGATGCCTGGGTAGCTGGAAATAACTTCTCTTATTGTCTTCTCCTATTCTGTTTGGTCCTCTGATTCAACCTGATTGGTCAGGTTGTTATTTATTAGTACTATTATTTATGTGCATTTGGGTCAAGTAGACCCAATTTTGTGGTCTGTCTAGGTGGGAATATTACCCTACTAAGATTGTTTGTGTGAGATGTGGTATAAATTCCAAACACCTGAAATAAAAATAAAATGTTGAAACACAACTTGGTCAGGCTGAGAGCATGGCTTATCCACCTGGTGGGTACTGAAATCAGGTAGAAGGGCGGGTCACAGTATAATGTATTATATTGTATTACACTGAATATACATAAAACAGATCTTATATATTCAAATCAATTCAATCACATTCCATTCAACAACTATTTGTTGACAAAGATAATCTCTTCTAAAGAGAGGTGCAATGGGTAAGATAACAGTGCATCTCTGATTGTGCTAGGTGTGTGGGTTCAAAGATAAACCAGATCTTGCTGGGTCCTGAGGGTGTTTACAAATTACTACAAAACAGGACCAAGACAGCTATTGTAAAGAAGGGAATTAATAAGTACAGGAGATAATGTCTGTAAAAAGTTATAATGATGTGAAAAGCGCTTTGAAAATGCGAGTTCTATGGGGGTTGGTCTATAAAGGGCCTTTGGATTCCTGACCTTTTTACCCACAATGAGAGTTAACGGAAAAAGTAAACTGGGGGTTTACGATGGGGGTCACGAATTCCTGGTGGCCACATTAGCTGAAAGATCTCACACACAGCCTTCAGCCTCAACTTCGTTTCCTGTTAAATGGGGATTACCATTATTTCTTTCAGGGTTATCTGAGTAGATTGAGCTTGCGCTGAAGGCAGCACCTAGCATTGTTCTTGGAAGGAGTAAGGGCACGATAAACCATACTTACTAGTTAGCACTTACTTTTAACTTCTCTGAGAAGACAATACTTTGGGGCTTCTTTACACGATTCTAGTTAGGGGCACGCCTAAACCGAACAGTTTTAATAATAATATCCTGCAGCTTCCGACGTGCATCCTTCGCCTTAATCGAGGACCAGAGAAATTCGGGCTCTTCCAGCGAAAACGGTGCCCCGGGCCGAACGCACTAAGGGAGTGCCGCCGCAGAAGCCCAGGCTTCCAAGAGGGACAGCAGGGCAGGGGGGTTCTCCGGCGGGGTCCCAGGAGCCGGGATCGCAGCGGGACAACCCCCTCCCACCCCCGCCCCACCCCAACTCGGCCCGGGCGCGGGAGCGGAGGCGGGGAAGTGGGCGCAGAGGGGCGTGAGGCAACGGCATCGGGTGTCAGTGCCAGCGGAGGCGGGGCGGGCACATCTTCCCGCCGCCCAATCCCCAGCTCCCGTCGTGGCCTCATGAATAAGCAACAAAGCGAAGCGTCCTCCCCCTGGCGTCCCAGACGGCTGAGGGAGCCGCCGCCGCCGCTGCCGCTGCCGCCGCCGCCGCCGCCGCCGCAGGGGCTGTGCCGGGGATGCCCAGCGCGGGCGCCACCGCTCTCCTCCGCGCGCTGCTCCGCTGAAGGCGCACAGGTGAGCACGGGCCCGACTCCCCGCGCTCGGGCGGCCGCGCCTGCAGACGCGGCTCGGTGCAGAGACGGAGCCGGAGCCCCGGGCGGCGCGGGGTCGCCCCGGGAGCGCTGCGGTCCGGGGAGCGCGGCAGCCCCGGGCGCGCCAAGCGTGCGTCCCGAGCCCCCACCCGAACGCTGCGCCCCGGCGCGGGGTGCGCGGGGGTAGCTCCGGGCGCGCCCCGCGCGGCGCGCAGGCCTCGAAGGACTCGCCGCGCTCCTCGCTCCAGCCCAGCCTCCCGGCTCCGCACCAGCGCGCGGGCCTTTGTGCTGGCGGGGCTTGCAGGGCTGGCTGCTTTTGTGTGGGCTTTCCTTTCTTCTCTCCCTCCCCTCCCCGTCTCACGGCTGTGGTGAAGTTCCTGAAGACTCGGGTTTGCTCCTTTCAGAGCATCCATGGTCATGCCCCCGATGCCAGTCAGTGTCCGGCAGCCGAGGAGCGAATGGGGGCTGCAGTGGCCACCGAAACGTGTTCTGCTACTTTGCAGAAACCAACAGTTGAGCGTTTAGCGCAGAGATGTCACGGAACCTCCTTGCTCAGACCCTGATGAGTCCCCCAGGACGCGGCGGGAGGATGCTGCTTGGAAAGGTCGCTTAACTGGAGAGAGGGCCTGTGGGCTAGACACGGAGGAGGTCAGGCTCTGCCCGAGACTGCAGAATGGTTGGTAGGTGTCGCCTAGAGGTGCCCAGATACCGCACGTGGGTCCTGGTCACGGACAGAACCCGACCTTTGAGGTAACAAATATGGAAGCCCTGGCTGGTGAGCGGCAGAAGGCAGCCGGGGTGAACAAAATCTAGGACTCTCAAGACTTTGGAATTCTCAAAGATGAGAAATCTGTGCCTTCCCCAGCTGGGCTCGAGGACCTGCTAGGATCTTGGCACCTAATTTCAGTGCAGAGCTGATGTGCAGGAGAGGAGAGATTGATGTTTTAAAGTGGCTGCATTCTTTCTTTGGAAGTTTTAGGTAGAAACTTAAGGGGGAGCAGGAGTGGTTCACAAAACCAATCATAGAGTTCGGAAGGACTGCTTCTGTAGGAAGCAAAATGTGTGGTCAGAATTTGCATGCCTCCCTTTCTTTTTGTGTATTTCCTTCATCACACTGTTGGACTCCAAGGAGAATTGTTGAAGCCAAGCGTGTGTAAAGTCATTGATTTCTGCTCACTTGCCGGCTGAAGCCCTCTGTAGCATCTATTGAAAGAAACTCAAAACTGGGGTGCGATTTCCCAGTATAACAGCACTGTTGCTTTTTACACACAGTAGAGATTTGAGTGGTCTGATTATTCTTATGACTAAGGTAGAGCTGTTATATTTGTCTTAATAATGAGACAAACACTTAAGCAGCAGACTTGATATTATGTTTATTCACAAAACTCCCAAGACTCACCAAGTCTGAGGTAGCTACAGCAACAGAGCCAATTAGGGAGATGTGGATTTGTCCTTGTTTTCATAGGAGGCTTCTTACCATTATATTCTGGTGTTTCTTGCTAGACTTTTCAATATCGTAATTTGTTATTACAGAAGTGGTTTAAGGCAAGCATAGAATTAAAAGAGGAAGACAGGCTTATCTGCTGTAGAAAATTTCTACTCTTTCAACTAAAGGTATACGTCATTCTTTATATCTAGCAGACGTTTGCCTGGAAAGTTGTGTATGGAACTGCATTTTTTATTCATTGAAAAAAAAACTTTTTTTTTCCCCCTGCACATAGGGAAGCTGGGTTTAATCTCTGTAGGATGAAAACTCATTCCCTAATTAAGATGTATGGTCGGGCGCCTGGGTGGCTCAGTTGGTTGAACGACTGCCTTCGGCTCAGGTCATGATCCCGGACTTCCAGGATCGAGTCCCGCATTGGGCTACCAGCTCCCTGGGGAGTCTGCTTCTCCCTCTGACCTTCTCCTCTCTCATGCTCTCTCTCATTCATTCTCCCTCAAATAAATAAATAAAATATTTAAAAAAAAAAAAGATGTATGGTCAGTTCTGTTTTTTCCATATTGTATTTACTGGGTGATTATAAGAAAAGTATCTGAATCAAGTTTCATCTTGAAATGTTACATATTATGTTTATTCCATGAAATGTCTACCTGGTGATGACTTTCTGTTTAAATGCCAGCTAGTACTTAGAGATCTTGTCAAGCAGATGAGGTTTGTGAACCACAAAGAACAGAAATGAAATGTCAAATTGGGTCATTGAAAAGAACTGTGTGATGGATGGTTGACCAATATGGATTAGGATGGGATTCTGCAAACATCAGGCAATTCCTCGGTCATTTTGTCAGCAGGAAAAGCTGAAAGAGGAAGCTCCGTGGAAATATCTAAGGGGGGGAATAAAGGATGTTATGTATGATTTAAATTGCTCACATTTCTGAAGCTTGAGTGTAACGTATGCCAGTATCACACTAATATGTCTTAAATTGAATGGCATTTAAAACTTTTTCTTCAAACTGTTTTCATGTCTGTTATCACATTTTGTTGCTTTTCCACCCTTTGAAAGAAACAGAATGAGCATTGTCACCTCCACTTTGCAACAGAGCAACAGAATTTCCATGGTTTGCCCAAGGTGGAGCTGGAACTTGAAGCCAATATTTAAATCTTCAGTTCAGCTTCTTTTCCCAGGGATAGGATGATGCACTAGGGGCTATAAGCGCAGACATCTTCATTTGTCTCCATTACTAAATTGTGGAAAACAAAGCTCTTGGGCTTAGAGTATGTAGAACTTTGTTGTGGTCTGCAGAGATGATAGAGCACTTTGCTGGTAGTTGCCAGTGTAACCTTCTTGACCCCAGCCTACTTACCCTTTCCCTGTCAGCACTGATGCTGCTTCCTCCTGGGGAACTATGCTTTTCTTTGTGGTTACTCTCTTCTACCTCCTTCCACGGGGGCCAAACATGCTGTTGAAAGGATCATCTGTCATTCCCGCTGCTTAATTTATAGTGAAGAATGACGGGGGCCAGACGATCTTAGAGCCAATATATTAGGCCAGTGACAATCGTCAATAGCACAGTGAATCAGAAAAGGGGTGCTGTAATGCTGTGTACCACAGTTGGGTTGATAGGGTCAGAATCTTGATTAACTCAGCTTTAGACAAATGAAATAGCATTGGCAAGAGGACATTAAAGATTAAAAAAAAGGAAAGGTAAGACAATGAAAAATTAATTACTGAGGATTAGGAAAAGTACAAAATGGAAAGATGATTAGGATATAAACAAAGAAGGGGAAGAGTTTCTTTTTCCCTTCCTCAAGCGAAGAATCACTGATTGGTTTTTAAAAGATGTGATTGATGGTCAGTGGGAGGCAAGTCAACTTGAAGACTTGTCACTTGTAACTGTTGATTGATTTTTTTTAAGGAAACAAACTCTGAAAACCTAAAATACAGCAGAAATGAGAATACAGGTAGTTATTACTATTACTAAAATGATAAATTGAACGAGTAGCCAAAACTGGCCAGGTAATGAACAAAACATAGTTAGAGATAGATAAACCATGGCATGTCATTGGAAATCTCTTTAAAGTGGAGACTCTGAACATCCTTTTTCACATTCGTAAGGGGTTATTTATTTTTGCTTCACTCCAGCAAATATGTATTGAACACCTCTTCTTTGTGCCTACCATTATTAGTAAATATATGGCAAACAAAGGAAGTGAAAACCCAGTGTTTGCATGCAAAGAGCAAACTCTTACAGATCTGATGATTTGTGCTAGAGAAGTTGGGAGAAGGGTGGGAAGAGACTGGGCCAGGCTATATTTGTGCCAGCAGTTAGTAAACAGGATGTGACCTGGGGGCCAGGGTTTGGATACCCAGGGTAGGGAAGAAGGGAGTCTTCTGGCTACTGCAGTCTTGTGAGCGTAACTTGGGAGCCTGAAATGAACGTGGCCCAGAAGGGCAATCTACTAAGCCGGTGATGGTTTGTAGAGGGCACTAGCAGTGTGGGGTTGCATTATAGATATGGAGCTTGGCAGTTGGAAATTTGGTGATATTCAGTGATGTGTTTGGCAAAGGGAGAGAACTGGAAGTCTGACAGAAATTTTCAAGTTCAAAAACAAACATGACCACATAGGCAAGTTAATTGTTCTCTATAAGCTTGTAGCTTTCTCTAAAACAAACAAACAAACAAAAAAAAATGGAGTTTATGGTATTGCCTGTCTCATTAGGTGGTTGTTAGGATTAAATAAGGTAGTTTACATAAGGCACTCAACTCCTGGCACATAGCATCCTCCAAATGGTGGCCATTTTTGATTGATTATTGTCATTTTTATTCTTAAGAATAAACCATCTGGGGGCGCCTGGGTGGCTCAGTTGGTTGGGCCACTGCCTTTGGCTCAGGTCATGATCCCGGAGTCCTGGGATCGAGTCCCGCATCGGGCTCCTTGCTTGGCGGGGAGCCTGCTTCTCCCTCTGCCTGCTCTGCCTGCTGCTCCCCCTGCTTGTGTGCTCTCTCTCTCTCTCTGACAAATAAATAAATCTTAAAAAAAAAAAAGAATAAACCATCTGGATTGTATAAAATGGACTGGAGAGGAGAGAGTCTGGACAGGATCATCAGTTGAGAGGCCATTAAAATAATAACCATCAGTGAGGTGATGAGTGTCAAGAGATATTATGAGGGTATCCACAGAGGTTGTGAATCTAGAATGTGGAGAAGAATTCAGGATGAAACCAAAGTTTAGGTGAAGAAGATAGAGTGTCTGAGGTGGCATGCAAGTATTTTCCAGGAGACAGTGAAAAATCTAAGATTAGGCAGCTTTCTTCCCCAAACCTTTTGGTATTTATGGTATTTGTGTTTATCTCAAGAAGAGGGAAATATCAGGCAATTTGTCACCAGTTTTTTGGCATACTCTCTAGGCTTTCTGTGTCTGGAGTACTCTTACAGCAATGCTCACGTTCCTTCTCTATTGTATGTGGAATTCAGTTTCCTTTGAAAAATGTAGCTTTGTCACTGATGAGAATGTTTTCCCGTGCTGGTTCCCCTTGGGTCTACATTTTGGTAACACACTGAACAATAATATACATTTTAGTTGGAAAAAATGTTGACCAAGTGTTTCAAAAACCCATGATTATTAAATCTAACAAGGTGACTAAGTCTGTTTTTTATGTTGTCTTTCATTTGTCTTTGTAACCTGAGTATGCCAAGACTCGACAAGGAAACAGATTCTGCACTGTATCTATTTAAGATTGTCAAAGATAATGGGTGACAGAGCAGCTTATCTGCCCACTGGTGGCAGAAATGCAGTACACTGTTCAGAGGACCACAGCGCCATTAGAATACCTTGATAGCAAGTGATTGACAAAGTGTTACTGACTTGCTCTAAAAGGGATGTTTTTTAAGCTATTAGAAGCCAATGGCCCCTAACAGTTGGCAATTTGGTTACAGTTTATTTACCTGAATTAATTTGCTGTGATGGATAGTAGTGGAAAGAAGGCAGCACTGCCATGGTGTGAAAGAAAAGTTAGAGAAATATTCTTTTGTTTGTTCAATATTCTTATGATTGAGTTAATTTAAGATAATTAAGACACAGAGTACTAATTAGCAGTGAAATTTCCCCACCCTCCCCTTCCCCTACAAAGCAGGCTGTAGGCATTCCTCTATTTGTTCAGCCAATATTTACTGAGCATTTCCTCTGTGCCAGGCTCTTTGCCAGGGAGGGGATACAATGTTGAGGAAAAGAAAAGAAAAGGCATATAGCCTTAAAAATATGCTTGCAGGTGACTATTTAGTTTGAGGCATATGGCTGTTCAATTGACAATGGTCAGCCTTTTCTTATTTATTCTCTAATGTCAGGTGGCTCTCCCTGGGGACCACCAAAATCATGGGAATGGCTGTGTGAACTTGCACTGTGCTTTGAAAGACGGAGAAAGACTTAGAACTTGAAGGTCATTTACCTGCTGTCGTTCTTATAGGCTGTCTTTTCTGTTTCTTTTAAAGTTTAGGCCTTGCTTTGAATAGTGGGGAGAGGGAACATATGGCCGCAATACGCAGACATAGAACAGGCTTGCAGTTCACCCCCATTTTTTCTGTAGTTGGATTTAGAAAGCAGGTGGCTGACACTTAATTACAGAAGGAAAGTCTTTCAGAGCAATGGCAGAATTCCCTTCACACAAAAATTCTAAAGCTCAAGATCTAGCTGAAAATAAAACCTTGAAGGAAAATTCTGTTTGGGAAAGGCAATTGAGGTTATATTAAATCTGTATGGTTTGCCTACCCCCTGCCCCCCTAACCCCGATTTGTTTATAAGATTCTCCTCTCAGCCCACATGGCTCCAGAACATATAAATTAGATGTGAAACATCCATTCAATCATTTGGGTGCCTTGCCTACTTGACGGCATGATTGTTGGAATATGAATACATTTGTATTTTAATTTTATGACCTTATAGATAAAATATGAAAATGGAATAATGGAGATAAAAAGGATTTACCCTATTTTTTGTTTAATTCCTCATTTTGTCAAAGGAAAGACTGAGGCTATCTGCACAGTATCCCATAGCAAATTTTAACAACAATAAAGCTCGGATTCAGGAATTGTTTTTCTGATTCCAGTTCATGTCCCTCTAAATTCTATTGTTATTCACGATGGCCTCCTTTTTTTTTTTTTTTTCCTTTCCTTTCCTACAGGTTTTTATCCAGAAGCATGGATCATGTAGACCAAGGTTTTAGGCCACACCCTATATTGTCTGGGATGTTTAGTAAGATTTCACTGAATGGGAAAAATATTTGTTCAGGAAAGAATCGATCAGAGGGTTGTATAGCTTTTACATATGTTCGACTATATATGCTTTCATAGCTCAATTTATCTGTACAAAGATACAGTTTCATCAACTGTGAACATTTACAGCCTGTCTTTGTTTTGTTTTGAGGAGTGCAATTAGAGGCAGCAAGCCAAATACTCTTACCAGATCTGTTACCTGACTATGAAGTGGGATTCTTTAGGGATCATTTAAAGTATGGCGATAACTATTGTTCAGAATGTGGACACACACATAGCACAGGCTGTTTCCTGTTTTTTAAATATCTTTTCCATATTCTCTCTTTTTAAGACAATGCTAGCTGCTGGTATGTAATTTAATATTTAAATAAAATTGTTACAGATTCTCCTCCCCCATGTGGGGAAGCTTACCATCCCTCTCACTATCTATGAGGATTCTTGCCAGGGGTGTGGTGGCTTTCTTCTAGTCACGTCTGGCTTCAGTTTTCTTCTGCTAATAAATTTATGTACTGTTCCTTTTCTGCACGTCATCTTATTCCTATATTCTCACAACGTACTGTGGATTCAAGATTTCTGCATAACAAATTATCCCTAACTTAGTGGCCACAAATGCTTATTTCATCTCATTTCTGTGCATTAGGAATTTGGGAATAGCCACCTTACCAGGTGGTTCTGGCTCAAGGTCTCTCAGGAAGTTCAGGAAGTTGCAATCATGGTGTCAGCTGAAGGAAGCTACAGTCATCTGAAGGTTTGACTGGGGCTGGAGGATGCCTTCCAAGATGACTCCTTCATGATGTGCTGGTAGCTTGGCAGGAGGCTTCAGCTCCAAATCCGGGGGATTCCTCTTTCCTTGTGTAGAAAAATTCAGCCTTTTTTTCCTCTTCAGCTATCTAGATCATGCCCTAAGGACTTGAGATCGTTTTGGTTACAAAAAGACCTGGAAACAAAAATGGGGAAGCTTTGAACTTCTTCAGGGGAGAAGGCCCTATGAAAACATAAATTTTTATATTTGATGTGTGCACTTTACATGCTTAACCCAAGTAGTTTAATGATCAGACATGAAAGAAGGAAAAAATAATAACTTTCATAAAGCTTCAGTTTTTAGAATTTTCATTCCTATGTTTAACTTTCTAGAACATCTATAGCATCTGAGAAATTTCTGATGATGGGAAAAGGAAGTGCCCAAACAGCAAAGTAGATTAAAAAAGAACTAAAACTCATACATTTTGGGGAAAAATTAGTAGTTTTTTTTTAAAGATTTTATTTATTTGACAGACAGAGGTCACAAGTAGGCAGAGAAGCAGACACAGAGAGAGGAGGAATCAGGCCCCCCACTGAGCAGAGAGGCCAATGCGGGGCTTGATCCTAGGACCCTGGGATCATGACCTGAGCCGAAGGCAGAGGCAGAGGCTTTAACCCACTGAGCCACCCAGGTGCCAAATTAGTAGTTTTGATATAGTTTTAGTTTTAACGAGAGTGAGTAGTTTTTAAAAACAGAAAATGCAATAAATCTCAATCTTATAATTATATGTATTCAGTAAAGATAGCTAATTTAAAATGCATTTTGGTTCTCTTAGTTTTTTCCCCCTAAAAACACATTTATGTGCAGTAACTCTTTTACTCTTTCTGCTCTTTAAATTTTGAAACATCACAGGTTTGCCTATAATTTTTATAGTTGTTACAGAGAAAAAAATAAGTGTTTTAAAGAGAAATTTAAAAAATAGTTTATTTTTTTAATTTTATTTTTTGTTTATTTTTTTAAAAAGTGGGCTCCACAACCAATATGGGGCTCAAACTCAGAACCCCAAGATCAAGGGTCACGTGTTCTACTGACTGAGCCAGCCAGGTGCCCCTAAAGATAAATTTTAATCGAAAATAATTTATATACTTAGAAAAACTTTTTGAATATAACCAGCATTCAGTGTTTTATGATGATGTTTCATAAGTTTTAAGCCATACTTGAAACTTTATCTGAATGTAATATAAATAAATGTGAGATTTACTTTCTATGTCTCAGATAGATTGCTATTTCTGCAGTCATTTGACTACATGATTAATGGCAGAATTTAGGGAGAATATTGCAAATGTGACTTCAAGGGTAATTTTTTCAAATAGGTGTTTAAGAAACAATGAGCTTAGTCCTTGAACTATGTGTACCTCTTCTAGAGAGCTTCAAGTTAAATCAGCTGCAAAATTCAGCAGGGAAAAATGAACTGGGTTATCCATGTCTCAAAGGTACCAAAGAAGTAGAACAGCTGTCTCTTCTGTACTATCCCTGAGCATGAAATCAAGATTATTTTACTTACAGTTTAATCTGAAGGGGCTTATTTACAAAATGCATTTATGTGACAGCTTGCTATGCTTTATTTTTCCGCAGGACTCAATTACTGGAATTGTCAACTTTGTTGATGTATGTGCACGTTTCTCCTCCACGATGAGAAGACCAATTGTAGTGCACATTTGTCTGGCCTTCTGGAGCCTTGTGCTTCTCAACTTTGCCACACAATGTGTGGCCTTCCCCAAAGTGGAAAGAAGGGAGATAGCACATGTTCCTGCAGAAACAGGGCAGCCTGAGAGGATGAACACAGATGACCTAGAAAATGACCCTCTGACTTCCAAGTGCCCTCCCCAGTTGGTGGTCTCTGAAGATCCAGTGATGGTGTTAGCAGAACCATCAGCAACGTCCTTAAAGAAAGTATTGCCTACTGACAAAGAAGTCCATCCAGTAGGTGGTGGGCTCATGCAGCCTAACAGCCCTGTCTCGTACACTAGTGCTGAGACAGTTGTCCCTGGTGAGGAGGAAGTGTTTGTTTCCAGCCAGCCAGAGAGGGTGTCTCCCAAAAGCCGACTTTTCAAGGCCATGCTGACCAATCCTATCCCTGTAACTGCTCCTCTGAATATCGATCAGAAAGAAGAACGCTTCGGTAGTACCGTCATTCAGCCCATCATAGAAGGGACCACAGAAGAAACACAGGGTTTTCTGAACTATGTGGATGACCAGTTGTTTGCAACTGAAAGTCAGGAAAGAGTTGGTCTGGGACATTCACCTTCATCTGATGTGAATACTAAAGAAATGCTAACTGCCAATCCCAGGATTGAGAAATCTGAAGCAGATACAGAACACAGGGCAGTTTTTTCCCCCAGTGTTGATCCCATAGTGGGCACGGAGACTGGAAGCCCCATGCCTGAGAGGGAGAAGCCTTCGCCGATGACAGCAGATCATACCCAGACCGCTGCCACCAAGCACTGGCTCACAACCTCTGAGTACACCCTGAGTGTTGAGCCAGAAACTGACAGGCTGCTGGGAGCCCCAGGAGTCCCAGGGAGTGTCAGCACAGCTGTTCCAGCTGCCTCTGTCGGAAGCGATGAATGGGATGACACCAAATTAGAGAGTGTAAGCCAGATAAAGACTCCAAAGGTTGGAGACAGTATAGAGACTCAGGTGGGAATGGAAATGTCTCAGACAGCCCAAGAAACTGATAATGACCCTATGGAAGTTCTGGAAGAGGGCGAACCTGTGACAGAGGCTGCAGAGGTGGCTCTTGGGCTGCTGGAAGGGGAAGAACCCATGGGGACAGCCCTGCTAATGGCACACGGGGAGGTGCGATCCTCTGCCTTTGCTGATCAAAGTTCTTTTACTCCCACAAGTCCTGCGGAAGATGGGAAAGTCTCTGTTGTCAGCCTCTTCCAAGATACTGCAGACTTCATGGAATCCACTAGGGAAAATGATGCAGTGGTTTTCTTAGAGACCACTGTTTCCATCTCAGAATATGAATCTGAGGCACATCAACCACTGGGAAGTACACAGAAAGGTAAAAGAAAGAAAGAAAAACAAGCTTTGTTTAATTTGGAATGTTTCTATCTGATTTCATTATTATTTTTTAAAAATTGAGATGTAATTAACACATGACATTGTATTAGCTTTAGCTCTTGTTTTATGTTTTTTAAAGTGATGATGATGATGATGATGATGATTATTTTTTAAAGATTTTATTTATTTATTTGACAGAGAGAGATCACAGTAGACAGAGAGGCAGGCAGAGAGAGAGAGAGGGAAGCAGGCTCCCTGCTGAGCAGAGAGCCCGATGCGGGACTCAATCCCAGGACCCTGAGATCATGACCTGAGCCGAAGGCAGCGGCTTAACCCACTGAGCCACCCAGGTGCCCTAAAGTGATTATTATTTTTTAAAAGATTTTATTTATTTGACAGAGAGAGTGAGAGAGAGAGCGAGCACAAGCAGGGGGAGTGACAGAGGGGAGGGAGAAGCAGGCTTCTTGCTGAGCAGGGAACCTGATGTGGGGCTCGATCTCAGGACCTGGGATCATGACCTGAGCTAAAGGCAGAAGCTTAACCCACTGAGCCACCCAGGCACCCCTGTATGTTGGTTTTTAAAATTCCATTAAGAGAGTTGGGTCTCCATGACCATGAAGATACTGGATATGACTGAACAAGAATTACTTTGATTTTCCATAACATTTTAAGATATTCCTGGAGCATTAAGTCATATAACTCCAGATTATTCATTACATAATTGAATCTTTGATTCTTATGTATTAGAATTGCATTAGTTTATATAATACGGCCTAAAAAGTAAAATGAATTTGGTCATTGATTATTATTTTGATTATTGAATATACTCATTACTTAGTCATGATTGCCTTCCTTAACTACAGTCTCTCTCTTTTTAAAGTTTTTTAAGTTTGTTTATTTTTTTTTTTTACTAAGTCTACACCCAATGCGTGGCTCCAACTCACGAACCCTGAGATCAAGAGTCACATGTTCTTCTGACTGAGCCAGCCAGGTGCCCCTCAACTATAATCTCTTAATAGGCAACTTTTTTTTTATTCCCAGCACATAGCACGATATCTGACACCTAGTAGATGCTTCCTAAATACCAAGTCAGTGGATGTGTAAATGGAGATAGAGAACCATTCAGACTGAAATTACTCTATTTGACTGCCTGCATTATTCAAATTAATCAAAAAGTTTCTAGATGTTCTTTGTAGAGAGAAATAGTTAAATAATTCTTTTCATTTTAATTTTTTTTTTTTTTGGTTGTTGTTCTTCAACTATAAGAACGTGAAAAACCGAGATTACTGACAACAGTAGTTAGAGAATAGCCAAAAATCTTTTTACCTGTTTTCTGGTGATTATACATCTTTTCCAAAAGTAGACAACTCAAATGCTAATCATTTAAGGGCCCAGGGACTACTTAAGACATTACCCTCTGCAGGATATGCAATGATTTCTTTGTGGTTTTGGTTACTATGAACAGATGAGTAACCTTAGGTTATCATCAGTTCTCGGACTGAGCTTATTATTCCCCGGGTTTGGGTGAAGATCAGGTTTTAAAAGTCATCTATAAAAATTATCATATTATTTTTTTTCTCTACAGGAAGTAGAGAGAGTACGAAATGTGGAGAAATTTTGAATGATAATTTTAAAATTTCCATCACTATTTCTAGTTCTTATTCTTTTTTTTCTCTCATAGCGGTCACCATTCAAAGTTGATATTTACTGAATACTTGTACAAGTACTGGTGTTTGTGCTAAGTGCTTTACATGCATTATCTATTTTATTTACTTATTTAAGAGAGAGAGAGCGAGAGAGATAATGAGAGAGAGAGATCACACATGTAAGAGCTGGAGCTGGGGCAGAAGGGCTGAGGAAGAGGGAGAGAGTTTCAGGCAGACTCCATGCTGAATGCTAATCCCAGAGCCCAGGGAACATGGAGCGGCTCTATCTCAGGACCCTAAGGTCATGACCTGAGCTGAAACCAAGGGTCTGATGCTCAACGGACTGAACCACCCAGGGACCCATGAAGCCTGGATTCTTTTTTTTTTTTTTTTAAGATTTTATTTATTCATTTGACAGAGAGAGATCACAAGTAGGCAGAGAGGCAGGCTGAGAGAGAGGAGGGGAAGCTGAGCAGAAAGCCCAGTGTGGGGCTCGATCCCAGGGCCCTTGGATCATGACCTGAGCTGAAGGCAGAGGCCTAACCCACTGAGCCACCCAGGCACCCCTGAAACCTGCATTCTTTTTTTTTTTTTTTAAAGATTTTATTTATTTATTTGACAGATAGAGATCACAAGTAGGCAGAGAGAGAGAGAAGGGGGGAAGCAGGCTCCCCGCTGAGCAGAGAGCCCGATGCGGGGCTCGATCTCAGGACCCTGGGATCATGACCCGAGCCGAAGGCAGAGGCTTTAACCCACTGAGCCACCCAGGCGCCCCTGACTGCTCAGATATATGGGTTCCATGGAATGATATTAGTACCTACCTGTCCTTAATATACATTGGAAGAGAAAAGAAGATGATGCCCACCATATACTTAGCAGTGTGTGTATACAGCATATAATAGAAATATATGTATATCTAACATATAATAGAAACTCAGTAAACATTAATTACTGTAATAATTATTATTTTATTAAAAATGCAGACTTTCCCCTTTAGAAATGCAAATGTGAAAATTAATATGTATATATAAATGCTGAGGATTTTTGAATATAACTTAGAACTGTATAATTTGTTTCTTAACAAACTGGTTATGTTGATATTTATAAGAGGGAGATCAACTGTTGATCTTTCTATTTTGTTTTGGATTTTGTTTTACACATTAACTTCTTTATCTCAGTCTTAGATTGATTCATCGCTCCTGAAAGCAGCAACACTGAAAATATTTATTTGCTGGCATTTTGTGTCTGAGCGATCTGTTGGCCTTCCCATACCCAGTTTTTCAGTTTATTAATTATAGAGTGACATTTTAAGGGTTGGGGAATTTGTCTATTTTAAAATGTTGTATCCCCCCCTTTTAAGACATCATCACTCAAGAGATGATAACAGCTGTTCAAGAAGCAAAAGCCACTTTATCATTGGTGACACAAGAGCAGCAGGTTTCTACCCTCGAGGTTACTGGAGAAAATGGTAAGACTGAGGAAGGAAAAGAGTCCCCCTCTGCCACATCTGGTCTCCCTGCTGTTACTCAGCTGTCGAGGAGATGGGAGCCTCTGCCCTCTACAGTTTCAACTACAGCCGTGCCGTTGTCTTCCGAAGTTACTTCTGCTCTGGAAGGTTTGTAAGGAGGGGGGACTTGGACTCAGTTTGGGGGTGGATCTTTTCTGAGTTAATAAGGAATAGAATGAGTGTGGCACCTGGATCTGTCCCCAGGGTACACACACATTCATCTGGAGAAGGAACTGGAAAGGTGCGTGAACTCTCTCTTGATTGGAGGGATGTGGCAAAGCCTGACAGGATGAGGAGTTAGTTCCCAGGTAAAATCAGGTGGCTCATCACTGGGGCCTGGGAAGGCCAGACCTCTTGAGAAGCTCTCCTTGTTTGTCAGCACTGGCTGCTAGGAGCCAGGGGGTGAAGTGAAAACAGTGAGGACCTCGGTTCAAATCTCAGCTTTGGCCCCTACTAATATTGTGGCCTCAAGCAAGTCTCATGTCTCCAGGCTTGGTTTGTGCATCTCTAAATAATGCTTACCTGTCTTACAGGTTATTTTAAGGATTCAAAATAATGGCTACAAAGTGCTTTCCATATAGGAGGCCCTCAAATACTCTTAAGGACAGCAAAATTTTTAAATCTTGGTGATCATCAGAAACACCTGAAAATTACAAAAATTATTATTATTTAAATATTGTTTTTGGCCTCATGTCTCTATCTCTTTATTGGTTCTAAGTCTACTTTTATTTATTAACCGAATTATTTATTTATTTATTTTTTAAAAAAGATCTTATTTATTTATTTGACAGAGAGAGACACAGTGAGAGAGGGAATAGAAGCAGGGGGAGTGGGAGAGGGAGAGTCAGACTTCCCGCTGAGCATGGAGCCTGATGCGGGGCTCCATCCCAGAACCCTGGGATCGTGACCAGGGCTAAAGGCAGACGCTTAATGACTGAGCCACCTAAGTGCCCCTAACTGAGTTCTTCTAGCCCTGCCGCTCCAAAAGACACTTTGGGGCCTAGTTAGTAACATAGATGTAACCCCATCACCTTCTTCCTCCTCTGATGTTAACTGTCATCCTGAATCTTGTGTTCCTCATTTCCTTGGTTTCCTTTTATCTTAGTTTTTTTTTTTTTCCCCTTTTTTTCTTAGTTTTATCATGTCTGTATTCATTCCTCAAATTATGCATTTAAATATTTTAGTAGTTTTTAATTTTATAAAAACAGTATTATGCTGCAGATAACCTTTTTGGGACTTGCTTGTTTTACTAATAGTCTATGGCTATGATTTACTTGCTATGAATCTTCTGTTTTGACTATTTATAATATTACACTATGAAAATAGATCACAGTGTATTCATCTCATCTTCACCCAGTCTTTCCTAGCAATTGGCATTAAGGTCATTTCCAGGTTTGGCTTTTGTGAACATTGCTTGCTGCCATGTATACCCTCTTATATATCCTCCATTGGACACGTGCAGGAGATTCTCTTGGTTATAATCCTAGAGCTCCAGGTTTAGGTCTGAATGTTTGCCTCTAGCGGGCAATGTCTCACCATTTTCCAAAGTGGTTGCACCAGTGTATGTTCCTAATAGCAATGTATGTGAGACTCTGTGCATCCATATCCTAGAAGCTTTAAGAAACATTTTTTCCGGCTTCATCACAAAGGGAATTCTGATTGAGGAAGTTGGGATATGTGGAAAGCATGGAGCTGAACTTCTAAAAAATTACCTCAGAGATTCTGATGATCTACCAGACCTGCAAAATAATACTATTCTAGTTTTTTTTTTTTAAATATTTGGGAAAACTTAGGGCTAAATTTGGCTGCATTGGAATTGAGCATATTCTAGACAGATACCCTTACCCTTTCACTTGATTTTTTAAAGTTGTCTTTGGTATATATTTTAATAGTTTTTTGTTACTGTCTTTGGCAGTAAATCAGATGAAATTGTACAAAATTCCTAATATTGTCAATAGAGTAAATGGGAAATGAAAATTTGAAAAGAAATTTCTGATTTGAGACAGTACAATTTCCCAGATGATAAAGTGCCTTATATTGCGGGATTGATGCACTATGGGAAGGGGGGAGTTGGTCTAAATGCCAGACTTAATGTATATAAGATACTGGTTTCACTGATCATTTCTTGCTTGAAAAGCAGAAAAGCATGTATACATTTCTCCTAATGATCATCTTTGGGTAAGATGCTATCTTTTGTGTTTGACAGACCTAATAGACACCATCACGGGGCCAAACGAGGAATTGTTCACACCAGTTTGGGGCTCTCCGGTGACTCCCCCTGGAATAATAGAGGAAGCCCCCAGCCTTTTCCCAGCACTTCCTGATTCTGAGTCGTCTTCGGAGAGCAGAACCGTTGTCCCATCCATTAGCCATGTTAATACAGCTGCCTCCTATGGCCTGGACCAACTTGAATCTGAAGGTACCCATGCTTTGAAGGGGGTCTTTTCTTGGACTGATTGATGGAGTCACTGAGTAAATGTTGTTTTTGAGAAAAGATTAAGGAGCAATGTATTCCATCTGCAGTGTGGATCCGGGGTCAATAAACCGTGGCCAGGCCAGATCTGGCCTGCCATCTATATGACCTGCAAGTTAAGAATGATCTTTACCTTTTCAAATGATTGGGGAAAAAAATTAGAAGAAGAGTAATATTTTGTGACATGTAAAAGTTAAATAAAATTCAAATTTCAGTGTTCCTAAATCAAGCTGTCTTGGGACCCAGCTGCACGTGCACATTTATATCTTGTCTGTGGCTACTTTTGTGCCAGATCAACAGAGTTGAATAGTTTTGACAGAGACTGTGCACAAAGCCCAAATCATTTATGATGTGGCCCTTTACTGAGAAAGCTTTCTGACCTCCGGTCTAGAGCAGTAGCTGTTAACTACAGGTGAACATCAGGATCACTTTGGGGAGCTTTTAAAAAAAATCCTAATGCCTTATTCCTCCCAGGGATTCTGATTCCATTGATGTAGGATACAGTCTGACATCTACATTTTTATTTTTATTTTTAAAGACTTTATTTATTTATTTGATAGAGAGGTAGAGAGCACAAGCAGGGAGAGCAGCAGGCAGAGGGAGAGGGAGAAGCAGACTCCCCACTGAGCAGAGAGCCCAAAATGGAACTCGATCCCAGAACCCTGGGATCATGACCTGAGCTGAAGATTTAACTTTAACTGACTGAGCCACCCAGGTGCCCTGCATCCACATTTTTTTTTTTCTTAAAGATTTTATTTGACAGAGATCACAAGTAGGCAGAGAGGCAGGCAGAGAGAGAGAGGAAGGGAAGCAGGCTCCCCTCTGAGCAGAGAGCCCGATGCGGGCGCTCGATCCCAGGACTCTGAGATCATGACCTGAGCCGAAGGCAGAGGCTTTAACCCACTAAGCCCCCTGCATCCACATTTTTTTTTTTTTTTTAAGATTTTATTTATTTGACAGAGAGATAGAGAGCACAAGTAAGCAGAGCAGCAGGCAGAGGGAGAGAGAGAAGTAGGCTCTCTGCTGAGCAGGAAGCCCGATGTGGGGCTCGATCCCAGGACCCTGGAACCATGGCCCGAGCCGAAGGCAGCTCCTTAACCAACTGAGCCATGCAGGCGCCCCTGCATCGACATTTTTAAAGAGTACTCAAGATGACTAAGATCTGCAGGCTCCATCGAGGATACTGGTTTAAATGGAAACATTCGCGTTTCCCCACCAGACTTTCTTAGGTGGAAACTTTGATGTGGATTGTATTTTCACAGCACTGCTCTGGTTGTTAGTCCTGGAATTTTGTTTTTGTTTTTTTCTTCATGAACATTTCTGGGTTAGGAAGTTGTACTGTTTGGAGAGGGTCAATCTCTTCACCTGTTAAGACTGAGAAATGCATACCAAATTATACTTTCTGAGGCATTGGCTGCAAGCATGAAAAAGAGGCCTGGAGCCCAGCTGCACATCCACAAACACGCAGACTGAAAATATGACGAAAGGTCATTTAATTAATCAGCATTTAGGCAGGTGGTACAGAAGGTCCAGAGATTTGTGATGCTGAGTTTCTAAAATGAATCTAGAGGACAGGTAAGCTTTTGGGCACAGCATTAGCCATTACTTGCTGCAGTAAAGACATATGATGTGCTGTTATATGATATTTTGTCTCCTGTCGAACAGGAAAAAGGGCTTAGCCACTTTTGCCGCAGACTCTATCTCAGGGTCATGCTGGCAGTTCCCTGGCAGAGAAACATGACATTTTAGGAGTATTCTGGAGAACTCCATAGTTGAATGCTGGTTTAAGAAATGGATCAAAGCGAGCTCTGAGGCTAACAGCTCTTACACTCCATGTTGAGATAAAAACGGTATGACTTTGAGATTAATCTCATATTAGCTGTCGGCTCTCCTTGACGCCATCTGGAAAAAGCAGGTTCCCCCAAATTAACCTGAGTTAGAGATGACAGCTTTACCCGGCAGGGCTCATTAAATCAGAGAAAAAAATATATTTGTGAGTAATCCATACTTGTGAAACTGCAATAATTTTCTAAATTTAGTAGATGATGGCAGTTGCATTGAAATATGTGAGAATTTTCTTGACTTGCTGAAGATGTCCTGGAGTTTTAGTGCTTCTCTTCTACACAATTTGACTCCAGCTTCTTTCTGAGAATGTATTTTGTCAGTTTTTGATTGAAATTACAAGCCTCATCAAAGTTTTTGAGACATTTTTGGTTTAAAAATATTCTTTCTGCTACAGTGTTGGGCGGAAGATAAGATTTTGAATGAGCACACCTTTTCCCCTGGATCCTGGGAAGTACCATTTATGTTTAATTAGTGTACATTATTAATGTCACAATTAATTTTATGCTGGTGTCTCTACTCCTTTGAACTACACTTATTTATTTATTTATTAATTTATTTTTAAAAAGATTTTATTTATTTATTTGACAGAGAGAGAGAGATCACAAGTAGGGAGGGAGAAGCAGGCTCCCCCGCTGAGCAGAGAGCCCGATGGGGAGCTCGATCCCAGGACCCTGGGATCATGACCTGAGCCAAAGGCAGAGGCTTTAACCCACTGAGCCACCCAGGCCCCCCTGAACTATACTTATTTAAACAAATAAGCCTACTAGACTCCTGAATGTGTGGGGGACCTCTAGTTTCAGTACATGTTTTTCTACCTTGCCTAGGAATGTAGGCTTTGGAGGAAGGGTTTTAATTTTATTGTAGGCTTATACCCAGAGGCAGATAATTTATTCTTACCCAGACTGTGAGTTGTGCCATGTCAAGTTACCTACCTTTCCAAGTTTTAATCTCTGTGATGAGTTGACACATGACATACAGCTCTCCAGCTTAAGATGTGTGTTTATTTAATTATATTATTAAACTCCTTGTATATTATTTTTGTATCTTCTTTCCCACTAGAGGACAGAAGCACTTCTCCAGAGAATGGAGCCTTTTTCTCAATGGGATATGGGCAAAACCTGCCCTTATTAGACAGCAGACAACCGAGAAGCCAAGAACCTTTGTGGAAATTTCTGAATGTTTATCCTTTAAGGGATAATTAATGGCTCAAATGAACCTCAAATTTGTATCTAATTGGCATCCTGTTGTCTTTGTCACCTTTACATCTCCACAACATAATCACCAAGCATCTTAGTTTTCTAGGGCTACCATACAAAATACCACAAACTGGATGGCTTAAAACAACAGACATTTATTCTCACGTGATTTTAGAGCCTGGAAGTCTGAAATCAAGGTATGGGCAGGGCCTTGCTCCTTCCAGTGCCTCAACAGGGGGGAATCATCCCTTGCTTCCTCCAGCTTTTTAGTGGCCTCATGAGTTCCTTTGCTTGTGGCAACATAATAGCAACCCCTGCCTCCATGTTCATGGGACTGGGGTCCCTCAGTATGTCTCTCTGCCCCGATTTCTTTCTTTCTTTCTTTTTTTTTTTTTAAAGATTTTATTTATTTATTTGATAGAGATCACAAGTAGGCGGAGAGGCAGGCAGAGAGAGAGGAGGAAACAGGCTCCCTGCTGAGCAGAGAGCCCGATGTGGGGCTCGATCCCAGGACCCTGGGATCATGACCTGAGCCAAAGGCAGAGGCTTAACCCACTGAGCCACCCAGGTACCCCTCTGCCCCGATTTCTTACAAGAACACCAGCCATTGGATTAGGACCCATCCCAATAACTTCTTCTTCACTTGATCTGCCAATACTCCATTTTTGAAGGCCACGTTCACAAGTACAACAGGTTATATATTTTTTGGTGGGGATGTGATTCAGTGCATAACAAGGGTCTGCTTCTGAGAAGTTTGCCAGCAGGCTCTGAAGGCAGACATGAGCTCTGTCTCTGCAACACCCACTGGAGAGACGTGTACTGGGAGAGCAGGAGTATCATTGTGTTTTACATTTCTCTGTTGCTGAAGAAAGCCTGCCTTGATACGTGCATTCTGCCTCATGCCTATTTTGGTCCGTCTTTTCCCTTGTCAGCAAAAATGCAGTGACTTTTGAAGGGATAATGGTTTCTCTGTCACCTTGCCTGATACACTTTACTTCTCTGTCCTTTTTTTTTTTTAAGAGAATAAATGTTTTCAGGGTGATAAAAAAAAGCATTTTACTTATCTCAGGCATAACTCCACTAGGGCCGTATTCATCATCTTTGACATATAAACATGACAAAGGTGTTCTCATTTTTTATTAGAATAGGATAATGGCAAATTAGTTGCATGTCTATAACTAGTATAAATGAATTTTTGGACATGATCTTTTTATAGGTTGAGATCCTTTTTTTTTTTTTTTTGCAAATATTAATGCCTTTCCCTGCTCCAAAATGGGAACTTAACAATGAAAATGAAAATTTGCTTGGAATTTTTTTTTATCTGGGTTAACTGTCTTGAGTAGGTTTTAACCCTAATAGCAAATGGACTGGTCTTTCAATATTTCTTACTTAAATATTTCTGCTTTCATTATTATTATTATTATTATCATTTTTTAATTTAAAGATCCATTTATTTGAGAGAGTGCATGCACATTCTCACATGTACAGGCATAGGTCAGGGGAGGGGCAGAGGGACTCTTTAAGCAGACTCCCTGCTGAGCATGGAGCCACTAACGGGTTCCATCCTACAACCCATGAGATCATGACCTGTATCAAAACCAAGAGTCAGTTGCTCAACTGACTGAGCCACCCAGGAGTTCCCCCTGCTTTGTATTTTAGAAATCCAATAGCCTTTCTTGTATTCCCTGAGAAGATGGGCATTTATCTGTGCTGTAAAATTGTAACAATAATTCCATAGGGTGGAGGGTTATTGCTTTAACAATGAAATGTTCAGAACAAATCAATTTTGGGATTATTTGTACCAAGTACTAGGCTTCTAAGTACATGCAGGAAGCAGGAGTACAAAAACAAAGATTTCTTGTGATTCAGTTTTGTTGATCCTTTCTCACACCCCCAACCTTGCTCCCTTAATGTTTGGAAGGCAATAACTGGGCCTTCCAGCTAGTGGGAGATGGGAAACTATTTCGTGCTTATCATGGTACTGACCAGACAGACTTGGGAACATGGTGAATTTGCTTGGATTCTCTCAAGATTGCTCTGGGTTAGCTTATTGCTCTCCTGTAAGAGATGAAGCAATACCACTGTCCCTAGGCTGGAGAAAGTGAATGATTAATCTGACTGAGCCTATTTAATGTCTTTCTGTAGGCATAATAGGCTGAGTATTGGGGCTGTCTAATCCAGTGCCATTATCCCAGACAGTTCCCATTTCTTCATGTTTCCAAAGGCCCATTTATTACAGGCTTTATTGAACAAATCACAGTAATTGACTTGCTGGAGAATTAATTTTTCTTTCCCCCCTAAACTTACAGTATATGTTATATGTAGACATAAAACACATTACCTTTTTTAACATATAAAGAGATGTTTAATTCTTAGTATCCGACAGGAAAGTCATGTTCAACCTTTCTTTAGCATCTTGTTTTTTTTTTTTTTTTAAGATTTTATTTATTTATTTGACAAAGATCACAAGTAGGCAGAGAAGCAGGCAGAGAGGGAGGGAAGCAGGCTCCCCGCTGAGCAGAGAGCCCGACGCAGGGACCCTGGGTTCACAACCTGAGCCGAAGGCAGAGGCTTAGCTCACTGAGCCACCCAGGTGCCCCTAGCATGTTGGTTTAAAAAAAAATAAGACCAAATGTATCCCTTTAACTTTGGTTTTTTCTTTCCTCATAATTTTTTCCCCTTGTTTTTTGAAGATCATTTTGGTTGTCCTTATATTTAGGTTTTCAAAAACTGCATTTTTGACATCATTTCCCAGCCCCTGGCATCACACATAGGGCAGAAAGCTGTCATTGTCGTGTCATTTGTTGTTTAACCTATTTTGGTGACACCCATTTTCCTGCCTCTGTGAGTGAGTGTGTGTGTCTGTGAGTGTGTGTGTGTGTTTAATTTCAGAGATGTTTTCTACAATCCTCTGAGAACACTTCCATTATGTATTTCCAGTACCTTTTCCTTTCTTCTGCTGAAGAAATAGCAGTGTTCTCTCTCCTTTCTTATTTGGAATTCTCAGTTCCCTCTGTCCTAGTTCTCTCTGCTGATAACATAGGAATTTCAGAAGAAAGTCATGTTAGGAAAGTAGGCCTTCCTTTGGATGATTGAGTGAGACTTCCGGCAGTGTGGTGGCCTTGTAGTGTTGCTATTGAAGTCAAGATGCTTTATTTTTTTATTGGTCAATCAGAAATGAATTGGGAAATGCATTCTTTAAGTGGCGTTGTGGAAAAGTCTCAGAGATGGTTTTCTTTAATAGCTCCACTGAGGAGACGTAAAAACATGGGTAGAGTTTATGAGAGAAGTGTTTGCTCTTTACTTATACTTTACTCACAAAATCAGTGTTTTTGGTTGGCCTGGTATGCAGTCCTTTTCAGAGAGTATTTTCCTATTATTCTCTCACTTCTCATGTAACTTTTCAACTCAGAAGGCAGCTAGGATGGATGGTTGAGACAGAGTATTCAAAATCTCATCTTGAGAGCATATCTGTGAACCCCAGTTTATGTGGTACTTCTCAGTGGAATATAATAGGAAAGATAAAATAAGGAATAAATTTGAACTGTCGTCCACCGTTTCTTGTAGAAACTTCAGTATGAGGTTAAGGATGTTCACTCTAATTGTGTTAAGAAAGGTTACAGGTTTTGGCCTTTGTTCTTGGAAATGCTTTGAATTTCATTTTGCCTCAGTAACAGAGCCACTTAAATGGTATACAGATCGGAAGATGCTAAAGAGAACATGGGAAACATCTAATACCATTGCCAAGTATGTTAGGGAAGGATGATCTTTTTTTTTTTTTTTTAACTTGTTTTTATCTTTGCATCATCTTCACATATATTACATGACAGAGAATTGGTGGTGATTTCAATTATCAATTGCCTCTTATAGTAAGTCATTTTGTTGTCTTGTCCTGAAGTCCTCCTCCTTTCTCTGGCATTTATGATAGATCTGTGTTCTTAAGTACCAATATGTTAGTAAATTACTTAGCACTCAGAATAGTCATCCCATGTTTGCTACTAATGCTAACATAACCAGTGGTATTTCAGAAATATTTGAAATCAATATTATGATGTATTACCCTAAAGCTGTGCTTACAAATTCTAGGATGCTTTTTTCTTTAAAAAAAAAATTTTTTTTTTAAAGATTTTATTTATTTATTTGACAGAGAGAACACACAAGTAGGCAGAGAGGCAGTCAGAGAGACAGGGGGAAGCCGGCTCCCCACCGAGCAGAGAGCCCAGTGTGGGGCTTGATCCCAGGACCCCAGGATCACGACCTGAGCTGAAGGCAGAGGCTTAACCCACTGAGCTACCACCCAGGCACCCCAGCTTTTTTCTTCTTCTTTTTTTAAAAATATTTTATTTATTTATTTGACAAACAAAGATCACAAGTAGGCAGAGAGGCAGGTAGAGAGAGAGAGGGGAATGCAGGCTCCCCGCTGAGCAGAGAGCCCGATGTGGGGCTCGATCCCAGGACCCTGAGATCATGACCTGAACCGAAGGCAGAGGGTCAACCCCCTGAGCCACCCAGGTGCCCCTCTAGTATGCTTTCTTATCATAAAGAATTCATTTATTGGTATAATTACAGTTAAGCAAAAATAATTCTAGAGCCAACTTTTTCCTTTTTTTTTTTTGAAGCCTTTGTTGCCCAGCACAAAAAGTAGAACGTTAGTACTGCTTAGTAAAGCTCAATGTTAGACACACATGAAATTTTACATGATGGCTCGGCATGACAGAAGGATTTAGCCTTATGTATATTCAGAGGTTTTTTCCCATTCATTTATGTGCACATTTGACATGTATTTGGTGATTCAGATAATAAAAAAGAAATGGGAGTGGATTTTGAATAAATGTTAGCAGAAGAGTTAAGACAGATACATAAATAACAGAAATACAACGGAGAAGGTGGGAAAGTGTCACACTAAATTACAAAAAAAGACTCTGAGAATTAGGAATGAGAGCTTAGCCCCAGCTTAGGGAAATAAGGAATTAATACTTATGCTGTCAGGTGTGTGTGTGTGTGTGTGTGTAGGTGTATAGATTTGTGTACATATATATACTCATAATTCTATTGATATTTATAAAAAAATAAGTGATGACAAACCTAAAACTATGGAAAACATTCCAAAGGGTGGGAAATAGATACTACAAGCACCACACTAGCAATCAGTTTACATACATGTAATCAAGCATAGTTTCTTAATTTAGCTTATTGGTTAGATGAATTATTTCTTAAGAATAGAATGTTTTATAATTTTTTTAAAAATATTTTTTATTTCTTTATTTGACAGACAAAGATCACAAGTAGGCAGAGAGGCAGGCAGAGAGAGAGGAGGAAGCAGGCTCCCCGCCGAGCAGAGAGCCCTATGTGGGGCCTGATCCCAGGACCCTGGGATCACGATCTGAGCTTTAACCCACTGAGCCACCCAGGCACCCCATAGAATGTTTTATAATTTTTTAAAAAAGATTTATTTATTTGAGAGAGAGAGAGAGAGAGCATGTGCATGAGATGGGTGGGGGAGAGGCAGAAGGAGAGGGAGAGAAGCAGACCCCCTACTGAGCCTGACAACCCTGAGATCATGACCTGACCGGAAATCAAGAGTCCAACGCTTAACTGACTGAGCCACCCAGGTGCCTCAAGAATAGTTTTTAATAATGGAAGTAACTGCTTTTCAATGTACAGGAGGCAACAAGGGGCTTTGTCTCAGGCTAACAGATACTTGGTTTACAGGAAACAGCAGTGTGTCTCTCTCGAGGAAGAACCAATCCCCAGGCAAAGGGATTGGTTCCAAGGGATTCATCGGGGCTCCTGTTCTGCTGTTGTGGATCCTTGTGAGAAATTGTCCAGACAGGGCTTTCCAAGTCAGGTGGTTTTGTGCAGTTGTGGAAGCAAATGTGTGGCTTATAACCACGTAACAGGCTGTGAATATTTCAACGGCATTTTAGATGTTTGCAGAAAATTAAGGTGCTTTAAAAAGGCATGCTTTTTCAGTATGAAGCTAGACATACCTATCCTTTTACTGGTGCAAACGCAATAATTTTTTTTGCTTTGGAGTACAAACAATCACAAACCTTAACAATGTATAAAATAACATAAGGATGTTATCAACTGTACTTTATCAGGCTGTATTCGTAACCATGACGTTGTTTTGGCATCAGACTACCTCTTATGACTTAAATGCATACATAACCCCAAAGGGAAAGATCAGAAGAAAAACATAATGCATCAATGTGACTGGCCTTAGAAGATTTTAAGAATGTTCACCCTTGGAAACATTGCATTTGTCTTGAAAGATTTACATTGATTCTGCCTGAATTCACCAGGTCCTTTAATCTTCAGCTGTACTACCTCCTTTCCTTCTACATTGTTCTCCAGACAAGATCTTCTATGGAAATGTCTTCTATTAAAATTGTGTAAAGAATCTCTAAAGTTTTATTATAAGGACATTCCCTTGGTGGGCAGAGGGCCCAACACTCCCTCAGTTTTCTCAGGCTATCTGCTTCATGTGTTCTCTGAGGGATCCTATATCCTATTAAACCTCGAGTTGGAGCATAAGTGAAATCCCTCTTTCTTGTTCCAGTTAAAAAGAGCAGAAATTCTAAAAAATACTTGACTCCAACCTAAGGGAACACAAAGCAAATGAGCCAAGAAAATAAAAGAAACACAAAGTGAACTAGAGTCATAACATACAGATTTCTCTGATCCACCTTAGCTAATAAGCTCTCAGGGGTCCCAAACTCTGACCCATTCATTCCACTCTCTGAGATTTTTTATATTCTTTACCCAAAGTGTTAGAACAGTTTTCAAGCACCTTGTTTGGCTTTCTGGCTACTCAGCTCTTGCCTTGTTTCCTATACAGAGTGTAACTGCTTTTTTGTCTTTCTCATCTCTGCCCCCACATGGAAGAGACAAGACTAAGACATAAATTTCCTTTAGGGCCCACCACCAAGTAGGGAACCCCCAATCCCACATACCTATTGTCAGCCCTGCTTTGCAGGTTGAAGAGTACACTTTTAATCCCTAGGCAACTGACAGCCAGACAACCATCATGATTGACCCCATCCCACCCATAAGAGAAACATCCCATCTCTGTTAGAATCATGGCATGATTCGTGTCTAGGCAGTAGAACACTGTTCTCACTATACAAGAAACCTACCTGTTTGAAAATAGGCTCTCTGTTGGATTTTGTAATCAGGTTAATAGTGCCATGCTACTCTAGAAACAGAAGACTATGAAGTTAGAGTAAAAAGAGGACAAGAAGGAGATAGAGAAACAGTTCAGCTCAAAACCATCCTTCATTATGAAGCATCTCAGACCATTCGGCCTCTACTGTGGAACAGTATATAGACTCATGGAAAATAGCTCTGGTTCTGGACTTACATGGACATACCTCTGTTCAGGTCTTAGCTCTGCCATGAACCGGCACTGTGATCTTGACCAAACTGTTTAATGTATTTCAGCTTCCGTTTTCCTCTCTGGGCAAAGCAGGGTTATTGATGTTCCTTTCTCCTATTGTTAAGAATAAAATGAGATCTTTCATGGAGTAAATGCTTGCATGACCTGGAGTAAATGCATAAGAAATATGAATGTTTTACATCATTTATCAATTAAAATTAGGTGTCATATACCATTTACTACTACGTATGAATTGTTATAATGAAGTAGTCACATCTTCTCCATCTAGCCTTGGGTCAGGGGCCAGGTGGACAATGTAAGTGTCTAAGACAGTAGGGAGTGGTGAGAGTGGTACAGTAGAGAGCACGCGCTCCCTCTGATCCGGACAGATCTTGTTCATATTATTGCCAGGAGTATTGTGAGCCCAGGGGTGCCAGATCTTTGGAAGTTTTTCAGGATAAGCTGAAAGTCTTGATTTTCATGGGGAATACTGACGTTCCAAGTGTTGGCATATGATCCCTGAGTCTACCTATCCCATTTCATTTTTATTAGTAAGCACACCCAAAAAGAGTCTGTCTTTCCAGCAATAGACCATCAGTTTCTGCTCTTAAGTGAGGTCTCCAAGTGGGCAGGGTCAGATCTTTCTGTCTTGTATCTGCATTAACCGTAGTTACCAAGTATTGGGGAAATGATGAATGATGGAGTATATGGTTTTAGGTCCATTATCTTGTTTAATTGATGTTCTAGCTACTTGACTTGTCCTGCTTGTTAACCCTTTAAATCCGGTGCTTATTTTGGTCCTGAAGTTGAATATTTCTTATGTGAATGAAGATGTGGTTGCCTGTTACATTCTGAATATAGAAATTTAGTGGGGATTTGCTTAGATTTCTTGCATCCCATTGTGGGATTGAACATTATTTCATTCCTTTCGTTGGAACGTATACCAACATCTGCAGGTAACAGGGAGTGCAGTAAACTTATATGATTCTTTAAATCCATTTTGGGAACGCAGAGCTGGAATATTCCAGTTCTTAAATTCTGCAGGATTCAATTCATTATTAAGCCTAATAACAGAATTATTACATATAAATACCATTATATATCCAGCATTACATGATAAAATGTGAATGCATTTCATTGGCTGGAAGAGTTAAGATTTTAGAAATATAAGAGAATTCTACAAATTTTGAGTTAGCTTAACATTGTGAGCTGTTGAATTCTGTGGACATTATTTCAGAAGCTTCTGGGGTTCCTCCACCCCTTATGATACCAGAGAGCCATCTGCTGGAGAATTGTTTCATATCCTCAAAACAAGCTTAATTTTTTCTTCTGGCTTTTCAGTTTTGTATGCCCAAGTTAAAAAAAAGTCTGGAAAATAAAAGCAGTGCCATCCCCAATGCTTCAGTCTCTCTTTAAGTGTGGAAACCATTTGGCTACAGTGGCTTTTGATGATATTTGTATGGAGGTTGCCAGGAAAACACATGCCAACAAATGTTTCCTCTTTATTTTATTTATTTTTTATCTTTTAAAAGATTTTATTTGTTTGCTTATTTGAGAGAGAGAGTTCAAGTGGTGGGGAGAAGGCCAGGAGAAGGAGAGAGTATTTGAAACAGACTCCCCCTTGAGCGCAGAGCCCATCGTGGGGCTCCTTCCACAACCGGGAGATCATGACCTGAGCTGAAACCAAGAGTCTGACACCCAACCAACGGAGCCATCCAAGTGCCCCCAAATGATTCTTCTTTTAGAAATCTGCCACTGGGATGTGTCGGAACTACTTCCTTTGAGGAGGAAGTGGGAGAGAGACTAATACGTTCTCAGCATCTGCCCAGCCAAGCCACCCTGTTTGTTTCCCCCCCAATGGTATTCTTTCTCTTTTTTCATGTGCCCTAATTTGTTTACCTTAGATTTAATTTTAAACTTTGTAAAGGAAAGAAAAGGGCTATTAAAAAGAGAAGGTTGGGATGCCTGGGTGGCTCAGTGGGTTAAGCTGCTGATTTCGGCTCAGGTCATGATCTCAGAGTCCTGGGATCGAGTCCCGCGTCGGGCTCTCCGCTCAGCAGGGAGCCTGCTTCCCTCTCTCTCTTTCTCTCTCTGCCTGCCTCTCCATCTACTTGTGATTTCTCTCTGTCAAATAAATAAATAAATAATCTTAAAAAAAAAAAAAAGAGAAGGTTGACACTTTTTTTTTAAAAGATTTTATTTATTTATTTGACAGACAGAGATCACAAATAGGCAGAGAGAGAGAGAGGAGAAAGCAGGCTCTCTGCTGAGCAGAGAACCCAATGCGGGGCTTGATTCCAGGACCCTGGCTGGGATCATGACCTGAGCCAAAGGCAGAGGCTTTAACCCACTGAGCCACCCAGGCGCCCTGTGCCTGGGTGGCTCAGTAGGTTAAGAGTCTGCCTTTGGCTCAGGTCAAGATCCTGGAGTCCTGGGATGGAGTCCCACATCAGGCCTGTGCTCAGTGGGGAGCCTGCTTCTCCCTTTCCCTCTGCTGCTCTCTCTCTCTGTCAAATAAGTAAATAAGATCTTAAAAAAACAAAAATCAAAGATAGGTTATCCTGGGTACGAGTATTACCATCGGAAGTCTTCCTACCTCTGTTACTGGGACAATGTATTCTCAGCCAAGTTTCTCTTCGTTAGTAATACTCCGGGAGTGCTAGCTACGGCTTTAGCTTCTGAAATCTAAAAATATCTAAACTGTGATAAAAATGGAACGAGAGAAACGGAGGACCTTGGGTGGGAGCTGCTTATTAAATTAATGGCAACTGGATTTTGTAGCAGAGTTAGGTGACTCAGGCCATGACCTTAGGATAAATTTTCTCCCATACGTCCTATCTGATTTCATTGGGAGTTAACCCTCAGCTCTGGTCTCAAACAAAATTCGAACTCTTGGTTTTGGTAACCTTAGGCAGAAATTTTGCAACAAATATAACAGATTTGACCTAGAGAGCCAAAAATTCTGGTTTTAATAAACCTGTCTGAGGTTCTGCTATGATATTTAAGCACTCTAGGCCTTCTGTTAGGAGCTATGTAGGCTGTAGGCAAAGCAAAATTTATCAGACTTGGTTTCCGTTTCGCTGACAGCGTAAGCTTGGAGGATAATGCCTGCAAACTGTTTTGAGTTCCTCAGAAGAAAAGCCCCATGTGAGTTCCAAGTATTGTTATGGATCATAAAACAGCCATTGAGGGACTGTGTCAGAGAGCGGCCAGACAGGTGAAACTGGCTTAGAGAGGATACTGTCTAGACTGATCTTTTTGTGTCCCTTCCACCTGCTACAGGACATTCTCTGGGGAAGCTGTGGACACAGTACTCAGTATCAGCAAGCATCCCTTTGCTATGTGGCACTTAACCTGACATCTCTGTTTCAGGCTGTACAGTTTTCATGGTCCAGTTTGAGTTCCCCTCAAGCCCAGCATCAGCAAGCATCCCTTTGCTACGTGGCACTTAACCTGACATCTCTGTTTCAGGCTGTACAGTTTTCATGGTCCAGTTTGAGTTCCCCTCAAGCCCAGCAATGAGACATAGAGCCATGTCCGCTTCCCCGTTGCATGCTGAGCTGTCTACTCTCCAAACACCTTTGTTCGTTTTTTTGGCTGACACCTGTCAGGTTTTCACAGTTGTTAGGTATCAGAATTCTTGACAGTGGACACACCAGCCAATGACTTGATCTTAGAGAGGATACCATGAAAAACCCGTTAGGTCCATGGCAAGGAATCTTCGTTGGTGCTGGAGCATGCATCCTGAATTCCGTGGGACACCCTGAGCTGATGCTGCTTTGGCAAGAGGGAGGGGAAGTTTATGCAACGTGTGTCACATGCTTGGGGGGGTGGCGGTTTCTGTCACTGGAGGCTGTTACTCAGAAACTGTCGTGACTGCCCCCTCGATTGCTGTTAGTGTCACTGCTATTACTTGGTATCATGAAATGACCAGTGTCGTGTGCCTAGGGGATAAAGAAGCGTTCGTTACGAGGATGGACTTTCCATTCCAGGTGACATAACTAGAAGAAATTTTGAGGCTGAGCTCTGTAAACCTTCCTCACGTGGACTGCAGTGTTTTGTCAGGGATTCTCAGGACAGATAGAACTTTTAAGTCTTTGATCCCTATTACTTGGTATCTGTTATATTCGATAAACCAAGAGCAATTGCTTCTTTTTAGAGGCTCATTTTTTTTTTTCTTTTTCTCTGTTGTTTGAATATGGAATAATTGGGTGTGTGAGTGTGTTTGACATTGATCCACATGCTTATTTGGGTTCAAATAAGCAAAAATAAAATTTGGGGTTTAACAGAGTTACGAAATTCAGAAAACCCTATAACCTTTAAATAAAACTCGGTAGTGTTATTTGAGTGAGTTCTTCCTTTTTAGTTCTTTGGATCAGGGATCTTATAGTTTTTGGCACAATTTTCTTTGTTGAACCTTTATTTCATGTCCTTGCCCTTTGAATTCAGAGCTGTTCATGACACCATTGTCGCTCTTGGGTGTGACTAATTGAAAGACTGGCCAAAATAGAGATGACTTTCTCTTCAGTTTTTATGAATGGGAAATCTGTGCGTACAACTCTGGTTTGTTTTGCATCTGTCATTGTTGTTTTTAAATTTCATTTGATTTCAGTTTAGTTAACCTATAGTGTATGATTACTTTCAGGGGTAGAACTTAGTGATTCATTGGTTGCATATAACACCCAGTGCTCATTCCATCAAATGCTTTCTGTATCTGTTGTTCTCATGTGTTGCCCTTGTGCTTGCTGCAAGATTATTTAGAGGAATGTATTACTAATTGCTTATTAATTGTTACTCTGTGTTTCTTTAGATCTAGGCACTTGTTAAAAACCTGAATCTAGCTCCTTGCTTATGCATTCATTCACCTGTCCATCCACTCAACAAATACTTCTTGAGCACTGCTGATGGCCAAGCCCTGTGCTTGTCATCGGTGATAAAACACAGGACAAGACCATCCTTCCTCTGTCCAGTAGTTTCCCACCTTTTTGGGGCAAACTGCAATCACATACGTTATTTTGGTAATATTTGGAAAGGTGATCTTTTTTTTGTTGTTGTTGTTATTGATCTGGAAGAGCAGTCATTGTTCCACAGAAAATTGCAGCAGGGTTCCGATGACATCCTGCTAAAGATATTTATCAGCTACAGAATGATTGTAGGCTCCTACAAAATCAGCACATTTGCTGGTTGACAAAGGTAATGAGGAAGTAAGGCTATAAAGGGAAATCTCACTCCAGTAAGGCTTGTTTTCCTCCTGTCTTCTCTGCACAGTTCCTGAAATTTCCTTTTTCTAGAGCTGTTTCCTTAGGCTTGTGATATAATTCCTCAAGTACAAAAAGTGACAAAATAGTAAACCCTTTAAATTCCTTTGTGCTGAAGGGTGGCATTGGTGGGCACGAGGGGAAGGTTTTCCTCTCTTATCCGCCATGACAGTCAGGGCCCTTCTTTCCTTTCCAGGATAAATTGTATACTACTCCATAGGGCATTTTTGGAGATAATATTCCACCAAGAGAATACCTCAAAATGGAGTAAACATCTCATATTGGGCATTTCAGGACAGGGAGGTGGAGAAAGAAGGCTCCATCAGAGTGGGTGAGTGGGGGAGAGATGATGAGACATGTTGACGTAAGCAATGTCATTCAGATCACATCATGAAGGTAGTGACCATTTTGTGGGCCCAGGCTTGCTTCCATGCAGCCTGACATTTTGAGGTCTTCTTCATTATTTTTATAGCTCTGTGCCTTATTTTTTTCTGACTTTATTGAGGTATAATTGGTAAATAAAATTGTAAGATATTTAGAGTATACATTATGGTGATTTGATATACATGTAACATTGTAAAAGGATTCCCACCATTGGATTAATTAACACAGCCATCACCTCACGTTTTTACTTTTTTTGTGTGTGAGGACATTTAAGTGTTACTCTCTTAGTGAATTTCAGTGATACTGTACAGTGTCATCAACTGTAGTTGTCATGTTATATGTTAGGTCTTTAGACCTTATTCGTTTAAGAGCGAACAGTTCGTACCCTTTGACCAGTCTTCCCCTGTGTTCCCCACTCTCTAGCCCCGGGCAACCACTTTTCTACTTTCTGTTTGTTGAATTAGACTTTTTTTTTTTTTGTTTCTTTGTTTTAATTTAGATTCCACCTATAAGTAATAAACCGTGTCGTATTTGTCTGTCTCTTACTTTTTTCACTCAGTATAATGTCCTTTGGTTTCATCCATGTGGCAAATGTAGGATTTCCTTCTTTTTAGAGGTCAGATAATATTCTGCTGTATGTATATCACATCATCTTCATCCATTCATCTGTCAGTGGACATGTAGGTTGTTTCCATACCTTGGCTGTCGTGAATTATGTGGTTAAGAACCCCAGAGTACAGATACCTCTTTGGGATATGGTATTGTCTCCTTTGGATATATATATCCAGAAGTGGCGTTACTGGGTCGTATCGCTCTATCCTTTAAGGAGAAGAAGTTAACTGAGCTTACTGAGGGTCATGTAGAAGTTGTCCTTGGTGGGTGCTAGTGGTCAGTGGTCAACAGTTCAGTGGTGAGAGCTGAAAACTCAGGGCTTTGCCTTCGTGTGCCTCGGGGATCAGCCTCATATTGTCACAATCATTCCATCAAGTGCAACCCTTTTAGGTGTGTGGAAAGAAAAGGCAGCTAAAAGGGATTTCATAATGCTTTAAAAATAAAGAAATGTTCTTTTTTAGCCTGTGGCCAATTTTTTGTCTATGGGAGGAAGGTCAGCAAAGCCATCAATAGTTGTGATGATCCCTGATAGTTTTCTCCAAATTCCAGTGACCCCATACTTTTTCTCTGTCAACTTCTTTCTCAGGTTCTCTTTAATCAGAGTCCCTGGTCCATCTTTATTTCCCTTGAGATTTGTTGAGATATTGTTTTACTTTAACTTATTGGGATATTGTTGACATATAACATATGTAAGTTTAAGGTTCACGATGTGATGGTTTGATACATTTACAAATTGCAAAATGGTTACCCCAGTATGGTTAGTTAACATTTCTATCCCCTCAGATAAATACTTTTTTTTTTTTTCTTGGTGTTGGTAATATTTAAGATCTACTCTCACAATGACTTTCATGTATATAATGCAGTATTGTTAATTATAGTCACCATACTGTACCTTAGACCCCCAGGATTTAATTTGTGTTACTGTTGGGAGTTTGTAGCCTTTGCCTGGTCCATCTTTAATCACTTCGCTCACACACAGCCAAACACCTCCCTTCCCCACCCCTCCACCACTGAACCCTTCTAGCAAAATTTGTTGCTGGTTCAGTCTCTGTCTCCTCTATCCCTCCACCCATGCCTGCACCCAAGCAGCTGAAGTGGCTGGAGACAAACACAACCCCCTTCACATGTCTCACTTTAAACGCATGATGTCCCATCTCAAGTGGGCCCACAAGGCTGCCTGCCAGTCCTCCCACATCTTCCTGGGGAATTCACTTGCCCATTCTCTGAGATGACAATTTCACACTTTCTCCTCTCGCCTCAAACCACCAACATTTCATTTCTCCTTCTTAGTTTCTTATTGACTGAGAAAAGAAATATGAAAACAACTTTCACACATTCCCACCGTGAAGTCAATCCTCCTGCCCGCCCCTGTGCCCACTGCAGTGGAGGATAGGTCTCAGCCAGCCTGTGCCCTGGATCCCATCCCTTCCCAGTAATAGCAAAGAAACCAACCTCTTATACTGGCCATGACGACCCAGGCTTAGTCCTAAGTACCTTATCTACTAACTGATGTAATCCTATAGCAGCTCTGTGAGGTAGGAATCACCCCGGTTTTACCAAGGAGGAAGCTATGGCACCATAACTTGTCCAAAATCACATAGCCACAGTACATTTGCATGGCTTGAGTCCACGTGTGCAAGTGCTCTGCCAAACCTCATCTCCAGACATTCCTCCAGCAGCCCTCTCCCCGCTTTCCTGAGTCATCAATTTCCCCTTCTCTACTAGGTCTTACCATCAAATTCCAAGCAAATTCTAGTATCTCCTATTTTGAGAAGGTACCCTGGATTCTATATCTCCTTCCAGCTACCCTCGTCTGTCCCTACCCTCCCTTTTAAACATTTTAAAAAATTTTAATCCTGTTAGTTAACATTTAATGTATTATGGATTTCAGAGGTACAGGTCTGTCATTCGTCAGTCTTATATAACACCCAGTGCTCATTACATCACATGCCCTCCTTAATGTCCACCACCCAGTTACCCCCCCCCCCCACCTTCCCTCCAGCAACTCTCAAGTTTATTTCCTATGATTAGGAGTCTCTTATGGTTTTTCTCCCTCTCTGGTTTCTTCTTGTTTCATTTTTTCCCCTCTCTTCTCCTATGATCCTCTGTTTTGTTTCTTAAACTTCACATATGAGTGAAATCATATGATAATTGTCTTTCTCTGATTGACTTATTTTGCTTAGCTTAATACCCTCTAGTTCCATTCATGTTGTTGCAAATGGCAACATTTCATTTTTGATGGCTGTATAATATTTCTCTATATATATGTGTGTGTGTGTGTGTACCACATTTTTTTATTCATTCATCTGTTGATGGGTAGCTGGGCTTTTTTCATGGTTTGGCTCTTATTGTCCCTGTTCTTTTTTTCAAAAAGTTTTGTAAGCTTTTTTTTTTTTTTTTTTAATATTTGCAGTATCTACTTCCTTTTTTTCTAATATTCTTTTCAACTACTCCATTTTGACTCTTATCCCTACCTTTCCATGAAACAACTTAGGTGAAGTCACTAATCATTTCCAAAGTGCCAAAGGTAGAGGTAATGTCAACGCTGGAGGGACAGTCTCAGTTTTCTTACTCAGGCCCCCAGAAGTATTTTATTCCTTTGACTTTGTCCACACCATACTCGGCTTGGTTTTTCACCTACCTCAGTGGTCACTTTTCAGTCTCCTTTGCTGGATCTCCCTCTGCTGGCCAACTTCTAAATGTTCGATTGTCTGGGGCTTAGACTGGACAACTTTTCCTTCTACCCACACTCATTCTTTTGGTGATCTCAGCCAGTCTCAAGCCTGTAAATATTATTATTATTATTATTATTATTATTATTATTATTTTTAAAGATTTTATTTATTTGTTTAACAGAGAGAGAACACAAGTAGGCAGAGAGGCAGGCAGAGAGAGAGGGGGAAACAGGCTCCCTGCTGAGCAGAGAGCCTGATGCAGGGCTTGATCCTGGGATCATGACGTGAGCCGAAGGCAGAGGTTTTAACCCACTGAGCCATCTAGGTGCCCCAAGGCTGTAAATATTATTTCTAAATTGGTGATTCTTAGATTTTTATGTCTAGCTTTGATCTTCCCTGGGCTTCCAACATTTCCGCTTGGAAATCATAGGCATAGCAATCACATGATTAATGTGTCTCAAATAAAATTCTTGATTTTGCTCTTTGCCCTTTAGTTTCCTTCTTTAATAAAGTACCGTATTCCTTCCACATCCCACATCATACTTATCAGTAGGGCTCTGCCTGCAAATTACCTTCATATTACATCCCAGATCTGACCATCTCTTCCTGCTTCCAGAACTATATCCGTGTCCAAAGCACTGTCATCTTATTCCCTGGCTTGTAAAATAGCCTCCCAATGGGTCTCTTTGCTTTGTGTCTTGCTCTGATTTAGCCCATTTTTCATGCTGCAGCCTGTAATTCCTTATAAATAAATATACACTAAATCTGACCCCTGCCTACCCCTCCCACCTCATTTCCTGTCCTTTCTTGCTCCCAGCTCAGTCTTTGCCATTCTTTGAACACAGCACACAACTGCCTCAAGGCTTTTATTTTTGCTGTTCTTCTGTTCCCTGCTGCTGGGAATGTGCTTCCTATAGATACTGGCCTAACTTAAACAAGAGAATTCATTATTTTGGTATAATCTCTGTTCAGAATTTACCAGAAAAGCTGCCCTTTGTCTGGATCTCCACATCCAGAAAAGCAGAGTCTGCCATTCTCCATCTTTCTTCCAGTTTTAGTCAGAGTGTCATATTGTATCCTAGATCTGTGTGTGTACGTGTCTCCTCGAGTGGCCTATTAACTTCATGAAGGCAGAGATAGTGCTACATTATTTCTAGTGCCCGGAACTAGGTTCCTGATAAATAGTTATTACATTTTTGGAATATTTTCCAAATATTCTAAATATTTGGAATGAGAGGTATTAAGAGGTATTACGTTGTACAAAGTTAGAGGATATATAAGAATGAAAAAGATCAGATGTAATATTTTTTTAAAAGTTAAAAAAAAAAAACCCTATAAGCAATAGATGTAAAGGAATGTATGTGGAGAAATTGTCTACAAGCAGAAAAAGCGAGCGTCAGAATTCCTGGGTGGCTCTAACCCTCCCTCTTCCCTTCTCCGCCATCCCTGGAGAGTTCCTTTTTGCAAACTACCATGTGGAGAGCCAAGGGAGGAGAGCAAGGGGAAGGCCTTCAATGAGCTTGGTGAACTCTCATCAGGGGCTTCAGGGTGCATCGATAGTGAGGGCGGAAGCTTGAAGTATTCCTAGAAAATTAAAGTTGGTGAAACCAAGTAAAATTGGGGATCTTAGGTTTCCTACACCCCCTCTGCTTGAAGCATTGAATGTGACAAATTGTGAATTTAACTCTTACCATGGTGGCAGTGATACTGATTTTTTTTTTCAAGAGTGCTTTCCTGACGGTCTTTGATCAATATCCTATTTCCTAACCTCTTTTAGAGTGGAATTGAGAATGTTGATGTAATTGTTTCCACGTTCTTGGGTCGATCTTCCTTCCAACAGGAACCGGGAGTGGATTTATGTACCTCTCACTTGTGACTTCTACTCATTGATATGGAAGAAGAATAGAAGGAAAATTGTGCCCAAATCATGAATTTTCTTGTTTAGTATGATAAGATACAAAAGGATTGGGACACTGTCTTTAAGTTCTTTTTTTTTTTTTTTTTTTAAAGATTTTATTTATTTATTTGACAGACAGAGATCGTAAGTAGGCAGAGAGGCAGGCAGAGAGAGAGAGGAGGAAGCAGGCTCCCTGCTGAGCAGAGAGCCCGATGCGGGGCTCGATCCTAGGACCCTGGGATCATGACCTGAGCTGAAGGCAGCGGCTTAACCACTGAGCCACCCAGGCACCCCTGTCTTTAAGTTCTGTTCGTATTTTAGTGTGCGTTCTAATGGGCAAAACTTTTTTTTTTTAATTGCAGTATAGTTGACAGACACCGTTACATTGGTTTCAGCTGTACAGTATAGTGATATGACAAGTCTATACGTTAGGCTATGTTCGTCACAAGTGTAGCTACCATCTGTACCATACAATGCTGTTCCGATACCATTGACTCTCTTCCCTATGCTGTTCCTATTATCTCTGTGACTTATTAATTCCATAACTGGAAGCCTGTATCTCCCATTCCCCTTCACCCATTTTGCCCATCTCCCATCTGTTCTTTCCTCTGGCAACCATCAGTTTGTTGTCTGTATTTATGGGTCTGTTTCTGCTTTTTGTTTGTTTATTCATTTGTTTCGGTTTTTAGATCCCACGTATAAGTGAAATCATATGATACCCATTTTTCTCTGACTTATTTCGTTTAATGTATTACCCTCAAGATCATTCATGTTGCTGCCAATGGCAAGATCTCACTCCTTTTATGGTTGAGTAACATTCCTTACTATTTGTATACACCACTTTTTTTTTTAATCCATTCATCTGTCCATGATTACTTTGATTGCTTCCAAATTTTGGCTATTATAAATAATGCCTCAATAAACATAGGGGTGCACATATCTTTTTGAATCAATATTTTCGTTTTCTTTGGGTGAAATTATGAGATCATATGGGATTTCTATTTTTAATTTTTTGAGGAATCCCCATAATGTCTTCCACAGTGGCTGTACCATTTTGCATTCCCACCAACAGTTCATGAGTGTTCCTTTTTTCTACATCTCCCCCAACACTTGTTTTTCTTGTCTTTTTGTTTCTAGGCCATTCTGACAGGGGCAAGGGGATATCTCATTGTGGTTTTCATTAGTATTTCCTTGATGATTAGTGATGTTGAGCATCTTTTTATGTGTTTGTTGGCCATCTGTGAATCTTCTTTGGAAAACTGTCCATTCAGGTCTTCTGCCCATTTTTTAACTGGATTATTTGTTCTTCTGATGTTGAGTTGTATAACTTCTTTATATATTTTGGATATTAACCTAGTGGATCCATCTTTAATGACCTCCAGAAAACAGGGAAGGGATGATTTCTACCTTTGTAAATATAAATTTGACTAATAAAAATTTATATTACCTGAACTTTGACTCCAAATAAACATGCTGTGTACTAATGATCTGACCTAATTGTGATTTTGAAAGTTTGAAATACAGGTGTATGGTGAGCACCTAGTCTTGCAAGGCCTGTGTTGCCCAACTTTGGCTATAAAATTTGTTTTAAAAGGTCAAGTAGAATTATTTTGTAGTGTTTGGGTCATTTCAAAAGACACATATATAGGCACTTACTGTATCCCTTCGTGTTTCTTGTTGATTTCTTTTTTCCTAGAGGGAGAAGAAGATGAGGATGAAGAGGAGGAAGAGGAGGAAGATGAAGAAGAGGAAGATGAGGAGGAAGATGAAGAAGATAAAGACACAGAGTCCCTGGATGATAGCTTGGATGGTGACGCTGAGCTGCCTGGGTTTACTCTCCCTGGCATCACGTCTCAAGAACCTGGCTTCGAGCGGGGAAACCTGGGCCCTTTGGATGGAGCCACCGACCAGGTGCCAGACGCCATTGAGTGGGAACAGCAGAATCAGGGCCTGGGTAAGAGTCGTGCGTGTTTCTTTCTTCCTCCTCCCTCACCTCCTCTTATTTTTCTAAGGTGGCAGCTTTCTTTCTTGGCTTCGATTGTGGAGCAAAGTGGATTTTCTGGTGATGTTTATGGATGGTTCATTTCAGAAAAAGTTACCAGTTTTTTCTTCTATGTTTATAGTCAGTGCTCTTAAATAGCCGGGCTCCAAACAGTCTCCAGCTGCCCCCTGAGAGCACAGTTACCTCGTTTTTGGAAGGAATTCCATCTTTCCTTCCCAGCTGGAAGACAACTATAGGTTTGGGGAGGACTTCCAAATGGGGAGCAGACATGAGTAACCAGTGTGCTGAACAAGCAGCGTGAGTGGTCTCAAGTCAGAAAACAAATATATGGTGTTACCTTCTGTCGCTGTGGAATTTGCTCCCTAGGAGAAATTCTTCCCTCACTTCTGAGGGAGTGCTTGGCAGTCTTGTCCCTTTTCTGTTTCCTCTTAAGGCTGCATTTGCTTGTCAGGGACAGGCTCAGTTTGGCAGTCTGTCCAGACACCCACGTGCTTGCTCTGTCCTAGGCATGGCTCAAATTATCCTAGAGAGGCTTCGTGGATGCAGGCAGACTTCACCTTGGACCTTCTCTCCCCGGTCAGCAGGGAGGCTCCCCTGTCTGTCTCCTCTTGGCTTTTTCTGGAGAAATGCTGTAAAGCCCT
Organism: Mustela nivalis; assembly: GCF_964662115.1. Taxonomy (NCBI): domain Eukaryota; kingdom Metazoa; phylum Chordata; class Mammalia; order Carnivora; family Mustelidae; genus Mustela; species Mustela nivalis. Next base: position 41,822,918 of record NC_139025.1, read on the forward strand.
GGTTGAGTCCTTGAGGCCTGACTTTTCTCCCAAGAAACGCCCTCTCTGAAATTCTCTTAGTCTTTAATACTAGCCCCATTTATAACCTTCAGTTCTGCAGAGGTTAGCTTTACAAGTCATATAACCAGTGTTTGGTGATTTCATGGAAAATTTGGATGTATGTTTGGAACTTTGCTCTGGAATATCATACTTGTATATTGTGGTTCTTTGGTTGAAATGTCCAATTTTGAATCCTAGTGCCTCTGATTTCTTTAAGATCATTCTTCCCTCTCATGAAAACTCTCTTTTAGATCTATGGTGAGAAGGGGTGAGAGCATTAATATGGGGGCAGAGCTGGAAAATCACTATGTCAGGTTATTGCATGATTGTGTAGTTGAAAATAAGCTCGCTCCCTTTTTTTAAAGACTCTGTCTATCTATCTACGTATCTACCTATCTCAGAGAGAGGAGAGCACATGTGCGTGCATATGAAGATGGGGGTGGAAAGGGACAGAGGGAGAGGGAGAAACAGGCTCCCCATTGAGGAGGGAGCCCCGTGCAGGGCTTGATCCCAGGACCTCAAGATCATGACCTGAGCTGAAGGTAGACACTTCACCAATTGAGCCATCCCTGCACCTCAGCTCTTTTTTTTTTTTTTTTAAAGCTGAAACTGGACTTGGTAAAACTTTTAAAGGTTTATGGTCTAAGGAGGAATGCTTTTCTTTGATGAACTGTCCTTTCGCTTTGGTTAATTAATTCATCCAACAAACCTAACTGAGCTCCTGCTCTGTTCTTGGCACATTGTGTGGCTCCGGGGACAGAGAGAAAAGCAAGAGGGGTGCCTTTCTTTGATTAGAGCAGAACCTACTTCAAAGGTTTCCAAGCAGGGAGGTTGAGTTTTCTAATAAAGGTAGGTTATAAGAGTGTGAAGCAGAGATGTGGAAGGGGCCCTATTGTCCTACTGTCCTGCCTCCCGATTCTAGTCCCCATGCACAGCTAAATATTCTTAAGTTAGAGCTACTAATTTAGTGATTTGTTAGGCTTTTAAAAGTGATTCCCATAAGTCCTGAGGTTTTTAATATATCAGAGTTTCTCTTATTTATTTGACAGAGAGAGAGAGATCACAAGTAGGCAGAGAGGCAGGCAGAGAGAGAGAGGGAAGCAGGCTCCCTGCCAAGCAGAGAGCCTGATGCGGGGCTCGATCCCAGGACCCTGGGACCATGACCTGAGCTCAAGGCAGAGGCTCAATCCACTGAGCCACCCAGGCGCCCCCAGAGTTTCTCTTATTATAATAATTTACTATTTCCCCAGATGTCCCTTACTTTTTACTGTCACTTCCTTTCTTGATAAATTCTTCTTATCAACATGTTGTAGCACTGAGTTTCCTGGGAACCAAAACAAGGAATAAATCTTCCAAGCTGGGATTTTTTTTTTTTTTTCCTCCTTCCCACTGTGGGAAGACTGTGTTTGAGTAATATCTGGGACTAGAATTTTATTTGCTTTTCACCATTTTCTTGGAGTGATAGAAGCATATCCTAGTCACTCATAAAGTTATTACATGTAACATTAATAAAGAATAAACATTAATTGATACAGTTTTCTTAATATTCTCAGGTCAGTTGAAACAGGGAAAATCTCTCCTATTTGTGGCTCCCCAAAGATGTCTGTGTCCTAATCTCTGAAACTTGTGAATGTATTACCTTGCCTGGCAAAAAGGACTTTAGCGAGGTGATTAAGTTAAGGATCTTGAGACAGTTATTCCGGATCATCTGGATGGGCCCAATTAATCACAAGTGTCCTTATAAGAGGGAGGTAGGAGAGTCAGAGTCAGAGAAAGAGATGCTATGAGAGAGGCAAAGGTCAGAGTGATGTGGCCATGAGCCACGGAATTCCAGCAGCCTCCAGAAGCTTAAAAAGGCAAGGAAATGGATTTTTCCCCCTTGAACCTTGAACCTCTAGAATGCAACCCTGCTGACACTTTGATTTTAGCCCCTCAAGACCCATTTCAGACTTTCCACATGCAGAACTGTAAGGTGATAAATTTGTGTTGTTTTGAGCCACTGAGTTTGTGGTAAATTGTTACAGCAGAAATAGAAAACTAATATAGATTTCATTAAGTATTTCATGGGAAACATCATTGAAGGAACAGAGCTGCATGGCAGCTATAGTCAGAGTGTGACTAGTGTAAACTTAAGGGTAGTTTTCCTTTTTCAAAGATTTAGGTATTTATTTTAGAGAGAGAGAGTGAGAGAGAGAATGAGTGTGGGAGTGGGGGGTGGAGGGGAAGAGGGAGAGAGAGAGAGGATCCTCAAGTAGACTCCCTGCAGAGCGCAGAGCCCAAAGTAGGGGTCAATCCCAGGACCCCGAGATCATGACCTGAGCCGAAATCAAGAGTCAGATGCTCAACCCACTGAGTCACCCAGGCGCCCTAAGTATAGTTCTTCATGAATTATTAACAGTGCAAAAATTGAGACCTTTTAAAAAGTAATTCTGTTTAATATAATACCACTCTAATTGACCTTCTTCATGCTTGTTTTCAGTTGGTTTATTTATAGATTATCACATCCTATTTTATAATATGAATGACATTCCAAAGCAAATGCTAAAACCCATATAAACCTTTAAAAATGAACAGATTGAAGTGGGTAGCTGGGATTGGCTAAAAATTTGAATAGATTATAGGTTTCATTTCCTGTGAAGTAACATGAGCAGACAACTTAGATGACTTTCCAAGCAAAGCAGTAGATTCATGGCCCCAGATTCTCTGAACCTGTTTTCTGCTCATCCCATACACATTGCCTCTAAAACTTTGGAGGGAGAGAGCTCAGCTTCTTGATCTTGCTGTTGAGAGGTGTGAGTGGAATGAACTGTCTGTCATCGGGATAGAGAGAATTCGCAGCAAAAGTCCCCTGTTATGGCTGAGGTGGATTGACTGATTGGTAAATCTAGGAGCATGCAGGAAGTTGTTTATTCCAATATGCAAAGTCAATTTCTTTCTTTCTTTCTTTTTTTTTTAAATTTTTTTTTAAATTTTTTTTATTTATTTTTTAATTTTTTAAATTTTTTAAAAAAGATTTTATTTATTTATTTGACAGAGAGAAAGATCACAAGTAGGCAGAGAGGCAGGCAGAGAGAGGGGGAAGCAGGCTCCCTGCTAAGCAGAGAGTCGGACGTGGGACTCAATCCCAGGACCCTGAGATCATGACCTGAGTCGAAGGCAGCGGCTTAACCCACTGAGCCACCCAGGCGCCCGCAAAGTCAATTTCTTATTTAACAAGTTCATTTTCAAGTTTATTGGCAAGGACCCATCTAGAGAGCAGACGTGATGACTTGCTCCACTTCTAATCCTGTTATGTACTACAATAAATCACACAACTATGCTTTTTAATGTATAAAATCAAAATGATCAAAGTTGAGTCAACATATCCATTTTAATGCTGAAGCATTTCCAATGTAATTAATACCTGGGGATTCTTTCCTTTTTTGTATTCTATCTCTGTCAGGATGCCTCTAGTTGTAGGTAGCAGGAACCTTAACTTAAATTGGTTTAAAGAATAAAAGAATTTATTTTCTTTGAAAACAAGAATTCCAGAGACAGAGCTCTTGGGTCAGTTAACTCGTAGCTATGCAGTCATCAGTGAACCCAGGCTTTCCCATCTTGCTGCACTGTCTCCCTTGGTGTGTGACTTTTCCCCAGGACTGGCCTCCTTATGGTTGCAATGGCGGCAGCTGCTTCAGGAGTCACACCCGGGGAAGACATTGTCCAGAGAAAGGAGGCTATCTTTTCACTGTGTTTCTTTTTTAAGAGAGAGCCTTTCCTAGAATTCCCCAGTAGAATTCTTCCTGCCTCTAATTGGCTGGGATTAAGCTACATGCCGATTTCTAAACAGTTATTGCAAGGGACTGTGATCACATGGCTGGTGGGATCAGTGGGGGTGGGCGTCAGCTACCAGGAGATCACTCGTGATTCCTGTGTGTTTCTGATCACTTCCTTGTAGCTGATACTATCCATGTCTCTTCTATCCTCTAAGAATTCCATGGTCAATCCTGTTAAATTAATAACCTTATTTTCAATATGTTCTGGGTTTATAAGTTCTGGATGAGAGCCCAAGGGAGGCGTTGTTCCATTTCCTTCTTCCATAGACCATTTTGACCACTTTTCCATTTGGTTGATGTTCTGGATGGACAGCACTTCCAAAAGCCATCATGTGGTTAAGTGCAGAATTATTACAGCTATCTTCACTTTTTTTCAAAGCCTACATCTAACATTAGAATGGGCTTTTTGATTTAGGAATAGAATATTTTTTCTCTGGAGGTCTTTAAAAAACACGAGAAGTATTCAGTTAACAGACTAGGGATGTGTGTGAAAAGCAGAAGAATGAAGAGCTCTGTGTTTCTATCTTTTCATCAGACATTCAGTGAGCACCTACAACGTGTGGGCCCTATGCTGTGGAAATGCTGATTGGCTAACAGATGAAGAGATAAATAACTGCGGGGCCGAGTGGTCCCATAGAAGTGAGGTCAGTGGCTGAGCAATTCCACAGTGAGGAACTGAATCATCACTTACAAGCAGAGAATGATTTGAGTGGCAGCCCTCTGAGGTGTGACCTCAAGGGGGCTTTGCCTGGTCCCCTAATTTATATCATCCTTTCTGCCTTAACATGATGCCTACTTTTCTCAATAGTAGAGCCTTCCTTTGGATTGAGATTGAGGGCCTTGAGAAGGTCCTCAAAAAATGCAAATCTGCTATCTGGGCAGGATAACTCATTAAGATATTATCATTTATTTATTATTATTGTTATTAATTTACCAGGCTCCTTAGCTCATGACTTTGGATGATGTTAAGAAAAAAGAGAGAGGAACACAAGACAAATGTGTTTTGAGTTGGTAGGAAGGTAGAATGAACTGTAGGCAAAGAGCATAGGGGTTGGACCCTATAGGAGCTGAGCTATGGGAAAGTCACACCTTTAACCCTAAAACATGTCAGCTTTTCTCCGTCTTCCCCTTGTGCTCCTTTTTCTTATTCTTTGAAGACATGTAACATGTAGCTGAGACTGACCACTTAAATATAGTCCAACATGGGCTGTGGCAACAAGGCGAAAGTGCTCCATAAAAGATAGTGGGAAGTGTGACATTTCAAACAACTCTCCACTGCAACAAATGTCAGTGTATTTTGATGTCTAACATAGTAAGCTGTGGATTGAAAGGTTGCTCAGGAAGCTTCCCAGGCTAATGTAAGTAAATATGTGTATGGAGGAGAGGGAGGAGTAGAACTGTAATCCAGCATAACCAGAACAAAGCGAGTGGTACATTGGCTAACGTCTCCAGTCCCATGGTTCGTAATCTTGGCTGCCCATTGGAATCACCTAGAGAGCGACAGAATATACTGAAGCCTGGGTCTTACCCAAGAGGACAGCTGTCCTGTATTGTTCCCTTGGAGCAAGGAAGCTTCTGTTTCTGCAGTGGAGTGGAGAAAGAGGATTTTAAGAAGTGTTTCTATAGTCTATGAATAGAATCCTCATTAGTAGAGATTTACATGGTTTTTAGTGATCTTTTGTATATTGTGTTCATGTGTCTTAAGAAAACTGTCCTCCAGCTTTATCCAGTCACATAGAGGTCAAACTCAAAGTCAGTATCTATCCTCTAGTTTCCCCAGAAAGCCAGTGGTCACATTATAGACTCCTGAATCTGGATGGGGGAGGTTTGTCCCCAGACTTCTGTGTCTGGGAAGACTGAGCATCTTCTGGTGTGTGTGTCCTAGGTGGACATCTCCCAGTTGCCTGGGATTCCGTTCTTTCCTTTTTTTTTTTTTTTAGATTTTATTTATTTATTTGACATACAGAAGTCATAAGTAGGCAGAGAGGTAGGCAGAAAGAGAGGGGGAAGCAGGCTCCCCGCTGAGTAGGGAGCCCGATGTGGGGCTCCATCCTAGGACCCTGGGATCATGACCTGAGCCAAAGGCAGAGGCTTTAACCCACTGAGCCACCCAGGCGCCCCGGGATTTCTTTCTGTCCCGAGCTGGTACCCAGGGTTTCTGGATTTGAAGGTAATGCCTTTCGCCCTTTCTTTGGAAAGCACTGAATTATTTTTTCTAGTCAGGAGGAGCAGAAGATTTAGGTGCAGACCTCCCTTTTCACATAGTCAAGGCACCCGGATGTCAGAGTTTAAAATAGAGATCGTGATCCCTGCCTTTCTCTGCCTCACGAGGATGAGCTCATAAGAGAAATGAGGTCTGCAGAGGAGGACATCTTCCAAGGCCAAGATATTATTTCGTAGATCTTTCCATTTGAGCTGTTGGATTACTTGCAGGTTAGTACTAGCTGGAGATTCCAGGGGAGACAAATCTGTCTGTATGCCTGTGGTAAAGAATTCAGCAAACTCAGGATTTCCGTAGGCTTGAAAGGCACTTATTTCCTGAATTTTCCATTTACTTATTTTTATCCTGTTGTATTGTAGGTATTTTTGTCAGAAGGCTTAAATCCTCTTTTTAGCATGAGGTAGGTTATAAATAGGTTAAATTCATAAAAACGAATAGACTTCCTTCCCGCTGACCATCTCCAGCTGTGCTCACAAATGTCTGCCGAGGACCACAGGACAGAAATTCGTATGAACCAGAAGTCAAAAGGGGAGCTGGCCAAGCTTGCAGAAAGTCAGGTGCTGGCCTCAAAACAATTTAATGTACTCTTGTTCCTTCCTTTCTTCTTGACATCTGTGACACTTCTGATGGGCAGTTATGTGTATTGGCTGCAAACTTCCATGTTCCTTTAACACAAGAAACATTAAGCTGTTTGGGAAGAGGAAAAGATTGATGGCATGGAAAATTTTGTGGATTGTGCTAAATGTTTTTTAAGACTGATACCTAACTACTTTTCAGAGCTGTCTGTTGGACTTTTGTACCAACAATCTCAGGTTGAACTGAGGCTTTAGGGATTCATTAATTCCAAGAATCATTGACAGAACTCAGGTCATTAACACGCACGCACGCACGCACGCACTCATCCTTCACTTTGCCCAAGTGAGCTGTGAGTTCCCTTCTCCTCCTAAGTTTTCTTTTGAGAAAATGAGTGAGGGAAACCCACAAAATAGAGTTAGTAAAGAGTGTCTCTCTAGCCCAGAGGTAGCCACAGCTTTCTATGTTCAGAGTGGCTAACTCCCTCAGACATAAAGCCTCTCTGGGGGTATTCCTGTGTGGTGGAAGGGAAATCAGTATTGGTTGTTAAAATAAAAATCTTTGCACCAGCTGTGTCTCTCTAGTAGTAGGTTCTGCATGATCTAAAAGAACTGCCAACCTCTCAAGCTGGCCTCAGGAAGCCAAAGCTATTTTTGAAATTCAAGGGATTAGTGGTGCAAAGCAGAAATGCAACCCAGCAAAAGAGAAGAAGGGATTAACTGTTAAAATAAGGAATCAGACATTTCGATCAGGTCCCTTGGAGATTAACAGTTCAGGGGCAGGAAGCATTTTTTGTCTCTTCCATATATCACTGGAATAGTCCAGGACCTGCACGATCTGTCTGGGTCTACTTTCCCATTTTACTTTTCCTGGCTTCTCTGGTCCAGACCTCTGCCTTCATCAGACTTTTGTCACCGTCACCAGAGCATACGTTTCCACAGATCTGCATCTGTCCATGGGCAGCTCTTGCCAAAGCCTTTCCTGGAACCTCTCACTCACACTGAGCCCGCCTTTGTGAAAGTTGCCCTGCAGTTATCATCAGGATAGCTCAATTTCCATTCACCGCACTATCTCATTTTGCTTATTTTTGGGGAGCCTCACAACATCTAGCACTCAGCATTGAGTACTGTGGATTGCTTAAAAGGGGGTTCTCTTCCAGCCGGTAACCCTTCTGGTCCTGAAACGTTCTATCACCATTGGGAGGAGGGATGGGTATGCTTTATTGTGCTCTGCCAGTTAAACAGTAGTCCCTTATGTAACTATCCTGAGTTGCAATATGGGGCCAGGCTGAGGTTTTTAAATGCAATTCAGCTCAATTAAGAGAAAAAGCATTAACTCAATTCGTGGACAGAAGTGGTAACTGATCAGGTACTGAGGGCTTCCCGTGCTGCCTATAACTGTTATTAAGCTTAAAGATCATATGGCAGGGCGCCTGGGTGGCTCAGTGGGTTAAGCCGCTGCCTTCGGCTCGGGTCATGATCTCGCGTCCTGGGATCGAGTCCCGCATGGGGCTCTCTGCTCAGCAGGGAGCCTGCTTCCTCCTCTCTCTCTCTCTGCCTGCCTCTCCAACTACTTGTGATTTCTCTCTGTCAAATAAATAAATAAAATCTTAAAAAAAAAAAAAAAAGAAGATCATATGGCAGGTAGAACTTCATCTGAAATTAACTTTTTCTGGTTCTCTCGACTTACCCCAAAGTAGTTTTTACATCTCCAAAGCCTTTAGTAATGCACTAATTATAGCATGCCTTTGGGTCAGAAACCATACATAGCATTTTGAAAGCCAGGTTTTCTGGAACATAATCTGTCATTTTATTTTCTTTTTCCAGCTTTATTGAGGCATCATTGACATATTGACATATTCTTGACATAAAACTTACATATGTATAAGTTTTAGGTACACAGTGTGTTGATTTGATGTACTTATATATCGCAAAATTGATTCCCAATGTGACATTAGCTAACACCTCCATCCCATCGCATAACTACCATTTCTTTCTTTGGTGAGTAGTCTAACATTTTAGACTCCCCCCCCCCCACCCCCGGAATGAACTTTGAGTGATTCTTCACGGTGGAACTGATCAGACCTTGAAAATGTTGGGCCATTTATCTTCGTTGTCTCAGCATCTGAATCACTTAGAATCAGATGATTGCATTCCCACAGTGATCTATCATTCAAAAAATTTCCAAATAGTGAATTAGGAGGCATAATAGAGATAAGGCCTTTGTAGCTTCTACCAAAGAATATAAACAGCCATAGTATCAGCTAGGTGGAAGTGAGAAATTTATTGAACCTGGTTCTCCTTGCTACTGAATCAGAGCTTCCCCCAAGCAGAGAATCCAGTTGTCTTTTTATATCTCACTTCTGGGTGCAGGAAGATTATAATAATAATAACAACAGTATTTTAAAAGTTTTAGGGTCTTGCTTTGAAAAAAAAAAAAAAAGTCTCTTTTCATGTCTTTAATGCCCTGTAGGAGTTCCTAGATACTGGGTTCCTGTGTCAAAGTTTCACTAAAAATAAATTTGGATGGTTGATTACAGAGATCCTTCTGGAAACCTACAGTCAAATATCTTGACTCCAGATTACTCACCTTTATTTACACAGTGATCTGTATAAGATAATAGACAATCCTTTACAGAAGCTGAAGCCCTTATCTGTATTTTCATAATTAAATTCCATTGAATCAGAATTAGGAGGAAAAACACATTTCTTTCATTAGGAATGGATTTCTTAGGTGAAAATTCAGCAGTCACTATTCCTTTGGAGAGCTAGAGAAGGAGTCTTGGAACTAAGCCAGAAAATAATCTCTTCATCAGCTACAGTTAATAAAAACATTAATAAGGCACATTACATCTGAGGAGAATGCTGTGAGCTAATTCCTTCATAATCAGAATGCACTTGTAAGCTCAGTTGGGAAATTACGGTGAAATAATCTAGTAGGCTCTCCTGAGAATTAAATAAGAAGAAATATTGAGGAACTGGGAGAATTTTCAAGAAGAAATTAAGTATAAATCTCCCTCTTTGAAAAATATAGAGGGAAGTAAACAAAGATGGTGTTAAAATCTTCCAATGATGTTAAAACAAAATTGAGAAAGTAGTGGAAACAGTGTCCTTATCTCTTGATTTGAAGTTAGATGATGTTAAATTAAGGTGAATTACTTAATCAAATGTTATTGGTGTGCTGTACTAAGAATCTAGAATATTTGAAGTCTCAGACATTATTTGATCACCAAGGAATGCACTTGACTTTTGCATTTCAGAAAATAGAGCAGTTCGGTAGTTTTCGCCTGTCTCCAGCCGAGACCATAAAAGAAGGACGTGAAAGCCTCAAAGCCAAGCTTAGTGATCAGGGGTGGCTGAAGTCAGCTCGTGAACTTGTTCTTTTCATTTCAGCATTTGAGAATTAATAACCACAGGGTTCTGCTTTTCCAACTCAGAGCTGTTCTGCTTTTCTGTTGGACAAAAGGATTCTTTCACAGAACCTGGCACAAAATATAGATATATGGTCAACAAGGGGTCCCAGTTTCAATTCATGTGGAGCATCTTTAAAATAAACTTCAGAAACATACAGATTTTCAAGACCCAGGGAAGGAATTTAAAGTGGAGGAGTGCACACCTCTGAGGGAATTTTGATTTACATCTTCCATCTCTAAGTTTTCCTGCAGGGCTGAAATATTTCTGAAATAATGGGATTTGATTTTTAACTGCTCCTTTTGAAAGAGGACAGCAGCTGTTTGGAACGGGATGGATTTGATGAATTCTTGGGGATAAATACTCAAAGTATGTTGGTGACTTCCAACCGCATAAGGTCTGATATGAAATCAGCCAGAGGCAGCAGGTGAATGACTACCTGGGTTTGTTTATCACAAGCCTGAGAAAGTATCGCACATCCTGTAGGACCAAGACCTTGGGCTTCCAAGCCCTGCCATATGGGAAGCAGATGGGTCAGGGAGGCCATGCACAGAGAGGTAAGGTGAAGAGTTGTTGCCATGTAGGCTTTACTGTTCAGGCCTGAGCCCCTGAAACCACAGAGACAACTCCTTGGCTTAAGCCACTAATAAAAGTGGGCTGGGGCAAACCATGGGAAAAACTACGATGCTGGGAAGTTTGTTTTCAGAGGGATCTTGCAGCCTTTTCTTCCTCCTTCTCCCTGGTCACCATCCTCCTCATCCTCACTTTGCACTCTTCCTTTGAGCTTGGGTGGCACACCTCCCCCTGCCTGGGACCTCCCTGGCATCCAGAGGGGCCTTGGTCTTCTCTTAATTCCTTTCTCTGTATTGTAACTCTTTTTTGAAGACCTTGGTTTGGAGACTTTTTTGAGGGATCATCAATAATTCATAGTTGTTAAAAGATACATTTTAAAATTGGAATTAATCATGCTTCTCATTCAGCTATAAAATGAAAATATGTCACAGATTTTGAAAACCTCATTAATTAATAAAGGAACCAGGCAGATGCTACAACCAGTTCAAAGCAGAGATCAAAGAATCATAAATTTACATGGACTCAAGGACCATTAAAATGAATTTAGAAATGGATGCAGGGTGACATTTTCCCTTTTTTTGGGGGGAGGCGGTTCTAGAGAAGAATTATTTGTATTGTTATGAGTTATTAACTTAAAGGGTCTAAAATAGTCCAAAGGCAGTGCAGACCCTAATGGAGTCACAAAACTTTTGGAGGCTTCATCACACCAATTGCAAGGATATTCAATAGTCTCTTCCTTATTCTAAAGTTTGTATTTTTTTCTAACACCTTCATCTAAGACTACCTTATAACCCTAATGTGTTTGGAAACCTGTCTACCATGAAAGAATACTTGTTAACTGAGAGAACTTAATGGTGGACTTTGGGTAAGTGGGAATGTATCTGCTAGGGAAGGCCAGCTGCTGTAACAAATAGCTACCAGCTCAGTGGGTTAAACACAATGTATTTCTTACTTGCCCTTTCACCATTCCCAGTCACTCATTCAGTTACACTTCCGTCAGGTGTCTCCACATCTTTCTGGACCTAGGCAGCCTTACTGGATGCTGCAGGCAGCCAGAAGGCAGGAAAGAGATACAACCTGGGAACACTTTGGCTTGGAACGGATTTATTTTTCTTCCACTCAGATTCTGTTGGTGAGAACTAGTCACGTGCCCCATGGGCCGGGTGGTCACAGTAGTAGTGAATGTGCCTTAGCTGAAGCAAAAGCAGCTTGGTGGGCACTTTGCATTTTCAGGAGTCAGTTTCTAGGGGCAAGTCCCTTAGGCTAACCCCAGAAAACTGTTGGTTGTTTTTAAATTATTGCTCAGTCATTAGTGATGAGCTGAACATAGTGTCTGTTCTCCAGGAGAGTGTGAGTCATGGGGAAGAAAAGTCAAGATTGTGATGCAGGATATGACATATGCTGTGCCCCCCCCCAAAATGCTCTGAAGGTGCTAAAGGGTGGAAGACTAATTTCAACCAACAAGAACCATGGGAAACATTAGAAACAGCATGTAGGTTGGCAGTTGAGAGCCTAGAATTTGGAGTTAGGAAATTGTGGATTCAAGCCTTCACTTTACCACCACTGACCCTAAATGAGTTTTTAACTTTTCTGAGCCTTGGTTTTCCTAATTCTAAAAAGGGCATAATAACTCAGTGCATAGGATATTTGTAGCATTACATGACTAAATGTACACGTGCAAAGTGAAGCAAAAGTTATTTATATGAAACCTTCAGGGTTAAGTTGTTTCAACAGGCAGCAGAGGGCAAGGGGTCTGCTAAAAAAAGGCCTGTGGGTTCCATTCTTTTCCTGCCTCCCTCCATAGGGAGCTTTTATATATGGGAGTTCCTAATCAGACTATATTTGAGGAAAGTGAGTCCATTACCAACCATACCTTTTAAAACCTAGACATTTTTGAGAGCTGAACTGTTTAAAAACCTGACAAGAATTTCTAGCAGCCTTTGCTGATTTGTTCTTTCTTTCCCAACAGTGGTTGTCTGCACAGAACTCAATTAACTGTTTAATTTAGCTGCTGTAGTGTGAAGTGATTGCCTGCCTTAGAGACAGCATAAATAATTGGTCAGTTTTTCACTTGTCAGGCATCGTTTCTTTAAGCTATAGGTAAGGTTTCTGTTTCTTACTCTACATTTTTTTTTCCCCAAAGATTTTATTTATTTACTTGACAGACAGAGATCACAAGTAGGCAGAGAGGCAGACAGAGAGAGGAGAAAGCAGGTTCCCTGCGGAGCAGAAAGCCTGATGCAGGGCTCGATCCCAGGACCCTCGGATCATGACCGGAGCCGAAGGCAGAGGCTTTAACCCACTGAGCCACCCAGGTGCCCCTCTTACTCTACATTTTTGTGTGTAAGGTTTTTTTTTTTTTCCTCGGGTTCATTATATATTTTAATTTTGGGAACATGTATGATAATTACAGAATGCTGTCAGGAAAGAAAAAAAAAATCACAACATGACTACCTTCAGAACATTTAACATAAATGGCAGTAGCATTAGGATATGAACTTGAAATTTGAGAGTGTTCTCTCCTACTTAGTTTCCTCATATAAGTTCATATCCAACTTCTCTGCGTGAATGTCTTAATATTCTTATGTAGCTGAGCATAATCCTTAGGAAAAAGCAGGTGCAGTGAACATTAACACGCTTACAAATTATCTGGGGATCCTGATAAAATGCGGGGTCTGATTCAGTTAGGTCTGGGGTGGGACGCAAGATGTGGCATTGTGTGAAGCCCCCAGGAGCTGTCGATGCTGCTGGTCTGTGGCCCACACGGTGAGTGGCAAGAGCCAGTGGACATAACTTTTTATTGCTGAAGTTGAGGAAACCTCACTTGGGGTCCAGAAGGTCTTTTTAAAAAGGAGTTAGGGGCACCTGGGTGGCTCAGTGTGTTAAAGCCCCTCCTTTCAGCTCAGGTCATGATCCCAGGGTCCTGGGATCAAGTCCCACATTGGGCTCTCTGCTCGGCGGGAGGCCTGCTTCTCTTCCTCTCTCTCTGCCTGCGTCTCTGCCTGCTTGAGGTCTCTCTGTCAAATAAATAAATAAAATATTAAAAAAAAAAAAACCTTTAAAAAGGAGTTAGAAATTCGTGGTATCTGCTTCATTAAAGCTGCAGTTGATTGGTCCTCCCAGAATTAGTTGGATCCTTAGACTCACTCATTTTGGCCCTATTTTAAAGTTTTAATATAATTTCATGTGTTGTTTTATTTACTCTCAATGATGGTGACAAGGGCATTTCATCTCTCTCTGCCTTGTTGTCTTCAAAAGTGAAAATGGCCTCATGTGTTACCTGCTGTAGAGGAGTGATGTGGATGAACTATGCCATTCTTGACTAGTATGTCTAATTTTACTGACAAGTCTTACCATGAACCCAGCTGCTCAGATCATTTCCATGGTTATTAGTTCTGCTTATTGTAAATATGGAATTTTAGGACTTCCTCGTTGCTGGTTAGATTGTAATGCCAAGGAAGTCAACCCCCAGCTCCATTCAGGTAAGGATTACATGCTGAATCCTTAAAAAAAAAAAAAAAAAAAAAGCCCTGTGAATGTGCTGTTTATCACAGTAGAGTCCTGGTCAGAGCAGATTGGAGTAAAGTAAGTCCAGCCTGCTCTTGCGAGAAAAATATCCAAGTACATCTTCAAAGTTTTTAATGAGCACCTACCTTTTACATAGCATTCTTTTTTTTTTTTTTTTTTTTTTTAACGAGAGAGAGAGAGAGAGAGCATGAGCAGTGGGGAGAGGGAGAAGCAGGCTCCCTGCTGAGTAGGGGCTCGTTGTAGGACTTGATACCAGGACCCTGAGATCATGACCTGAGCCAAAGGCAGATGCCTAATGACTGAGCCACTCAAGTGCCCCTTACATAGCATTTTTATGGGCATGTAAATGTAGAATAAAATTAGCAGTAGTAGCTCTCATTAATTGGATGCTTGCTCTCTATCTATATTGCTAAGCACTTGATTTACTTTACATTGTTTGAGTTTCATAGGTAGTTATTATTATTCTCCGTTTACAATTAAGAAAACTTCAGGGTGTGCTTCTGATCAGAATGGCTCCCAAATTTCCATGGTCTCAAAATAGCCATGTTGTTTCCAGTCATCACATCTCAATGTGGTGATATCCTGCAGAAAAGAGACAGTTCCTTCTCACAATCTTTTTGAGGAAGAAAGATCCATAGGAGCTGCTCACAGGTCTTTTTTTTTTTTTCCTCCCCCAGTCCCATATTGGCCACGGTCGTGTCATATGCCGTGTCTAAACCAATCACTAGCAAAACAAATGGAACAGTGTTGGTCCCATTGAATTAGGCCTGGGGTCAACAGAATACAGCCTTTGGGCCAAATCCAGCCTGATATTTGTTTCTGTAAATAAAGTTTTATTGGAACACAGCCATGCTATTTGTTTACACAGAGTATTCTTGGAGGACAACGCGTTGACTCTCACTCTTGACCTCATTCTTTTCACTTCGGGATGTTGTATCTATCATTTCTCACTCTTTAAAAAAGTCTGTGTTTGCTTTCACCATAGAACGTCAGAGTTGAGTGGTTGCAACAGAGACCTTTATAGCCTGCAAAATACAAAATATTTATTATCTGGCCCTTTACAGAAAATGTTTGCCAACTACTGGCATAGGAGACCTGTCAGGAGCCATTCCCTCCACCAAGGAAGGGCCTCCATGGGCAGAACAAGGGTTCTGTCAAGATGGAAGGACTAAGTGGCTGTTGGAGAGGCAGCCTGCAGTGACTATTCCAGAAGGGGAGTCTTTTTTCCAGTGAAGCAGATATGCTTTGAAGGATGTTTGTGTGGGAAGGTAGCTATAACAGTGGCAGGACAGTATCTTAGACTGAAGTCAAGTGAAACAGATTAGGTGAAAGTAAAAGTAGAAAGGAGTGATGACTCCTAGGTCTTGGCATGTGAGGGATTATGAACAGTTCTTTCAAATTCAGGTCACTCAGCCAGTGCAGGGTCCCCTGTAGTTCCCAGGGGTCACGTGACAGGGAGAAGCAGCAACAATGGAGCAGAGCAGCTCCTAAGCTTTTGCCTTGCCCTGATGAGAGTTTTAATTTCTGAAGACAAAGGAAACAAGAGGAACTGTGAATATTATCAAGTCAGCACTGGTAGCCAAAATGTGAGAGGCCATGGCCATTTCATTTCTGAGTAGGAGACAGAGCTGGGTTTACTTAGCCACACTTCAGGATTCCAGCAAAGCCAAAAGAGAACGGAGGGAGAAGTATTATCCCTACCCATTAGCTCCAAATAAGTACATATCTCGTGATTGGTAGTAGTTTCTAGAAATTTCTATTCTATTGTACAACTGAAAATGAACCTGATGAGGAAGCAAAAGGTAGAATTTAAAAAACCAATGTGGTTTCAGGAGGAATTTGGATTTTAGAAGAAGAAGAAGATGACAGTGTGTGTGTGAGAACAGTAGAGTCAGAAATATGTAGATAATATCCCTTGCTAGCTCTGGCAACTTGAGAACATTAGTTAACCTCTCTGAGCCCCAGTTTCCTAATTTGTAAGTTAGGAGGATAATATTTAGCCGTACAGAGTATTCTTGGAGGCCAACGCGTTGACTCTCACTCTTGACCTCATTCTTTTCACTTTGGGATGTTGTATGTATCAGTTCTCACTCTTTAAAAAATCTTCTCTTACCAAACCTTTTATAACTGGTGTGTCATTAAGAACTAAATGTGGTTTAGCTCAGGGGCCCTTAGCTTATTTCCTTGGGCCTTCCCTGTCCTGTCTGCCCACCAAATACATAACACCACCAAGTCCATGGCCCCCTCACTGGGCTTTTGAATGGTCTAGGGCATTGGCTGTGATGTGGAGGGCCCACTGGAGTATTCCAAAGGGACAGAACAAGATAACAGCATGGCCAGATGGGACTGCTCACTCTCTGCCTGGCCAGCAGCAGGCCTTGGTGCACACAAAACCAAGCTGTGTAGGTGGCTGCCTACAGAAGGAACCAGTGGCTCAAACCTGGCTTCAGCAAGGCAGATGGTCTACAGGTGGTCAGTAGACACTCTCACGTGAGTCCTGGGTGCTCAGGTGATGCTCTTTCAAGTCCCTCCCCCCCCAACCCCTGGCCAGGTCTGCTCCTTATTCCCTTCTTGGTCAGCTTCTATAGGACCACCTTTCAAACCTTCAGGGTCCTATTTGTTAACTCTCTTCCTTTCTAAGCCCTTCTTGCTTCCAGCTCCGGTACCCAGTTTTAGCCCTCCTCCATTTTCCAAAAGTTTGTTCTCTTTCTCAACTTTATTGAAATAAAATTTAAATATCATAAAATTCACTTGTTTAAAGTGTACAATTCAGTGTGCTTGAATATATTTAGAACTGTGCAAGTATCACCATAATCTAATTTTAGAACCTTATCATTACCCCAAAATCATCTTGAACCTAATAGTAGTCACTCTCCCTCCTGCCCCCACCCGCTGTCCCCCAACCCTAGACAACCAGTGATCTACTTTCTGTCTATAGATTTGCTTATTCTGGACATTTCTTATGATATGCGGTCATTTGTGACTTCTTTAATTTGGCTTCTTTCTGCCTTCTTTCATTTGGCATAATAATATTTTTGGGGCTCATCCATGTTATACCTTATATTACTACATCTTTCCCTTTTCTTGTTAAATGATAATCTGTTGTACTGATATACCGTATTTTGTTTGCCCATTCTCGTATTGAGGAGCATTTATGTTATATCTACTTTTTAGCAATGATAAATACTGCTGCCAAGAACATTCATGTACAAGCTTTTCTGTGGACATATTTTTTTCACTTCTCTTATGTAGATTCCTCAGAGTGAAATTGATGGGTCATGAGGTAGCTCTGTGTTTAACATGTTGAGGAACCGCTGAACTTTTCTCTGAAACGGTCGTACCATTTTGTATTCTAGCCAGCAATGTATAGAGTTCCAATTTCTCCACATCTTTACCAATACTTGTTATTGGTGTGAGGTGACATCATTGTGGATTTTATTTTGAATAGCTTTATAGAGCTATAATTTATATTCTGTACAATTCACTCATTTAAAGTGTATAATTGAAAATTTTTTTTAGTAAATTCCAGATATGTACAACTATCACCATGGTCGATTTTAGAATGTTTTTATCACTTCAAAAAGAAAGTGTTCAAGTTGTGGCTTTGATTTGCCCTTCTTCAATGACTAATGATGGTGAACACTTTTTTCATGTGCTTATTGGTCATTTGTATATCTTCTTCGGAGAAATGTCTTTTCAAATTCTCTGCCCATTTTTAAATTGGGTTATCTTTTCAGTATTGAGTTTAAGTTCTCTGTATATTCTGGACTCATAAACCCATATCTAGGCCTATATCATAGACCCATATCATAGACTTATTCTAGACCCATATGAGCTATGTGACTTAGAAATATGTTCTCTCATTCTGTGGGTTGCCTTTTTACCCCTTTTTTCCTTTTTAAAAGAGATTTTATTTATTTATTTAAAAGAGCGAGTGGGAGAGAGCACACACACGAGCTTTAGTGAGGGGCAGAGAGAGGGACGGGGAGAAGCACACTTCCTGCTGAGCATGGGACCCACACACAGGGCCCTGGGCCTGACATGGGCCTGACAGGGGCCCTACAAGGGGCTCCTAGGGGTCTCGGTAGGGGAGGAGTTCCGGGGGTGGGGTTGTTCAATGCAGGGTTCAATCCCAGAGCCCTGAGACCATGATCTGAGCCAAGTCAGACACTTAACCGACTGAGCCACCCAAGTGCCCTGCCTTTTTACTTTCTTGATGGTGTCATTTGAACCACTGAAGTTGTTAATTTTGAGGAAGTCCAATTTATCATTTTTTTCTTTTCATTTGTGCTTGTGATTTTGCATCTACAAAATCATTATGAAGGTCATGGTGATTTGCTCCTATTATAGTTTTCACTCAAAAAATTCCCTTCAAGTTAAGATTTGTGTATGATGTGAGGTAGTCCAAATACATTCTTTTATATGTAGATATCCAGTTATCCCAAAACCATTTGTTGAGGACTTATTTTCTTTTTCTTAAACTCATTTTTAGGAGCAGATTAATGTAATGTTAGCAAATGGCAAAGATGAAGCAGAATCTTGCAATGCTATTTTGTTTTATCTTTTTACCAGGGAACATGGTCTTCACACAATGAGGAAGAGCAAATATTTAAACCCTAAAAAGGTGAAGGGATTGTAAGACATCAACTATTTTAAATGAATTGTAAATATTGTAGATAAATGATATCCCAGGATAGTATCTAAATGTACTGTTGCAGCTTCTTAACTGCTAGCCTTAATATTTGTGGAAGAAGAGTAACGGGGAGAGGCACTTAGAGGCTAGAGAGAGTCAAACAAAATCTTAATTTACATCAACAGAGAATGGTTGGCTCTAGAGAGTACACATAGGAAAGCTTGGGATATTAAACCCAACAAAATTGTCTAAAGATAAGTAGATGTCTCCTGTATCCTTGGAAAGGAGTGTTCACTAGAAGCCTGGGTCAGTTCACTCTGAATTAGTAACACCAAACTAGCCTCAAATGTTTGGTTCATGGGACTAATAGACAATAATACAGACACAGTGTACCTAAACTTGAGCAAACATCACGTAGCTCACAGGTATCCCTAGAGACAAAATGGAGAAATATACTCTGCATTTAAGAGTGAAGTCAGCTGGGTTAGCCATGAGCCTCATTGTTAGAACTTGGCCCATTCAGACCTTTTAATAATCTCTTGGATGAAACTACAGAAGGCATGATAAAATGCTAGAAGGGATACATTGGATGACAAGGGTCAAGACTAACAAATATAACTCAGGAGACTGGCAAATCTACCAAGACGAAAGTTAAGAGAGACAAATGCGAAGTCCCAAACTGAGATTCAAATAGTTGACCACTCAAGCTCTGACTAGAGGAGATCTCATTTAATAAGAGTTATTTCAAGTGGGAACAAAAAATCTCGAGTGTTAGAGTTGACAGTGATCTCATACGGCATTAACTGTGTGAGTTGCCTTCAAAGAGGAGGGATCGTTTACTGAAGCCTGACATCTGGGAAAAAGAAAGTAGTGCTTTAACTTCATAGTGCCCTTCCTTGCCAGTCTTCATGTGTCAATCTCTGCTGGGGTTGGGGAGTCACTGAAGGCTGTCAGTTTGTGGGGGTTCTTTCTCTCGGTTCTGAAAATAGTGGTACAAATTGGAATTTCAGGTTGAAATAAAAGACACCCAGTCCATTTCTGTTACTGAGCATCTTATCAAGGGTGGAAATGTTGGATTTCTTTCTTTCCTTTGTTCTTTTCTCTTCTTTACTTTTCTTTCTTTCCTTCCTCCTCCCTGCCCCCCCCCCATTCCTTTAAATAACTCTGGATAACAGTGATTCTTAGGAAAAGAAAGGATGATGACTAGAAGATCTAAGGGGTTATTCATCCCTGACTTCATTCCCTAGTGCTTTCCATGCATAAGGGCATCTCTTCCATTTACATGAACTTTGAGACCTGGAAACTCATTAGACCGCTTAATGATGAGGGAACTTTTCAACAACAAAATGATAGCGTACACTTCTTCTTGCGTGTTTTATATGTACCACGTATTGGCTATGATGGTAACATAGAAAACCTGATTTAATCCTCACAATAACCCTAAGAGATAGATAGTAACATATTTTTTTTCCCCATTTTCCATTTGAAGAAATTGAAGATCAATGCTGTATATCCATCCAGTATGTGGCAGAGCCAAGAATGAAACCTACATCCGTTTGGTTGAGAAAATGCTGCTCTTAATACACAAATCCAAATTTCCCTCACAGTTATGTGAGCCCTTTCCAGTACCATGCTGGAGCTAGCTCATGCTGAATTACAAGAGCCGATGGTTAAAGTTTCAGGAATTTTGTAAGCCAATTGTTAAGTCCAGCCGTTATTAAAAATCAGATTAGATAAACTTAAATAATTGTAGTAAAACCATAGTTAAGTACACTCAGAACTCCACTTTCTAATTATTTTACTACCTTTTACTTCTGTCTGTGTTCTTGAGGTTAGTTACATCTGTATGGTGGAAATATTTTATATATATATATAATATATATAATAAATAAAATTATGTTATATATACATATATAACATGTATATATATTTATATATATATAACATGTATGTATATGTATGTATATATGTTATATATGTGTGTGTATATATGTTATATATGTTTGTATATATATGTATATATACATATATATAAATAAAATTTTTATATATATATAAAAATAACATAATGGCACACCATTATATAATATTTCCACCATGCAGATGTAACTAACCTCAGTGGTGTACCATTATGTAATATTCAACATCACCCCACATTCAGTGATGTTCTGTTGGTAGTTTGAAATTGGCTATGGGGAGACTATTTATACCACAGAAATAGGTAAGTGTTACAAATCAGGATTTGATTTACTGTTTTAAGTGATGGAGAAAATGTTAATAATGCAGACTAAACTTTAAAAAACATGATGGATCTAGTGCCAGAACTGAGAACAGCTTCAGTTTGATGAATGTAATTTGTATCAGGGTGAGTAACAGTTGAACAGATCACTCGTCAGATTTAACAGCAATAAATTTATTGGGGAAAGTGAAAAGAATTAGTAGAAGGGGATGCAAATCCACATGTCCAGCCAAAGATGAGTTGCAACCATAGGCTAGTTATAAGCAGAAAAATTTGGCAAAAACCAATGAAAGTGTTCCGTGAGAGTCACTAGGCAATAAGCGTTTACCAGGATATCACCGTCATCTCCGCATGTTTGGTCTTCAAATAAAGGACTTTGACCACCATGCTGCTCTGGCATTCTTCCATAATTTTCTTTTCTCTAGGCAGAATAACCTGTGACTCATTGATCTTTTTGTATAGGTTTCATTTTCCATGTTTTCCCTCAGCAGCCTGCCTTTAGGCGGGAATCTCTTTACCTGAGGTATGCGGAATGAGGTACATGACCGTATTCCAGGAAGGAGATTCCCCATACTGGGTAGGAGACCTGCCTCACCCGGGACCCAGGATGGTGCCTGGCATGAGCATGACCTGCAATCTGGAGAACTGGCTTTCCCTCCTGCAGGAGGTCGTCCCCATGAGTTATCGTAAGCAAAAGTTATTTAATTCATTTTTTAAAAATAAGATTTATTTATTTTAGAGAGAGAGAGCTAGTGTGAGCAGGGTGTGGGGCAGAGGGAGAGGGAGAAGGAGAAGGAGACATGTAATTCCCCACTGAGCGTTAAGCCCCACTCGGGGCTTGAACTTGTGACCCTGAGATCATGACGTGAGCCAAAATCAAGAGTTGGACACAACTGACTGAGTCACCCAGGCATGCCAAAAGTTATTTCATTCTTGTTTTTTTTTTTAAAGATTCATTTACTTATTTAATGGAGATTGAGAGAAGAGTTGGGGGAGGGGCAGGCAGGGGGTAGGGCAGAAAGAGAGTCTTTTAAAAAAATTAAAAAAAATTTTTTTATTAACATATAATGCATTATTAGCCCCAGGGCAGAAAGAGAGTCTGAGACTCAGAGAGCATGGATTCTGGCACAGGGCTCAGTCTCATGACCCTGAGATCATGACCTTAGCTGAGACCATGACCTGAGCCGAAATCAAGAGCCGGATTCTTAACCAACTCTGCCACCCAGGGATCCCAAGTTATTTCATTCTTAAGCAAAAGTTTGAATTAAGGTGAAGTCAAGAGTTCTCTGTAAGCATGAACTCTGCATTTCAATGGCTGCTGGTTGAATTAGGCTACTAAGTATTAGACTTCTTGGTTTAACAAGAGATATGCGAATATAATAGAATCTCCTCAAAGATTCTGTTTGGAGGTTTAAGTGATACTTCTGTAAATTTGCATGATCCTTCTAGAGCTTACTAAATATTTTAACACATATTACCTTGTTTGTCCAAACAGTGAGATAAACGGGGAGCTATTAATATCCCCATTTTACTGCTGGGAAAACAGGGGCTCAGGAGCGTTCATAATGTGTTGGCAGAGAAGCTAGGTCTGAGAAGGCCAGGTTGTTTTCTCTATCTCCAATATCCTTTCTCTTCAATCTGCTTATACAGAAAATTGCATTGAACTTGTCATCATCTATCTTCTATGCACAAGTTGAAAAAAAATTCTGTCAAGGGTAAATTGTAGCTTTAATTTTTTTTTTTTCCTGAAGAAGTAAATAAATCCATCCTTTCTGAGATCAAGCGAGGAGGTGAAGAGGAGGCAACAGTGGGTTGCTTGCTAAGTTATTTCTTTAGACCTCAAAGGCACTGAGCATGTCTGCGCACACACCAGAGTGGGCGTCAGTTGACTGAAAGACCTGATGAGGGGACGGCAGCTCAGGGTGGGTGGTTTGATTTTTTTACTTTACTTCAGGCCATAAAACTAGTCCTCTGTAAAATCTAGGATTCTGTAAGCATTTGAGTCTATGACTTGGGATATGTTTGGCTATAAAATCACAGGCAACATTTGCCTCTAGTATTTTTTTTTACACTCTTTGTGGCAGATTGGCTTTAGTGGCGAAGCTAACACAGTGACTTCTTCTTCTTTTTTTTTTTTTTTTTCAATTTTTAAAAGATTTTATTTATTTATTTGACAGACAGAGATTACAAGTAGGCAGAGAGGCAGGCAGAGAGAGAGGAGGAAGCAGGCTCCCTGCCGAGAAGAGAGCCTAGTGTGGGGCTCTATCCCAGGACTCTGGGATCATGACCCCAGCCGAAGGCAGGCACTTTAACCCACTGAGCCACCCAGAGGCCCAACACAGTGACTTCTTCTTTTTTTTTTTTTTTTTAAATTTTTTTTTTAAGATTTTATTTATTTATTTGACAGAGAGAGATCACAAGTAGGCAGAGAGGCAGGCAGAGAGAGAGAGGAGGAAGCAGGCTCCCTGCTGAGCAGAGCGCCCGATGCGGGACTCGATCCCAGGACCCTGAGATCATGACCTGAGCCGAAGGCAGCGGCCTAACCCACTGAGCCACCCAGGCGCCCCAAACACAGTGACTTCTTAATTGAACAAAGGGCACTTGGAAAATAACAGGGTTACCTTATTTTTGCAAAACAGCATAAGCATGTTTTCTTATACTCTTTTACATTTCCTGATTTTTTTCCCCCCTCACCACTCACTTACTTTGGAGTTGCTGTATTTTTATGGGCCAGATTCCCAAAAAGGTGGCAACTTCTGAAAGCCAAATGTAGACTTGGAGGGGGTATTCAGATAAAGAGGAGCTTACACTAGCAATACATTTCCTCTAGCGAGGCACTTCTCCCTTCCTTCCTCTCTTTCATTTTTTGAGAGGGAGGAGGGACAAAGAATCTTAAGCAGACTCCATGTCCATCCTGATGCAGGGCTCTATCTCACAACCCTGAGATTATGACTTGAACTGAAATCAAGAGCTGGACGCTTAACAACTGAGCCACCCGGGCGCCGCTGGCAAGGCATTTCTGTGAAAGCCATTTCCCCTCCTCATTCAGCAAGGTTCTAATGAGAGGCGCTGTAGCCAGGAGTCGGTATTGACGGCTCTGCTCACTTGCCGTGGGATATGTTACTGAATAACACTCAGGGCTCTGTGCTCACTTGCTGTGGGGTATGTTAATGAATAACACTCACATTTCCTATTTTTTAAGTGGAGATAATGGTCTCTAAGACTCATTATGCAGGATGATAGGGTGACACCTGAATGTCCTAGGGTCTTGTCTCAGGTACCACCTGCAGTCTGCCAAGTGGAAGGTGACTCTTCCTTCCTCTTAGCAGCAGATGGCGCTGTAGTCAACTAAAACTACAGGAAAGTTCTGGCCAAAGGGATTCTAGTAGAGGAAAAAGGAAAGGGGCACTAACAGCTATTCAAATGAACATAGTATTTAGCATTCTTCCCCACCCCAAATTGAAATCCTTTACAATATATGACTATTTATTATTTTTAATAGCATATGTCTGGTAATGGTCAAGTCTCTTCAGAAAAAAGAGTTTGATTTGGAAAACCATTTCATTCCATCTTTCACCAATTCATTCATTCAAGAAATACTTACTAGGCACCTACAATGTGTGAGGCGCTTGCCAGGCTCTGGGCATACAATGATGAATAGTACAGACAATCTGACTTTATGGCGTTTTAGGCCAGATAGGAAAGACTGGCAAAAAAAGAAATAATTACAGTACAGAGAGATTAGCATAATTATAGGGCATGTGCTAGATGAAAAGCAGCAGATGACAAGGGGACCTGACTGAGTGGAGGGGTCAGGGTTGGTCTCTGGGCTAAAACAGCGTTTCAGAAGATGCCCATATCATGCATCAAGGTACAAATTAGAAAGGCAGCATGTGGATTCCTTCACTCCATTAAAAATTCCCATGGGTTCTTGCTGTGGTTCAGTGTACCTCCTTTGTCACCAGCACCATCTGAGATGCATAAAAATTGCCTTCCTTCCGAATATTACTTAGGTAATTTGAAAGGTCTAAAAATTAACCATGATTTCTATTACTGCCATGACCTCTTCACTGAGATAGTAAAAACCGCTTAGTGTCTTTTATATGTCAGACACTTTGACAGATAGTCTTGATTATTTCATTAGTGTATGATATATGGAAGTTAAAATTGAATGTTGAAGCAGTCTGCCTTCCCTTGTTTCTATATTAATTCTTCATGGGGTGTTTGGATTAAACAAAAGCTTCATGTTCCATCAGGATGTTGCAGTCAGCCTAAAACACACTGGGAATCACTTGGGTGATCCTTTGGTGACCGGGCTGGAGGGAAGGACTGGTCATGCATTAGAACTTGGACAATTTAAGCAGTTAGCAAAGAAAGAAATACTGGGAAGAAACATGAAGTTGTTCTGATCAGTATCTGCTGTATCACCAACAACTCCCAAATTATATTTAGAAGCCCTGAATTCAATCTATTGCATCCCCAGTATTGATTTTTGGATGCATAAAAACAAGTTAGTAAATCTGAATCCCTTATTTTTAGGAGATTCAGTATACAGACAGCAGAAATGTATTCTGATGAATCAGCGACAGCTTTTCTTGCCTCTTTTTCAATTAGGATTGGTAGGTGCCCCAATAATGGGCCTGTGATCAAAGGACTGATACAAAGCGAAGGTCAAGCAAAGCTTTATTTCGTGCCAAGCATTGAGAATCAAACTGACCGGTCAGGGCTGTCTCTAACAAAAAGGCGACCCCTCCCTGCCTTATCAACTAACTTTTAAAGGGCAAGGGCCATGTGGTTGGGCCTGGCCACGCACAAGTGGTCAATGAGATTGTAACACACAGAGAAAGCTGCACAGTCATGCTAGGTCACACATGGGTGGCCAATTGAATTACAGTTTACCCTAGTAGATATTTGAACTAGCCTATCACCTTGGTCAGAATTGGAGCCCAAAAGGCACCCAAAAGGTGGGGCCCACACTCCTTGGTAGCTAGGGAGACAGTATGTGCGACCCACTGATTGGATGTCTCCACCTGGCCTGGCCTGCCCTGCCCTTGTATTTGGGCTTTGTTACCTGGGACTGGTTTCCCGGACTTGCTTTTATTTTATTTTATTTTTTTAAAGATTTTATTTATTTATTTGACAGAGATCACAAGTAGGCAGAGAGGCAGGCAGAGAGACAGGAGGAAGCGGGCTCCTCGCTGAGCAGAGAGCCCGATATGGGGCTCGATTCCAGGACCCTGGGATCAAGACCTGAGCTGAAGGCAGAGGCTTTAACCCACTGAGCCTCCCAGGCACCCCTCTGGACTTGCTTTTAAGTAAGTTCCCTGATGGGGGGGCAGGGTCAGTTTAAGTTTTATTGCATAAATAACAAAATCACTGTTTAACTGGATGGAATTGCTCTGGCTAAATAGGCCCTTACAGGATATGGAAAACTAAGTTTGTTTTTTTGAAAACTTAATGCTGAGGTCTGCCCTCACCTGCAATTAATTCATTCAAAAAAACCTTTATTTGTCACATTACAAAAACCAGGGCCTCTGGGTTAGTATGATTGTTATCTGTTAATCTTTCCAACTGTTTTCCTTAGAATAAAGAAAAGAAATCTTCCAATGTACCAGGTTACAAAATGAATTGCCAAGAGCTGGACCTTCAGAACGGTGGAAGGCATAACTGTATACATTTTGTCTTGATTTACAAACATGTTATGTCTTCTCCTCTATTTCCATGCTCAGGAAACTAAAGAGTTTAGTATTGTCTTGATTTATAAAAGGAAACATTTAATACCATGGGAGGGGAAACTGGGGAGACTTTTTGTATTGCTCGGACTATGTTTCTACCGTATTGTGTGGTCTTCAGTAGCTCTGTTCGTTGCCCTGAGTTGTAGTCTTTTCATACATTGAGGGGCTTCGGATGGATCTGAGGTCACTATGTGGAAGGAAGCCCCTTTAATTTTCCTTTGGGCTTACTTCTGTTAGACTCAAGAAAGAAAAAGAGGCAGCTCACTCCCTGTCTAAGTCTGCCCCTTCTAGCTGTGATCTGGATCCTGTCAACTTCTGCCTCCCCTTTGAGCTGCTAGGGGGATTGAGCCATTTGGGAACACTGATTGTTAAGTCAGTATGTATGCTGCTGAAAGGAACACTCATTTCTAAGTTAGAAATCTGAGTGTCATCTGGAATTCCTGTCTGTTACCTTCAGTTCCCACAGCCGGTCAGGGGCAGAGTCCCATTCATTCTCTCTCCCGAGTGCCTGCTGAACTCACCCAATGATGGTCCTTCGCCCATCATTGATGTGGTTTTGGTATATAGGTGAGGTTCTTTGGGGTAGAATCTGGAGTGGACGACCAAGAAAGAATTCTTGAGGTATCTTTGGTGCAAAATGGTGATTTATTAAACTTGGGACAGGACCCGTGGGCAGAAAGAAGTGCTGCCCTGCGGTTGTGAAGGGTGGCTGATTATATACTGTGGGGTTGGGGGAAGTAAGGAAAAAGGGAGGTTTCTCCCAGAAAGTACTTTCATATGTTAAAGAAGACTCACAGGGTACCACCTTGCCAGTTGTGAAGGTTGTTTACCCCTCTAGTAAGGCATTAACAGTAAGATAGTTGGGTGCTTCCTGGAGGAGTGTTACATTCCTCCTGTCACACATCCTTATCAATGGGTTGCAGGTTTGAAAGAAATTCAGTTTTATTTACATTTCCTTCTGCCTCAGCCTCCCTCAATTTTATGGAGGGGAGGACGATATTAGGGCTTCAGGAAGCTGAGTTATGGGTCTCTGCAAGTTAGGCTATTGATAAGAAAGCTTCTTCCTCATAAATCACTAAGACATTTGTAAACTGAGGGAGACTCAGGTCTTGCAGGATTGTGATCTCTACAGGTGAACCATTTGTTTTTCCTTTAGGGCGGCCAGGAGTGCTGAGGAATGCCACATATATCCCATGGTTGGGGCTAGGTTGGGGGGGTCAGCTTCTGCTTTGTTCTCGGCTTGTCTTCTGTTCCCTCATTAGCATTAGCTCTTGCCCAGACTTTATTGCAGGAGCCTCTTTACCGGTCTTTGTTGCAGTGTCTACCGCCTTTCAGTTCATTCTCTGCACTGTTCTCAGGGCTATCTGTCTTTCTGAAACACAAATCTGATAGTCTGTTGTGCCGTGACTACTCCCCTGCACAAATATTTATATTATGAGAGAGGCTGTTATGCCAGGTTCTAAGAGACCGTCGATTTGAATAAGACAGTGCAGTGCCATTTAAATTAAACCCGTGTGTTGGCTACTTCATTCACCTATGGGATAAATGGAGCTTCCTTTGCAGGGCCTTTGAGGCTTTCAGTCTGCCTTTCCTATCAGCTTCCCTCCTGCTGCCTCGCTTCTGGATCTGTGTGTAACTCCCTCAGGAACATGCATGTTTCTGAGATTTTGCAAACCAAGAATTCCTCTGGAATTCCTTTTCCTGCTTCTCTTGTGTCTGTCTGTGGAATGCCTACTCGGTCTGTAATACCTGATGCAAATGTCATCTTGCTCAGGGAAAATTCTCCTGAATTGATTACTTCCTTATTTCTACTTTTGTGGAGTTTTGCTGACAGTGTGATATTGTATTTGTTAATGCCTATTTTTTTTTTTTAAGATTTAATTTATTTCTTTGACAGAGATCACAAGTAGGCGGAGAGGTAGGCAGAGAGAGAGAGAGAAAGAGAGAGAGAGAGAGAGAGAGGAGGAAGCAGGCTCCCCGCAGAGCAGAGAGTGGGGCATGATCCCAGGACTCTGGTATCATGACCTGAGACAAAGGCAGAGGCTTTAACCCACTGAACCACCCAGGTGCTCCTGTTAATGCCTATCTTTATAAGCTTGTGAGCTACTTGAAGGTAGGGAATTGTGGTATATTAATCTCTATATTCCCTGTGATTCATCTTAGTATACAACGAGTTTTGGAGGTTCCGAAAGCAGTTATTGGTTGACTAAAAGAATGGAGAGCAAGGAGGTTGAGGGGGGGTGGGGTAACGGGGTGATGGACATTAAGGAGGGTACGTGATGTAATAAGCACTGGGTGTTCTGTGCAACTGATGAATCACTGAACTCTACCTCTGAAACTAATAATCCTTTATATGGTAATTAATTGAATTGGAATTTAAAAAAAAGAATTGAGTGCATGCCTGTGCATACATGCACGGTGGGCTGGTTGCTGCAAGCATTTCTCATCTAAGTGCAAATGGCAGAAACTGTGGAAAGAAGGAACTTGGAAGTTGCAATTGGCTTGTTGATCTTCTAGGTAAGGTTCTGACAACTGCAGATAGATCCCGAGCTGATGGCCCAGGAATCTTTGGATGAGATCTTCAGAGTTCTCTTTAAGCTGTAAGAGTTGATAACTTCATTTTTGACTATATCACCTCAAATCCAAGAGTTGGAACACTTTCCATGTAACACTTTTGCCTGCTGGCTAAGAAACAAAGGTAGTTTGCTTAGCATAGCTTGTCACTGTCTCTTTTCTTAGATCTCTGAAAGCTACTTTGTGTCCTTCAGTGATAAAACATTAGGCTCATTCCCAAATGAATTGGTTGTCAGGCAGGCATCATTAAGGCTAGTGAAGTGTCTCCATTTCAGCTGAGCAAGGCAAATATGATGCTGTCTAATCATGACAGGCCTGATGATGGGATGTTCCAAGACGCAAGGAACATCTTTCAAGGCTACAACATACTTCATGTGTAGGCAATTACTCTAGTCAGTGAGTCGAAATCAATATGTAAAACTTAAGGTGAGGACATTAATACTTCATTCCATGCAAAAACACCAACATCTAAAGGTATTTGGGGGGCGGGGGGAAGGAATGAACTGATAATCTACTCCATCATTTCCAAATGTAGAAAGTTGATTTTTATAATCAATTTGCAAACATAGCCATTCAGGGGTGTGCATAGTAAAAAGAACAAAAAGCTTTTTAAAGGTCTCTTTTCAGTATCTGCTTGCCTCATATTCTTGCTTCTTATTCGTCCTCTAGCACCCATGTCACATCCATTATCATCATGAAAAGAAGAATCATTCAGGCCATTTAAATGTTTCAATGACATACGGTCCATTAGAATTCAGAAAAAGCCATCACTTTCCAAAGAGAAATGTGACACTCTCTTTCGCTTATTCTTTTTTCTTTACTTGAAGTGAAATTTCAGCTTCTCTTGGGATTTCTTATTTTATATATTCATAAGGTGATGATTTTTGCAGAAAATGACCTGTCATCTCCTAAAAACCACCTGCTTGGTTGGCTAAAAGGCGGAAGGCAGGGGGTTCATGTTGGTCCATTTCCCCAGTTTTGTTGGTTTATTCTGACTATAAAGCAGTATATGATCAAGGCAGAAATTTTGGATTAAAATATATAATCCTGGCATTATGCCCAGAAACAGCTGGGTAGGCTTCTGGCTTTGTGTGCCACCCGAAAGAACCTTTATTTACAGCAGACCACAAAGTCACTCAAAGGCCAGGGAATGGGGCAGGCATTCTGCTACCATTTCCCTTGGCTGGCCTTTCAGGCTGTGCTAATTCTCCGTATATAAGTGAGTGGTCAGAAGCCCCTCTTTCGTGGGCTTCTCTGATTTTTCTTTATCACTCTCCTCCTGGGGCCCCATCCTCATCCCATGGTCTTGGGTTGGAAGCTTCATAATCAGAGGCTTTTTGTATTCACGGTTGTCTCTCTGGTGTCTAGAACAATGCCTACCACATAATAGGCCCTCCATCAAATTTGTTGAATAAATGAAGTTTTCAGAGGGAAGTGCTGCCCCAGAAAAACAAACATCTCTCTTGCCATCACTTTCCTCTTACTGCATTGTGGTGCTGCCTGAGGCCCGAAGGTCCTCTTCCTACCAGTGAAAGATGGGAAGGCACAAAGATGAGGATGAAGGAAGCCTCTCATGCCACTTTTCAGAAGCATCTGAAGAAGATGGGAAAACCCCAAATAAATAAAATAAAATCTTAAAAAAAAAAAAAAAAAGAAGATGGGAAAACTCACCCATGATTCCTCTATTCAGAGAAAACAAATGACCTGTTATCTTCTAGTCCATGCATTTTTTTTCCCGTAGGTGATATTGGAGTTTTTCCACTTTATATCAGTGCATTTTAAGTGATACTATAGATTCATTAAGCAAAATATATCTGCTTAAATTAGTAGTAACCATGTTTATTTTATTTGTGATAGTATTTACCTTTGAGTGTAATGATTTTTGGATTTTAGTGCTTCTACAATCACAGGTAAGTCTTACAGTCGACATGGATCTTTAATGTCAGTGTAAGTCTTATCATCATCGACCTTTTAGGATCCATGAATATAGCATCTGGAAGTAGTATGTGTAGTAAGTTGCTTTTGATTAAAAAATCGTTTCTCTGAAACCTTCAAAGCCTTCTTGGTCCCTGTTTATCTCCAGTTACTCTTTTTTTTCTTTGCATTTAAAGTGTTTGATTGTGGTAAAATTCACATAATATAAAATAACCATTAACCGTTTTAACGTGTACAGTTCAGTAGCATATTTTTTAATACATTTACAGTGTAGCACAGCCATCTCCTCTTTCTAGCTCTAAGACATTTTCATCACCTCAGAAGGAAACTGTGTATGCATTAAGCACCTCCTCCCTCATTCCTCTCTTCTCTGAACCCCGGAAATCACTAGGTTGATTTCTGTCTCTGGATTTGCCTAGTTTGGATTCCCTGTTTACTCCAGAAGGTAACTGTGAAGAATAGGATTGGCTTTCTCCTCTGGCACAGGATGCACAGGCATGGCTGTGGAACATTCCGGCATGTTCATGCATACCGAGATATGAGTAATCCGGATTAGCCATGAAACATGTCTGCTGTTGGCAGCTGAAGAAGTATCCTGGAGTTTCTGACAATTAGTGGGCATTTTATGCGAAGTAAATAACCACGCAAAGTCACTAACATGCAAGACTGTGGAGACAAAATGTTAGGATCAAGTCACAGCTCAGCCGGTCCTCTGCTGTAGGTTCTCAGCTTTAATGTGTCAGCTGAGACTGTGGTCTTTTCTCAGCGGTTGACCAGACAAGGATCTGCCTCCAAGCTCTCATGGTTGTTGGCAGGATTCCATTTCTTGGGTGTCGTAGGACTGAAGGCTTGAGGTTTTGGTTGGGTGGAGGCTACCCTCAGTTCCTTGCCATGTGGCCCTCCCTATAGCGTGGCTCCCAACAGAGCGGTTTGCTCTCAAGAAAGAAAGAGGATAGTGAGGCAGACTGAGGGATTCTATTTTGATGCAGAAAGAGTGAACTATACTTTGCCAGGCAGCATACTTTCTGTGAAACATTTTTTTGATCTAAATGGTGTTATCCTGGGGGCACCTGCACGGGGCAGCTTTTGGAGCATCTGACCCTTGGTTTTGGCTCAGGTTGTGATCTCAGGGTCATGGGATTGAGCCCTGCATTGGGCTCCATGCTCAACCGGAAGTCTGCTTGAGATTCTCTCCCTCTCCCTCTCCCCCTGCGTGCCCCCCCGCTGTTCTCTCCCTCTCAAATAAATAAATACATCTTTAAAAAAATGGCATTACCATGTTTGATTAACAATACCATGTGTCTGATTTTGCTCTGAATTATTCTTGAATCTTCTAAAAAAAATCCATGACTCCTAGTTCAATATCACATACATGACAGGCACTAAATAAGAATTTGTTAAATTAATGGGAGAATTAAAAAGAATATTTTATACACTCTGGTGGTAATTATAGAAAAAGAATCTTTCAAAAGTTTTGGGTAATAATTGATATTACTGGAATAAAATACTGTGTTTGTTTTAAGAACACTCTTGTCCCTTGATAATGTCAATGTCTTCAAACCCAGCTGGACAGTATCATTTTTCTTTTCTTTCAATACTGTGAATATAGTGGTTATGAATTTCAAGAGCAAAGGTAGTGTGAATCACAAATGTCTCACAGCACTAGATGCCCTCGGACAGTTACTACCTGCTCATTCCCTGTTGGTGCTTTTTAATTAGATTTTTTGCTAAATTTCCATGCTTGCGATGCTATGTCAAACTAATCAGGAAGGAGCAGATTGTAATTAAACATTTTGGGAAAAAGTAATGAATGCATAAATGTTATAAGTGGCAGTTTCTTTAATACAATAATTAATACTATACTGGAATTATTTAAAGTAAAATTTTAATGCCAATGTCTTAGTTGTTGGATCAACCTGTTATTGCTATTATAAGTCTAGCTAATTCTTACTTAGAAGTCTGGATTATCTGCACTGATTATTTACTCCCAGATTCAAGTTTGTTGCTAATTTAGCTATTTCTAGGCTTCTTCCTTGGATTGCCTCTTCCATTTGATATAAACTGAGGGATCACTGGGGCGCCTGGGTGGCCCAGTCATTAAGCGGCTGCTTTCAGCTCAGGTCATGATCCCAGAGTCCAGGGATCAAGCCCTGCATCAGGCTCCCTGCTCCATGGGGAGCCTGCTTCCCCCTCTGCCCCTCCGTACCGCTTGTGCTCTTGTTCTGTCTTTCTCAGAAATAAATAAATAAAATATTTAAAAAAATAAACTGAGGGACTACAAGCTATTTTTCAAAATGCCTAAGAAAATATCAATAGAAAAACCAACCAAATTGTAGCCAGGTGGAAAGTTTTTATTTGTTTTAGTGTTTACACAACTGTTTACCTCTGTCAGTCTGTGTGATTGAGGGTTAACTGTGCAGCTTGACAAGGGCATCGATTCTGCTTTCTTATTGATCAGGGGAGACATGAGTTGGGGAGGCTGTGATAGATGGTTAGTACCAGAATGTTCCTGGCAAAAGCTCTGAGACTGTGTCCTTCTCCGACTCATTAAATCAAAGCAGAATACTGAAAATGATATGCCAGGAATGGCAAGCCTTTCTGAGGATACAGATAATCAGATTTTCTGCTCATTTGGAAAGAACCATGACTTGACTACTGATCTTTAATAAAATGTTGTTTTAAAAGAGCATGTAGATCATGCTTCCAATTTTTATGTTAAAAACCCTCCCTTGGACCGTGGATCGTGTC
Organism: Mustela nivalis; assembly: GCF_964662115.1. Classification (NCBI taxonomy): domain Eukaryota; kingdom Metazoa; phylum Chordata; class Mammalia; order Carnivora; family Mustelidae; genus Mustela; species Mustela nivalis. The sequence continues at coordinate 41,856,941 of NC_139025.1, forward strand.
ATGGGTTGAATTGTATCCTGCTCTCCCAGAAAGATCTGTTGAAGTCCTAACCCCTAGGTCCTATGCATCAACATTTGGAAATAGGGTTTTTGCAGATTTCATCAAGATGAGGTCTTTAGAAAGGACCTTAGTCCAGTGTGACTGGTGACCCATTGGAAGAGGGAAGTTTGGACACACACACACAAGGAGAATACCACTTAGAGACACAGAGACCCAGACACACAGGGAAGGAGCCACATGAAGACAGGCCAAGATTGCAGGGAGGCTGCCACAAGGTGAGGAACATGTGGGTCTACCAGAAACTATAGGAGGCACAGAAGGATGCTCCCTTAGAGTCTCTGGAGGGAGCATGGCCCTTTCAACATCTTTTGCTTCTTTATGTATGTGTATATACATTCATGTATTTACTTAAATTTCAGTGTAGTTAACATACAGTGTTATGTTAATAGTGATTCAGCAATTCCATATATTACTCAGTGTTCACCAATCAAAAATATATTTTAGGGGCGCCTGGGTGGTTCAGTGCATTAAGCCTCTGCCTTCGGCTCAGGTCATGATCTCAGGGTCCTGGGATCGAGTCCCACATCAGGCTTTCTGCTTGGCAGGGGGCCTGCTTCCTCTTCTCACTCTCTCTCTCTGCCTGCTTCTGTCTGCTTGTGATCTCTCTCTGTCAAATGAATAAATAAAATCTTTAAAAATATGTGTGTGTGTGTGTATATATATATATATGTATATATATACATATATATATATATATATATATATGTTTTATTGATTTATTTAAGGAGAGAGGGAAGGAGGGAGCATGAGCAGGGAGAGGGGCAGACAGGGAAACAGATTCCCCGCTGAGCATGGACCCTGATGGGAGGCTTAATCCCAGGACTCATGACCTGAGCCGGAGGCAGATGCTTAACTTACTGAGCTATCCAGGTGCCTCAAGTTTAAGTGTACTTTTAACCCTCATCAGCTATTTTCCCCAACCCCCCACCTTCCTCCCTTCTAGTAACCATCTGTTTGTTCACTACAATTAAGAGTTAAGATGCTCTTTTTACTCTTTTGTTTTTTTGTTTCTTAAATTGCACATATGAGTGAAATCATTTGATATTTGTCTTTCTCTGACTGTCTTACTTCCTTTAACATTATACTCTCTAGATCCATCCATATTGTTGCAAATGGTAAGATTTTATTTTTTATGGCTGAGTAATATTCCTCTGTGTGTGTGTGTGTGTGTGTGTGTGTGTGTGTGTATCACATCTTCTTTAGATTGCTATGACCAATGTCAGAAAAATTACTGCTTCTTCTCTCTTCTAGGATTGTTATTGCAAGTCTCACATTTAGGTCCTTAATCCATTTTGAGTTTATTTTTGGGTATGGTGTAAGATAGTGGTCCGGTTTATTCTTTTGTGTGTAGCTGTCCAGTTTTCCCTCACCATTTGTTGGAGAGACTGTTTTTTCCCCATTGCATAGTCTTTCCTCCTTTGTTGAAGATTCATTGATCATATAATTGTGGGTTTACTTCAGGGCTTTCTATTTTCTTCCATTGATCTGTGTACTTGTTTTTGTGCCAGTACCACACTGTTTTGATTACTGCATCTTTGCCATATAACTTGAAGTCTGGAATTTTGATAATTCCAGTTTTGTTTGTACTGTCATTTGCAAATATCTTCTCCCATTCCATGGGTTGCCTCTTTGTTTTGTTGACTATTTCCTTTGCTGTGCAGAAGCTTTTGATCTTGATGAATTCCCAAAAGTTCATTTTCGCTTTTGTTTCCTTTGCCTTTGGAGACATATCTTGAAAGAAGTTGCTGTGGCTGATATTGAAGAGGTTACTGCCTATGTTCTCCTCTAGGATTCTGATGGATTCCTGTCTCACGTTGAGGTCTTTTATCCATTTCAAGTTTATCTTTGTGTACGGTGTAAGAGAATGGTGGAGTTTCATTCTTCTACATATAGCTGTCCAGTTTTCCCAGCACCAATTATTGAAGAGACTGTCTTTTTTCCACTGTATATTTTTTCCTGTTTTGTCGAAGATTATTTTCCCATAGAGTTGGGGTCCATATCTGGGTCTCTACTCTGTTCCATTGGTCTATGTGTCTGTTTTTATGCCAGTACCATGCTGTCCTGGTAATCACAGCTTTGTAGTAAAGCTTGAGATCAGGTAACATGATGCTGCCAGTTTTGTTTTTGTTTTTCAACATTTCCTTAGCAATTTGGGGTCTCTTCTGATTCCACACAAATTTTAGGATTATTTGCTCCAGCTCTTTGAAAAATACCAGTGAATTTTGATTGGAATGGCATTAAAAGTATAGATTGCTCTAGGCAGTATAGACATTTTAACAATGTTTATTCTTCCGATCCAAGAGCATGAAGAGGTTGATATCCAGGATCTATAAAGAACTCCTCAAACTTAAAAAACACACAATACAGATAATCAGATCAAAAAATGGGCAGAAGATATGAACAGACACTTCTCCAAAGAAGGCATACAAATGGCTATCAGACACATGAAAAAATGTTCATCATCACTAGCCATCAGGGAGATTCAAATTAAAACCACATCGAGATACCACCTTACACCAGTTAGAATGGCCAAAATTAGCAAGACAGGAAACAACATGTGTTGGAGAGGATGTGGAGAAAGGGGAACCCTCTTACACTGTTGGTGGGAATGCAAGTTGCTGCAAACACTTTGGAGAACAGTGTGGAGATTCCTCAAGAAATTAAAAATAGAGCTTCCCTATGACCCTGCAATTGCACTCCTGGGTATTTACCCCAAAGATACAGATGTAGTGAAAAGAAGGGCCATCTGTACCCCAATGTTTATAGCAGCAATGGCCACGGTCGCCAAACTGTGGAAAGAACTAAGATGCCCTTCAACGGACGAATGGATAAGGAAGATGTGGTCCATATACATGATGGAGTATTATGCCTCCATCAGAAAGGATGAATACCCAACTTTTGTATCAACATGGACGGGACTGGAAGATATTATGCTGAGTGAAGTAAGTCCAGCAGAGAGAGTCAATTATCATATGGTTTCACTTATTTGTGGAGCATAACAAATAACATGGAGGACATGGGGAGATGGAGAGGAGAAGGGAGTTGAGGGAAATTGGAAGGGAAGGTGAACCATGAGAGACTCTGGACTCTGAAAAACAGCCTGAGGGTGTTGAAGGGACAGGGGGTGGGAGGTTGGGGGAACCAGGTGGTGGGTATTAGGGAGGGCACGTATTGCATGGAACACTGGGTGTGGTGTAAAAACAATGAATACTGTTATGCTGAAAAGAAATTAAAAAAAAATCCAGTTTTTTTTCTTTTTCAAGATTGCTTTGGCTATTTGAGGTCTTCTGTGGTTCTGCACAAATTTTAAGATTATTTATTACGGTTTTGTGAAAAATTCTATTGCTATGTTGATAGGGATTGCATTAAATCTATAAATTCTATAGATCGCTCTGGGTAGTATAGACATCTTAATAATATTTATTTTTCTACTCCATGAGCATGGAATGTCTCTCCATTTCTTTGTGTCTTCTTTAATTTCTTTCATCAGTGTTTTATAATTTTTAGAGAACAGGTCTTTCACTTCTTTGGTTAAGTTTATTCCTAGGTGTTTTATTATTTTTGGTGCAATTGTAAATGGATTCTCTTCTTAAGTTCTCTTTCTGCTGCCTCACTATTTGTGTATAGAAATGCAATGGATTTCTGTATATTGATTTTGTATCCTGAAACTTACTAAAGTCTTTTATCAATTCTAGTAGTTTTTTGGTTGAGTTTAGGGTTTTCTATTTGGAGTATCCACGTCATATGCAAATAGTGAAAGTTTTACTTCCTTCTTACTAATTCGAATGCCGTTCATTTCTTTTTCCTGTGATTGCTGTGGCTAGGACTTTCAGTACTATGTTGAATAAAAATGGTGAGAGTGGACATCCTTTTCTCGTTCCTGAACTTAGGGGAAAGACTTGGTTTTTCCCCATTGAGTATGATGTTAATTGGGTTTTTCATGTATGGCCTTTATTATGTGGAGGTGTGTTCCTCTAAACCTACTTTATTGAGGATATTTATCATGAATGGATGTGGTACTTTGTCAGGTGCTTTTTCTACATCTATTGAAATGATCATTTGGTTTTTGTCTTTCTCTTACTGATGTGATGTATCACATTGATTTGAGAATATTGAACCACCTTTGCATCCTGGGAATAAATCCCACTTGGTTGTGGTGAATGATTTTTTTTTTTTTTAATGTTTTGCTGGATTCAGTTTGTTAATATTTTGTTGAGGATTTTTACATCTATGTTCACCAAAGATAATGGCATATAGTTCTTTTGCTTTTGCAGTGTCTTTATCTGATTTTGGTATCAGGGTAATGTTGGCCCCATAGAATGAATGTAGACGTTTTCCTCCTTCTATTTTTGGGAATAGTTTAAGAAGAATAGGTTTTAACTCTTCTTTAGATGCTTGGTAGAATTCAGCTGTGAAGCCCTCTGGTCCTGGACTTTTGTTTGTTGGGAATTTTTTGATTACTGATTCAATTTCATTGTTGGTAATCAGTCAAGTTTTCTATTTCTTCTTCTTCTGTTTTGGTAGGTTATATGATTCTAGGAATTTATCCTTTCCTTCTAGGAATCCAATTTATTGGCATATAACTTTTCATAATATTCTTTTACAATCATTTGTATTTTTGAGTTGTTGATTTTTATTTCTCTTCTTTCATTTATGATTTTGTTTGAATTTTCTCTTTTCACTCTCTCTTTGATGATTCTGGCTAACTTTATCAATTTTTTTGATCTTTTCAAAGAACCAGCTCCACCTGGTTTCATTGATTTGTTCTACTATTTTTTTTTTTTTCTATATCATTTAGTTTTGCTCTGTTTATTTTTTCCTTCCTTCCCCTGGTTTTAGGTTTTGTTTGTTCTTCTTTTTCTAGCTTCTTAGGTGTAAAGTTAGGTTGTTTATTTGAGATTTTTGTCTTGCTTTTTGAAGTAGGCCTGTATGGCTGTAAATTTCTCTCTTAGAACTGCTTTTGCTGAACCTAAAGATTTTGGACTGTTGCATTTTTATTTTCATTTCTATGTAATTTTTCATTTGTTTTCTGATTTCTTGGTTGACCCATTCATTGTTTCATAACGTTATTTATCCTTGTATATTTGTGCTCTTTCCAGATTTTTGTGGTTGATTTCTACCCTTCAACATCTTGATTTTGGATTTGTAACCTCTAGAACTGAGAGGATATATTTCTGTTGTTTTAAGTCACTTAGTTGATGGTACTTTGTTATGAGAGCCCTAGGAAATGAACACATCCCTTCCCAACCTCTTGAACTGTGCTCGCTTCGGCAGCACATATACCAACCTCTTGAACTCCTGGCTTTCTTCTCCTTCCCTTCATAGCAAAGCTGCAAGTTGGCTAGATTGCACCACTCCACCAAAACTATTCTTCCTGAGAGACCTCCCAGGAGGTCTGGAGGGCCTGGAGCCCACTTGCCCGGAATCAAATCCAGACTCCACTCCCTGCTAGCAGTATGAACTTAGGCAAATTATTTAACCTTCCTGTGTCTTATTTTGTGTCTGGCAGTACAACAAGCCCATCCCTGGGGACCATTTTAAGGTTTAATAGAATTAATACAGCTAAACCATTTAGCATAGTTCCCTGCACATAGCTAATAATGTGTACTTATTTCTATAAATATAATTTGCCACATACGTTGTCTCTTTCAGTTCTTACATTGCCTGACTTTCTGCAGCACTGGACTCTACTGGCCACTTTCTCCTCCATGGCTTTTTTCTTTCATTGCCTTCTGGTTGTCTTTCCTGCCACTGGCTTCTCCTTATTATAAGCTTCTCCTAGGAAGGCATTGTAGCTTGTGGACAGAGTTCAAGTGTTAGAATCTAACACAGCTAGACTCAGTTCTCAGCTTCACAATTATTAAAGTGAGTGACTTTGAACAAGTTAACCTTTATGGACCCCCGTGTTTTCTGAATAAAATGGGGATAATCTTACCTCCTTGGGTTTGTGTGGGGAGTAAATGGGATAATATAAACAGCAGTCCCATTGTAAGCTGGATTCTGGCTTTCACCTTCACCTCTGGCTCATATTCTGACCCTGTTGTTGAAAGCTATAGTGTAAAGCTCTGCACTTGGTGTCATCCACAGCTCCCAGGGGAGTCATTCACTTAAAGTGAAATGTGATACAGCAGGCTCCCTCCTCTCTCAACTTTAGTTGTACAGATAGATCTCTGAAATATACTTCAGGCTCTGAGAAAAGTCTTCCCAGATTGAAACTTCAGTCATATTTCATGTTTTAATCTCATAGCCTCTACATTCAGCGGTTACCAGGTCCCGCAGTTTTGATTTCTCCTATAACTCTTAGAAATATCTTGTTTTTGAAGAAATCAGACTCTTAACTTTGCAGGGGATAGCAGGGGAACCAGGCATGATGTTGATGGAAATCAACAGCTTTAGTCCTGATTTCAGAAACGATGGCTTCTAAGCCAGTGAGTTTGGCTGAGCAGGACAGAAATTCAGAAGTGGTTCATGTGTGGTATTAGACAGGGAAGGTTGTCAGAAGTAGGAGGTGGGCTAGAAGTATAAGGATTGGATTCTGGCAGGTAGAGTGGCAGGGTCAACCCTTAGAGGAGGGACTGGTGTAAACCAGGCAGGATTTCAGGGTCTGCTTGCCAGTGAGCTGGGACTCAGGGAAGGTTTCACGTCTTAGACAGAGCAACTGATCAGAGTTGAGAATTTGGATCCCTTGGACTGAGCCTGTTTAGGGCTAAGGAGTAGAACTGCAAGGGACTGTGGGCCAAGATACTCATGGAGGAACCATAGCAGGTTGGAGTGCAACATGGCATCTGGAATGCCAATAAATTCTAAGCCTTACAGTGCAGCCAAGGGGCTCAAGCAGGGCCTGTTGTTACAGGCTGCTTCTGTCATCCTTACCTTGGAGACCAAGGAAGTTCAAGGCTGTGTCAGTGGTCCAGAAGATCTGGAGAAAATAAAGCTAATAGCTAAATAGTTCATCATTGTTTGTGACCATTAGGAAGACACACAGAAGAAGTTTGGGAGTCTGGAAACTCTGAAAATATCTTCCCTTTGTGCATGTGCTGTACATGTTCTATGCAAACCCAGCGGCAGCCCAGACACCTTTAGAGATCCTTTCTCCCTGGTATTGATTGCTCTGAAGAAGCAGTGTCCTCTTGCAGCTAGAGAAGCATTTGTAAGTAATATTCTGACTCAGAAATGCCCCATGTGGTTGCCTTATGGTACATCTCTTACTACAGATTCATGGGGCACAGGTCTATAGGGATGGTCTGCAAGGATCAATGTCATAGATGTCCAATTTTTCCTTGCTAACAATATCTGGATTGAAGACTCACACATGCTGCAGCATTCAGTGATCAAACTCTGGTTTCGGAGGAACGTCAGCCATGAAGGGGTAAAGATAGTTTCAAAATCTTTATATCCCTACCAGGCCTTCACCGGTGTTTGCTGATAGTGGTCGATTTATCTGTTCAAATTAGGACCAAATTGCCTTCCATAAGCGCTACGGAGTTAGAATAAAGAGGCAGATTGATGTAGTGAGAATACAAAGCCAAGAACAAGCTATTCCCTGTTAGTGACAGTTATGAGGAAACAACAGCAAAGCTGACTCATTAATGCTGCTTTTACTACCCTGTTTAGGAGACTCTAGAGATGAATTACTCAGTCTTCTCAGTGTAGGCAGACAAGTGAAAGAGTGAACAAAATACAGCTCAGAAAAAGTCAAAGTGAAGTTGAAATTGTGGTCATATTAAATAAGATTCAAAAACGAATCCAACATTGATTATAATGGACAGTAGTCCGATGGACTTTATTATAAAGACATTGAGAGCATTTTAACTTTTTGCAGATTCTAGGACAGTTTCTTGTTTTAGTTTGTTTGAATCTCACTTTGTTTTCTCTGTGTTGACAACATGGCTTAAAACTGGAAACAGCCTCTTGACAGATCCCGTTACTTACCTTTTCAATTGCTTGAAATCTGGAGGCTGTGGTCACAAGGGAGTCAACCGGGCTCTTCAGACCAGGGAACTCACACATAACGCAGCATCTAGGGTTTTATATCTGCGCACATGGAAGGATGCTGCCTTTGGAAAAATGGGCTGGAGTATAAAATTTTTCCTATGCATTAATAACAGCTGGCTCTGATCAAAGCCTGTCGAGTGCCGCTAGTCATTGATTCCCCATAAATGCCACAGGCAGGGAGAGTTACGGCTTCAGAGGGTTTTCAGTGGCATATTTTTGGTGAGTGATGTGGTGTGAATTGGCATTTACGGGGTACTTTTGAGATGATTACTGTTAAGGCGTTAGTTGAGTCATTTCTAGTAGTCCGTTTGGAACCGTGTCTTTAGGCAGCAGCCGAAGGGATATGTTGAATGGACATTCCCTAGACCTGGAGAATGCATACTTAGTGGAAGAGGCTGGCCATAAATGTTAACTTCACAATTAGTGCTCACTCTGTGATGAGAGTTAGCATCCTTGCCAGAGCTCTTCTGAAACCCTGCCCTGCTATCTGGCAAAGGGTTTTGCAGAGTGGCCTGGCATCTGGCATTCGGCCGGGGCACCTCCAGCATGACCTCCCGGATGGATATGTACCCTGGGAGACATGAAACACCAGAAAGGCTATTAAGGTATTTTATGCAGCTTTCTCCTGTTCCTGAAGACTCTTCAGCCTTAAACTGTGCTAATGCAGCTGTCTTCTGATAATCCTGGGTATCCCGCAGACCCTCCTCTTTGTGTCTCTAGGATGAGTTGTATGCCCCTTTCAAACTATGTGCTCTTTCTGCCTCTCTCCCTGACATTACTCAGCATTTAAACACTTCTGCTGTAGGAATCGGTCCCTTCCTTCTTGTGTCCTTAGGGCTTGTGCCAAAGACTCTTCCCAAGTCTCTCCATAGAGCCAAGGATATAGGATTCCGGTGTTTGCTTCTTTGATTCACTCTAATTTAATTTGTGAGCAAGGCTGCAATGAAAAACAATGGTGGAAAAGAACTGACTTTCCTATCTTTTCCTTTTGGGACCGTTATTAGCACTGTCTCACTTTGCTGAAGAAGAATAAAGAAGCAGATTGGAGCAGGAGAAAGGATAACAACCTTTGGCACTCTGAAGCTGCATGTGTTTGAGTTTGTGGGTGTACTGTGGCTGTTTATGTGGCTTGTTTAAATTTCCACGTTATGCTGTTCCTTCAGAGCCACACAACCCAGGTCTCTCTGGCAAGCTCTTCTGTTGGGTTCACATTTGAGAGGAGAAGAGGGGTCACATAGGTGGTAGTGCATGAGTGACAACTGGGTTTTTGTACATTTGTGGCAGACGGTTAGAGCCGTTTCTTTAAAGATCATCTGGTCAGGGAACGTATTTTACCCCAGAGGATACTTAGGCCCTGAGAAGCTAAATAGCTTGGCTAGAGTTACAGCCTGTGAAAATCTCAGATCTCTTGTCACTCAGTCCCATGTTTCTGGTCATCACACCTAACTGCCACACTTATTTCATTCCCTGTCCATCCTGATTCCTGTCCATCAACACACATGAGCATGTGTACATGCACATGCACACATGGGATATGGCATTAAAAAAAAAAAGGATTTATTTATTTATTTATTTTAGAATGAGAGTGGTAGGGGAGGGATTGAGGGAGAGGGAGAGAGAATCTTCAAGCAGATTCTCCATTGAGTGTGGAGCCTGATGTGGGGCTTCATTGAACGACCCTCCGACCATGACCCAAGCCAAAATCAAGAGTCCACTGCTTAAACAACTGATCACCCAGGTGCCCAGGATATAGCATTTTAGAAAACACCACTGGATTTAGAATCATTCATACTTAGGTTTGAATTCTACTCAACAGTAACTACTTACAGACTCAGTTAACTCATCTTTCTAAGCTTCATTTTTTTCCTTATGTGTAAATCAAGGATAATAAGATTTCCCAGCTCCTAGGGTTGTTGTGAGGATTAATTAATTTAATGTGTATGTAACTTGTTTAACAAATTGGCACCTGCTAAGTGCCCAGTAACATCTTTAGCTATAGTTCACCCATGTATATCAGGAATGGAGCGGAGTCAAGGAATTAATGCAAAATGATACGTCTTATTAAAGTAGGAAAGCATCAGACTTCTTATAATAGCTCTTCTACAATTTCAGTTAACCTCATTTTGGTTACATTTTACTGGTTATATACTATGATTGGCTAGGGTGAAGCTGGGTTGTTATAACAAGGAGACCCAAAAATAATTCAGTGGTTTAACAAAGAGAGAAGTTTTTTTTTTTTTTTTTTTCTTCCTCACATAAAAATCCAAGGGAGGCATTCCAGGTTGGAGGGTGGCTCTGCTCCATGGGTGATCATCAGGGATGCAGGTTATTTCTTAAGTTTGGGCTCTGCACCCACTAGGGTGTGGTTCTTGTTTGGGTTGCATTTGCATTTTAGAATGTGAAGGGGGCTTATTTGGACCCTAAAGTCACATGTCACTTCCACTGACATTTCACTGGCTACAACATAGTCCTGAGGCCACTTCTAACAGCAAAAGAATAGAAAACTAGGGCAGTGGGGCAGGGTATGCTACCTGTGGTTCTGTTGCTATAGAAGGAGGGGAGAATGGGCTTTGGTGGGCAATGAGCAGTCCTTGCCTTAGCGCCAGAAAGCCAGTCCTGGTGAAGGGGGTGTGGCATAGTGGAAGGAATTAGCAGGAACCTGGGTTCTCTCGTTCTTCCAGGGACTTGCCTTGTGACCATGGCCAAGGAACGTATCTCCTTGCACCTTTGTTTCCTGGGACCATTGAGCTCCAAGATTCCCTCTAGCCATGTGAAGCCTTCTCTGACCACCTGGGCTCAAGGGTTCCCTTTCTCTTCCTAAGACTTCTCTCTCTATTGTGCATCTCATGGCACACACCTCATACAACTTTATCTGTTATAATAAAGCCCTTCACAGGGTTGCCTGGGTGGTGCAGTTGGAAAAGTGTCCAACTCTTGATTTCAGCTCACATCATGATCTCGGGCTGGTGAGATTGTGCTCCGAGTCAGACTCTGTGTCAGGCTCCGCACTCAGCACCCCTGCTCCTTCTCCCTCAGTACCCCTGCTCCTTGTGTGCTCGCTCTCTCAAATAAATGAACAAATGTTTTTTTTTTTTAAGATTTTATTTATTCAGTTGACAGACAGAGATCACAAATAGGCAGAGAGGCAGGCAAGAGAGAGGAAGGGAAGCAGGCGCCCTGCTGAGCAGAGAGCCCCATGAGGGTCTCAATCCCAGGACCCTGAGATCATGGTCGAAGGCAGAGGCTTTAACCCAGGAGCCACCCAGGTGCCCCTGAACAAACAAATCTTAAAAAAAAAAAAAAAAAAAAAGAATCCTACAGCATGCAGGTGTCAGAAGATGAAAACAATCTATGGATTGGTTGATTGTTGATGGACAATATGAATCATTTGGAGCTCATTGGAAAAAGAAACTGTAGGATGAATGTGCTGCAGAATGATTTTCTTTGGGAATGAAGCAGAGCCGAGAGAGTTATCTCGCAGGTCTTTTCTGGACTCACATTTTATGATTCTGTGACTCAGCAGCTCTTAAGTTGGGAGGAGTCCCATCTTAGTTCCCTCTAGTGACATCCCCTCTAAAAAGATTTTTATCATCGGTTGAAGTTGATGGGAGTTTCCATCTCCTCAGTGGCTTCTGCAAGGTCAGTTTAATACATATGAAGCTTTAAGAGAAAACACTCTTACCTGTTTAAACAGAGCTAAATTTTAAAGTCCTTTAGCATTCTAGCTAAGGGTCTGAGTACTCACAGGATATTAATGTGCAGGGACATGGAGTTTGCTGAGCTTTTGAATCACATTTTGTACATTTAAATCCTAAAACAAATCCCTGAGGAGTTTGCTCTAAACGCAGTGTAGTAAGCATTTATTCTATAAAACTCTTAGTCTCTGCTTTGAGGTCGTCTTTGGACAACTTTGTCACTGCTGGGCAATGACTGAGTGCCGAATGATGTAAAGCAGAGCTTCTCTAAACTTCATCGAGATTTTGAGACATCTGGGGAATCTGATCAGACTGCAGAGTGTGAGTTGGTGGTTGTGTGATCACACCTGAGACTGTGCGTTTCTAACAAGCTCCCAGTGATGCCCTGATGCTGCTTGTCTGTGGGCCAAGCTTTGAGAAAGGAAGTAAGGAATAGTACCTGTTAACAGGGCACTTTAAAGACGCTCTGCTATAGCTTTAATATGAAGTAATTAATTATGTTGCCTTACATTGAAGTTATTTGCATATATGGTCACTTTAAGACTGTAAGATTCTGGGGGCGTGTGCATGGCTCAGGCATCAAACTCTTGATTTTGGCTCAGGTCATGGTCTCAGGTCCATGGTCTCAGACTGCCTGCCACCCCCCCTGCTTGTGTGTAAGCTCTCTCGTTCTCTGACAAATAAATAAATAAAATATTAAAAAAAAAAACCCTGATGAGGGGTGCCTGGATGGTTCAGTGGGTTAAGCCTCTGCCTTTGGCTCAGGTCATGGTCTCAAGGTCCTGGGATCAAGCCCAGTATCCGTGTTCCTGCTCAGCGGGGAGCCTGCTTCCCCCTCTTTCCTCCTGCCTTTCTGCCTACTTGTCATCTCTCTCTCACTGTCAAATAAACAAATAAATCTTAAAAAAAAAAAAAGACTGATGAATCACTCTCTGAAACCAATAGCACACTATATGTTAATTAATTGAATTTAAATGAAAAGTGGAAAAAGAAAGAATGTAGGCAAAGAGGAGTTAGAGGCTGAGAAAGGATTTCAGGCAAAGGAAATGGCTGGAGGCCATGAAGTAGGAAGGCTGGAGGCCAAGATGATGAAGTACTGAGATAACAGGAAGTGTGTGAGGCCAAGATGAATGCCAGTGTGCCTGGGGTTAAGAGGAAGCATGTGGTTGCTGGTGATCAAACAGGGACCAAATCCTGCAAGATCTTGCTTCCAGGACAGGATTTTAGGATTTCATGCCATGGGTCATAGGAAGCCCTAGAAAGGTTCAACTGTGCTCTCTGAATCTTGAAGGCATCACTCTGGCTGTAGGAAGTCTTGTAAGGAATGCTATACACGGAGTGGAAATGGAGTAGAGGAGGAGCCAGAGCAGGTGCCAGGACGCCGGGGAGGAGCCTGTCCCCATGGCCTGGGCAAGAGGAACGTTGGCTTTTATTGGAGCAGGGAGAAAGTGGATGGTTTCAAGATTAACTGAAGGAGTGGAATCAAAAGGTCTTGGTGATCGGACCTTGGGATGGAGGGAGGGGAAGTGTTAGAGGGGACTCATAGCTTTTTGGCTGATGCAGTTGGGTGGGTAGTGGTGTCACTCCCAAGTCGGGAAGACCAGGGGAGGACCTAAGTTGGGCTGGTTGAGGGAATATGGCAGAGTAGTAAACAAACAAGCGTGCAAATAACAATCTGAAACCACTTTCCTAAGAAGCCCTGAAGTCAAGAGGTCGTTCAAATCAAGGACTCATAGAATGCCCCCATGAACCTGAGTATTTTTTTGGCTTCCTCCTTTATAAAATGGGGATGGCACTGGAGTTGTTTCGAAAACTGCATGAGATGTTTGCAAAATACTTAACACAGAGCTGGCACTGCGTAGGTGTACAGTAGATGTTAGCCGAAGGAATCATGAGCAAAGGAATATGGTCTTCCTTGGATCGAACCCAGTTTGAGTACAGCAGCCAAGAGCTCTATGCCAGTCTCTGCAGACCTTGGAGAAGAGTCTGTTTGTTCCTTCCCCTTTCCACATGACTGCCTCTGCAGGTTAGATGGTGTCGTACAAACAGCATTTGCCTTGCCAGTCAGAAAATCAAAGCATGGAGGTTAAGGCCATCTGGAAAGTGCTCCACTTGAAGCCAACAAGTTAGACGGCGAATGCCATGCTTGGGGACTGGGGATGTGCACTGGAGACAAATGCCTGAGAAATTCTGGGTTGGAGTCCATTGTTTTTGTTTCTCTGTATGAGAATATAGAGCGATACAAAAGCTTTTATAAAAAATGCTTCTGGGTAGAATCATTCACTCTGTGAACCAAAGGGGAACATCGGCCTCATAAGGGCAACATTAACTCAGCTTTAGGATCAGGGTTCAACAGCTGAGACTTAAAAAAGTAAATTTTGCTCCTATTCTGAGCTCTAGTGGAGGTGTCTGAGCTGTTAGAAGGGTGACCTTGCTGTGAGGTACCTCGTGTCCCCCGGGCTATTCACTTTGAAAACTCTCAGAGGGAAGGCAGTCCCCCTCCCCCTGACCCCAAGTTTTGGCGGCAGTAAAAATACTCCTTAATGGATGCCTCCATTAAGTGTTTGTTACAGTCTTTGCCACTGTGGGGATTTTACCGCTTGTCATATTCATTCTCACTAAGAATTAAGTCTTACTTGTGAGATCGTAAGCTCCTTGGAGGCAGGAACTGGGTCCTGATTATCTCCGTACCTGCCATCCGGCAAGCCCCTGGTCACAGAAGAAGCCCAATAAATTGCTGAAATGAATCCACATAGAGACTCTGTGTAGGCTTATCAGGTTCAAAACACTTGGTTCTTCTGGGCCTACATCTTTCCTTCTACTTTGTAACCTAAAATAGATGCTTTTGGTGCAGAAACCATCAAATATAAAACTTAGTGCTGACACAGACGGAGAGAGAGGCTCTTTGAAAAAAAATGTGAAATGTGAGTGTCTATGATTATGACATTTTTTTATAGCTCAGAAACGAGTATATCTTGCAGCCGGGAAAGATCATCTATTCTCTATGGCACGGTCTTTGATTTTGCGTAAGTTTCTTTCTCTCTAATCCATGAGAGGTAATGCGATTTTGATCCTAAATCCAGTGGGTTGGTTTTCTTATTTATGAAGTAAAAGGTTTAATTATGGTCACAAAGCATTTCCAAGTTGCATTTGAATGGCTTTCTCTCTTCTTACTCCATGGCAGTCAGTCACTTATAAAGATTAGTAGTATTATTTGTAAAGATTTTATTTATTTATTTGACAGAGAGAGAGAGAGAGAGAGAGAACACAAGCAGGAGAATTGGGAGAGGGAGAAGCAGGCTCCAAGCAGGGAGCCCAATGAGGGGCTCCATCCCAGGACCCCGGGATCATGACCTGAGTTGAAAGCATATACTTAACGGACTAAGCCACCCACGTTCCCCCCAAAGATTATTTTCCTCTGCACTCCCTTCTCTAGCTTCCAAACACCACAGGTCTCCTGCATCTTTCTCCTCACTCTTTTTATTTGCCTTTAGCTCTTCTCATCCCCAGCATTTTCTTTCTGATTTGTTCTTATTCCCTTCAAAAAGAAAATTGCCTTTCACATTAGAAAAAGGGCCAAGATCTCTCCAGAAGCAGACAGGCATAAAGTGCTGACTGCCACGGTGAACAAATATTCAGATACTTTGAAGGGCAGAGGGAGACCATGTTGGTCAGTGTACAGGGATATCGTTTATCAGGATGACACAAACCCCAGTTTTAGGCAGCCTCTTATTCGTGATATTCAAATAAGGTTTCTGAAAGGCAGACAGTCATCAGAGTAGCTTGATTCCTTCATCTTCGTGCTTCACCTGGGACGGAGTCTGTGGCAACTTGAGCTCGTTTGATGTCTATATTTTTAGAATGTGAGACGTAACTATTAGTTAGCAAAATTCATTTAAATACTTGGCAGATGACAAGATTAAGATGCAATTGTGCTTGAGGAAGATGCCTAGGGTTTTCCCTGTTGTGAGCTTTGGTGACTTTAACTCTCCAGAGAGTGTCACTTTGACCTCTCTTGTGAAGGGTCCTGTTGGGCAACAAGGATAAGTGTGTGCTCAGCTGACTGGCATTCCTTTTTGCAGGATTCTCCTGGAGCTAAAACTGGACTGCTCTAGCTTCCTCCCCATCACACCCGAGGCTGCAAACATTTTCCTTTTCGGCTTAGAGACTATGACTCTGCTTCAGACCTGCTCACTCATCCGGTTTCCCTGGTTTCTGTCCTCTTGGTAGCCACCCAGATTTTTCTACTTTACCTCGCTTTTCCAGATGGATGGCTATTTAGGTGGTTTACCTGGCTTTTTGGCTTGGTGTGTCGCTAAGGCCCCCTTTTCCTGTCTCTATGCAGTGCAACTTCCCACCCCTCATTCAAGCTCCTAATGACTGCTGCTCTTACCAGCCTGGATCCGTTGACTCGCATTCCTATGTACTCATCCGGAATAGAGAGAAATCTTAGAACGCAAATACCTCACTTGAAAAGTATATATAATATACTTTTGGTGAAGTGGTGGTGAAGAACACAGGCTTTCTGGGTTCAAATCCTGGGTCTGCCCCTTATGAGCTGTGCGATCTTAGGCAAATTGCTTACCATTTCTTGCCCAGTTCTCTTGTCTGCACAGTGGAAATCAATGGAAATAATGGTTGTACCTACCATACCCGGTTACTATGGAGAGTCAACAAGGTAGTCTTTGTCATGGGCTTAGAACAGTGTGGCTGCTTTGTAGTAAGCACAGTATAGTGTTAACTATAATCAAGAATTTAAAGTCAACATTTACTGAATTCTGACCCTGCCAGGAAGAAGGCAAATGGATTAGATCAATGTTTATCAAAGGGAGGTCCACAAGTTTACTATGAGAAATTTGAAATCTTGCGCTCACATTTGGATAAGAATGTGAACACCTCAGGATAAGCATATTTTAGGTTATTTAGATGACTGCTATGGCTGAGCATGTGTGTGATTGGAAACCTGCATTTGGATTGTGTTTAGGATCACATTCTCATGCCGTGAAGGCTGTGACGTTGAGCAGGCTGCAGGAAGGTAGGCCTGGTCATGTCTCTGGGAGAGAACGGTGGAGGGGAGTTGAGTCCCCTCCAACACATGTGGTCTGAGCATGCCACACCGTCAGGGACCGGTTCCATGATAGTCAGTGGCTGGTGGGGTCATCGTGGACTTTCTTGGGCTTCTCATTTAATTTGTGAACTTGTTTGAGTTGGATAGTCGTACAAAAGGGTTATCAGGATTCGGGGCTTATGTCTGGACTTAGGTTTTTATTTAGGTAACGTTCTGATAAAAACAACTTGTTAGCACCTGAGGATCATAAGCATTTTTATCTTGTAAATTCCTCATATATTCCTCAAACTTGAGAACAATGAGGCTCTCTGTGGTTCCCAAAAGCTGACAAATTGTGCTAGTCAGGTTATAGGAAAAAAAAAAAAAAAAACAACAAAAGACGAGGGGGAGATGTGTGGGGAACTTGCTAGAAATATTGGCTCTGGGCTGTGTCCTGGAGCTGCTGGGCTGGGCCTGTGAATTTGTATTTTTACTGAGTTATCAGGTCATTCTGCTGAGCAACAGGTTGGGGACTCTTTGGAGCTGATGCCCTCTCGATGTTCTTCATAGTCCTAGGATCTTAGAATTCAGGGTCTTCGTCTTCCAAATTGAGATAATCATATGTGTCCCTGTCTTGCTGCACAAGGGAGTAGTGAGAATTGATGAGGCAATTTTCATAAGTGTTCTTGGAAGAAAAGTACTATTAAAGTGTAATATATTGGGGTCAGAATTGAGCTAGATTGTTTCGGCATGCAAATTGTTCCACAGGAACAAAGAGGTGACTCAGGGCCTTAGCCTCATCAGCAGGCTGATTTTTGCTATGTGGGATCCAGTTTCTAACAGCGTTGGTTCATCTCCGGCAAGGAATGAAGCCCCTTGAGACCTAGTACGTGAATGTGAGATTTTTAAATCAAGAACAGGATGGCTGCAGAGGCAGGAAGGCTGGAGGGGCAGGACTGTGGGAAGAAGCCCTGTGCTTATGATACTTGTTTCTTGGGCCACCATGATAAAGTCCTACTGACTGGGTGGCTAAAAACAAGGGATATTTACTCTTTCACCCTTCTGGATGCTAGAAATAAAAATCAAGGTGTGGACAGGGGTGGTCTCTTCCTGAGACTCTGAGGGAGAGTCTGTTTCCTGCCCCTCTCCTAGTTTCTGGCGTTATGGAGAATCCTTGGTGTTCCTTGACCTGTCGATGCATCATTCCCATCTCTGCCTGTCGTCACGTGGCCATCTGCTTCTTCCTGCGTATCTATGTTTTCACGGGGGTCCTCTCCTCTCTGTGAACTTCTCTTCTTCTCAGGAAGGCACAACTTGTATTGGATTAAGGGCCCATCCCACTCCAGGGTGGCCTCATTTTAATTTAACTAACTATAGCTGCAAGCCCCCCTTTTCTAGTTAGGTCACATTCTGAGGTACTAGCAGTTAGGGCACCAACATACCCAACATCTTTCTGGAGGACACAATTCAACCCATACCGCCATGTTTCTGTGTGTAGAAGGAAGCACAAGATGTTTTACAATTTGGAGTGAATTCTTTTCCCAAAAGTAATGCAGAAGGGATTACCCCCAAGAAACCATGCTATATGTCACAGGGAGGTCCCCAGGGCAGCCCATAACAACTGATTTAGCTCACAATGTACTGGAAGCATGCTTTCTTCTAAAGGTCCTATAGAATCTAACCAACACACCAGAAGAAGTCTCAGTCAGAAAATGTGTTCTAAGTATCAACTTGGGGTGCTAGGAGCCCATTTCTTTCCGTCAGCTCATAGAAACTTCATACTTGGATTTATCTCTCCCTTTTCAATTCTTCTCTGCTTATCTATACTCCTCTCTCCGCCCCTCTCCCCCCCCCTCCCCTTTTTTTGGTATGTTCCTGTGTTCCTGTTCCCTATTTTGGTGCTAATATTACCTTTTGTGTTGTTAATATATCTGAAATCTCTTGTGAAAGGTATGGAGTGTGGGAATGGGACATGCTCTGTTCTGTACATGGTCTTTTCCCTTCTTCCCCATTAAGGTTTCCTTGTCACAATCCTGTTTCTGCAGCGTCTTCTCTGCGATTCTAAGTTATATCTAGCCACTCAGTGTATTAGCTTCTCTATTATGAAGGTGGAGTTCCTGTGTATGCACTTCATATCCCATAATATTTTGTCAGTGGGGCTCTCAGGAACGACAGTAGGATATTCTAATGGTTAGACATTGTATAATCCTAAAATCACACTATTGAAATAAAGTCTTTGTGTTGACTGTAGGTTTCAGTTTTCTTCTTCCCATTCCAGCTTCCTTAAGGGGCCACTATCACCTGTTCAGGCAGTTCTTGGCCTTAACCCTATATGAATGAGCCTTCCTTTGGATGACAAAGAGTTTATGGGAAAGTTTTTTTTTTTTTTTTAAAGATTTTATTTATTTATTTGTCAGAGAGAGAGAGAGAGAGAGAGAGAGAGAGAGCGCGCGAGCACAGGCAGACAGAGCAGCAGGCAGAGGCAGAGGGAGAAGCAGGCTTCCTGCCAAGCTAGGAGCCCAATGTGGGACTTGATCCCAGGACACTGGGATCATGACCTGAGCCGAAGGCAGCTGCTTAATGAACTGAGTCACCCAGGTGTCCCTATGGGAAAGATTTAAAAAATAAAAATTCTCTGAAGAGCCCTTTTATGTGATCAGGTGTTAGATATTGGTAAAGTGTTATAAATGTTCTGTGTCTACATATCTTCAGAATAGTCAGGTCTGAACAAACTCAGCTGAATAGGCTTTTCTTTTTTCTCTGATTAAAGGTATTGTGTTCATTCATGCCCTCTGGGAAGCAGAGTCAAGATGGAATTGTGTGTGGAGGAGATTTCATGTGGGGACACCTGGGAAGGATGAAGGGAAGGACATAACAGTAGGCTGGGAGAGCTTTCCGATAAACTTTTCAGCGTGGGTCTGACTTCTGTGAGAGGACAGGTGGAAGGGAAGAGGACTGGGGAGGAAAAGACTCAGCTGACAGCTCAGCTCTGAGAATGTTTTGGCCAGGCTGATTATGACTTGTGAAAGCAAAGTGCCCCACTGGGGGGCCCTCTGTCCCACAGGAATGGGCCTGCAGTGGTACCCCGCCATGCTCAGCCAATGTCTGGGAGCCATCCAGGGGACACGTGAACACTACACAAATGTGGTTGTGGATCCAGCTATGGGGGTCAGATAACCCATACTCCCCCACCGTGGGAGGGCCAAGCAGTGCAATTCTCTGGTTTTCACGGGGATCTCCTGTAGTGCTCATGAATTTGGATGGTAAAAATTACATTCTTGGGCTGCCTGGGTGGCTCAGGTGGTTAAGCGTCTGCCTTTGGTTCAGGTCATGATCCCAGCGTCCTGGGATCAAGCCCTGCATGGGGCTCCCTGCTCAACAGAGAGCCTGCTTCTCCCTCTGCCTTCTGCTCCCCCTGCTTGTGCTGTCTCTTGCTATTTCTGTCACCCAAATAAATAAGTAAAATCTATAAAAAAAATTACATTCTTATTTTCACTAACTTCTGACTGAATTGTAGTGTTCTCTCTAATTATGAGTGGAGCCTGTGGCCAACTAGTATTAGCAGTAACTGTGTCTTTCTTACCAAAAAATACTACAGATAATTTTACATCAACATTAGAGTTGTCACAGATAATCTTAATATGTCATTTATGCTCATCATTACTTTGAAATTGTGGTAGTTGTTAGACCTGCCACTAGTTCTCCTTACATAATGACAGTAAAAAGGCATATTTACTATTATATCACAAATTTAAGAAATAATTTGATAATGGAATTTAAATATAATTATTTCTTTAGAGTTCTATATCTCTTCTTTTATGCATTTATAAACATTATTCCAAGAGGAGTCCATAGTCTTCATCTGATAGAGGGCCCCATTGCTCAAAAATGGTTGAGAACCATGCAGGTAGTACTCAGTAGGATCATATTAATTATATTAGCTCAGTTATCTTTTATCTGGCTCCAAATGTATAAGAACAATAGCTTCAGTCCTTAAGAGAATATGTTACTGTAGAAGATGACTCGTTAATTCAACAAGAGTGTCTCCCACATGCCAAGGTGCTGTGTGGTGCCGGAGCCACAGCAATGAGCAAGCCAGACACAATCCCTATCTCAGGGAGTTTCATCAACTAGCAGGAAAGGCAGTCATCTAACACAAACAATTATGATTGTATTACCATGTTAACAATACAGGAACGACAGGGTGTTCTAGGTTTCCGAGGAGAGGGACCTCATGTAGGACTCAGAACAGACCTCCCTGAAAAACAGTCTTTCAGCCAAGTCTGAAGTAGAGGTGAGTTGGGAGAAGGGGAGGTGGAGACCGAGGTGAGAGTCACTGAGAAGATTTGGAGGTGAGGCACACTTAACTCGTAAGAGCTGAAATCACACAGACCTTGTAAGCCACATGAAGTTTGGACTTCTTCCCAAAGGCAATAGGAAGCTTTGAAGGGGTTTTAAGCAGGGAGTGATATGATCAGATTTTCTTTCGGAAAGATTGCTTGGACAAAATCGGTGAGGCTCTTGTGGCGCTAAGGTGAAATTGAAGGCAGCCTCCTGTGAAGTGTATGTTGGGAGAAGGCAGTATCAAGGAAGACAGTTTCCGTTACTCTTGTTTGACTTCTTTTTGGCTCTGTGTGAATGACTGGGTCTTGAATTTCAATTTGTTAGTCTATCGTAAACCACATTAAAATCTTGGAAGCATTTTTCTTTGAGTTAAGATGTTCATAGTAGCTGCAGTTCTCTTTGGAGTCGATTGTAGATGCCCCTGTGTGAACAAGAAACCTCACACAAATCTCTGAAAAATATTTCTCGATCTTTCTGGGCTCTGAAGACAGTGGATATTGTTTTGGTTAGGTTTTTAGTGTACATTTGTTACATGCTGCACCACTGATGGCCTTTCGACTTCTATGTTAAGAGGAAAGTAAACTTATCGTTAATAATGTAGGTGGTTTTGTTGCCAATTAAACGAAAGATCTCTGGTGGCTTCTTCATAAGAAACTCATAATGGGTTCAAGGTTTGTTTGTTACTAGGTAAAAACAAATCCATTTTGGTTGATGGCTAATTCAGGATCATGTGCAGTTAGGCAACTCATAAAAGTGTTTGTATGGAAATGAATCTCTGGGAGAATCAGATTTTATTTCTAGTGTCTAATCGATGCCCCGAGCCATGGGGTTTAATTATGTCTGCTGAAAAAATACAATTCAATTTCTCTTCCTCCCTGTTAAACATAAGTGCAGCCTTTATTTTAAATCATAAATGTGCAAGGCTTTGTATATATTTTCTGACAGAGCACCTGGTATTATTTAGATACTTACTAAATGTTGCATTCTTCTTCAAATGGATTAAAAACATACCCAATAAGAAACCTTGGTAAGAGTTTCTTCCTGGCTTCTCTGCCTATGGTCTGGCTGTTGACTTTTACATTTTATGGTTACTCCAGAGAAATAAATAATTTAAGTGGGAAATTGTTTTAATAAGAGGAGACTCCTGTTTGCTAGTCATGTGGGCAGGCTGACTTGAATATAATGTTGGGCATTTGTTCGAGTAGGGAATATGGCAGGTGGGTATTATGCAGGACCCGAGGAAGGATGAGTTGAGTATGTGTGGCTGGAATATGAATTCTTCCCTTTTGCTTCTCTATAGTATCCACCAAGCTTCCAGGAGGGCCCACATAGCTTCTTTACCTCATCTTTGATCATTGCTTAGTGTGGCTGTCTTTTGTTACTTAGCATAATGTTTTCAAGTTTTGTCCATGTTGTAGCATGGATCAGTATGTCATTCCTTTGTACAATTGAGTAATACTCCATTGTATGGATATACCACATTTTGTTTACCCATTCATCAGTTGATGGACACCTGGATTGTCTCCACCTTTTGGGTGTTGTGAATAGGGCTGTTAAGAACATTCATGGATAACTATTTGTTTGTTTGTTTTTAATTCTTTGGGGCATATATCTAAGAGCGGAATTGCTGAGTCATATTACAATTTTATGTTTGAGTTTTGAGGAACTGCCACATTATTTTCCACAGTGGCTGCACATTTTACATTTCTGCTGGCAATGGATGAGCGTTCTGATTTCTCCCCATCCTTGCCAACACTGTTATTCCCCCCCTCCTTTTTTTTTATTTTTCATTATGGCTTTCCTAGTGGGTAGGAAGTTGTGTCCCACTGTGGTTTTGATTTACATTTCCTTAATGACTAATGATGTTGAGCATTTTTCATGTGCTGGTTAGCCTAGAGTATACATGCTACAACATGTATTAACCTCAAGTGCATAATGCCAAGTGAAAGAAGCTGGACCCAAGAGATTGCCTATTGTATGATTCCATTTATAGGAGATATCCAGAAAAGGTAAATCCATAGATACAGAAATCAGAGTAGTCATTGCCAGGGGCTAGCAGGAGGAGAGAATGGAGAATGGCTGCTTAATGGGTACAGGGTTTCCTTTTGGGGTGATACAAAACATTTTGGAGCAAGGTAGAGGTGACGATTGTAAGACATTGTGAACGTGCTAAATGTGCTGAAGTGTATATGTTAAAATGGTTGATTTTAGGTTTGTGAATTTTCCCTCGATAAATAAAAAACCGAAAACACCTGATTAGAAGTTGGTCTGCATTTCCAGTCCCAGCAGCATCAAACAGGGAAGTCTGCATAAAATAAAATAAGAATTTAAAATACACAACTGAGAGCAAAAGGAAAGCCATTGTCACCAGAGGCAGCACCTTGAGGTCCGAGCAGAGAAACTATGGAACCTTAGGGGAACCGGGAACCACATGCAGAAGTTGAGGTGAGAGGTGGAGTTCGACACCAATGTGGGGCCAATAGACAGCGGCCTTGGGCTGGTGCAGGGTACAGGAATTCAAGCCTTTGCATAAGAAAGCATTCTAGATATACACAACTAATGAATCATTGAACACTACATCAAAAACTAATGATGTACTATAAAGTGGATGACTGAACATAATTAAAAAAAAAAGCATTCTGGGGAAAAAAAAAGTGCCTCCCTGGTGAAAAGGGGTCTAGAAAAATACCCTATACATAGCTCTTTTCCTTGGACTCTGAGGGGGAGAGAAAAATGACACCGAAGTCCCAGGGCTGCCTCCCTCATTCAAGAACCTATAACTGAGAAATTAACGTGCAACCCTGTTCCGGGTGGGTGGGTGAAACCCCTGAGGCCCTTGGCATAAGCAATAAGAAACTGGCCTTCTGTAGGGACACTTCCGCAATGCAGGGTGGACGAGATTCCTAGGGAAAAACAACCCCCGGTGAAAAATGAGTTCACGTGAAAAATCTCAGATCACATGAGGATATGTTCCAGAATGAGGGAAAGGAAGTACAGGTGATGGACAGGAGGGGTAGAATCTCAAGAACCTGGGGCACCTGGGTGGCTCAGTGGGTTAAAGCCTCTGCCTTGGGCTCAGGTCATGATCCCGGGGTCCTGGGATCGAGCCCCGCATCGGGCTCTCTGCTCAGCGGGGAGCCTGCTTCTCCCTCTCTCTCTGCCTGCCTCTCTGTCTACTTGTGATCTCTGTCTGTCAAATAAATAAATAAAATCTTAAAAAAAAAAAAAGAATCTCAAGAACCTGGCCAAATAGAAGTATGACTGAAATGATTAAAGAATGAGGCCTTGGAGATTGGGTCTGCTGCCTTAATAAAAAGTTTCCGTGTATAGTTGGAACAGCTGCTCCAGGGAGCATGTGCAAAGTTTGCATATGGGATTTAGAGGGAGCAAAGGTAGAGACCGAGGTTGTTCACCTGCTGTCTGTCCTAGAGCGGTCTGCCCAGACCTGTAGGTTTTTTCCTAAGGATCAAGAGCTCAGGGCAACTTTCTTTCTAAGTAATCCATTCAGATGGAAGAAAAGCCCTACCTTTTAGTGTATTAAGTGTGGTGCTCAGGTGCTCTTAAACAAAGATTTGGCTTCATTTCTCTCGAGAGCGCTGCTTGGTATTTGCCCATTATTGCGACGAGTGACACATTGTGAACTGGTAAGTGGAACTTTCGGAAACAAACCTTGAAGCTGCCTTGCAAACCACTTTAGTACTTATTCAGGTCCCCAGGTCTAATCGACTCTATCTGATGGCGGAGCCGCCACACTCAGAAAGCAGAAGCTTCTTGCTGTTGGTGCAGAACCAGGCTTGCACCTCCGCAAGTAGGAGACTAAAGCTTTTCCCTGGCTGGTCTTCTCTTTGGCTCACTGTTCATTCAAGCTGTAGCTTTCATCCATGGAAGTCTCAAAATTTACATGAAGGAGAGGGGTATGTGGGGACCTTGTCATGACGCTACAGTAGGCTGTCACGTTCCGTGAGACGTAGAATAGGGGACTGCAGTCGGGGCTGATGGGACCCTGTGGTGACCAGTGCCTCACATCTACCCTGAGATGGGACATTCCGGATTCAGTGGCTCTGGCAAGCGGCACACACACAAACTTGACTTTGCTCTGGGAGTCTGATGAGACTGCACTTCAGGAAGCAGTCAGCTTTCTATTGGAAGTTACGTAGGAAGGCTGAACAATTTTTTTCCACCAGTGGCATATAAAATTGGAGAGTACAAATATGAACAAAGAGGAGTAAGAATGAGCTGGAGAGAATTGCAGGTGCCCTGAGCGTGGACTTAATACTGTGCAGTGGTAGAAGGTCAGAGGCCTCCGTGCTCAGCAGAACTTTCAAGGGAATGTTGCACAAAGCACAGTGATTTTCTTGTTCCTTCTTAATCAGGTGTAGAGGAAGGGCATGGACAGGTGTTTTTTCCTTCCTGAGCAATTTGTATATCATGCTTCTCTTTGGGGGGGAAAAACAACAACAACAAAACACACCTGGAGGGATGCTTTCTTCTTCATTTATGCATCATGGATTTCCATATGGATGAAGTTCTTAATAGCCTTTTCCTCACTGGAGCTGGTAACTATACGGTGTAGAGTTGATCAGTACGGTTAGTGTTCCTAAATGACCCTGGCAAGACGTGTAGATGATTACAAGACATTCTCTTTGCATCCTCCCACTAGGTATCTAGTAAGTTCCTTAGCTTGCAGTTAGCTAAGGGCATGCTTAATGTTACTTGAAAGTAGAGATTAGGGTCTTTGGGCTCGTTATACCCTTGTCTCTAAATCTCAGCGAGGTGCCTGCAGAATTAATTGCTTCTTAGCTGCATGATTGCTGCTCACTTAGCCCTATGCAAGCAAAGCAGTACGTCATCCTAGTCATTGGAATGTTTCTGTTCTGTAATTATGTGAAGAGCAAATGATTATAGATAGAGTTTCTCTGTGATGTTTAAAACAGGTAAATTTAGCATCATTAGAGAATAATTTGGTGCTGAAAAAACTTAAGAGTTTTGGAAAAACATGAAGACAATTTTGAAAACTTAGTAAGTTTAATTATCCTTAATGGTGTTATGTAAGTTGGAAAAAAAAAGCTTTGCTGTTTCTTAGGCTGGAAGGGGCACTATGGTTAAATAACAAGGAGGAAAGAGAGCTGCTGTCCGTTCATTTCTTGACACTGTAGAAACACTAATTGAAATTTAGTTACATGTGCTTTGAGCAAAGCACCATTTGCTGATACTGCATTTTTTATTCAGGTGGAATATACATTTCTCTTTTCATTGATTAGCATACAAATAAAGTTTCCCACCCTATGATATTGAAAATTTCACTATTAAAGAGGCATGTATAACCCTTTCAAAGTCAAATGTGAACTAAGTGGAACTAGCTATGAAGTACGTCTCACTCAAACTTTAGGGAATGGGTATATCTTATAAATCTGGGTAGCCTGAAGCCCTTCATTTAGAATTAGTTTAGATCAGTGGAGACAGCGTCTGCCTTGAACTTGGCCAGCTTGCCTTTCTTCCTTGCGCCTAACTTTTGTTCATTCTAAGAGTTTGTTTTCATGTACAAAATAAATGAAGTTGGTCGGGCACAGGGCAGGACTTCCTGTGTGGTGGCAGAACTGGACTAGTGTCTTAGTTTGAGTTCTCCATAAAGGCACACCCTGAGCCTGCATTGGGGCGCAGGGAGTTTTTTGGGAAGGAACCCCAGGAAGTATGGCAAGGGAGTGAGGAAGCGAGGCAGGGTAGTTGGAGAGCCAGCAAAGCAGGTGTGAATGAGGGGATTATTCCTGGGCCTTCTTGCTCTTGGGGAATGTCAGAGAAGCTGTGTGGGGCACTCCTCAGGGTTGAGGAAATCTGGGGAATTTCCCCGGGAGGGAGACTAATGCTCCCTCCCAAGATGTTCACATCCTAAAACCCAGAACCTGCAAATATATTGCCTTACAAAGGGTAAGATGTGAGCCTTACAAAGATGCAGATGTGATTGAGTTAAGGACCTAGAGATGGGGAGATTATCACAAGAGTCCTCCTCCTAAGAGAGAATTAGGAGGGGCTGAGTCAGAGAAGAAACTATGATGAAGGAAGCAGAGTTTAGAGAGAGGAGATTTGAAGTGTTGGGCTGTTGGCTTTGAAGATGGAGGGGGAGTCCATGCGCCAAGGACTGCAGACAGCCTCTAGAAGCTAGAAAAAGCAAGGAAACGTGTCAGCCCTACCGACACCTTGACTTTAGCCATTGAGACTAATTTTGGATTTCTGACTTCCAGAAATGTAAGAGAACAAATTTATGTTGTTTTAGGCCATTGAATTCATGATAGCTGCAGCCGGAGACTAATATACCCACCAAGTCATGGCCCTCATTGATTGAGGATGGTTTCTAGAGCCACATTTCCTCAGTGGGTTATATACAAAAAAGCAAGAGAATCATATACACACACAGAGCCTGAAAAAAAGAGAAAAAGGGGAATGAAAAGAGAGACAAACCACAGAGTAAGGGACAGAGTTTGAGGGAGGTACACCTAGAGGCAGAGGGAAGAGGACATTAGTCAGAGAGAGGAGACCGGGAGGAGAAAATAGAGAAAGAGTGAGCCAGAGTTAACAGATAGGCAATACTCCAATTTGGGTATGTCCTCATCTCCAGAAAAGAAATAGCCCTAGTGTGTGCTGGGAGATGGCCATGCTAGCCCCCCCACTCGCACCCCACCCCAAAGCAACCCACTGGCATACTGAATAGGCATCTACTTTAGCCATAAGGGCCTGGGTTCAAATTCCAGCTCAGCCACTTTATAGCTGTGTGACTTTGGACGTTTTATTTAAGCTTCATTTTCCTTATCTGTAAAATGGGGGATGACAATACCTACCTTGTAAACTTTAGTGAGGTGTCCAACAAATCTTAACTATTAACCCAGACAAATCCTGAGTCTCCTCTGGTTCCCATCCCTTTCCTCTTCAGTGAAGGAGAATTTATGGGTACATCTGGTATAAATGTAGCCACTAAAAGTTTGTTGTTGGAAATAAAAGGAAATTAAAGATACCCTCCTAAATAAACAGTTGGGATACTTTACAGCCATGGCCTATTAGAAACCAACCATCCTTACATTTGATAGGACACATGGAAATGTTATTTTATCTGCAGTTTCTTCTTTACTCTCTCCCTCTTCTCTTTTTTCTAGGGGGTATACTAGGAGAGGGCAAATTGCTCAGCCTGGGATCCTATACATAAGAGGGCACTAGTGAGCAGGACGGAGAAAACTGCCTTATTTATTTATTTTTTTAAACTGAAGTCTAGTTGACTCACAATGTTACATTCGTTTCAGGTGTACAATCTGGTGATTTAACAAGTCTATACATTATTCTATGCTCACCACAAGTATAAGAGGTCATCTGTCACCATACAACAAATACTATTATAGTACCATTGACTGTATTCCCTATGCTATACCTTCTACCCCAAGGACTTACTTATTCCACAGCTTGGAAGCGTGTATCATCCCACTCTCTTTCACCTATTTTGCCCAACCTCTCACCCCTTTCCTTTATGGCAACCATCAGAATCAGTTTGTACTGTGTGTTTACAGGTCTGCTTTTGCTGTTTGTTCGTTCAATTGTTTGTTTTGTTTTCTAGATTCTACAGATAGGTGAGTTGATATAATATTTATCATCTGACTTATTTCAACTTAGCATACTACCTTTAGGTCCATCCATGTTGTTGCAAATGGCAAGACTCATCCTTTTTTATGGCTGAGTAATATTCCATTATGTATGTGTGTACCACATCTTCCTGATCCATTCCTCAGTGGTGGATGGTTGGGCTGCTTCAGTATCTTGCTATAGTATATAATGCTGGAATAAACATAGGGGTGCATATATCTTTCCAAATTAGTATTTTTGTTTTCTTTGGGTAAATAACCGGTAGTAGAATTACTGGAGCATATGGAATTTCTCTTTTCAGTTTTTCGAGGAGTCTCCATACTGTTTTCCAGAGTTATTATGCCAGTTTACATTCCCACCAACAGGGCACAAGGGTTCCTTTTTCTCCACATCCTTGCCAACACTTGTTATTTCTTATCTTTTTTTTTTATTCTAGTCATTCTGCCAAGTAGGAGGTGATATCTCATTGCATTTCTCTGATGATGAGTGATGTTGAGCATCTTTTTATGTATCTGTTTGCCACTTGAATGTCCTTTTTGGAAAAATGTCTATTCAGGTCTTCTGCCTCCTTTTCATTGGACTATTTGGGTTTTTGTGGTGTTGAGTTGTGTAAGTTCTTTGTACATTTAGGATATTAATCCTTAATATTGGAAATTTATCATTTCCAAATATCTTCAGGGAAAACCTGTTTTTAACAATCCATGTTCTGTTTTCTTTGTACCTTCTGCTTGCTAGAAGAAGGCCTCATTATATTTCTGTGCTTTCAGAATTGCATTAAATAAAATTTCAAGAAAGGAAACAAACCAGAATCAGTGGGATTAGAATGAATCAATAGCTGTGGGCTAAGGAATTATCCAAATGGAAGGGTCCTAAGTCCTTGTGTTCCTCACTGTCAGCAATCCACCATTAATCCATTTGCAAGGGTTTATAGAGTTTTCTGGGGTTCTTTTATTTTAAAAGCAGTAAGAAATTATAAATACTTTGGAAAATTCTAAAAATACAGGGAAGAAAAGAAAATCACCCATAATTTTACAACCTATTAATTTAGTTAACACTTAAAAGTATGTTACCCCAATTATATACATAACATTTTTATCCACAAACTTGAGCTCATGTTATATATACCCTATTTTTTCATTTTAACATATTAAGTATTTTTCTTGAAATAATTTAAACTTTTGTACAATATACCACTCTGTAGATGTAACCTAAGGTATTGTTTTCCCTTGAGTATTTAAACCAATCATCTTTGATTGGATATTGATGTTATTTACATGTTCTTTTCCATTACAAATAACATTACAGTAAATGGCATTTAATAAAAATTTTTGTGCATATCTATGATTAATGAAGATACATTTCTCTTACAACTGGAACTTTGGATTAAAAAAAAACTAAACCTTGGGACAAGTGGGTGGCTCAGTGGGTTAAAGCCTCTGCCTTCGGCTCAGGTCATGATCTCAGGGTGCTGGGATCGAGCCCCACATCGGGTTCTATGCTCTGCGAGGAGCCTGCTTCCCCGTCTCTCTCTGCCTGCCTCTGTGCCTACTTGTGATCTCTGTCTGTCAAATGGATAAATAAAATCTTTTAAAAAATTAAACCTTTAAAAAACTTTTAAGATAGATTATAAATCCCTTCTCATATCTCTGAAAAGTTGTATCAGTTCATACCCCTCTCATCAGTGTGATGTTTCTGTTTTTGAAAAATTACAGTGCTGATTCTCCTCTTTACAATTTCTTTTTTTCTTATTTTTTTCTTGTCTTCCTTTTGCATTCCTTTATCAATTTTTATTCCTGAAGTTTTAAAATGATCATTGTGTAAAATTTATTTTGACCTGCCTCAAACATTTTGTTGAAAACAGTTTATAGAATCCTCATGAAAAAAGAATCAAGCTTACTCAAAAATTATGAACTCACTTAAAAGCAATATATATTCATTGAAAGAAAGAAGAAATATTTACTAAGCACCTGAGTGTCCAAAAGCAGGTGAAAGAATCTGGCAGATGCCTGAGAAGCACCAGGTGTAATAATCTCAGGGGTCTCCTGATCTTTGTTGGAGAAAAACAACCAAGCTTGCCTATTTAAAAGAAATTTGAGAAACAGTGCTTTCTCAACCCTTCTAGAGCCAGGCTCCCCAAATGCTGTCCCATTATCTTCTGTGCATCACCGATCTAACTCACTGAGAAGATTTTGCCCAGCTTTCTTTTTTGTAGTTTTTAATACCAAAGATTCAGACCCATTGAATGTGCTCTTTCAAACTCCCTGTATGCAGATGCCCATCCTGTTCTGATGTGCTGAGTTGCCTTCCCCAGTGGAAAAGTATTGCCTTAGAGAATTATCCAAAGAAGGACTCTGAAATTTACTCTAAGAACATAAGATAGAGACAATTTACTGGTGACACCTGGTTTGATAAGTCGTAAGTTTAACTGTTTCTATTTTTTTGTTTCTTAGGTTTATTTGATGAGCCAGTGTGCACACATGTGAGCTGGGGAGGGGAAGAGGGAGAGGAAGGAGGAAGCAGACTCCCCATGCAGGAGCGTGGAGCGTGGAGCCCCATGCAGGACTCAAGTCCATGATCCTGTGTTCATGACCTGAGCTGAAATTAAGAGTCCAACACCCAACCGACTGAGCCACCCACACACCCCTAAACCATTTCTCTCTCTCTCTTTTTAAATATTTTATTTATTTACTTGAGAAAGAGAGAAAGAGAGAGAGAACAAGTAGGGGGGTGGGGCTGGGGGGAGAGAGAGAGATGATTCTCCACTGAGCAGGGAGCCCAGTGCGGGACTTGATCCCAGGACTCCAGGATGATGACCTGAACCAAAGACAGTTGCTCAACCAACTGAGCCACCCAGATGCCCCTAAATCATTTCTCCTGACAGTAAACTTCCTATAGTTCAAACGCCTGTTGGTGCCTTAGACTCTGGCTGGATCTGTGCCTCCTTTGCCTCTTCTGTGAGCTGCCCTTACCCTGCCATCTACAGGTGGTCATCTGGCCCTTTTTATCCCTTCCACAAAGTGCTCACCTTTTCCCATTTTTCACCTCGATTTTGTTTAACTTTTTATATAATATCCATCCTATTTCCTGATTTTGAACCTCTCACTTCACAGGCTGGCATTCTGCCTTGGGCCCAATAATTGGCTTTCTTGCTTGGTGCCTGCAGTGCTGCTTATTATTCACTCCTCCTGATGGCCTCTTCCTTTCCTCACTGGAATTAGGCCCCATACCTTCTGCTGACCCCAGTGTAGAGCACAGTGCCTGGCCAACACAGTGTGCATAATAAGTATTTGTTGAATGAATCAATGAGTTCTAAGCATTCTCTCTCTTTTTTTTTTTCCTTAAAGATTTTATTTATTTATTTGACAGAGAGAGATCACAAGTAGGCATAGAGGCAGGGAGAGAGAGAGGGGGAAGCAGGCTCCCTGCTGAGCAGAGAGCCCGATTCGGGACTCGATCCCAGGACCCTGAGATCATGACCTGAGCCGAAGGCAGCGGCTTAACCCACTGAGCCACCCAGGCGCCCTCTAAGCATTCTCTTGCTTGAATTTCAGTTTATATCTTGGGCTTAGTTGAGATATGTTGAAATATTCATGATTACTTGTCTTTGTTTCTCTCCTCCTGTGCCAGGTTTCTTGTTTTTGTTTTCTTATATCTCCACACCAAGTACTGTCCTAGACATGTGGCACATCTTATTTCCAATCTTTACAACAATCTTGCAAGACAGGTGTTACCATGGTCATTTTACATATGAGAAAATTGAGGGTTCCAGAGTTCCATTAATTTCTCCAAAGTTGCTCAGCAAATCACTGGTTGGCTTCACTTCTCCTGGGAGGTGCTAATCCTTAGCCTCATTTCTAAGGTTTCTGCCCTTTCTTCTATTGGCCTTCCCATGACTGATCATGTCCTATTGTATACCACCATCTTTACCTGAATCTCAGTGGAGACAGAAGGAGTGTTGAAGGAAGGACAAAGCTGAGTGGTTTTGCCAAGATCTTGACATGAGAGATTGAAACCAGGGACTGAAGCTGCTAGAAGAGTGCAAGGAAGGTAGTTCCACATTTTCAGCCTGAGAGAGTAGGAGAGTGGGGGGTATCACCAAAATAAATGGGTAGTTATGAAGTCTTATTCCTGTAGGTTGTTAAAACAGATAGTTGGAATTCCAGTGACTCTTTACTCCCTGATTAACTGTGGGCAAGTCTCTTAGCTTCTCTGAGTCTGTTTCCCCATCTTTTCCTGGAGTATAATCTTCCCTCATTTTCATGTTTGTTTTTGGTTTGTTGATCAAATGATGAGGTAGATTTGAACCTTCTCTGTCAGGGGCCAAACAATGTGTACATGTGGGCTAGAATCACACGTGTCAGGTATTCTATTACTAGAATCAGACTATAAATGGAGACACCAACTTCTTGGGCAAAGTGTGTCTGTGCCAGGGAGTCAGCACTTTGTGACTGATGGACCAGTCTGGCCCGCTAACCATTTTTGTATGGCCCATGAGCAAGGAATGTCTTTTATATTTTGATATGGTCCAAAGAAATAAAAAGAAAGGTATTTGTGAGCTATGAAAATTACATGAAATTCAAAGGTCAGTGTCCATAAGTAACATTTATTAGAATATACCCAAACCCATTGATTTATGTACAGTCTCTGAGTGCTTTCATATTGCCACAGTAGGGTTGAGTAGTTGTGACAGAGATTGTATGGCCCTCAAAGCTTTAAATGTTTACTGTTTGGCTTTTTACAAGAAAAGTCTGCCAATCCCTTGTCTGTTCCTTTTGGGACCTGTTTCTCAGTCTGCCACTCTGTGTTCTTCCTTCCTATCTGTTGAAACTGCTGGAGAGGAAAGGAAATTTAAGGAAATCTTGAAAGGTTTTTGTTGGGTTACTAATCTTTGATAATATTTGTCT
Source organism: Mustela nivalis (assembly GCF_964662115.1). NCBI lineage: Eukaryota > Metazoa > Chordata > Mammalia > Carnivora > Mustelidae > Mustela > Mustela nivalis. The sequence goes on from NC_139025.1 coordinate 41,890,609, forward strand.
TCTTTTCTCCTTTTCCATGCTTTTCAAAATAGAATTTTTATTCAATGTTGAATCATTATTATAACTTTAAAAAGCAATTAAAGATGAAGAACCCCATTACATACTTCAAACTATCCTTAATATGGCCATACAAACCATGAGACTCTTTTTTAAAAAATTTTTTATTTTATTATTTTTTTTAGAGTGAGAGAGTGGGATGGGCAGAGGGAAAGGAGAGAATCTTAAGCAGGCTCCATGCTTAGCATGGAGACAACTCAGGGCTTGATCTCATGACCCTGAGACCATGGCCTGAGCCAAAATCAAGAGTTGAACACTTAAGTGACTGAGCCACCCAGGCATCCCAAACCATAAGAGACTCTTATTGATACAGAACAAACTGAGGCTTGATGGAGGGAGGTGGGTGAGGGATGGGCTAGATGGGTGATGGGTATTCAAGAAGGCACTTGTTGTGATGAGCCAAGGGTGATGTAAGTGATGAATCACTGAATTCTACTCCTGATACCAATATTGCATTATATGTTAACGAACTAAAATTTAAATGAAAGAATAAAGAAGGAAAAAAAAAAAAAAACCCATGGCCCTTCTAACACATGTTTTCATTTTGAATGATATTTGTTCTATTCTTGGCATATGTACTTCCAAATAGTTGCAATAATGGTCTACTTAACATTTTATGGTTTATGTAGTCCTTTTCAGTGGCTTTTTAAGCTGTTACTTGATTATTCCCTTTATTTATTGATTTATTTTTATAGTGGTTGTATTGTGATGGCATCGTTCAGTTTGCAAGTTATATGTATTTCAGAAATAATTCCTCTTTTTGCCTTTGTGGATGCAAATGCTTCTCTTTGGAGCTAGTGCCGAGCAGTGCTGGCTCACCCATTGCCCTGTCCTACTTTGCTGGGATGTTGATTTGAGTGCAGAATACCCACTGAGCTTAAAAACTGGGAAAGATGAGTAACGTTAAAGAGAAAATGTCAGATAAGAAATGAACTTGATAATTAATTAGTAAATTAATTGATTAGTTTATTTATTTATTTGGTGGTGCTTGAGTTGGGAATGAAGCTGATACTTTAAAAGTGATTTTCTGTCTCCTTTCCCAAACCGCCCACCCCAAAGCCTTCAGTAGTAATACAAATACGTTTAACAAATAAAAATATTCTCTGTTCATTTAATGATGATGTGAAGGTATGTTTGTGCTTTCCATTGCATTTTTTTAAAAAGATTTTATTTATTTATTTGACAGAGATCACAAGTAGGCAGAGAGGCAGGCAGAGAGAGAGAGAGAGAGGGAAGCAGGCTCCCTGCTGAGCAGAGAGCCCAATGCGGGACTTGATCCCAGGACCCTGAGATCATGACCTGAGCTGAAGGCAGTGGCTTACCCCACTGAGCTACCCAGGTACCCCTCCATTGCAGTTTTAAGCAAATAAGAATAAAAACAAAAACAAGACTATTACTGTCATGTTAATACTGTTGACCCTTTCACTGTATTTCATACAATAAAATCAGTGCATCAAATTAACTTAATACCGTGAAATGTAAGTTCTCAAATTAACTCAATGAAATATAAGTAAAAAGATGGATATTTACGTTTTATTCTCTTATTTCCCCTAGTGAGAAGCTGGATGGAAAAACTAAAAGACAAGGTAAGAGAAGTATTTTCTTCCTTTGAATTTATCTTAAAGGGCATGGCTTTGTCATAAAAGATTGTCAGAGTATTGGAGCCTTAATTCATCATTCTGATCTGGTAATCTGTGCAAAGATGCAAGGCTACATGCAGGTACCCAACAAGAAGGAAGACCTGCCCTTTCAGGTCCTTCTTATATAACACAAGGGATACCTTATTCTTTGGAGCACCAGCCTTGTTATGAAGGCATAATCTACTACGACAGCTGGAAAATTTCCTTGACATTTCAAAGTGGAATTTCTTCTAGGGATCAGCAGTGTAATCCCAATTTTTCTGGCTATTTCTTGTCCCAGTGCTCAATAACACAATGCCAGGCTCTTGTAAGCCTGATCCTCCTGTATGAGGAAGAAATACCTTGGATTTTGGAAGGCGTTGATTCTTCTGACCCAAAGGCAAAAATCAATGGACTTGAGTTAAGAATAAAAGTTTGGGATGGAAAGAGCATTTTTAAACCATAGTGGGGGTGGTTTGGAGTAAAAACACCTGGACGCCTGAGAACTCTCTTTAGACCAGCTTTTATGTAGTGCTACTACATACTGGGTGGCAAGGGCTAACTTGCCTGGAATGGGCAACTATAGAAAAATATTTCTCTCACGCATTAATTCTGCCATCCATGTCTGTGATTAACCATATTAACTTCCTTCCAAGTTCCTATTTTTCACTTTCTTTTTATTTTCAATACTCTCCAAGTTTACATTTTTTGGTTACCTTAGAATTTTAAACTGGAATTACTCATAAAAATATTGATGGAATTCTGAATTCCTTGCTGTAGCCTGTGTCAGATTTCATTACTATAACTCAGCTCAGATTTAACTGGGGGTTTAGTGAATGGAAATCTTTTCAACTACCACATACTGAGTTACCTTTAAATCACCAGTCCCGACATATACTTCTGCTGATGGTATTCCAGTCTCTTTTTTATTATTTGGAGTCAGTTCTCCCCATATTTGGATGACTAATATTTATTTTGCTGCAGCTTATTGTTAAAGAATAAATTATGATGAAAATTACAATGAAAATTGTATGATTATATTAAGTCTCATTACTGTCTTTGTGCTTCTCAGTAAAATTTAGCATAGATTTTTTTTCTCATTCTGTGGTCATACTTATTAAAAGGATGTTGAAAAATTTTAAGCATTTTGGGGTTATTGGAGGCCATTTTGGTATCTGTAACAGGTCCAGTTGTCTAAGGGAGGTATGACTGGATGGACTGAGCAGGATTTGGGGGGAAATAAAGCTCAAAAGTTAAGAACTGAACACACGTATATTAGCAGTGCTTCTTGTCATGTTTCAGGAGAAAATAGGATGCAATGAAAAGGAACTAGGCTTTGGTAGATTAATTTAGGAACCCATATATCATTGTTTCTGTAGAAACTACCTTCTATGTAAAAAAGTATACCAGAAAACCCTTAAGAGAATAAATTTTTGCATGTCTCCAGTTTTGAAGTTGGATATTGCAAAATTTCTTATCTGTATCTATAGATAGCTTTGTCACAATTAAAAAAAAAAATCCGTGTAGCTTTATAGAAAGGCTGTATTTTCTTTTTCTGTAGACCCTTCTTATCTTGTCTCAAAGGCCTGGCACCTTCTTGCTATCATTTTAACCAAGAGAAATAATTTTATGTGTGACCCTTAGTTTTCTGGATTATTTTGAGATTTTCCAGCCCTCTCTTCTGGAGTGTTTTTTTCAGTATGTCTTAATTAAAAAAATAGAGATTCTAACTGTGTTTGGCTTATTTGATGCCTATTTCTTAATATTTTGACTTTTTCTTGGAAGGATTCACCATAATCTTTCCAAGATTCCCTCTTCCCATGTGATTAAAAAATTCTACACTTAGATGTGACATGCCTTCCTAGGTGTACACACACGTATGTGTGTACATGTATTTATCTTCCTCTTCTTGTTCTCGTGCTCCCCACCCCCTTAGCTAGCTAGTTAGTTGACTCTCATCCATAAAAGTCTTGTTAGTCATTTTCTTCAGAAACGATTTGAGAGCAAAACTATTGCCTCTTTAATGAAAGTCACAGAATCCCTTAGAACTGGAAACTAAATATTTATTTAACTGGCTCTTTGGCCAACCAGGACATCTTCTCAGTTTAGTGTTATTCAGTTGTACCTAATATTGGTATTTCTGCAAAGTTAGTTTGGCTCTAGAAAGAATAGTGTTCTAAAAAGTTCTGGGAATGCCGGGGTGTTTCATTCGGTTAAGCGTCTGCCTTTGGCTCAGATCATGATCCCAGGGTCCTGGGATCAAGACCCCATGTCCAGCTCCCTGCTCAGCAGGGAGTCCGTTTCTCCCTCTTTGTCTGCTAGGTTTAAGCGAGGATTAAGATTAGCTATGAATGACCGTGAACCCCAATGACACTGGCTTAACCAGGATAGAAGTTTGTCTCTCATTTATGAGTCTGGAGGTAGCAGTCAAGTATTAATGGGGAGCAACACTGTGACAGGGGCTCGGGCTCCTTATATTTGATGCTCTACTGTTTGTCATCTTCATTCCCAAGGTCACCTAAAGGTCCTGGATGGCAGTTCCAGCTTAGCTAGGTCCAAATTCTAGCCAGGGGATGGAGGAAATGGGAAGGCAAAGACACCTGTTCCCTATTAAAAGGGAAACTAAAGGCACTCTCATTCTCAAAGCATGGGGGATGAAGGCTGTGCTTCCCTCTTGAAGAGCATGTTGGGAAGCTGTACCTGCCACTAATGTATTCTCATCTGAGTGCAATAGATCACACGGTCACAGCCAGCTGCACAGAAGTCAGGGAGCAGTGATTGTTACTCTGAGCCCAGCTGAAATGGGAGGTTCTTGCTCTGGAAGAAGAGGTGACTGGCCTCTGAGGGTCAGTCCCTGTACTCACTCCATCATTACTCTTCTTTCCATCTTAATGTCCAAGTTAGTCATGCTTGTTAGGCCAATCCTAACTTGGCTTCCTATTGGTATGTATGTCTTTTCAACATCTAAAATGCTTCTCAAAATTGAGAGGCATAGCAACTTTAGTTGGGTCATAAAGACCAACCCTGTTGTTTTTCATCAAGATCATTCTGTTTCTTCTAGTTTTAGGAAATAACCCAGAAAAAGGATGATCCAGTCTATATTGCATAGCACCAAATCTCAAGTGTGGTCTGGACCGGCAGCATCAGCATCACCTGGGAACTTGCTAGAAATGCAATTCTTGGGCCCCACCCTATACCTACTGAGTCATAAACTCTACGAACAGAGCCCAGCAGTCTGTTTCAACAAGTCTTGCTGGCAATTTTGATAGATGCTCAAGTCTAAGAGCCACTGTTGCAAAGCAATGTAAGGGCATTGTCCTAACTCAGCAGACTTGAGACAGTACAGCATATTGTTAGGTTTTCTTATACTTTTCTTGAAAACAGATGTTTCTGAACCAATACATTATTCTAAGAAAGAAGGATACCTTTCTCATGAATGTAATACAAAGCCAACAAAAACCCAACACTAACACAAACTAAAATTAACTAGATCTAGTCATATTTTGACTTACAATCTACTTTAAAAATGCAAAACTTTTTTATTTGGAACTGTTTTCACTTTTATTAAAACAAAAAGATATAAGAATAGGTACAAAGAATGCCCCATACTTTTTACCCAGATGTACTTGTTTGTAATATTTTACCTCATTTTGTTTATCATTTGCTGGTCTGTCTGCCCATCTCTGCCTCCTTTTTTTTTTTTTTTTTTTTTTTAAATTCTGAACTATTTGAGAATAAGTTGCATATTCCATGGTGCTTTTACTCCAAACGCTTTAGTGTGTATTTCCTACAATTGGGAATATTCTGTTAGTGGATATGGTACAGTTTCCAGCTTGAGTGCATTTAACATTGATACAGTAATTTTTATCAAATCTGGCATCTATATTTCAGTTTTTTTCAACAAACTCAAAATACCTTTCTAAAAGCATTTTTCTTCTCCAGTATAGGATCTAGTCTAGGGTAATGTAACACATTTAGTTGTCATGATTCATTATTTTCCTATACTCTTGAACATTTTTATAGCCATCTTTTGTCTTTCATGACACTGACTTTCAAAAAAATATAGTCCTTTAAAAAAATAGAATAGTCTTCATTTTAGGTTTATTGTGTGTTTCCTCATGATGAGACTCAAGTTATGCATTCTCACTCAGAGTATACACAGGCGCAGCTATGTCCTTCTCAGGCTGTTATCTGTGCAGGTACTTGAACGTCCAGTGATTCTGACCAGAGAAGAGGCGCTAGGCAGGGTTTATAACTTAGAAAATATGTTTATGGGTCTTATTTGTTTTCATCTGTGTAGGAAACAAGTCATGGGAAATTCTTTTAAAAAAATTTTAATTTATTTATGAGAGAGAGCGCATGAGCCTGAATTGGGAGAGGTGAGGGGTAGAGGAATAAGGAGACTCCCCACTGAGCTGGGAGCCCGACTTGGGGCTTGATCCCAGGACCCTGGGATCATGACCTGAGCTGAAGGTAGACACTTAACTGATTAAGCCACTCAGGTGCTCCAAGTCATGGTCAATTCTAAAAGAAGAGCCTATTCTCTATTAGTGTTGAAAGAAGAATGGTTAAAATATATTGGAAGGGGGCGCCTGGGTGGCTTAGTGGGTTAAACCGCTGCCTTCGGCTCAGGTCATGATCTCGGGGTCCTGGGATCGAGTCCCACATCAGGCTCTCTGCTCAGCGGGGAGCCTGCTTCCCTCTCTCTCTCTCTCTCTGCCTGCCTCTCTGCCTACTTGTGATCTCTCTCTGTCAAATAAATAAAATCTTTAAAAATATATATATATATATTGGAAGAAGAGAGGTTACTTGGATTGCATCTTTTATTTTTATTTTTTTGGATCACATTTTTTAACATAATTTCAAACACAGCGCGTGCGCACACTCACGAGGGGACAAAAGAGGGGAGAGAGAGATTAATTGAATTTTGGTGAAATCTGCATGATTAAAAAAATAAATTAAATTAAATTTTTTTTTTTAGTAATCCATAGTTCATTGTTTATGCATCTCATCCAGTGCTCCATGCAATACGTGCCCTCCTCAATATCCACCACCAGGCTCACCCAACTCCCAGGCTCACCTCCCCTCTGAAACTCAGTTTGTTTCTTAGAGTCCACAGTTTCTCATGGTTTGTCTCCCCCTCCAATTTCCCCCAACTCACTTCTCCTCTCCATCTCCCAATTAAAGCTTTAGAAACTAGAAATTAAAATGTGTAAATAAGAAGTATGAGAAAGAGTGACACATGTTAGAATAGTCATGCTCTTGGGTGTGGGGTGAAGTTACACAGCACAAGGAGACCCACACAGAGTTTGATCAAGCCAAACTTCTGACAGCTCAAGTTATCACCCTCTGATGTACACTTCTTTCGAGTCTAATCTACGGGGCTTAAAGTTGATCATATTTCAATACGTACATTTGTTTCCATGTATTGGGAATGGTGGTTTTAAAGCAATATATTCACAGCTCTTATGAGAGTACCAAGACTTTGCCCTTGGCCAGTATTTTCCCAAATGGAAAATTACAGTTTTATAAGCCCTTAAGTAGATTTGGAAGAACTTCAGAAAAAGTTTAGGTTTCTGCAAAGCATATTAATTTGTTGAAAAGTGACTGGGCTTTGTTTCTTGGAGAAAAACACTTAGTATGCTGATGAACAATGCTATTGTTCTCAAATTAATGGAAAAATTTCCATGTTCTGCCCTAACACAAGACTCTGGAAAACAGAACCAGTGAGTGAGCTGGCTGTATGCACGGAGGGGGAGCTACAATTGTAGAAGGGCTCGTGTAATCCTCTGATTTACTCTTGGAAACGCCGGGAAAGCATCACAGTCTGCACACTTCAGCACTTTTTAAAAAAACTTTATTCTATGTCCCTCTCAGATTTTGGCTCATTCTGAAAGGTACTTGAAATAGTTTGTCCTATATTAGAAATTTTAGAAATAGTCAAACAAATGAACAGACGCGTGGGCTCCTCCCCACCCCCGCATAATGACCCTCTAAAACCTAAAAATTTTAATTTTTTATGTATTTTGTCTGGGTAGGCTTCTAGCAGGGGCCTTCTTCAAGGGCAAACCAGTGTCATGTTCCTCCGTGAAAGGGCTCCAGGTAAGTACATGATGCTGTGGTCCCCGAGGTGTCATATCGGCCAAGATGGAGGGAGCACCTTTAGGTTGATGGCCTTCCCCTGAGCTTGGGAAGATCTGGAGCTACTCACCTAAGCCGAGGGATGTGTAGACATGATGGTGCTCACTTAGAACCAATGTATCCATAGAGACACCTTGGGGACATTGGAGACAACACCAGATACCAGACACCTCCAGGTTCTTTTGGAAGTGCCACTGTTGCTGGTAGTGATCTTTGCACCTTTCTCTGTTCCTTCTTTACTTTGGGGACTGGGGATGCTCAGAATTCCCTCCCAAGCACCAACTTTGGTCTTGTCCACTGGGCAGATTTCTCCTTTCCTATAAATCCCACCTTAGGTGTATACCCTCTCCCCTCCTTGTCTTTTCTGCCTGTGCCCCCAACACCGAGCATCCTTCCTCTTCCCTTTCTTACTGTAAGGCAGCTGAGATTGTGAGATGGCAGTCCACCAATGTCAAGGCCCCTCCCTCGCCCCCCTTGGAGTTTGTCTCTGGCTGATATTTCCGATTTATAGTATTTTAATAGTCTTGGCATTCTCAGAACCTTGCTTCATCCATCTTTGATACAAATTATTCTTCTGCCACCAAAACCTGATGTTGACAAATGTGCATAACCAAGCAGCTCTAGGTGCCACGAGGTCTGGGTGATTAATTTCAGTACTTCTTCTAAATACTTGAACTTTCCCCAAATAGTCCTACTGTTCTCTCTCTTGCCTTCTCCCTAAAAGGTACCTTTATTCCAGGTGCTATTTTATGACAAAGCAAGTAGGAGAATTCCAGGTATTAAAAGCCTGCTGCCATCCGGCAGAAAGGAGAAACCCTGGGCTGTGGTCAATGTAGCCTCCTAATGGACGCCTCCTTTTCCCTGCAGGCTGGCTACATGTCTGGGATGCTGGTTCCTGTAGGGGTCGGGATAGCCGGTGCCCTGTTCATCTTGGGAGCTCTCTACAGCATTAAGGTTATGAATCGCCGAAGGAGAAACGGCTTCAAAAGGCATAAAAGAAAGGTATGGAGACCACAACAGCAAAACCTCAGCCGTTTCAGAACATGCACTGCTTTGCTGATTTGCTTAATAAAGCACACGGGGCTTAATGAGGCAGGAACGGTATTGACACGCCCAGTGGTTTGCCTTAGCAGCCGCTGGGGCCTGTTTTTCAGTTTTGCTCTGCAGCAGAAAGGGCTTAATGCTCTTCTGTTTCTCTTTCTCCAGCAGAGAGAATTCAACAGCATGCAAGACCGAGTCATGCTCTTAGCCGACAGCTCTGAAGATGAGTTTTGAATCAGACGGGAAGTTTCCCTGGGATATTCACTTGTCTTATTATTTTATTGTTTATTTTGGGGACAAAAGAAGAAAGTCAGCCTGCCACATCACGGCTGTCAGGCCACCGGGCTCGTTTTCTGCCGGGCAGTAGTAGATTTCTCTTGTCCTGAGCTGCATAGGCATATGTTGTAGCCTTACTGTATAGAGCCGTGTTTGTTTTTCTTCCGTAGTGAATTTTCCAGAAACATAGGCTACCACTCATCAGTATGCAGCACACATGTGGTTCACTAGGAGTTGCTAGGTAAATATTTTGTATTTTTCCAAAGGGCCTTTTCCTTGGTTTACCTGCACTAAGCATAATGATTATTGCTGCCAAGGCATACGTTGACTCTGAAATCGAAATCCTAACAGAGAATAGCTCATGACGACTGCGTTGGGCCCACTGGAGGCTGTAGGCTTCTGGGCCATGGTACATCGTACATTTTCATCAAAACAAGCAGCAAGTTGGAACAAAACCTTCCTTGTCCAGAAGATCTCTCGGTGCATTAGGGTTATGTGTAAATTTGTATCTATCTTGCATTCCATGCTCCGGTCTTCCAGTTTTATTATTTTGCATCTTCCATCTTATTCTCATTCACGGCAGGAAAAAAAATGCACCAGAAATAATACATTAAATGGACTCGGTCTTAATGTAAACTTGCTTTCTTGATAGTGTAATTGACTCTGACAGACATATCAATAGATGCTTACATGTTTATCACTAAGAGGTGTTCTTTTTGTGTATCATTTGACTTTGCAAGAAGAAATAAGCAAGAAATCAAGAAGAAGATGAGGTAGGTAAGCTCTCAGAGCATTCCTGTCTACCATTCACTATTGTGAATTATTCAGAGCCTTGCTTTGCTACTCCTGGGGTCTTGGCTATGGAATGATGGAGCCACCATTGGTCCTTAGTTGGCTTTAATGGGAAGATGGATGTTCTGTGGTATATGTGGCCTCAGTGGTCAGAGTCCCAGCTTTTTTCAGGGCATCCCGTTTTTGGGGATGTTGGCCTATGCTAGATTATTTCACATTTCTTTTGGAATGAAAGTCCTTGTCCTATCTTTTGAATATTGATATTTGAGTTGAACTTTTAGGTAAAGACTTGGCTCATTTCATAGAAGACTAAAGGTTCCTGGTAACCCTCTCCTTAGCGCTTGACACATGGAGAACTCGTTCACATCCCTTGGAACCTGATCTACTGTATTGGAGGCGAGCTGCACAGTCATTCCTTAGAGCTACTGTATGGGGTAGGACATATATATATATTTTTCTTCCATTTGAATGGAGACAGAACTGAAGGAGAGAAGAGAAATGATTATCCAAAAGTATCCCTAGGATCATTCAGGACAAGAACCCTCTTGGGCTCAAAACCGTGTATCCCTATCATCAATTCAGTGCCCTTCCCCATACTTTTCAGGAAGCACTGACATTTCAGAGTCCTTTAAAACCAAGATTCTAAGGAAATACAGAAGACCTTTGAACAGCATGGGACTGTGCTACACGGGTCCACTTGTGTGTGGATTTTTTTCAAGACAGTACAGTACTGTAAACGGGTTTTCTCTTCCTTGTGATTTTCTTAGCATTTTCTTTTCTCTAGCTGACTGATTATAAGAACACAGTATATAAAACATATTACATATGAGGTATATGTTCATTGGCTGTTTATGTTACCAGTAAGGCTTCTGGTCAATGGTAGGCTCTTAGTAGAGATTTTGGGGAGTCAAAATTTATATGTGGATTTTCAGCTGTGCCGGGGTTTGACACCCTGAACCCCTGTGTTGTTCAAGAGTCAGGTGTAGTTGGTTGGCCAAGGACCATTTCACATGAATTTCTGTCTTTGTTAAGTGATGTTAAGTGAACGATGCCTTACTAACGTCCCTTGTACATGAGTCCTTGCCTCTCCTACCTCACGATTTCCTTCGCAGCCACAGAGATTTAAGTATCATCTCTAGAGAACTAATAGAGAAACCTTTCTGGAATCCATTCTTGAATGATAGCTGGCTTACAAGAATGTTTTGATTAATTAATTTCTTTCTTTTTTTTTTTTTTTTTTGCTAAGAGATGTAAGCAAATGTGTGAAATTGGTCAAGAGAAGTGAGAGGCTTCTGTACAATCAAATGGAAATAATTGATAAATAAGCTCAAGGTCAAGTTTGAAAAATGAAATTCAGAACCATGACACTCAGAAGTAATTTCTAATTTCATGAGCAGAGACATTCTGCTATTGCATAGGGTATGTTCACCTTTTCTTAGAGCAGCCTCTTGCTGTAAATGTTCCTAAGGTTAGGGGAGGTGGGCATGACGTGGTGTTACTGTTTCTGTATTCTCGACAAGCTATTTTTAGCAAACCCACAATAGGTCATTTCATTCAGCAACACGTGGGTGATGGGCAATGCTGGTGGCTATTAATGCCTCGGGCTACTCATAGTCTATAGTTTTAACTAGATCATGCCTAAGTGGTTGAACTTTCAAACTGTAGAGGGATAAAGCCACAAATAATGGACACTATTTTCATTTATTCCAGAAGGCTGTGGGGATAACATGCATGTGCCTTTAGGTCTCAACAGAAATGTCTATGCAGTCCTTTTTTGGGACAGGTGACTGTTAGAAGAAAAGGAGATGACTTAGATCACAGCGGATTTCTATACAAACCCATTTCAACACCTGGGATGGTGGAGGTCCCATGGATGTGTTTATTTTGGCTGTTTTCCTCCCTGCCTTGGATGAGCTTGGCTGAAGTTATTGAGAGGATCAGAAAAGGTCGTCATGTTCAAAACAAAGCCCAAGATTAAGGGTGTTGCCCCCCCAAGAAGGTGCTGGCTAGTGAGTGGTTATACTGTAGTCCAATTAAAAGTAGGAAGTCAGGCAGCAGTAGGTTTATCTAAAATAAGTGATTTATCTCCTTCTATTTGCACATTCAAAATAAAAAAGGCAACTCTTGATTCCAGCAACTAAGCTTAAGCCATTTAGCAGGAAAACAAGAAAAGCTGTCTGGCAGGTGTGCTGTAGGCTGCAGGCTTCAGTGGCTAACAACTTCTCTTCTGAACCGTATTTACCCCCTCACACCTGTACATGCCCCAGTGCAGGGGCAGGGACTGTGTCTTATTCTTAGAAGAGGAGGCAGTGTTTCCCAGACTTTGGCTCCTAAGAGCCATAACTGGGCAACACACAGATTCCAAAGCCCTGCCCTAGACCCACTGAGTCAGAATCTCCAGGGAGGAGTTTGGGATTCTTATACCGAAGAGTTAGAGAGTAGACCCGGGAGGGCACCTATCTAGAGAACAGCTTCCTTATTAAAGAGACAAGAGAGAACAGATCCCCTTGGGGAAGAAACCCTTTCCCTAGTCAGTGATCCAATAAATCACACCTGCCAATGTGGAGAAAGGAAAACAAAAGGAAAGAGTAAAGGGTAGAAGGTTCTAGAAAGAAAATAGAATGCTGGGTCAGAAGGAAAAGGGTTCTTCCCGTGTCCCTGATGCCTTTTTTCTCAAATCAGAAGATAGTGCTTTTCTTTTCTTTTTCATTTTTTTTTTAAAGATTTTATTTATTTATTTGACAGAGATCACAAGCAGGCAGAGAGGCAGGCAGAGAGAGAGGAGGGGAAGCAGGCTCCCTGCTGAGCAGAGAGCCCAATTCGGGGCTCCATCCCAGGACCCTGGGATCATGACCTGAGCTGAAGGCAGAGGCTTTAACCCACTGAGCCACCCAGGCGCCCCAGTACTTTTCTTTTAAACCCATTCAGATTTTCCTCTCCTGTAAGTTGCTTCTTTCAGTAGCTGCTGGTTTAATTTATATGCAATATTTGGAGTTAATTAGTATCCCAGGGAAACAGATTCCCTTAGCAATGCTTTAGCCTTGGCTTCAGCTCATAAACTGCCTCAGATACAGTCTTCCAGGGACATTTCTGAAAGTACCTGCATCTCACATAGGTCAACAGTATTGTGGGGGAAATTTTAAAGCACCGTCTTAGAAAACGTTTAAAGTAGATTTAACATCGTCAGTCAAAGTTTATTCTTTCTTTCTTTCTTTTTTTTTTTTTAAAGTCCTAAGACCTAAAAGTCAAACATTACAGAGATACCAGAAAATGAGGTAGAGCAACATAGAACATTCTGAATGTCTGGTGCTTCTCTCCGCACTCCTCCAGATACCTCCTTCATGTGGCTATCCAGATGAAACCCCTTATTTGGGATCATACACAACACTTGGAGAGAGAAGTCTCAGATCATCCACAGGCATCATGATTTCTGTGGATATGAACGATCAGTGTTTCTATCAGCAGCCAAAAAGCAGCTTTGGGGAGTCAGGTATATTGTCTGGTACAAGTTTTTAGCTGCGTGGCCTTTTGGCAAGATAGGTTTTGTTATCTATCTATCTACAGGGAAATCTGTTGGGAAAGAAGTCTCTGCTTTGTAGGGTATGTGAAGGTATGGTTGCGAGGGAAGAAGTGTGAGTAGAAGAAGATGGAAAAAAATCTTGATGCAATGCAGATATAAACACAGCACAAAATGCTTGGAATGAGCTAGACGAGGCTTACTGGTCTGATACAGGCCTAGTAGACTGATGCTTGGAAAAATGATAAAGGAGAATCAAGGAGAAAAAGACAAATGAGGCAGACCATTCATGGGGGAAGGTGCCCTGAATCTAAATTTGTTTTCATCCTTTCCCTCAAAGGAAGTGCTATACCAGGTAGAGTGGACACGAGTGGGAGGGCGTTGAAGCCCGAGATCGATTCGACTAAAGGAGCTTCATTACTTTAAGTAACCCTAAGCTCAGTTAAATATCTCTCTTAATTACACAGAGTTCAAATAACTAAATATAAATCTCTAGGAATAGGAAATCATTTGAAAACAAAATAATCGTGCTGACCTAATGAAAGCTCCTTATTTGTATGTTTAGCGTCCCCCAGAAGACGCAGACCTTTCTGGGGTCTGTTTGCTCTGCTAAGGATCAGTTGTGGCAGTCAACGTAGCTGGAAACATAATTCTGTTGCTTAAGTTCTACCCGAGGCAAAAATCAGCATTTACTTTGGAAGCCACTGTTAGCTATACAAATGCATTGTTTTTACCCTCTTTTGGGTAATTGATACATCTAATTCCCTATTAATTAACTTAAATTTCTGCTATGTGGATGCAGGATAAAGGAGAGGAAAGAAGGGATGAAGAAAGAAAGAAGAAAGAAATTTCCTCCAGGAAAGAGCAGCAAACCTACAAAGAGACCAATCCTATGCTCCTTTGTACTAGTATGCTTAAAAACACAAAACAAAATTGGGGTTTAAAAAAAAAAAAACCCTCTCAAATCTTCCATTTGTTAAAGCAAAGATCTTTCTCAAGAAGCAACAGGAGCAATAATAAAAATATTGACCACTCATAATTTGTAATAGACCATATACATGCTCATTCTAAGACTGCATTCTCCAGATTTGAAGTTCAAGATTGATTTTGTTGAGAGGTATAACCTTTTGTGCGATAAGGATAGAGGAACTGAGAAGGAATAGAGACAGAAGAATTAACTATAGGGAGAATATCCTCCCCCCACTTCTCGGAGTTTCTAGGTATGGGAACAAGGTACATACAAGCAGAATGGAAGGCTAATGGAGTGCTCACTTGGGTTCTTTTATTACCTTGAGGTGGTCATTTACCCTGGAGGTGGTTCTTCAAAGACTGAACCTGGTATTGGGTTAGGACCCTGGGGCTTTTATTAGCAGTGTACTATGCATCTCCATCTTTTCTTCTTAATTCGCAGCAAAATAAAGGAGGGGGGACCAATAGCATTTGAAACATTTCTCCAGTTTTATGCCTCACAGCATAGCCATGGAGTTCACATGGTTGCCAATGTCTTCATGATCAAACAGACTAAAATATACATGTAGGAAAATATAAGTTGTCTTCCAGGAACAGAAATATGTTTGGATACCAGATGATTCAAGCCCTTTATCTTCCAAAAAGGAATTTTGGTACAAGATCTCCACTGATCAGTTTTCCCCTATTTCCTTCTTTGTATAAGAGTTAAGGGAAAGGAGGAGAAGTCTGTAATGGGGGCGCCTGGATGGCTCAGTGGGTTGGGCCTTTGGCCAGGGTCCTGGGATCAAGCCCTGCATCGGGCTCTCTGCTCAGCAGGGAGCTTGCTTCCTCCTCTGCCTGCTTCTCTGCCTCCTTGTGATCTCTGTCTGTCAAGTAAATAAATAAAATCTTAAAAAAAAAAAAAAAGAAAAGAAAAGAAATCTGTAATGGTTCTACAATTGCCTGGTTCCATCTCCAAAGGTCTGTGTCAAGGAGAAAGAGGATGCTTAGAGAGTCTATGTTTGGCAAACCAAGAGCACTGTGATGTTATTGGTTTTTACTTAATCAGTATTTACTCAATGTCTTTTATGTATCTGGCAGTGTCTTAAGAGCAGGGGAAGCAAGGTGAGCCCTCCATGACCAGAAAGAGGTAATGAACGAGTGAGGGATGAATAAATGGGCCTTTTTATACAGGGGCAGGATCGGATCCAGAAAAGGAGCATCTAACCCTTCCACGATTGGCAAGGTTTCTCTAGAGCCAGAAGCACCTGAAGCCAGGGGGCTGAATTAGGGTTAGTGAGGTAAAGAGGGGAATGGAATGGGGGTCCCCCAGCCAGGGAACCTCATGTGCAGAAGAAGCCAGCAGTGAGAGATGATGGAAAAGTCAGGGGTGAGAGATCAAGGAGTTAAGTATGTCTGGAGTGCTGGGTATATTAAGGAGTTGAGGGGCTGGAGTACGGGGGACACATGCAGTACAAAATACGAGGCTGATCCCAAAGAGTGCTTGGTTGTATCAAGGAATTAGGACTTTATTTTGAGGGCATGGAGGCGTGGAAAGATCTTATGGTGTGATCAGGGTGGAGTGCATGGGAAAACTGGGTTGGCAAGGTTAAAGTAGAGTCAGGGACACCAGTCAGGGACTGGTGAGAGATGAATATGACCGGGACCAAGATTGCAGGAGTGCATGGAGGGAGGATGGCTCTGAGAGGTGTTCAGAGCAGGGAAGCAGAAGGACTCAGGGGTTACTTAGATGTGGAGATGAGGGAAAAGACAGTGGTTAAAGCTGACCGTGGTCATGGCACTTTTGAGGCTCTCCAGATACCATGGTGTCTAGGGTCCTGGCTTCTGGAAGACTGACCTTGTGTTATCTCAGCATAGCCAGCCTGAAAGAAATTAACTTACATGGCTGCCAAAAAATGTGTAGGCTGCTTCAACTTTCCACATAGTGTATATAAGTTTGTGGTCATTCTGTGAAACTTTCAATGAGAGGTTCCAAAGACATAATTTTAAATTTAATAAAACTTAAAGGAAAACATCCTGAAAAGCTCCAAATACCTTTAAGGGATTATATTACTTTGGTTGAGCCCTAGGTATGAATTACGATCTACGATCTGGCTGCCTATCTTGCTTGGAAAAGATTAGTAGGTTTCTTATTTGTTGAAATGGGAACAGAAGTTCTGGATCTTGTTTTATATTCATTTTTTTATTCATAAGAACCAACTTTATGCATTTTATACCTATGGAAGGGTTTTCTATTTTTTATTTTACTCTTTTTTTTCAGTTTTACTGAGATAGAGTTGACTTAACAGCCCTGTGTAAGTTTCCGATGTATTTGGTTAAACACGTGTTGGCAAGTGATTACCCCGATAAGTTCAGTTAACAGCTGTCTCCTCACAGAGTCACCAAAAAATGTGTTCTCCTTGTGATGAGAACTTTTAGGGTCTTTGCAACTTCCAAGTACACCACACGACTGTGGTAACTATAGTCATCCTGTGGAACATTTCGTCTCTAGGACTTATTTATCTTATAACTGGAAGTTTATACCCTTCGAGCACCTTCCTCCAGTTTCCCCACCCACACCAGCCCACTCCGTAGGATCTTGTTTTTCTTAAAAACAAGCCCAACAGTCTTCTTCGGAGGCTGCTCTGTGTGAGGATACGTTGGGGGGGTTGGGTGCAGCCTTGGAGCGAGGCAGGGTCCGTCTCCTGGTGCTGAGAGGCTTCTGTGAACTTTTGACACTTGTCATGGGTGATCATCAAGTGGTTAATCTTCCTTAGCAGATGAAAAATAAAGCAAGTATTCCAGGGTTGCCATGTCAACCCAAGGCTGGATTCTGGAGGGCTCAGGGCAACAATGTAGGATTGAGGAAATGCAGAAAAGCATGAGAAAAAAAAAAATAATGATCATTTTAGTCCCACTCCCCAGAGACAACCATGGGGAACATTTTAGACTGAATATTTCTCGTCTTTTTCTCTGTGTGTTTATGATATCTTCTGTATACCTACTTTCATTTGTACACAAAAGGATTATAATTTACATGCTATCTTGCTACCTCCCTAGAGCTACAGTTTTTCATGGCTGTTTAAGAGCTTGTGAAAATCCCAAGGTTGTATTTGAATGAATAAGCTGTTTTTTTCTCATTCAGATTTATTTGGTATTTGATTGTCTGTGACTGTCCAGTACCTTAAGACACTTATGTATGATGTAAATGAAACGCGAGTTGAAAAGGGAAACGTCTCTGTAAACACAGTGCCCATAGGCTAATGTCACATTCCTGCACTCTGAGGGATTGGAGAAGACCATCCTCTCTGCCTTTGCTGCCAAAGCGAAGGTTGTGAGCTTTTATAATTAGAGGTAAGACTGAATTCCCATGACTGTAGATACTACGTGGTAGTGGGAGAAATAACGGGAAAGAATACACTTGCTGTAATGACCTAAATTGACTACAGCGACCTGAATGGTTCAGTTCAATTCTCTTGAATTTAATTAGTGTTTTTGTGTCATTCATTATAGCGCACATGTATTTTCTTTATTTGGTTTCACTTGGCTAAGGTTAAATGGGCAAATGTTCACTGTTATGCCCATTGTTTTCTTCTCTCTGTCATTGTTATAAAGAGAAATCTCAGCTTTTCACATTCCCTCTCCACATCTTCCTAAAATTTTAGGTGCCTTTAAAAACAGTTAATGGAGCCTGGCTGTCCATGTGACCAAGACCTATATAAATGTTTCCACTAGCTCATACCCTCCAAATTTCTTGCACAGAGTAGGATATGAGATTAAATAAGGCACACAATAAAACCCATGAGCTTTATTCTAATAATATTTTCTTTGGCTATCAAAGTGGATTCTTGTTCATTAGGTATTACTAGATGAAAATAGAATGGCATAAGCACTTGGTGAACTTTGAATCTAAACCAGGAAGACGATGCTCTTCAGGACACATTTCTGTTCATGTTCAAGGTCTGGAGTCAACCAAAAGCAGCTGGGAAAATGTCTTACAAATAAATGATTTGAGGTCTTACTTATTTTCTACTCTAAACCACAAGGGCCTTTTTTTTTTTTTTTAAAGGATTTTATTTATTTACTTGACAGACAGAGATCACAAGTAGGCAGAGACACCGGCAGAGAGAGAGGAGGAAGCAGGCTCCCTGCTGAGAAGAGACCCTTGATGCGGGACTCGATCCCAGGACCCGAGATCACGACCTGAGCCGAAGTCAGAGGCTTAACCCACTGAGCCACCCAGGCACCCCCACAAGGATCTTTTTATTTAAAGTTCAGTTCTGGGTTCTTATTAGATAGGTGAGTTTTATGCTATGAGAATAAAATGTGAACTAAAAAATGTGAGTGCAATTCACATTTATTTCTATTTATGGATAATAAAATCACGAACATTTACTGGGCCGTTGCTGTGGGATGAATGCTGTGCTCAATGCTTTATAAGGGAAAACTCACTGAATTCATACCAAAGCTCAATGAGATAGGCACCCTTGGTCACCCGTGACTCTCCTGATGACGGAGCTCTCACTTACAGCAAATCATGATCCTGACAACAGAAATATATAATAAGACCTCTAATAGCCATTGTGTTGATTATTTTTCCATGCTGCAGAAACTACACTGCACTTTGGCCATCATTTTGCCTCAAATTTTTTAAAGTATTCAATTTTTATATTAGCCCACAGTGAATATTGGCTTTGGGGTAGTGCCTGTCACTTTGGGCTGATGTAACAAAATACCATAGACCGGTGGCTTAAACGGCAACATTCATTTCTCACAATTCTAGAGGCTGGTGAGTCCAAGATGCAGAGGCCAGCCTGGTGGGTTCTGCTGAGAACCTTCTTTCTGGCTCACGGATGCCTGCCTTTTTGCTGTATCCTCTCCTGGTATTGAGAGAGAGAGCTCTAGTGTCTCTCTGTCTCCTTATAAGGGTGCTAAGCCCATCATGGGTGCTCCACATTTATGGCCTAATGGAAACCCAATTATTTCCTTAAGGCCCCACTTCCTAATAACCATCACACTGGGAGTAAGAGATTCAACATATACATTTTTGTATGTATGTGTGGACATATACTCAGTCCATACAAGGTTGATGCTCCATCTCCCAAGGGCTTCAAGATGAGGAGCCGAGAAAGAAGAAGACTGCATATTGAATTACATCTGGAAATCATTGAATGAATGCCTGGGGCCATACAAACACCTTGCTTTAGTAAGTAGTGTTCAACAGACAATCCAGTTATTCAAAATTGTTTGGAATTAGCGTCTATCATTTATTGGAGAAATCGTTTGCAGTTCTTGAGTTAGTAAATTCAGTTTTATCACAGTGATCTAAAATAATTGTATAGCTTGCAAATACATATGTTTGGTTCTGAAATAAAAACAGTATTTGTGATGTGAGACTTACGGAATGTCATGAGAAAATCTGTCCTATTACAACAGCCACCACATTTTAAAAGTTGAAAATGTGCTATGTTTATATACTCTTGGTTTCTAGATCCACAAGGCTTTTGCCTATGGTTATGGTACTTGGCATTGCTTAACATGATTCTTCTAACTCAAAAGAGGAGTATTGTTCTGATTAGACTTGTGCAATGCACTACTTTGTTAAATTAAGGATATTAAAATAAAATGGGGGCTCCTGGGTGGCTCGGATGGTTGAGGGTCTGCCTTGGCTCAGGTCATGATCTCCAGGTTCTGGGATCGAGCCCCACATCTGGCTCCTTGCTCAGCGGGGAGCCTGCTTCTCCCTCTCCCTCCATCCCTTCCCCTGCTGTGCTCTCTCTCTCAAATGAAAAAATAAAAAATATTAAAAAAAATAAATCGGCGTGGAGTAGGATCTATTCCTCAGTTAAAGAATTAGTAGAAGGTGGTTTCTTTGGGTCTATTTGCTTCACTAAAGACAAAGTACATTCTATCCAGAGACTTTTCTTCAGAGGGCAGTAGAAAAATTTAAAAAAAAAAAGAAGAAGAAGAAGAAACAAGTTTGAAAACATAATTCTGGTGGGAATTTTTGTGTGTGTGCTTCTTAAAGTATGTGTGTGTTTGTGAGAAAGAAAGAGCAAAGGGACCATATCTTTATGATTTGAACATTTGAGAGCAAAAAGGGACACTTAATAATTATGATGGGGCAATCGGCAAAACAGGGATGCTCCTGGGCAAACTGGAACCCAAGACTATCTTAAAGGGGCTGTATGGGACCCTCCCGTGTCACTCTGGGTCCTAGCGTTTATGACAGCCCCTGCAGCAGCAGTCAGCTCTGCACAGGATTCCCCCAGGTTGTTCGTCATCTCTGGCACGCACCGCCCACCTCTCTTCCTGCTGCGGTTGGCTTCTGTGTCGTGGTATGTGTTGCTGTGGGGCCTTGCCCTGCACTCACACGTGGATGACCTGGAAACTAATATAGCAGGCCTTAGCCGATGGGGATGGAGACTGATGAGTGAAGTCTCTCACCTTTCATTGCTTATGTGGCTAAGTCTCAGATTCATTCATGAGGGCTCCTCAGAGTGTCTCTTAGGATAGAGTGCTGGGTTGTCCACTGCAGTGTGCCACGAGAACCCTTCCTTGTATTCTTTCTTTTCCTATTTTGCTGCAAACTGCATGCAAGACTTTGTCTCAGGCTCTGCTTTTGGGAAACCCAGGCTTCAATAGCTGGGACTGGAATTTTGGAGTGTGACTCCTCCCCAGACAGAGATAATAAGGACCCTCTTATTGGTGGTAGGTGGAGTGGTGATACCTGGCCAGCAGCATCTCGGTGACTAAGACTCTTAGCTGTGGTGGATTGGGATGGGGGGCTAGCAGAAGGCAGAGTATCAGGTGTGTGATGGCTGTGGTCTGTAAGCCCTATGGGAATTATGGTGGTTGTAAGGATTGAGTTGGCTGGTGGTTTTAGACTGCACTGGAAGCTTTGAAATAAGAAAATGAGGAAAATGATCAGGTCAAGTCTGTCCATCATCAATCAACACAAGGAATCTCGTGAAAGCCAGCAATGCCTCTGTGATAGTGTTTTAGGAGATTCATCTGTGTATTGGGATAAAATTCTCATACCCAAGGTCACCCTCCAGGCAAGCAACCTAGACCAGCCAGGATGCTGGCCAAGGGTGGGAGGAATCCACATGGGAGATGGAGGAAGATCAACAGCGACCATTTTTTGCAGAGATTATGGCTGACTGACAGCTGGAAGGGGACTATGATAGAGTGAATTTAAAGAGAGGCATAAACAAGCATGAGACATGGATTGTATCTGATGACATATTCTGTCCAGATCTCCTGCTTTTGCCTCTTCTGTGGTCACCAGGCCTGTGCAGGCTTTCATCAGCTTTGCATGGATGCAACTTGACGGGGACAAGCCTCATGCTTGACTTTCTCATTTTTCTGATGCTGGAGTGTCCCGACACCACACCTGGGGAATCAGATCCATGTTCGGGTATGGGGGACTCACACATATGAGGGGCCACCTTTGGCCAGTGGGGACGAGGGTTGATAGATAAATGCTTCCTCTTTTGGAGTTGCAATTTTCAGGGCTCCTTGGAGATCTGCTGGGAGAGGCTTCTAGTCACCTGCAATGATGGCCAACCTATTAAACGTCCTTGAGAATCCTGTTCCTCTTTCACTTTCCACTCCTCTGCCTTCTGCTCCTATTCCCTGAGATCATGTTTTCAAACAAACTGCTTCAGTGAAGGCTTTGTCTTGGGTTCTGTTTCCGGGAGAGCCCAGATGAAGACCATGAGAGGGAAGGTAGAATTTTGGGTACGAAGCAAAGGAGGAAACTGGGATCTGTTCTTAAACTGCAGGGGTATTTCAGGAGATCAGAGCCCATTTAGTACTATGGTATCTTTAATAATGAGGATGACGCATTTAGGCCACATGCTTCCGTGTGAGAAACTCTAACCCGAGGATATAGCAATTTTAGAGCTGAAAGCATCCTCGGATCTCATTTTTAGCCTGACTCCTTTATTTTCAAGAAAAGGAAGTTTGGGCTGTGGATATATTCCAGGCCATCGGATATAGGGGATCTTACAGTATATCCAACCACCCAGTACTAACCAAAATAATGATGGATATTCCCCCAAATGTAAAATTACATACCTCAGTCTTAAAGACAAAGAGACATGCAAAACAGGGTGAGGGTAAGGTTAGCTGAAGGCTGACTATGTTCAAAAAATATGGAGGGTGGGAGTATTCCAGAGAGAGGAAACAACCTTTCCAGCAGGTAGATTTCTCCTGGGACTTGTTACATTTTTGGCCTTATCTCCATTTTATAGAGCAGGAAGTGGAAGCTCAGAGAGATTAAGTGACTTTCTAAGATGTGTTGTAATTCAGGTACTTTTGATTGTATTTTTTCCATTTCACCTTACCCTATTTCCTCTGCCAAAGGGGAGACCCAGTCTGCTCTCTCCGCAGTGGTTCTAGAAGTGATAATGCAGCCTTGCCAGGGTTGTAAGCAAGACCCCATCAAAGGTAGAAAGAGATCGCTGTTCATCCTTTCTGGTCTGTCACCCCAAAGCCCTTAGGAAAGGAAAGACTCAATTTTACCTTCAAGATGAATTTAACATGTCTAACTTCTACCTTTTTCTTCTCACTCCCCGCTAAAAGTTTCTGCCAGATTGCTGGTGATAACTAGAAAATAATTTCTTCGAAATGAAGAAGACGGTTTCTACCTAAAATACCATGAAACAGAAATTTTTTGCAGGTAAGGTAGTTGTATGAATCGAAGTCCATGAAAGTATTTTTACAAATCAATGACAAGATTTTTAATAACATTCTTCGTGCTTTTGAAAAGGGATTCATTCATCTATCTGGTGCACTTTTATTTTTGGAGTGCCTGGAGCCATTCACTGTGGTAGGAAGTAGTTGTACGTGGCTACTGAAATTTAAATGAATTAAAACGAAATTAAAAATTAAAATTCAGGGACGCCTGGGTGGCTCAGTTGGTTAAGCAGCTGTCTTCGGCTCAGGTCATGATCCCAGCGTCCTGGGATCGAGTCCCACATCGGGCTCCTTGCTCAGCGGGGAGCCTGCTTCTCCCTCTGCCTCTGCCTGCCATTCTGTCTGCCTGTGCTTGTTCTCTCCCTCTCTCTCTGATAAATAAATAAAATCTTAAAAAAAAAATTAAAATTCAGTTTCTCAGTCATACTAGCCTTATTTAAGTGCTTAAGTAGCCTCCTGTGTCTAGAGGCTACCATACGGGGCAGAGTGGGTATAGAACATTTCCATCATCACAGAAATTTCTGTTGGACAGCTTGGCCAGGTGGGCACACTGTTAAGTTCTGGGGATACAGCGAATAAAGTAGACATGATCCCTGATTCTGGAGCTCACATGTTAGTGGGGAAAGAGAGACCAAAACTAGGCAAATGAAATGATAATACAAGATAATTGATATTATAAAGGAAATCCATAGTGTGTTGGGATAAAAGACTATTAGGAGGCTCTTTCTCTATATAGTGAGACCACCAGAGAGAGGGGGAAAACGCCACTGCGAAGGACATTTGAGACAAACGGCAGAACAGATGCAAATGTCTTAAGAACCTGCCATGTTTCTGCAAGGGGAGTAAAGCGAGTCTGAGGGTCTGGACTATCTGGGGCAGGGGGCAAGAAATAGGGCACCCTACAAGGAGGCTAGTGAGAGAACAGCTTGAGAACGATATTTGAGAACAACAGTTCTTAAACTTTAATGTGCGCTAGAACCATCTGGAGGGCGGCTTAGACCACAGAAGACTGAGTCCTACCCTCCGACTGTCTGGTCTAGTAGGGCTGGGTGGGGCCTGGGAACCTGCATTTCTAACAAATTCCCAGGTGGTGCTGATGCATCTGGTCTTAGGACCACACTTTGAGAACCGCTGGTTTAGTAGATGCTGCTCCAAGTTGGCAGGAATGAGCTCTTAGAAAGAGGACGCAGCTGGCCTGATTCCATAGCTACTTAGGGGAAGAGACGGGTATTGACCAGGTCTCTGGGCCGAATCCTGGGCTCTTTGCTTTCTACCAGCCTCAGTGGTGTTTTGCACCTTCAGAGGACTTCACAGTTCATGCTCTTTGCTCACAGTGAGATCGTGCGCACCTTTCTCCAGACTTCTAGTCTGCGCAGCACAGGGGAAGCGGCTCCAGGCTGCACCATAGGCGAGGCTTTTACCTCGATGCGTGACACAGTGACCACAGACTTAGCAGCTGCTCCCAGAATTTTTCTTATGGAGGGAGTTTTGTTAAAGCAAACGCATTGAAAAACTGCTCTGGGTTGAAGAAGGTGCAAGGGCTCACTCGGTAGAGTACGCAATTCTTGATCTCAGGGTTGTGAGTTCGAGCCCCACACTGGGCCCAGAGGCTGGTTAAAAATAAATAAATTGTTGGGGGGGGGAAAAAAAAGACAATTAAACTGCCAGCTTTGCGCTTTATTATTATTATTATTTTAAAAGATTATTTATTTATTTATTTGACAGAGAGTGATCACAAATAGGCAGAGAGGCAGGGGCCGGGGGTGGGAAAGCAGGCTTCCTGCCAAGCAGAGATCCCGTGCGGGGCTCAATGTGGGGCTCGATGTGGGGCTTGATGTGGGGCTTGATCCCAGGATCCCAGGATCATGACCTGAGACAAAGGCAGAGGTTTTAACCCACTGAGCCACCCAGGTGCCCCAAAGAGAAGGATGTTTAAGGTTTGTCTGAAGTTGTTTGCACTACTTCAGTGAAAAGTCTACTAAATAGACAGCCCCTTTGAAGAAGTGTGAAATCCAGTGTAGACTAAGTTCTGCTTTGGGGTTCCTGTGACCCAGGACACATGATAGGATATAGGTGGAAAGTGGGGGGCAGAAAGCGGGTCATTGCACCTGAAGCAGGAGTTCAGAGACAGGGAGAGAAGGGACACCACCAAGGCGCTGCCGGTGATCTGGTCTTCCCCGGGGTGTGGAAGGGGGAGGACAGCCAAGCGGCCGGCAGAGCGCAGTGGCCTCACCTGGATCCCACAGGACCATGAGTCGGGCTGCCTGTTGGTGACTCGAGAGAATGGGCTTGGCCTGACTAAGCTCTGGCCAGGTCATTCTCACAGCGGCCTTGACCATTCAGGGGAACGTGGCTGTGACTCTGACAGTCTGCGGAGAAAAACGAGGTCCAGGACATGGACCTGATTATGAACCATGTTTGCCTAAGGGACAGTGTCTGGGAAAGGACTGAAGATTTGAAATCAGGAGCTGGACTCCCTTCCTTGTCACTGGTGGCCTTATCCTTAAACCACAGGAGATAGTGGTTTCAAGTGTGAGTTCTGGAGACTGCCAAGATTCCTAATCCCAGCTTTACCATATTTAGTTGTGCTAACTTGAGCAAGAAATTCAGTTTCTGCCTCAGCCAGGGTCTTGGCAGGAATGAGACAGCACACTCAAGGAATTTATGCAGAGAGTTTAACAAGGATTACTTTCGAGGTGCAGAAAGGTTAAGGTAACTTGTAAGGGATTGGTAAAGCCCCCAGAGACTAACCACTGGGGAAACCATTGTCCCCTTTCTGCCTGAAGGGACAAGAGAAAGGAACAGAGTTCCCTGAACCCTGGGAAGGGCTGTCGTGTGGTTGGGGGCCCACGGGACCAGAGAGAGGTAAGGCCCTGGGAGAGGAAAGCAGCCACTGCCCAAACAGACCAGGCAGGGACAGAGGAGGCAGCAGGGTGGGGGGTGGTGGTGGGGGCAAGAGGGGAGAAATGCCCATTCTTTTCTTCTCCTGGCTTCCCACCTCAAGCCACTGCCTCCCACTGGCCCAACTCAGCCAGACCCATGGCAAAAAAGACCCGTTGATACAGTCACAGAGGCCCGTCTCCCAGCACACAGAGCAGTGCTGAGAAGGAAACAGAACAGATCCGGAGAGCCAAACCCAGGGTCACCAGCCCAGCTTCGAGAAGCCTTACTGTTGTAGGATGGGGATGCTCCCAGTCATGGCCGTTACCTCACAGGGGCACTATACATTTTAAATAGGGTGGCTCAGCAAAGCATAGAGCGCAGGGTCTGGCCCGTGGTACATGCTTGGGTTGTTAGCTGTCATTATTATGACGGTAAAGGGAGCCACCCGGGCTGCGGGGGAGACACTTCTTTTGTGGACTGTAATCCTGATTCCTAGATTCTTGTGGCAGAATAACCCAGGTGGGCTGGGGTTCGGTGGCCCGTGGAGGTGCCTAGTCACAGGGCTGGTGAGTAACATGCTGAATCAGAGGACTGGCACCAGCTTTCCCCATGCTGCTTTTTTAGCCTTGTTGCTATTTAATATGTTAAGCTAGATGAAGGCTTAGCTGTCTGATGGAGGTGACCGGCTTTATTTATAGACTCAGATTCTGCGGGGTGAGCTGTCCCAGGGGTGGGGAGAGATAATCACTTTCTTCCCCAAGAAGTAACAAATGGGCACGTTCATGGACATTCTGGGCCCAGGCTAAACCGCAGACGCCAGCAGCCATGGCTTGGAGCTGCCTAGCACCATTTTCTCACATTTCCTTTGTGTTGACAAGGGATTCTCCTCCTTGTCCTCCTCCTCCTCCTCTTCCTCCTCCTCGCTGTCCCCAGGCTGAGCCCAGCAGCTGACCTGGCTAATCACAATACCTCATTCTTTCAGACCTGAATTGATTCAAGGGTTCAGAGGTGATGGTTTCTTCTTTAAAGAAAGGAGACTTACAAAAATCAGCTCTTGGTCCTTTCCAGGTCTGGAGTTTCTGGAGATTAAAAGAAACAACTCAAAAAACAAACAAACAAACAAAAACCTTAAACACTCCAATGATTGACCGCAGATCTTTTATTTTACTCGAGGCAACAGAAGCATATTGCTGACCAGTGCGGGCTTTGGAGCCGGCGGGCCTTGTGCCCAATCCTGAATGCGATCTGGGCAAGTTTCTTCACCTGAGCTCCTTCTCCTGCCTCTGTGAAGTGGGGATATCTAACTTCTTCCCCTAGAGCTCGGCATTTGGGGAAGCGCAGGAGTTGGTATGGATGGAAGACAGGGCGTGGCGCCCTGGAGGGGAATAAACAAGGTCCGGTACGGATTTGCTCACTTAGTACCGGTACAGACATCATTTGTTATCGATACATATTTTTTTCCATTCAAAATGTTTTATTTATTATTTTTTAAAAATTTTTATTAACATATAATGGATTATTAGCCCCAGGGGTACAGGTCTGTGAATCACCAGGTTTACACACTTTGCAGCACTCACCATACACATACCTTCCCCAGTGTCCACAACCCCACCACCCTCTTCTTACCGATATTTTTTAAAGAACCTGAAAGCAGAGATGTGTCTGGAAGGACAGAGAGCCTCTCCCAGCCCACAGAGTTCTTGGAAGGTCTACATGGAATAGGTCTGAGAGGTTTTAGCTGTTCATCTTCACCCCCAAATAAAGTCAAGGCCAGCGTTCAGAGAGTGACTACAGTTTGACCCAAGACATAGCGCGAGTCAAGAATTACACTTGTCAAGCTCTGTGGGATTCAGCCAGAGAAGGTTTTGTCTAATTAAATGTTTCTCCCAGTATAAGACACAGTAATGGCTCTGCTTGATCCTACAAGGAAATAGAGCCATGAGGGTTCAGCCCTTCCTTCTGGTGTGATGGCCTCAAAAGAGACAAGGAGAGACTGGTCTGCCTCTGGTGGACAGCGATGGGGTCTGCCTCGGGTCTCCCACATGGGAGGCTCTGGTAGAGTTACTATCACACTGTGAGGGTGTCTCCAGGGACTGGGGACACCCCGTCCTGCCCTGTGGCTCTCGCTTGCATGGGGAAGGTGCTCTGCCCCTGGCTGAGCCCCAGGAGGAGCCGTGAGCACCAGCTGTCGTGCCTACTCTTGCCACATAAATGGACTTCTTTCCTTTCCCAAGTGCCTAGTGTTAGAGAATGCTGCATTCCCTTGAATTATTCACAATGTTATAGCTCCCGTAATAGGAGAAGAAGAAATAGAGAAAGCCATCTTCACCCCCTGCCACACCTATAATCTGAATATTTCATTTTTTTTCTGCTCCCTTCTGGTCCTCGCTCATATAACTGCATGGTTTTTTGACAGCTGAAACCGTAGCAGAAATTCTGTTTTGAATTTTTACTTCATTAAGCTCTGGAAACCATGCTTGTAGCCTCTGAATTCGCCTTGTTAAAAAAAAAAAAAAAAAAATCTACTGGTCTACGTCTACCCCTCGTCCCTGCACCCCTCCTCCCGCCTCAGTTATGAAGAAATCTCCAAAGACAGCCGTATAGTTTCAGGAGCAGGTGCTTGGTGGTTTGGCATGTCCAGCATTTTAGAAACTGCTATTTTGTTTCATGTATAGAATTTAATTATACTCTAATTATACTCTCTTCCCCGCAGTCTTCTTGTTCTTTGCCTTTCCCAGAAAGAGGACCTGGTGACTTCTGATCTAAATATCAGATCCTGTTGTCTCTGCAAACATCAAACTCACCCAGAAACGCGTACATCGGTGTATGTTCTAGTCTGAGTCTCCCACGGGGAAGAGACCAACCTTGCAGATGCATTCTGGGTGCAGAAATCGGGGCCACTCTGCCGCTGGGGCAGTGGTTCCGGAGAGCTCCTGGGAAAGGAGAGGGGACCGTGGGGGTGACAGGCCCCCACACAGAGATCGACTCTTGGACAAGAACAGGAAAGTGAAGGCCTTTCATTCGCTGGAAGAGAGGGAGCTTCAGGGAGGTGGAGAACTCACCTGCTATCTGGCTGAACCATGCCAGGCTTCTGGACTTACAAGGAAGCTGGACACAATGGGGACCCCAAGGATGTGCCCCTTAAATTTACACACTTGCTTCCCCACAGAGATGCTTATAAACCTCAAAGCTTAGAGTGGCCGGTTTTTGAGAGAATGAACATATGCCCCGTTTGTCTGAGTTTATGCCTGTTGTCTTGGCATGCTAATAATAGTGCCCCTTCGGTTTGAAGTGGTGGTGGGGGGGAGGGTTGGGGGAACCAGGTGGTGGGTATTAGAGAGGGCACGGATTGCATGGAGCACTGGGTGTGGTGCAAAAATAATGAATACTGTTGTGCTGAAAATAAAAAATAAATTAAAAAAATAATAGTGCCCCTTCATTCTCAGAAATGATAATGGTCACCCTAGTTTTTGAGGACCCTGATATAATTCTAGGACATCTAAGATTCAGAGTATTGTCCCATTCTCTGGGAAATATTTTGTTTGGGGTAAAACTATCTGTGAGTCTGAAGTTCAAAGGCAGTGACAGAGAGGAGGTAGCTCCTGGGGTGCAACGGCAGTGACAGACAGGAGGTAGCTCCTGGGGTGCCACGGTCCCACCGCCGCCTGCCCCAGGAGCAGGGCCTGAGCAGCACCAGCACTTCCTGCTTGGAGGCGGGGTCACAGCAGAGCAGGAAACTGTGTTGTCGAATGGGGCCAGGTGCAACAGGGATGAGGGTTGCCACCCACTCATTTCCCATAGAAGTAGAGAGAAATGGAGCCACTTGAGTTAGGGTTCCAAAAAGACTGGATGGGGCAAGGACCATACCCCATCCGGATGCTTTGACTTTTTCAGTCGCGGTCTCCGGAAACAGGGTATCATTCCAGTAAGAGAGCAGGCTCCCTCTCCTCGGTCCTAGCATCAAGTTCTTCCTACTGTAAACTCTTCTCTCCCTACCTGGCTAGCCCCGCCTGCCTTTTGTTACCTTCTGCTCCCATCCCTTCCCTTGAATCCCGTTGCCTTTTCGGAATCAGAGGCAACGTGGAGCAATCCTTGCCCAAAACAAGAATGCTGGTTCATCAGGGAAGTTGGGAGATGAGCAGCTGTGGACACAGCTGGTGCTTGGAAGCCCTTTCAGCAGTGTCCGGTGCTGTTTTTGCTGAGTAGTGCTTTTCAGAGGCAACACCTATAACTTCTCAGCCCCACAGAATCATCAGAATGACATTTAGCTTCTGTTGGCTGGAGTGGGGCTCTGGACGCTGTTTTGTCAGTACAACACATTTCTACCACCCTGCTTCTGAGGACTCAGCATTCCCAAAGCTCACTCCAACCCCCTACCTGCACTTTAAAAACCTGCCCTTTAAAATCTCTTCCCAAGAAGTTGCAAGTGCCTCTTTTGACCGTGTCTGCTGACATGGTTTTTAATTCGGGAAAGAGGGTGAGGAGCCGTGTGGAAGCATCACTTTCTGGGATGTCAGAGTCTCCTTGGAAGAGCCCTAATTAAGGACTCGGGATGATTGACAGGTGGTGGAAGCCCACGAAAAGCACACTTGACATGCAGCAGAAGTCAATGTCTGAGCTGCAACATTTTTTTTTTTTTTTTAAAGATTGGCAATCGGAGACCTTGAAAAACCTTTGCAGGTAATACTATAATTTTATTCCTGAGCTATACATGTATAAAAAGTCTCTGAAATGGCTGGC
Organism: Mustela nivalis; assembly: GCF_964662115.1. Lineage (NCBI taxonomy): Eukaryota > Metazoa > Chordata > Mammalia > Carnivora > Mustelidae > Mustela > Mustela nivalis. The sequence goes on from NC_139025.1 coordinate 41,921,326, forward strand.
AAACGAACCCAGCGCGGATAAGCTTTGACTTTCTTAAGCAGAGGGTAATATGTTATGTTAGTAGCAAGTTTATTATTTCAAATTCAATGGAATCTATTTTCTAAACCATGCAGTCTTGCTGAAGTACGGTCTTAAATGTATTCATTTGGAGTTAGGAATCTGTGAACAGGGAGGTGTGATTTACTGCTGTGAATAACAAAAGTGTGATTAGAAGGCAGCTGCATACGAGATGAAAGGGGGGGCACAGAAAATTAATACCTGCAATGTTTCTCCAGGGCTCTGTGTTTGTACATGCTCCACGGTACCCAGCTGCACCATTTTGAAGCAGGAAGGAGGGCACGTTTCTTTGAATACTCAAATTACGGGACTATGAAACCCGATCTACTAGCATTAGAACAGACTTCTTCCCAACCTCCCTATCAATGAGCATCAGTCGGCGTGAACTTCAGTTTCCTCATCTCTGAAACAGGGGTAATATCAATAGCATCCACCCCACAAGGTGGTTGTTCTGATAAGGTGAGAAAACATGTTGCAAAAACTGAGCACAGTCCCTGCTGCATGGGAATTTGATAATGTTGTAATCTTCCTTAAGCACGGTGGGTGGGTTCTGGTTCCGTGTGCTTCTGTGCTTAAGAGGACAGAAGATCAGAAACGCAGCTCAGCAAGGAGAGGGGATGTTTAACTGCGGTTGCTTTATCTACCACGAGGTGTCGCTGGCGGCCCCCAAGGGCTTACGCGGTTCTTCCCGGAGCTCAGAGGTTCCTCAGCGGTATTCCAGGGGTCGGGAACAGAGGGGCGCCACTGGGGCGCTCCTCTCTCCATAGATATATTCAGCCATGGTTGTTCCACGACACACTGGGCCGCGATCCAAATACTTTAGCACGTTCACAGCACTGTCTGTGAAATGATGGAAGATTTTTATATCTGTGTGATTCAATATGGTAGCCACAAGTCACAGGTGGTTTTTGAGCAATTGATTACTTCCTTTTCCCCCTCAGTTTGATTGAGATGTAAATGACATATAACACCGTGTAAGTTTAAGGTGTGCAAGTTTAAGTTTATGTGGTGATTTGATACATGTATATATTTCAAAATAATTACTACAGTAAGTTTGCTAACATATCCATCACCTTACATAGTTGTAATCTGTGTCTGTGCGGTAAGAACTTTTAAGATACTATTTAACAACTTTCAAGTATGTTAACTATAGTCACCATTCTGTATAGAACTTTTCTTACATCGGAAAGTTTGTACCCTTTGACCAATACTCCCCATTCCCATCTGCTCCAGTCCCTGGTAACCACCATTTTACTTTCTGTTTCTGTGAGTTTGGCTTTTTTTTTTTTTTAAAGATTTCACAGAGAAGTGCACTTGTCTGTCTGACTTACCTCACTGAGCATAATGCCCTCAGGGTTCATCCATGTTGTTACAAATGGTGGAGTTTCCTTCTTTTCTGTGGCTGAATAATATTCCTTACGTGTAATTTTCTTTTTCCCTTTTTAAAAATTTATTTGAGAGAGAGAGAGAGCATTAGAGGGGTAAGGGTCAAAGGGAGAAGCCGACTCCCTACTGAGCAGGGAGCTGCACGTGGGACTCGATCCTGGGACTCCAGGGTCATGACTTTAGCCGAAGGCAGTCACCCAACCAACTTGAGACACCCAGGCACCCACATATGATTCTCTTTATCCATTCTTCCATCAGTGGACACTTCCATTGATCCCATATCTTGACTATTGTGAATAATGCTGCAATGAACATGGGGCTATAGTAACTTCTTCAAGATAGTGATTTCATTTTCTTCAGGTATATAACTGGAAGTGGAACTGCTGGATCAGATGGTAGTTCTATATTTAATTTTTTAAGGAACCTCCCTATTTTTTTCTAGAGTGACTGCATCAATTTACATTCCTACCAATAGTGTACAAGGGTCATATTTATAATGCATAATTGGGATAGATATATCTTACAGGATTTTCACATGGATTCCCTGACCTGTGGATTAAGAGTCAGAATAATAGGGAGAGTTCTATGGATGTCCCGAAACTAATTCCTACACCTCATCACGGCAATAAACCAGAAGGACATGCCTGATGTCAAACCTCTCTTCTAATAAGCTGGAGGAAATTTCTGGTTCTTAGAAAGGGAAGTTTCCAGGTTCCATCATTAGGTTTTAGGACCCTACAAACTCCCCAGTGCCTTGGCATCAGTGTTTATTTCTATAAAAAAGACCACTGGTGTGAAAATCTTGTACAATACTTTCATGTAACTCCATGTATGCCGTCTGGCAGGATACCTTACGCTGATTCTAATACTCTCCTGGGCTGGTTCTTTGAAGCTGTGACATCAGGCTAGCCCCAGCTTTTGATGACTAGTAGAGGGGAGCTATTTGTTCCTGCATGGTCAGCTTGTAGCAAGTCTCTCTGGAACTCTCTGGATTGTAAGGAAAGTGGTCACTGGCACAAAATGGTCACTTTGATCACCAACTTTTTGTGGAATATGATCATTCCTGCAATTCATGTAGGGACAGACCACCCGAGAGCTTTAAAATGGCACTAGTATTTTTATTAGATAACACATTGAAATGAAACTTATTTACTTGGAGGATCCCGAATGAATTAGGCCTGGTAACTGCCATATAGATAAAGGAGTTGTAAATCGCACTTCTTCCTTCCTTTGCTTCCCAGTATAGTCCTGAAAAATTAGCCTCTGAGGAATTAACTTTTGATGCCTCGTTAAGGTTAGAAAGTGTTTCCATGTGGTCTATCAAGGATGATGATGATGATGAATATTAATGGGGCCCTTACTATGGGCCATGGGCTGTTTAAAGTGCTTTGCATATATAGAGTCAGTTCAGTCTTTGCAATCTTATGAGGTAGGTTTGGTATTCTCATCCTTTTTGTGGATAATCCTTTCTTCATCATTTCTTGAAGCTACAATCCATTGGTGAATGGAGAGGATTGATGGGCGTCAGTCTCTGCCTGAGCCCCCTAGACAGTCCCATCATGGCTCATCCTGAAACTGTAGCCTCCCAGTCCCCTAAACCATTTAATTAGATGTTTGTTTCCAATCCTCATTTACCTTTCCCTTGGATCTAAGTGAGTAGGAAATACTTAGGTAGTGTCTAGTAACCTGTCTGTGGGAGGTTGAGGGCCACAAATTATTTCATACTGCTGTGAGAGGTAGAGTCTGATTCACCTCCCTTTGCATCTGAGCTGGCTTTGGTGATTTGTTTCATGAAGTAGAAATATTGTCCTGAGTTCCCTGAGGCTAGATCACAAGAAGGCTTGCAGCTTCCACCTGGGTTTCTGGGGAACCCTAAGCTGCAATGGAAGACATTTACAACAAGGCCGCCATGTTGAGAGGCCATGGGAGGGTGCTCAGCAGACAGTCTCCACTGAGCCCTGCCCTCCATCCAATGCCACCAAGGCACCAGACCTGTGAGTGAAACTGTCTTGAGCCTCTACGCAAGCCCACCTCCTAGTGGGCTACCACCAACTGACCTCCACTGAAACCATATGGAAAGGAAGAACTCCTGGCCCATGAAATCATGAAATTTAATAAAATGATTGATGTTTTAAGCCACTAATTCCTGGGGCATTTGTTACACAGTTGGAACCAACCGGAGCACTGTCCAGTTTTGGAGAGGGGTGGTGTTGGGAACAGGGGTTGGTGAGGGAGAGGATGTGGTGGAGCAATGTGCGTTTTAGGGAGTGTGTATGTACCTATTGTTAGAGAATTGCTATTATCACTGTAACTGATATAGTTACACTGAGCTGACTACAGATCAGGGGAGAGAATGCTGATAGTTTTCAGTTCCAGACAGGAGTCTGGCTTGAGGCTTGCTTGAATTTCCTTTCTTGGGGCCATTGAAATATCCCGATTCCCTTTTGTGCATCAGGTGGTTTGAAGTGGGCACCCATTATATGCCATCTGAAGAGCCGGAATTAAGACTCTGTAAGGTCTCTCTTGGCCCCTGCGTCCTAGGACTCAGAGGACCGTGGTGAGGCCTTCACAGTAATTCCACAGGAAACAGCATATGCCTTCTGCTTCTGATGAGAAGCCTCCAGCAGGGAACAAGAACCCCGTGAAGCACCCCTTCGTCCTTCATCTTGCCTTAGAAAATTGCTCTAGAAGCTAAGGTGTGTAGACCCAAATGAAATGGTGATTTGTGGTTGAAATCCGTAATTAATCCTGGAAACAATGAAACCTAGCGATTATGAGCAGCCTCCTGGGTTCTCTGGCTGCCTGCAAGTTCTGTCTTTCATATCCTGCAAGGCAGTGCTTACATAAAGACTAATTATTCCCATATAATCACCCACAGAAAACTTCCTGGCATGGAGCTCAAAAGGAAAATAGCACCACAACACAACAGGTAATGTGAGGGGAACAGAGCAGATGCTGGGGGAGCACAAAGGAGCCTGACCTCTCCCACCTCGGAGCTGGATGTGGCAACCGGACAGTCTGGAGACCATGCGTGGGTGGCACGGAGCTTGGGAAATGGCTCCTTGAACTTTTCTGTGCCTTATTTTAGTGGTCTGCAGACTGAGTCTAAAAACAGTACCCATCTCCGGGCGCCTGGGTGGCTCAGTGGGTTAAAGCCTCTGCCTTCGGCTCAGGCCATGATCTCAGGGTCCTGGGATCGAGCCCCGCATCGGGCTCTCTGCTCCGCAGGGAGCCTGCTTCCTCCTCTCTCTCTGCTTGCCTCTCTATGCTACTTGTGATCTCTGTCTGTCAAATAAATAAATAAAATCTTTAAAAAAAAAATAAAAAAAAAAAATAAAAACAGTACCCATCTCACAAGCTGGTGGTGAGGATTGAATGACCTGTGTGTGCAAAGCATTAGGATCAGTATCGGGCACCTAATAAAGGAGCTAGCAGTTGGTCCTAAAACTCACTGAGGTCCTCTCCCCTGTCAAAGGCTCAGGGACAGGATTTTGTCTGCTCTGCTGGGCAGGGAGTGACTAGGCTTCCACTTGTGCAGAGCATCCTGAGGTCTCCTGCTTGGGGTCATGATGGTGGAAATGAGACTACTGGGCTGAGGGCTGGGATCCTGGCTCTGCCCCGAGTCAGCCAATGATCTTGGAACCAATCATTCCCACCCTTAGGGCCTCTGTTCCCTTTCTATAAAATGAAAAGGTGTTAAGGCTCCTTCTACTTGAGATGGTCCTTTCTTTCTTCTCCCTATTTTTAAAGCTTTTTACTATTTAATTACAAGAGTTACAGCATGTTTTTGTAGCTTGTCTCCCAAACTCAGCTTGAACCTGTGTCCTTCTTTCTAGCTCTGTTGCTACATCCTCATCCAGGCCATTCTCCTTGCCCACCTGGACCACTGTTCTAGGCTCCTAACTGAGTCCCAGCTTCTGCTCCTTTCCACACTCTTTCCAGATAGCACCCAGGGCACTCTGCTTAAAAAAAATGCCACTCCCTGGCTTAAAACCATCAGTATATTTTCTTTATATTTGGAATAAAATAAGATAAAATAACATTTTAGAATAAAACACAAAGATCTTTTATGATCTACAAGGTGCTACGTGATCTGGTTTCTGCCAGCGTCACTTCTTCTGATGCCACTTACGCCATCTTTTCTGCTATCATCCATCCTGGGCCTTCCACCAGTGTCTGGAACACACCGAGCTCTTTTCCAGCACAAATTGTTCCATTTGCTTGTTGAATGCTGTTCCCTGTGCCTGAAATGTTCCATGCTGCTGTCCATAGAACTTTCGCTTTGTAACCATCCGTTCTCAGCTTGACTTCCATTGTTCAGCCAGACCTGTTCTACCCTTCGTAGTAGTGAAAGGAGATTCTCCCACTGCTTTTCCATCTTAGCTTCTTGTTTTCTTCTTAGCTCCAAATCACAATTTCCTTTCCTTAATTTGTTTCCTGATATTTTATTTGTTTCCTTCGCTAGAGTACAGGCTCCATGAACGCAGAGCGCATTTTTCTGTCTCATTCACGATTTTACTACCAGCACCTAACGCAGGGTACGATTCATAGAAGATGCACAATAACTATTCGTTGACTAAGTGAATGGTTGCCCCTCACCCTGAAGATAAATTCCATAGGTCCTTTTAGCCTTTGTGACTGTCAACCTGAACCCAGGCCCTCCCCTTGTTCTGGAAGATTGTATCTGAAGGAGGCCTGAACTCAGTCTAGGTCAACATTTCAATTTGTATCACGTGTTGGCTATTTGAAGCACTAGCTCTTGATCACGAGCCGGTCACTCTCACTTCCTGAGCCTGTGATGGAACAGTTAGAGAGGGTGGGGTCATCTTATGTAATCGTGGTTTCCAGAAGCCCTAGCCCACGAATGGGAAGAGGGAGACTATAGAAGGTCCTTAGGGCCTGGAAAGACACTCCCGAAATTATTACTGTAGTCTGTATCAAATACTCACTTGGCCAAGGTGAGCCCCCAGAGAGACACCAAGATGATCTGAGCCCTCAGAAACACAGCCACCCACTGCCTTTCTGTCCCCATTTCTGTGCCTTTCTCTGTGCTGCTTCTCCTCCCTAAAATGTGATCCTGTCCCTCTCTTAGTCTCAGCACATCCCTTGGTCAGGAAGACTTCTCCCATTGTACGATGACCTCAAGACCCTTAGGATCTTTCCTTTCTTTTAGCCCTTGTTTGAATTTTTATGTATGTTTAGAAACTTGTGAATTGGTCCTGAAACTGGAAAGGACCTCATGTCCTCGTCTGATCAGGTTCCATGTCTTCTGTTGGGAAGAAAATGGTGATTTATACTCAGGGAGGGCACCATACCCTGGGGTGGTTGAGAAAAAGGTGTGAACCTACAAAGTTAGTTGGTGTGAAAGCTTGAGTTAGAACCCAAGCCTTCTGCCTGCAAATTCTGTGCATCTGTCTTTAGCTGGAAATTAAGTGCTATTGGGTCTTGTATACTGTAATAGTAATAGCTTACATTTCAACAATTCCTTAGTGTTAACAACTCTTGAGATAGGTGTAACGACTTAGAGCGTCTGCTTAAGAGAATTGTTTGAGGCCATAGGACTAGGATGCTAAGAAAAGTCATTCAGTGGGATGATGGGAAAACTAAAGTATATATGCGATTTCTCCATCCTGCCCCTTCTGAAAAGGAGGAGGAGTGCAGGCCTAGGGAGGATAGAAATTGTTACCTGTGAGGAGACAAGCTTTACTGCCTAGGAGACTGTGTGCACAGGTGAGAAGCAGAGACCTTGAGTGTGCTGTGCCTGATGGGACAGTGCTGGGAAGCAAGGGGGAGCTGTGTTGGGGGAAGGGAGGATTTTCCCAGAACTTTTGGGAGGAGGGGCATGGGGTTAGCTGTGGCTTTAAGGAGTAGGAGTGATTGTACAAGCCTAGTGTGTCCAGTTTGTGAGAGTCCCTCAGAGGGTGAGGAGAAAGAAGGTTGAAACATCACCACTACTGAGAGGGATGAGGAAAGAAAGGGAGAATGGTGGTAAGGAGCTACCTATATATATATTTCTTTCAGTTTCTTTTTTTGGGGAGAGGATGCTAACTTGAGAGAATAGCAGGGTCAAATTAGAGAGCCTTAAGGATTGTGTCCAAAATTCTGATGTCTCTGTGGGGAGTTGGGTTGGGCCTAGCTAGGGCATGGGTGGGAAGGTCAGGAATTCGGTTCAGGTTTTGGGGTGGGGCAGGCAATGCTCCTATAGAGAGTTAGTTCCGCAGGAGGCAGCCTGGGGCAATGCCTGAGCACAATGTGGGCCAGAGAGCCTTGAGGGCCACTCAGGGAAGCCAAGCTCTCTAGCCATTTTAAGGGCGGGACCAGGGCCAAGAACCAAGACCAGACTGTGGTCCAGAGCAATGGGAACCAGCCTGGAGGGAAGTGAGGAGGGTCGTAGGAGCTTGCTGGGCATGGCATCAAAGGAAGGGTTTATTATACAGGTTCTCTAAAGTTACCAATAGGAAAAAAGTGCATCAGATTTTAAAAAGTTATGCCTTCAAGAAATTTGTTTATTTTTTGTAAAAACAAATAATTTCTTTTTTTTGATTCTAAGTTTCTTTGAACTCTAGGCTTTTGCACAATCATTAATTCAACAATTTGTTGAGAATATACTATGAGGCAGTGTTGCCTGGGTGACTCAGTTGGTTAAGCATCTGCCTTCAGCTCATGTCATGATGTACGGAGGTCCTGGAATAGAGCCCCAGTTGGGTTCCCTGCTCAGTGGGGAGTCTGCTTCTCCCTCTCACTCTGCCTCTTTCCCTGCCCCCCTCCTGCGTAGGGTCCCCCCCATGCTCCCCCCAGTGTGTGCTCTCTCTCGATCTCTCAAATAAGTAAATAAAATCTTAAAAAAATTTTATTAATCTTAAAAAAAGATTTTATTTACTTATTTGAGAGAAAGAGCGAGTAAGAGAGCATGAGAGGATAGAAGGTCAGAGGGAGAAGCACACTCCCTGCAGGGCTGGGAGCCCAATGCAGAACTCGATCCCAGGACCCCAGGATCATGACCTGAGCTGAAGGCAGTTGCTTAACCGACTGAGCTACCCAGGCATCCCAAATAGATAAAATCTTAAAAAAATATATAGTATGAGGCAGATGTTATAAAGGTAAGTTCTCTCTTTGCAAGTTTGGAGGAAATGGACATTCAGATAATCCAAGCTTTAAAAAATATTTTTCTATATATTTAAATTTCCTACATGTATTGCTTTTCAGATCTAGGGGTAAAAGCAAGGTGGTTATTTTTTAAAAGTATTAATTCTATTGCTTTCTTATTACCTCTTTCAAATGAGAACAGCATTCTGGAGACTTTTAAGTTCTGTGTAGAAATTTTGTTTTAGTGGACACCCACCAAATGTGCTGAGTTTCCACTTTTGATTAAATTCTTGGAGACCTTGATAAATATTCATTGACCCTGGAAGCTAAGTTTCTAATTTTTTTTAAAGCTGAGTAATATATTCTAGAAATACTGGTTTGAACACCTCTCTCTCCATAGTTTTTTAGTTACAACAGCTCAAACAAACTGGATTTAAAATGATTAAAAGTAAATGACATTTTTTTCAGATTTTTATTTAAATTCCAGTTAGTTAACATGTAGTGCAAAATTGATTTCAGGAGTAGAACTCAGTGATTCATCACTTACACACAACAGCCAGTGCTCATCACAAGTGCCCTCCTTAATCCCCATCACCCATCTAGCCCATCCCCTGCCCACCTCCCTCCATCAAACCTCACTTTGTTCTCTGCCATTAAGAGTCTCTTATGGTTTGAGGGTGCCTGGGTGGCTCAGTGGGTTGGGCCGCTGCCTTCGGCTAGGGTCGTGAACTCGGGGTCTTGGGATCGAGCCCCGCATCGCACTCTCTGCTCAGCAAGGAGCCTGCTTCCCCCCTCTCTCTGCCTGCCTCTCTGCCTACTTGTGATCTCTCTCTGTCAAATAAATAAATAAAATCTTTAAAAAAAATCTCTTACGGTTTGATTAAATACCCTCAATTTGAAGAATCCATATTAATGGAAAACTTTTGAGTACAAAGTTGGTAGGGAAACTCAAGGATGGGAGGGGGTTGGGGGCCAGGAGCTCTGCAGAGCTGATGACAACTTGGGTCTTTCACACTCTTTCTGACTAGAGGAGAGTGGGCTTGCGTATGATGACCCTTCCTTTGAATGTCCCAAGTGAATCAGATGGAATAGGTCTACACTCCACTTTAGTGAATAGATTGCGTAAGTAGAGAGCCCTTTGAATCAGGGAAACTCTTCCTGTGGTTATAGGTCTTTAAGAGTATCACCTTATACCTGTCAGAATGGCTAAAGTCAACAACATGAGAAATAGAGGTGTTGGCACAGATGTGGAGAAAGGAAACCCCTCTTGCACTGTTGGTGGGACTGCAAACTGGTGCAGCTGCTGTGGAAAACAGTATGGAGCTTCCTCAAAAAGTTAATAATAGAACTACCCTGCCATCCAGCAATCGCACTGTGTGGTATTTACCCAAAGAATGGAAAAATACTAATGCAAAGCAATACAGGCACCCTGATGATTCTAGCAGAATTATCTATAATAGCCAAATTATGAAAACAGCCCAAATGCCCAACGATGGATGAGTGGGTAAAGAAGATGTAGCATGCATCTACATTTATACACACACAAGTCTTCCTATTTGCAACAGTATGGAGCTAGAGAGTATCAGGTTAATCAGAGAAAGACAAATACCATATAATTTCACTCATATGTGGAATATAAGAAACAAAAGAAATAAGCAAAGGCTAAAAAGAGAGAGAGAGAGGCTAACTAAGAAACAGACTCTTAACTACAGAGAACAAACTGAGGGTTAGCAGAAAAGGGCAGGTAGGGGATGGATTACGTAGGTGGTGGGTATTAAAGAGTGCACCTGTTGGGATGAGCACTAGGTGATGTATGTAAATGAGAATCACCATATTGTACATGTGTAACTAATATTACACTATGTGTTAACTAAATGGAATTTAAAGAAAACTTAAAAAAAAAAAAAGAATATTGCAGTTGGACACTGGGGCCTGCTCTGAACTCAATAAAATGGGCCTGAGAGGTTCCCGCCCAGACACTTGCCCTATCACTTTTTGTGGCATATGCGCAGAGCCATACTATCCTTATATGGCACCTGGAAGGAAGAAGACGCTCCTGGCCCTGGATTCCCTTGCATACAGTTAGTTGGCTTTTCCTCCTGAATGTCTAGAAAGCCAACACACTTGCTTAGAGAAACCTAGTCTATTTTTTAAAAAAATTTTTATTTCTTTTCAGCATAACAGTATTTATTGTTTTTGCACCACGCCCAGTGCTCCATGCAATCCGTGCCCTCCCTAATACCCACCACCTGGTTCCCCCAACCTCCCACCCCCCGCCCCTTCAAAACCCTCAGATCATTTTTCAGAGTCCATAGTCTCTCATGAAACCTAGGCTATTTTAACTGCAAATCTTACATTGCTTGAGGCCAAACATTACCAGCTCTCACCCCCGCCCCCTCATACCACCACCTCTTCTAACATATTTCCAAGATCTTTATGTAAAGGAGTGGAGAGAAGGTGATTCACTTTACACAAATTCAATTTACAGACTACATTGTCAGAAATATCTTGTCTATTTCTTATTCATGTTTGTGCCCTGAAATGGATTGTTTTCCTCCAGTGTTCTAGGGGGGGTGGATTGTTCTGATGACCATCCTGAGTTCTTGTCTTGAGCTGAGACATCAAAGCCTTAATGTAATATATAACCTTGCCACTTGGAAAGCAGATTATGCTATTTTCTTATGAGTGATGGCTGTCACTCACCAGCTCCTTATCAGACATAAGGATCCCAATTTCCTACTGTGAATTTGGTTTCAACTTCATTCAGTGTCTAAAATCTCTTCCAAATTAAGACTGTTCGAAAAATTCCCTTTCTTTATGCTTCCTGTAATTTTTGCCCATGGGCAAGGAATAATGCTTAAATACAGTATTCTAAGAAGACCCATGTTGCACTGAAACGATTTCTTTTTAAACAATTCACATACTATAAAATTTATCCTTTTAAATTGAGTTTTAACCACAGTTCACTGTCTTTAGTATATATTCTCAAGGTTGTGCAACTATCACCACTAATTTCAGAACACTTTCTTTACCTCCCAGAGAAGGCTTATACCCATTAGCAGTCATTCTCCATTCTCCCCTCCCCCAAGCCCTGTCAACCATGAATATACCTTTTGTCTCCATGAAACTTAGGTTAATTTTATATCTATAATTCTGAGCAAAAAATAGCTGATAGATAGCTGAAATCAGCTTTGGGCTAAGTTCCTATGCATAACAACATTTTAGATAAAGAAATAAGGTTATTATTAGCAAGGGTGAAAGTAAAAAAAAAAAAAGGGTGAGAATTTGATTATCAAACTTTACCAAGTAGAGTCACAATAGAATGGTGGAGAGGAAGATTTTATGTTATAATTCTTGCAATTTATTTTTCAGTTCATGGAATAATGCACTAGAAGCTCATCAGTTTGGATTGAATGAATTAAAAACCTTTTATAATTTAACAGGATTGGGTTGAGCTGAATATTACTTACCAACATGGAAGATAAGGTTTGCCAAGTAATTTATAGTTTAAACAACTATAAAGGTTGTTGAAACTATAGGTTATCTTATTAAAGAGAACCAACTATTTTGGCATTTTTAGAAGAATCTATGTACATTCTAGTAACAACTGAGCTCATAGTCAAATATCGTATTTTTTTTTTTTATTGAGGCATAATTGACATACATTATGTTAGTTTCAGGTGTACAACAAAGTGATTTGCTATTTGTATATATTGTGAGATGATTAACACAGTCTTATTCACATCTGTCACTATACATAGTTACAGCATTTTTTTTTCTTGTGATGAGAATTTTCAAAATTTACTCTCTTAGAAACCTTCAGAGATTAATGTAGTATTATTACCTATGGTCCCCATGCTGTACATGACTTTCCCATGACTTGTGTATTTTATAACTGGAAATTTGTGCCTCTTAATTCCCTTCACATTTTACCCATCCCCAAGCCCTGCCTCTGGCAACCACCAATCTGTCTCTGTATCTGTGAGCTTGGTTTTCATGTTTTGGTTTTGTTTTTTAGATTTCATATAAAAGAGATCATATGGCATTCATCTTCCACTGTCTGACATTTCACATAACATAATGTACTCTAAGTCCACGCATGTTGTTGCAAATGAGAAGATTTCATTCTTTTTTACGGTTGCCTAATATCCCATTGTGTGTATATATGTATATATATATATGAAACACATTTTCTTTATTTATTCATCTGCTGATGGACACTTAGGTTGCTTCCAAATCCTGGCTATTATAAACAATGCTGCAATGAACATGGGGCGTCCATATACCTTTTCAAGTTATTGTTTTAATTTTCTTTGGATAAACCCATAAGTGGAACTGCTGGATCATATAGTAGTTCTATTTTTAATTTTATTAAGAGCCTCCCTACTGTTTGCCACAGTGGCTGCACAAGTTTGCATTCCGAACCACAGTTCATGACGGTTCCCTTTTCTCCACATCTTCACTCGTATTATTTTTTGTCTGTTTGATAATAACTATTCTGACAGGTGTGAGGTGGTATCTTACTGTGGTTTTGATCTTGCATTTCCTTTGATGATGAGTGATGTTGAGTCAAATGTCTTATCTCTTAATTCAGCAAGTCTCTAGTTTGGCAAGTCTTGGCTTGACAACAAGCTGTGAGTTGTTAATTTTTGTATTGTTGTAACAATTCAGGTAACCCATTCATTTGGCAACCCATTAGCCTGAGCATGAACCATCCAATCAGAGCATAAGGGATAAGAACAGAGGGAGGCAAAGTCATCTCTAACGAGATGGAATTGTTCCCAGAGCAACCAAATCTGACTGGAACTTGATTTAAGCTGTTAACATAGGTGAAGGGAAAAACGTCCTTCAGAAGAAGGGATAGTTGGCCATGGAAGCAAGGAAAAGGGAAATTCTCAGAGGCCATGGTTGGCCGTGTCATTCAAGACCTGTCTAGAGGTTTTGTGAGTTCAAGGACACAGCCTGTCCTGTCTCAGTGGAGGTGGGTGCAGCAGAGCCTGAAGCCATCCAGCATCTGAGTCAGGAGCCAACTCCCCAGGCTTACTTCCACGCTTACCAAGCAGACTTCTTCCTAATTATAATCTGGGCTTCTTTGCAGATTTTATGTATAGGGGGAGAAAGCCTGGCCAATCACTCCAGAATTTTGGCAGATATATTTCTCGTTATAAATACTTGGTTTATGAACTATTTCATATTGTGGATAAATGTTAACTTACATCTCTGTGCTGGGGTCAACCACGCTCCCAAGGCCCCTGGAGCTCTAGGCCTTGACAGTCACATGGACTTTCTGAGCTGACAGGACAGAGAGCTAGACTCTGGACCCTGGGCATCATCTTGTCGCTGACAGTGACTCCATGGCTCCCCTTTAGATTTAAATGATTCTTAAAAGAGATCAGGCCACATTTTTCAAAAGTAGGAATATTTATTCACCAGTTTTATCTTATTTTTATGTACATTGTCTCCTCAAGTTTAGCAAATATGTTTACTACCATTTGGCAGGTGGAGAAGTTGAGAAAGAAGATTGTCCAGGGCCAGTTAATTAAATGCTCTGCTAATTTAAAGCTCTTGAAATTCATTTTGCATTTAAGCTTTTTCAAATTACTGAGAAGGATTCTTGGTATTGAGCTCAATAAAAGTAAATAATTGAGAGTGTGAATTCAGGTTAGTGTTTTGGGTTAATTTTCTTTACTTGAAGCCTAGTTTATTTTAGAACTGATTTAATTTTGGCCTTGTTTTCTTTCCACCTGGAATGAGTACTTAGTGTGAAACTTTTGTTGGAGTTCCAGAGAAAATTCTGCTGGAACTCTGAGGAACGAGTTTGGTATTTCAGATCAAGGGCGGTAAATAGATGTTAGCTCAGTGTCCCTATAGTCTGCTTGTTGGAATTTAACCAAAGGAAATAATTCAAAGGAGGAAAGAAAAAATATATAAAAGGTTCATTGTAGCATTGTTGCCAGTATAAGACAAATCTTTTTTTTTTTTTTTGGATAAAGATTTTTATTTATTTATTTGACAGACAGAGATCACAAGTAGGCAGAGAGAGAGAGAGAGAGAGAGAGAGAGAGAAGGGAAAGAGGAAGGGAAACAGGCTCCCTGCTGAGCAGAGAGCCCAATGTGGGGCTCTATCCTAGGACCCTGGTATCATGACCTGAGCCGAAGGCAGAGGCTTTAACCCACTGAGCCACCCAGGCTCTCCAGTATAAAACAAATCTTAGATCATTTAGAGGTCTAATAACATGGCCAAGTAAATTATGGCAGATCCCATGGGTTATTGAGGAGCTATAAGTCAACTATGAACATCGTATAGTGACATAGAAATATGGAAGAATGCTTACAAAATATTTTAAGATAAAAAAATGCAGGGGTGCCTGGGTGGCTCAGTGGGTTAAGCCTCTGTCTTCAGCTCAGACCATGATCCCAGGGTCCTGGGATGGAGCCCTGCACCAGGCTCTCTGCTTAGCAGGAAGCCTGCCTCTCTGCTTACTTGTGATCTCTCTCTGTCAAATAAATAAATGAAATCTTTGAAAAAAAATGCGGAACACTTGTGTGCCTTATGTCACAACTGGGCAAAAACACATACAAATGTATAGAGAATGGACAGAATGCACAGAAATATGAAGATAAGTGTATTAGGGATAGGTCCCTTGAAAAAAATTTCCTTTCATGCTATATTACATGTAAAAATAATTTAATTTTGATAAAAATATCAAAATTATAAGGCAGCGAGAGTGTCATTGAGGTATTTCATGATGATCTCCTTCTGGATATGTTCAGGTAACATTTTCTTTACACTGGAATTATTTGGTTTGGGCAACATTCTTCTAGAATAAATAAATATCCAGTTCTTATTCCTTTCAAAACTATTTTCAGGACACTCTATGCATTAAAATTTGTAAGTTTGTAGTAAAAACTTTCTTAAGGGCTATATTTGATTACAGCATAATACTGTGTGGTGTGATGTCTGGCACACTGATCTAAACCCAGGGTCCAAGGTCCCCATCATCACTCTGCCAACTCATCAGCCCAGTGAGCTTGAAGAGAACTTAACATCTGTAGGCTTTGTGCTTTCCTGTGCCTGATGACCTTCTCAGACTCTGCTCTCTCAAAACCCTCTTTCACATTATAGTAAGTAATCTTTGAATATAAATTTTATGGTCAAATTTATATTTCCAAATTCTGTGTTTGGTGAGATAACATGGCTGAGTTCTGAAACTAGTCCTAATTTTTCTTTCTTCTTTCTTTTTTTTTTTTTTTAAGATTTTATTTATTTATTTGATAGAAGACACAGCGAGAGAGGGAACACAAGCAGAGAGAGAGGGAGAGGGAAAAGCAGGCTTCCTGCTGAGCAAGAAGCCCAATGTGGAGCTTGATCTTAGGACTGTAAGATCATGACCTGAGCTGAAGGCACACGCTTAACGACTGAGCCACCCAGGTACCCCTTGATATTTCTTGACAAGCTTAATGGAGTCCTAACTCTGGAAGACTTTCCTAAAAGAGCCAGACTCAAATCCTAACCTTTCCGACATTTCACCTTCCCACTTGATCCGTTGGGAGGTTTC
Source organism: Mustela nivalis (assembly GCF_964662115.1). Lineage (NCBI taxonomy): Eukaryota > Metazoa > Chordata > Mammalia > Carnivora > Mustelidae > Mustela > Mustela nivalis. Next base: position 41,937,414 of record NC_139025.1, read on the forward strand.
ATTCTGGTGTTCAAAGCAAGGGTTTCCCATGTTCTGGCACTTGTACCACTCTGATCTCCAGTGAGATGTTTTTCCAGTTTAAGTGTACCTCAACCTTCCCTGGAGGGCTTGTTAAAACACAGATTGTCAGGCTCCTGATTAAATTTATGATTCAGAAAGTCAGGGGTCAGACCTGACTGAATAGTGAGTTCTAGGTGATGGTAATTACACTGGACCAGGGAGCATACTCGGGGAGCCACTGCTCTAGAGAAATAAGTGTGTAGCAACACGGGGAGGCCTCTAGAAGAATGGGCATGTTGTTCTTGCAGCACTGTGAGAAACTGATAACTATTAGGACCCATATAAAGAGCTATCAGTGGGTGAATGGCTCTAACTATTCATTCTAGGGAACATTATACAGCAGGGAAAAAGAGTGAGGTAGATTAGCTCTGGCATCAGATGGTGTTTGAAAACAGTGCTTCAGCTGGGAAGAAAATGGAGAATCTGCATTATGATTTAAGTTTAATATATGAGAATCATTTTATTTACTGGTAAAAATCACTTTGTAAAGGGGAGAATGACTTTGGCTATGCTCCTGGTTTAAGGTGGATCTGCACTCATTGAGTTTGTTGGAACCAGATCCATGAAGTCAGAGTGCATGAGCAAATTATCAGGAGGCCAGGGGAGACCATTTGTACAACACGCACTCTGACAAATGTCTTTTTTTTTTTTTTTTTTTAAAAACAAGCATTCATGATCTCAAGGTTGTAAGTCAAAATCCTTGGCTTTATTAAAGTTCTTTGCCTTTATAACAAACAGAATAAAAATTTAAAATGTGTGCTGTCAAGATGCAAGGTAATTTCAGGTTTATTTAACCTTTATGATAACTGATATTTAAATATTTACCTTCTTTCTGTCTTACCTATCAGAACAAAGGCTAATTGTTAAATTGCTGCATTTCCTTCAGAAAGCACTTTCCTCTGAAGTCTCCTGATATAGAAGCTGATGGCTTCTTGTCTCAACTTAATTTTGGTCAAGGATAATCTAATATATTTGGAGCTATAAATTTTTAAAAAGATTTTGTTTATTTATTAGAGAGAGAGAGCATGAGTGGCGGTGGAGGGAGGGCAGAGGCGGAGGGAGAAGCAGACTCCCCGCTGAGCAGGGAGCCCAGCTGAGGCTCAATTCCAGGATCCTGGGATCATGCCTTGAGCCAAAGGCCGATGCTTAACCCACTGAATCATGCAGGTGTCCCAGGGCTATAATTTTTAACTCTACATTGACCACAAGCTGTGTGACTATAGATGGATTTTTTTTTCTTACTTCTCTGTGCTTCCATTTCCCTCTCTGTGAAATAACAAGAATACCTACTGGGAAAGGATGCCAAGGATTAAATCAGATAATTTGTGTCAGTATTTGAAACAATATTTGGCACACAGCCTCAAAGGCATAGTCCATGAAAGTTCGTGAAAAAAAATCAAATGATAGAAAAATGTATACAGTATGATACCATATATGTAAACAAAGTTCCAAGCAGTTCTGAATGCTTTTCCCAGGTACGTGCAAGTAGACAAAGAACAAGATCTAGAAGAATATATTGCAAACCGATATCAGTGATTACCTTTAGAGAGAGGAGGAAAGGACTACATTAATTTGGGACATGGTCAAAGAGGACTTGAGCTTTATCAGTAGTGTTATTTTTATTATTTTATTCATTTATTTATTTGAGAGAGAAAGAGAGAGAGAGCACAAATGAGGGGAAAGGGAGAGGGAGAAGCAGGCTCCCTGCTGAACAGGGAGCAAGACACAGGGCTCAATCCCAGGACCCTGAGATCATGACCTGAGCCGAAGGCAGATGCTTAACTCACTTAGCCACCTAGGTGCCCCATGTTATTTTTACTTTTACATGATGGCTTTATTTAGTAATACTTATAGTTATTTCTTGTACTTACTAAGACCACCTATTTGTCTTCTCTCAGAGGAATTCACCTCATGCGTTGATTAAAGGTAACCAAGATAACATTTTGAAGTCAAAGTGAAAAAAATGAAGAATTACTACGTATAAATATATTCTTACCTTAATAAAACTGAAATTGTGTTCTTTTTTTTTATTTTGGGTAATAGTTCAGACTGTCGTTGACATTTAATTATTTATTTTAATTGTGAATGAGAAACACCAATCTGATCTTGTTTTGACCTCTGCATTCTTTTTGCTCCTTTAAAACTGTTTTTAATTCTTTAATTTCTAAAAAGCGTATTTTCCACTCCCCAGGTAAATTGTTTTTTTCTGACTAGTTTGGCAGAAGTGACATCACGTCGTTTTCCTTTGGTGCTGTATTTATTCCCAGCCGGGCTCAATCTGTGTGAGTCAACACTGTCTCTTTTACAAATTTTTAATAGTTTATGTCAATTTGTTGAATTATGAAAGGCACGTTTGGTCTACTAATGAATTATGCATCAATCAGTTTTCATCTTGTCTGTTAATATTTAAAGATATATTAGAGAATTCTCAGTTACAGACCATAGACCTGCAACTGAAATAATGTACTCTCTCTTCTACTCTATCCAGGCAGAACAAACTTTACGCTGATGAAAGATATGATATGTCTAAGAATCACAGTAGGGATAAACCATTGATTAGGTAACTGGTTTATGAGAAACAGCCAAGAGGTGGGAGAGGCTACACGTGGATTGGGGAACTTTAAAATAGTGGCCCCCAGCTTTAATTTTGTCTCAGAATTACTAAAAAAAAAAACCCTCTTAAAATGCAGACTCTTGGATGTCACTCCCAGACAAAATGGGTCAGGGGCTCCGAGGTAGGTGGGCTGCAGGCCATACACTGAGAAGCATTGCTGGGGCCTCATGGTGAGTTCCCTGCTGCTGGGAAATGCTGTGAAGAGCTGCCCTTGTCCTAAGTCTATCCTTTTTTTTTTTTTTTTTTTTCCATCTGCCCAGAGATGAGGCAGCAAAGCTATACGGTGCCCTGGGGAATGACATTTGGCTTACTAGGTACTGGGAGACTTTGGAATGGGTGGTTAACATATCTTTGGGTTAAGACTCTTTGCGCACCCTTGAAAAATTAAATAAAGAACAGTGCAAGTTGGTCAGTAGACTGACTCCTTGTTTTCTTACACGCTCATACCAGGTATGGGGTCCCCACTAGGACCTACAGCCCTTCATGTACTCAGCAAGGTGACCTTTTCTCAGAACTTCCTTTGCAGCAAAATGTACCTGGCCTGATTCTCAGAAGACAAGTTCAAAAGATTCCTGGAGGCACCTGGAAGCCTAGCAATGCCCCTCAAATCCCAATATATGTGCTAAGAGTGTCTATACAAAGAGCCCTCTCCAAGATGGTTGACCTGACCTGCTCCCTGGGCTGTAATTTTCATCCCCACCTGCCAAGATCTCATCAAGGCATCTTGCCCTTCACTTCTGTGGTTGCCTGTGATTCTGATTCTCCCCTGCCTCTACCACCCAGAAGCCTACTGCATGTACCCAGTACAATGTTTCTACACCAACAGGAGGAATTTTGCACAACTCCTTCCTCCCACAGAGAATAAAGAAGACTCCTTTTCCCTAGGAACAATGGTAGGTTAGATCTGGTGAAGTCAGACATAGGAAGAAAACAATTTGAAAAATCACCATTTTTAACCTTATTGACTCTCATGAGAAACTTCCAGGTTTGGTGTTTGCTTGATGAGGCTACTGAGAAAAGTGGGTTCCACATGATAGAAGTATTAGTTCTAGGTTTTTTTTGCACGAGTTTTGATTTTTAAAAAATTCTAGAATCTCTTTTCCTAGGGGAAAGATTCAAGCCACAATCAATGCATACCTTTTGCCACTCTCTGCCTACTTTGCTCTCTTCCTCTTGCTTCTGCAGAGAAGTTGGACACACTGGTGCATGTGAGAAGTAAGTGTGTGGCAGCAAGAGGGGAACCCTTCCCCCCCAAAACCCTCAGCTTGCCAGCCACATGAAGTTCCTCTGTTTCCTTTCCATAGTTGTGTCTCCTGAGGTTGTTGAAATCAGATTCACATTTACCAAGAGAGTGATTTATCTTTCCAGAGTGAGAATGGGATCTCCCTCAAAGTCTGCCTGTCCCTGTAAATTCATGAATACGATGACTTTTTTTTCAAAAATTAACATATAATGTATTATTTGTCCCCAGGCTACAGGTCTGTGAATCATCAGTCTTACATATTTCACAGCACCCACCATATCACACACCCTCCCCAATGTCCATAAGCCAGCCACCCTATCCACCCCACCCCCAGCAACTCTCAGTTTGTTTCCTGAGATTAAGAATCTCTTATGGTTTGTCTCCCTCCTTGGTTCCAGCTCCTTTCATTTTTTTCCCCTCCCTTCCTGCCACAACTCCCCGCCCTGCCTCTCAAATTACTAATATCAGAGAGATCATATGATAATTGTCTTTCTCTGAGTGACTTATTTCATTTAGCATAATACCCTCTATCTAGTTCTATCCACATCGTTGCAAATGGCAAGAATTCTTTTTTTGATGGCTACATAGCATTCCATTGTGTATATATACCACATCTTCTTTATCCATTCATCTGTTGGTGGACATCAAGGTTCTTTCCATAGTTTGGCTATTGTGGACATTGCTACTATAAACTTTGGGGTGCACATGCCCCTTCGGATCATTACATTTGTATCTCTAGGGTAAATACCCAGTAGTGCGATTGTTGGGTCATAGGGTAGCTCTATTTTCAACTTTTTTTTTTTTTTTTTTTTTTTAGTATATGTGCTGCATAAGTGAGCACTCTATTTTCAACTTTTTAAGGCACCTCCATACTGTTTCCCAGAGTGGCTGCACCAGCTTGCATTACCACCAACAGTGTAGGAGGGCTCCCCTTCCTCCACATTCTCACCAACATCTGTCATTTCCTGACTTGTTAATTTTAGCCATTCTGACTGGTGTGAGGTGGTATCTCATTGTGGTTTTGATTTGTATTTGTATTTCCCTGATGATGATGATGATGTTAAACACTTTTTTAATGTGTCTGTTGGCCATTGGATGTCTTCTTTGCAGAAGTGTCTGTTCATGTCTTTTGCCCATTTCTTGATTGGATTATTTGTTCTTTGGATCTTGAGTTTGATAAATTCTTTATAGATTTTAGATATTAGCCCTTTATCTGATATATATTTTGCAAACACATTCTCCTGGTTGTCTTTTGGTTTTGGTTTTGTTGACTATTTCCTTTGCTGTGTGAAAACTTTTGATCTTGGTGAAGTCCCAGTGCTTCATTTTTGCCCTTGCTTCCCTTGCCTTTGGCGATGTTTCTAGGAAGAAGTTTCTGTGGCTGAGGTTGAAGAGGTTGCTGCCTGTATTCTCCTCAAGGATTTGATGGATTTTTGTCTCACATTGAGGTCTTCATCCATTTTGAGTCCATTTTTGTGTGTGGTGTAAGGAAATGGTCTAGTTTCATTCTTCTGCATGTGGCTGTCCAATTTTCCCAACACCATTTGTTGAAGAGACTGTCTTTTTTCCACTGGACATTCTTTCCTGCTTTGTCAAAGATTCATTGACCATAGAGTTGAGGGTCCATTTCTGGGCTCTCTGTTTTGTTCCATTGATCTATGTGTCTGCTTTTGTTCCAGTACCATACTGTCTTGATGATGACAGCTTTGTAATAGAGTTTGAAGTCTAGAATTGTGATGCCGTCAATATTGGTTTTCTTTTTTAACATTCCTCTGGCTATTTGGGGTCTTTCTGGTTCCATATACATTTTAGGTTTATTTGTTCCATTTCTTTGAAAAAGAAATTTTTGATGGTATTTTGATAGGGATTTCAATAAATGTTTAGGTTGCTTTACGTAGCATAGACATTTTCACAATATTTGTTCTTCCAACCCATGAGCATGGAATGTTTTTCCATTTCTTTGTGTCTTCCTCAATTTCTTTCATGAGTACTTTATAGTTTCCTGAGTACAGTTTCTTTGCCTCTCTGGTTAGGTTTATTCTTAGGTATCTTATGGTTTGGGGTGCAATTATAAATGGGATTGATTCCTTAATTTCTCTTTCTTCTGTCTTGCTGTTGGTGTATAGAAATGCAACTGATTTCTGTGACACTTTACTGAATTCCTGTATGAGTTCTAGAAGTTTTGGAGTGGGGTCTTTTGGGCTTTTCATGTAAAGTATCATATCATCTGCAAAGAGTGAGAGTTTGACTTCTTTGCTGATTCAGATGCTTTTTATTTCTTTCTGTTGCCTGATTGTTGAGGCTAGGATTTCTAGTGGTGATAGTGGACGGCTCTGCAGTGTTCCTGACCTTAGGGGAAAGGCTCTCAGTTTTTTCCACATTGAGAATGATATTCACTGTGGGTTTTTTATAGATGGCTTTTATGATATTCAGGTATGTACTGTCTATCCCTACACTGTGAAGAGTTTTGATCAAGAAAGGATGCTGAACTTTGTCAAATGCTTTTTTTTTTGGACAAATGGTTTTTCAGCATTTATTGAGAGGATCATATGGTTCTTTTTCTTTCTTTTATTAATGTATTGTATCACATTGATTGATTTGTGGATGCTGAACCAACCTTGCAGCCCAGGAAAAAATCCCACTTGGTTGTTGTGAATAATCCTGTCATGTACTGTTGGGTCCTATTGGCTAGTATTTTGGTGAAAGTTTTTGCATCTGTGTTCATCAATGATATTAGTCTGTATTTCTCCTTTTTGTTGGTGTCTTTGTCTGGTTTTGGAACCAAGGTAATGCTGGTCTCATAAAATGAGTTTGGAAGTTTTCCTTCCATTTCTATTTTTTTGGAACAGTTTCAGGAGAATAGGTATTAATTCTTATTTAAATATTTCGTAGAATTCCCCTGGGAAGCCATCTGGTCCTGGGCTCTGTTTTGGGGAGATTTTTTGATGACTGCTTCAATCTCCTTACTGGTTATGGGTCTGTTCAGGTTTTCTATTTCTTCCTGGTTCAGTTTTGGTAATTTATATGTCTCCAGGAATGCATCCATTTCTTCCAGATTGTCAAATTTGCTGTTGTATAGTTGCTCATAATATGTTTTTATAATTGTTTGTATTTCTTTGGTGTTGGTTGTGATCACTCCTCTTTAGGGTCTTTTCTTTTTGATATGTCTGGCCAGGGGGTGATCAATCTCCTTAATTCTTTCAAAGAACAAGTTCCTGGTTTTGTTGATTTTTTTCTAATGTTCTTTTGGTTTCTATTTCATTGATTTCTGCTCTGATCTTTATTATTTCTCTTCTCCTGCTGGGCTTAGGCTTTCTTTGCTGTTCTTTAACCAGCTCCTTAAGATGTAGGGTTAAGTAGTGTACTTGAGACCATTCTTGTTTCTTGAGAAAGGCTTGTGTCACTATTTACTTTCCTCTCAGGACCACCTTTGCTGTGTCCCACAGATTTTGAACAATTGTGTTTTCATTATCATCTGTTTTCATGAATTTTTTCAATTCTTCTTTAGTTTCCTGGTTGACCCATTCATTCTTTAATAAGATGTTCTTTAGCCTCCATGTATTTGAGTTCTTTCCAACTTTCCTTTTGTGGTTGGCTTCTAGTTTCAAAGCACTGTGGTCTGAAAATATGCAGGGAATGTTCCTAATATTTTGGTACGAGTTGAGACCTGATTTGCAACCCAGGATGTGATCTATTCTGGGGAATGTTCCATGTGCACTAGAGAAGAATGCATATTCTGTTGCTTTGGGATGGAATGTTCTGAATATATCTGTGATGTCCATCTGGTCCAGTATGTCATTTAAAGCCTTTATTTCCTTGTTTTTCTTTTGCTTAGATGATCTGTCCATTTCAGTGAGGAAGGTATTAAAATCCCCTATTATTGTATTATTGTCATTGTGTTTCTTTGATTTTGTTATTAATTGGTTTACTTAATTGGCTGCTCCCATGTTAGGGGCATAGGTATTTAAAATTGTTAGATCTTCTTGTTGGACAGACACTTTAAGTGTGATATAGTGTCCTTCCTCATCTCTTATTATAGTCTTTGGGTTAAAATCCAATTTATCTGATATAAGGATTGCCACCCCAGCTTTCTTTTGATGTCCATTAGCATGGTAAATTGTTTTCCACGCCCTCACTTTAAATCTGGAGGTTTCTTGGGGTCTAAAACGAGTTTCTTGCAGACAGCACGTCTATGGGTCTTGTTTTTTTATCCATTCTGATACCCTGTGTCTTTTGATTGGGGCATTTAGCCCATTTATATTCAGGGTAACTATTGGAAGATATGAATTTAGTGCCATTGTATTGCCTATAAGGTGACTGTTACTGTATATTGTCTCTGTTCCTTTATAGTCTATGTTACTTTCAGGCTCTCTCTTTACTTAGAGGACCCCTTTCAATATTTCCTGTAGGGCTGGTATGGTGTTTGCAAATTCTTTTAGTTTTTATTTGTCCTGGAAGCTTTTTTTCTCTCCTATTTTCAATGACACCCTAACTGGATATAGTATTCTTGGCTGCATATTTGTCTCATTTAGTGCTCTGAATATATCATGCCAGCCATTTCTGGTTTGCCAGGTCTCTGTGGATAGGTCTGCTGCCAATTTTTTATTTCTACCGATGTATGTTACAGACCTCTTATCCTGAGCTGCTTTCAGGATTATGTCGATTATGTCTTTGTCACTGAGACTTGTAAGTTTTACTATTAGATGACGGGGTGTGGACCTGTTTATATTGATTTTGAGGGAGTTTCTCCTTGCCTCCTGGATTTTGATGTTTGTTCCCTTTGCCAAATTAGGGAAATTCTCTGCTATAATTTGTTTCAATATACCTTCTGCCCCCTTCTCTCTTTCTTCTTCTTCTGGAATTCCAAGTATTCTAATATTATTTCATTTTATGGTATCACTTTATTTCTTGAATTCTCCCCTAATGGTCCAGTAGTTGTTTATCTCTCTTTTTCTCAGTTTCTTTATTCTCCATCATTTGCTCTTCTATACCACTAATTCCTTCTTCTGCCTCATTTATTCTAGCCTCCGTTTTTGATTGCACCTCATTAATAACTTTTTTAATTTCAACTTGGTTAGATTTTTGTTCTTTTATTTCTCCAGAAAGGGATTCTCTAGTATCTTCCATGCTTTTTTGAAGCCCAGCTAGCACTTTGATAATCGTCATTCTGAATTCTAGTTCTGACATCTTACTAATGTTCATATTGATTAAGTCCCTAGCCATCAGTACTGCCTCTTGTTCTTTTTCTTGAGGTGAGTTTTTCTGTTTTGTAATTTTATCCAGATAAGAATAGATGAATGAGAGAACAAAATACTAAAAGTGTAGCAATGACCCCAGAAAAATAAACACTAACCAAATCAGAAGAGACCCAAAATGGGGGAGAAGATAGGAGGGGAAAAAAAGGACGAAAAAAAAAATCTCTCTCTCTATATATACAATGGTAAATAAAACAGAGGCACACATTTGATTTGGGATGTATTTTGTTCTGTTAGAAGAAAATGCCTCCTAAAATTTTTAAGAAGGAAATATATATATATATATATATATATATACACACACACATATATCTGGGTAAATGCAATGAAGGGATGGAATATGTGTAAAAATGAAAATTAAAAAGATTCTAAAAAATAAAATGTTAAGAAGTTGGTTGAAAAAAGAAAAAAAAAAGGAAAGAATGTGATCAGGCTGGAGACTAGAACAAAGCCATGCACTAGATTTAGGGTATATTTTGATCTGTTAGAAGAAACTATATCCCAAAATTTTAAAGAAAGAAAAACCTATATGTGTACAAAAAATAAGGTTAAATACAATGGATGGAATATGACTATAACACTGAAAATTAAAAAAGACTTTTAAAAAAGGTATTGATAAGATAAAATAATTTAAAAAGGTTAAAATAGGAAAGAGGAAAAATTTTAAAATAGAATAAGGAAAAAATAAAATTAAAAAAATTTAACTTTGAAAGACTAAAGAATCATGGGAAAAAAGCATTGAATTCCATGTGTTGCTTTCCCCTAGCTCTGGAGTTTCACAGTTCTCATTGATCAGTGAACTTCATCTTGGTCGGATGTTCTTGCTAATCTTCTGGGGGAGGGGCCTGTTGCTGTGATTCTCAAATGTCTTTGTCCGAGGTGGAATTGCACTGCCCTCGCCAGGGGCCAGGCTAAATAATCTGCTTGGGTTCGCTCTCAGTAGCTTTTGTTCCCTGAATGCTTTCTGTATTGCTTTGGAGGATGGGAATGAAAATGGCGGCCACCCAATCTCTGGCCCCATAGAAGCCAGGAGCTCAGGGCCCCACTCCTCAGTGCACCTTCAGAGGTAAGCAGTTACTCTCTCCCATCTCCCAGGTCTCTGACGGGTCTCTGAGCTCATCTGGTCTGTGATTGAGCATTTCTATCTCTGACACTTGGCCCTGTTTGGAGTCTCCAAACCCAGCAGATTCCTGCTGCGTGCTCCCACACTGCTCCTCCTGGAGGAGGTAGGAGGAGGTCTCCTTGGATCTGCCACTTGTGGGGTCCCTGTTCGAAGAACAGTGACCTGACAGTGCCTTGGATCATGGTATAAGGTAACCCCAAACTGAGAGCGCACTCCTCGGCTCCATCTCTGTAGCTCCCACTCTGATACCTGGGAGCTCTGCCACACTCAGATGCCCCTGGTGTTTCTGTGACCCTGTGCATCCTGAGACTACACTGTCCCTGCAAGGGCTCCACTCCCCACTTAGCCTCTGGAGCAATGTCCCTCAGAGGAGCAGACTTCTGAAAGTTCTGATTTTGTGCTCTGCTGCTCTACTACTTGCTGGGAGCCGCCTATCCTCCCTTTCCCACCTTGGTCTATCTTCCTATATATCACCTCGGATTCACTTCTCCGCACATCCTACCTTCCAGAAAGTGGTCATTTTTTTGTTCCTAGAATTGCTGTTGTTCTTCTCTTCGATCTCCTGTTGAGTTTGTAGGTGTTTAGGATGGTTTGATAACTATCTAGCTGTACTCCTGCAACTCCATGATATTTAGGTCTCCTATTCCTCTCCATCTTGGAGTACAATGACTCTTGAACAGCATTTCTGTGTGAATGAAAATTCTGGGAGTTGAACAGGAAGACAGCTGACTGTCCTCAAAAAATAGGCCATGTTTTGTCTGTCATTTTCCCAACACCCAAGCAGTTGTGGGCCTACTGTGAGCCCCCTGTGGATGATGACAGCTGACAGGCTGACTCCCTCCACAGAGGTCAGATGGCTCATATCTGTTTGGTGGCAGCTTGGTTGGGTGTTTTGTTTTGTTTGTTTGTTTGTTTGCCTTCTGTGAAATGGCACAGAGGGACCTGCTACTGAGCCTGTGGCCCTTCCTTCCTTTTCTCCAGTGAGTCTCAACCCAGGGTGGCTATGAGGAAGGTGCCTCTGGGCCATGTGGCTAAAAGCTGAGAGCCAGGAGGAGGCCACACCTTCCCTGCCCCCTCTGTGCTTGCCTGTCTCATCCTAGGGGGTCTGCTTTGAAGACCAGCAAGCCACATGCCAAAAGCCATGTGCCTGACCTGCTGTAGCCTGGATTGGCTCCCTTGTCTAGCAACCACTGTCCCCATGGAGGAGTTGGAAGAATCCACATGGCCTAAAGCAAACAAGGTCAGTTTATTCTGATTTTTATCCTGGGAAGAGGTCAGAACTTCTGTGGAACAGAAATCACTCAAGAGAGAAGGCCCAGATGAAGGGATGGCCTTAGGGGAATGGCTTCCAGCTCTCCCTTGGGGATCCCAGACACCTAGATCACCCAGCCAGCTTCCAGCAGCCCACATGGCTCTGTGAGCCAGCAGGTTTTTCTTTGTCCATCTATCCTACTCAGTGACAAGAAAGACTGAAGCACAGCAAACATTTAAGGAACAGAAGGAAAAACCAACCTGAGGTTTTGTGCCATGAGCTGCTAGGGGGACAGCAGCAGGGTAGAAGAGGCATGCAGGGTGGGGAGTGCCTCCAAAAGGTGTAAAAGGAGCTCTTCATCAAGTTTTGTCTGGGTCCTTATGAACATGGTGGTTTTTTTTTTGTCACAAAGGAGAACTGCGAGGCAAGTCTCAAGTTTTCTCATGATTTTAGTCAATAACAGACTAAACGAGTCTCTAGTCCACTGGGGTTGTTGCTTGTAATGGTGAGCACCTTGCTTTGCAAGACTCTGGGGGATGCCCTACACATGAGAGGGATCCAGGGGTCCTGCAGGGTAAGTTTTCAACAGGTAACTGGGATGTCTTGAAGAAGAGAGTCCTTTTCCTACTTTAGACATGGACTGGGCTGACTGGACATCTGGGACCAAGACACTCCTGTCTTGATCAGAGCCACCCCTGGCCTCTTCCTGGACTGACCTGGGCTTAGATTCTTGCCTCTAGAGCAGTCGCTCAGGGTCAGGCCACATCCTTTATAAGTGATGCCCGAGTGATGCCCATTGATGCTTCTTGACTCTTCTCTGTCATCTCAGCAGGCCACCCAGACCTCTAGCCTCTTGTAACCCTGGACCCTTGGCCTCTTGACACTTTCTATTAACCATATAGATAGAATTTTTTTTCCTGTTTGAAGAATCTTGAAACATGAAGACATAAATTCAGACTTTTATTTTATCTTTAGGGGACATTTTAAAATTTAATTTCAATTAATTAACATATAATGTATTATTGGTTTCAGAGGTAGAGGTCAGTGATTCATCAGTCTTACATAACACCCAGTGCTCATCACATCACATGCCCTCCTTAATGTCTATCACCCACTTACCCCATCCCTCCACCTCCTCCCCTCCAGAAAACCTCAGTTTTCTTCCTATGACTAAGAGTCTATTGTGCTTTGTCTCCTTCTCTGATTTTGTCATCTTTTATTTTTTCCTCTCTTCCCCTATAAACCTGTTTTGTTTCTTAAATTCCACATATGAATGAGATCATATGATAATTGTCTTTCTCTGATTGACTTATTTCACCTAACATAATACCCTCTAGTTTCATCTACATTATTGCAAATGGCATGATTTCTTTTTTGATAGCTGAGTAATATTCCATTATATATATATATACCACATCTTCTTTACCCATTCTTCTGTTGATGGACATCTAGGCTCATCCATAGTTTGGCTGTTGTGGACACTGCTGCTATAAATATTGGGGTACATGTGCCCCGTTGGATCACTACATTTGTATCTTTGGTGTAAATCGCTTGTAGTACAATTGCTGAGTTGTAGGGTAGCTCTATTTTCAACTTTTTGAGTAACCTCCATCCTGTTTTCAGAGTGGCTGCATCAGCTTGCATTCCCATCAACAGTGTAGGAGGGCTCCCCTTTCTCTGCATCCTCACCAACATCTGTTGTGTCCTGACTTGTTGATTTTAGCCATTCTGACTGGTGTGAGGTGGTATCTCATTGTTGTTTTGATTTGTATTTCCCTGATGCCAGGTGATGTTGAGCATTTTTTCATGTGTCTATTAGCCATTTGTATGTCTTCTTTGGAGAAGTATCTGTTCATGTGTTCTGCCCATTTCTTGATTGGATTATTTGTTCTTTGGGTGTTGAGTTTGATAAGTTCTTTATAGATTTTAGATATTAGCCCTTTATCTGGTATGTCATTTGTGAATATCTTCTCCCATTCTCTCTGCTGTCTTTTGATTTTATCAACTCTTTCCTTTGCTGGGCAAAAGCTTTTTATCATTTTTTGAAGATTTTATTTATTTATTTGAGAAAGTGACATGGAAAGAGAGGCAGAGAGAGAGAGAAAGAGAGAGAGAGAGCACGAGCAGGGGGTGGGGCAGAGAGAGAGGGAGAAGCAGGCTTCCTGCTGAGCAGGGAGCCCTATGTGGTGCTTGATCCCAGAACCCTGGGATCATGACCTGAGCCAACGGCAGACACTTAATAACTGACTGAGCCACTCAGGTGTCCCAAAAGCTTTTTATCTTGATGAAGTCCCAATAGTTCATTTTTGCCTTCAAAGACTTTTCAAACCAGTAAGTAACAATTTGGTTCTTTAGAGCATGAGCTTTGACTGAGACAGGCTTGAGTTTGGATTTCAGCTGTAAAACCTTAAGCAAGTCCTGCAAGTGCTTTTGATGGATTGACCAATCTACTCATTCCTTTAATTACTTATTTCCTCAGAAATACTTACTGAGTACTTACCCTGTGCTAGGTGTTAGGTAGTTCTGGTCTCTGCCCTCACAGAACTTGCAAGTCCCCGGAGGAAGGTAGATATTAAACAGACACTGACACTGATAATTACGCCCAAACTGGTCACAGCCAGGAAAGGAGCCTATGGGAAGCGACAGGGATGAAAAACAGGAGGGCTTGATGGGCCTTGTAGGAAGGCTGAACCTTAGAGAATGAAAAGGAATGAACCTGGCAAATGTGAGGAAGCATGCCAGCTGGAGAGAGGTTCTGGGGCAGAACATTCTGTGACAGGAGACCAGTGTGGTTGGATATGAAATCCCGGGCAAGAGGAGCATATTTGGAGACAAGGCTGGCAGGTGGGGGCTGATCAGGCCTGGTGCTGAGAACTTTGCACTCTGACCTGAGAGTACAGAAAGATTTAAAGCAGGTAAGGGACACCATCCAGCCTAATTTTAATGTTTAATAAAGCCACGGGTCTGTCTACCGTGAAGAAGCTAAACTAGAATGGGGACAAGAATCAGTGGAGAGAAGAAAAGACCCAAAGGGTATCAGGGTGTCCTGTAGTTTCACAGATCAACCAGTTAGTTTCAGAAGTCAATTCTCTCTCCTTGGGACGTGTTTATTCCAGCTCCTCTGTTCTCTGCAATGCAGCTTGCCAGGACTTTTCTCTCTCTCCTCTAGATGTCCTTGGTATGTTCTATGGGGACTCTACACCCACCACTAAGCCAATGAATTTTTAAAAGCAATTTGTTTTCTAAGAGGTGATGTTTGGTTTCAGTGCAGGTTTTTGTGGGTTATGACGAAGCCAGACCGGTGCTCACAGTTCACTAACTATGAGTCCCAAGGCCCAGGCCAATGACAGCAGTCTGAAAAATCATGGCTCTGTGCCTCTGAATGGGAGGCAGGGGCAGCTGACTCACCTGCCCAGGGGCTCGTCACGCTGCCAGAGACTGCGTCAGGGCCCACTGCGGGCCTTGTGCTCCCACCCCAGCCCCCTGACAGCTACAGGGGAACCCCACTCTTTACCCTTGCCCAGGGCGGTGCAGAATGGGCAGCAGTGTTTTCCCTAGGGACCCGAGATCATTTATGCACTAGTTCAAGGTGGAAGACTGGGAGCGCCCAGGAGACACTGAGCCATGGTGGGGGGGTCCTCGGTCATCTCCTTGGTGGGCCGCCTAATTCTCCCACTGCCCTCAGTCTTCACCCCAATGGCTCCTTGATTTCTTCTGCTGTCACTTCTCTGCCTACCAACTAGGAGAACTGCTCATGATGTTTAGAAAAGATTAATCTCCCAGTTCTCTTTAGGGATCAAGACTATCCTAAATAAAGTTACCTGTCCTGTGAGTGTCTTTGATCCCTTTTTTACTTCCTGTTTAGGGTTGCTGGCAGGACTGCACAAGGTCTATTGATTTTCTTTGTGTTCATTGTTCCTCATAATTGAGCATTCTTAAGTATCTCTGGATGGAGATCAGCTGCATAATAAGAGAGAGAGAGAGACTTGGAGATATTAAGAAATATTTGGAGTCAAATGTTTTTAAAAATATGGGTCTCCTGAAAAAGGGAGGGAACCAAAGAGGTTAGAAATGTCCCATTGGACATGACATTGGGTGCAGAGTCCTTTGTCATGTGGCCTCTAAGTGAGCCCCACGGCTGCTGGTCCTTCTCAGGGAAGTGTGTTTGAGGCTGACCAGGGTGAGCTACACCTACGACGGATACCAAGCGGGTCTTGGGGCTCTGAAATCTTGGTCCAGCACCAGGGATTTCTGAGCAGACATCACTGCCACAACTGTCTGCTTTTTCTGAGAGAAAAGGGGATCCAGTAAAACTAGCTAATACTTTCATAACTCTTAGCGCACACCAATATGAACTTCGAGTTAAGATATGTAATCTATGAGATGACTATTGTTAATCCTTCCGTTCCATAAATGAGGAGACTGAGGCACAGAGAAGTTGTTTGTGTCAGGCAGACTGGCTCCAGAGCCCTGGTCACACAGGCCTGCCTTTGCATAGCGAGTGCCTCAGTTCTCCTGGTCAGATCCCGCTTTTCCCCGGGGGTTCCCACCTGTTGTCTCTGAGGCCCTCCGCCATGTTGGAGCCTCAACCCAACTCTTTTCCCAAGCCTGGCCTGACAACAGCCTCAGTCTAAAAGCCTGGAAGGGTCTTATTCTCATTGGTAACAATATCAATGGTAACTCGTGTTTATGGAGCACTATGTAGGCACCAGGCATTCTACCAGCTTTTAGCCACAAATCCTCATCAGGTTTTGTTATCATCCCCGTTTGTGTGAGGTGTAGGGGAGAGAAGTGGCTTGTCCTTGGCCATGAGACTGGCGGTGGGGTGGACCCTGACTCCGAAGCTGTGTGGTGAATCTGTGTGTGGTGACTGCCATAGAAGCGGTCACCTCTGTCAGAAAGGTGGTGGGGGCAGGTTCTGGGCGGTGGGGTCTCCTGTACAGGGCCAGACAGACTGGAGATTAAATTCCTACCATATCGGTACTCGCTTGCCATGGAAGCGCTACTTAACCTCTTGGAAAATCAGTCTCTTCTTCTGTATCCTGGGTCTAACTCCTCCTTCGTCCCGCTGGGTCATTTTGAGATCAAAAGAGATAAGGCTGGATTTCCGAAATCTGAGGCATTCATGCACCGCCTTTGTGATTTTTGCCATTATTTAAGAGTCTCCATAGGTTGAGTGAAAGAAAAATAAATATAAAAACCCCCCGTGTTACTACTTTATGTAGTAGTAACTTAAAAGCCACACATGGGAGAAAACGAAAAATCCGTCATTCTTAGAGTAAAGAAAAACTGTGTCCATGTACTTTAAAAACAATCGGTACAATCAGAGGTACCTATACCTTGGAAAACACCAACACCAAAATCTTTTTTGTGAAGTTTGTAAAGGTCAGGGCACCATGTGCAGGAAGTGGTCCTTAAAAGGCAACCCCTCTCGTCCTGCGCTTCTCCTTTCTCCCCAGCAGTCCTTTGGGAGCCTATCTTGTTCCTGCCCCTGCCATGTGCCTCCAGTCTGGACCACTACACCTGTCTTTGCTGCTGGACCTTGCGCTGCACGTTGCTAGCCTAAAGCCCCATATGGCGAGTCTATGCACTACGGACTAGGAAGAAAGAAATCCAGGAGCTTCCTGCTTGGAGACTAGCAGGAAATGAAAAGTCACGTCAGGAATAGGATAGGAATTCCACTGCTCTTTGCTGAAGCCTCCAGTAAACCGCAGCTTCATTGAAGAAAGGTGGATAATTTGAAAAAGGAACTTAGTTTCTCCACGCCCCCCTTTCCTTAATGTTGCCAATTGTATGCAAAGCCTGTGGGGGGCTACAGTGGGAACTGAGGGCAGAGTAACTCTCCCTGCTGGGCAAAAAGAAGCAATGGAGGCTGGGTGGCTTCAGCAAAAATTTTCCAATTATTTTCGAGGCTTACGGATGTTTTGGGGGGACAGGATGAGAAGCATTAGCACAAAAGTAAGAGGACAGAGTTCTGGCTTTTAATAGACCAGATTCAAGCATGGTCTATCTTTTTACTAAGTATGTTATCTTAAGCCAATTCCTAAAACGTAAATCTCAGTTTTTGCATTTTTCTTTAAAAAATTATTTATTTATTTATTTATTTATTTGACAGAGAGAGAGAGAGAGAGAATGCAAGCAGGGGGAGTGAGAGAGGGAGAAGGAAGCTTCCCACTGAGCTGGGAGCCCAATGCAGGGCTTGATCCCAGGACCCCGGGATCATGACCTAAGCTGAACGTAGATGTTTAATGACTGAGCCACCCAGTTGCCCCAGTTTTTGCATTTTTAAAATAGAGGTAACAGTACCTGTCCCACTCATCTTGCTGGTATTTGGAAAGTTCGAATTAAATAAGATATGTGAAATTTCTTAATAAACAGAAAAAATCCCATCTGCATTTTTATTTTAAGAGCTACAACCTTGGTTGACCTGGATGCCCATATTCTCAAGGACAAGTGTAAGCTGTGACTTCCAAGAGCACGGTTACATTGGTTCTTGGTTCTATTTCTCACCAAAACTCTTGTCCCAACAGTGTATCTGGCTCTGGGAAACTGAGTCATGTGAGTTGCTATTGATAAACGAATTGAAATTTTGAACATGGCTCATCTTGAAACAAAAAGAAAAATCTCCTTTGGAACCTTTCATCCTGTATTGGGCTGGAGGGAGATGGTCAATTACTATACAATTACAATTACTATATAATTGTACTATATAATTGTACTATATAAATTACAATTACTATAAAGGTAATAAAACTCAAAAGGTGTCTTAAAGTCATCTCACCTCTAGTTAGGTTACGCAGTAAAGGAAGTAAGTATCATGCATGAGACTTCAGGGCTTGGGATACTGAATGAGGGACACAATAAATTCAGAACAGAATCAGGGCCTGGAAGTAAGATTCAGCTTGTTTCAGGAAATTCAACTCTGTATCATATTTTATATGGGCTGGCCCCTGGTGTTACAGCAGAGTTATTCCTCCTTTATAATTAGTTACAACCCTGCATTTTAAGGGGCTTACCACTAAACTGGAACATTCTTTGGAAGTATGTGAAAGCTTTGCAGGGAGAAAAATTTTGATAATGAGATGCTGACATCACCCACTCTTGAGGCAAGATATTTTCAGTCAGTGTCATCTCTCTAACCAGGATAGCAAAAATGTACAATTTTAAGTTGGGGAAAAAGAATGGCACAGATTCCTAAGTCTTGAAGTATGGGGATATAGGAAAGGAGTTTCTAGCCCATAGATGCTTTGCAACTCCTAGACAGAATCATCTGCAGGTCAGAGGTAGGACTGGTGGCTGGCCTTGGTGACAGGGGCAGGGCTGGTAGTATAAAGTATAAAATAACATAATACTTTATATGGTGCTGGGAAGGCATTTGTCCATTCAGTTATTCTACAGGTACTCCAATGTCTATATACCCAGCACATGGCTGGCCTCTATAGGGATTTACATTTTCATGAAATACTACCTTTGTTCTCAAGAAGTTAGAGGTCATGTATTCTCACTCCAAGTTGCTTTTTAATGGTCTTAAGCAGATGAGCATTAAAAAAAATTTTTTTTAAAAATTTTATTTATTTGAGAGAGGGAGAGATATAGTGAGAGGGAGAACAAGCAGGGCGAGCAGCAGAAGGAGAGGGAGAAGCAGACTCTCCCCTGAGCAGGGAGCTTGATGTAGGACTGGATCCTGGGATCCTGTGATCACAACCTGAGCCAAAGGCAGACCTTAACTGAGAGAGCCACGCAGGCACCCACATACACCCATCTTAAAGTGAAAAATCCCGTGACATTTAATACATACACAATATTGAGCAACCACTATCTCTATAAAATCCCCAAACATTTTCATGCCTCTAACATAAAACCACACACTCATCAGCCATCTCTCTCCCCTCCTTGTCCTAGCCCTATGCAACCTCCAAGCCTCTTTCTCTCTGGATTTACCTGTTCCAAATTTCATATCAATGAAATAAAACACGATGTGACCTTTTGTGTCTGGCTTCTTTTGCTTAGCACAATGTTTGCAAAGTTCATTCATGTTGTTTTAGCCTAGATCAGTACTTCATTCCTTTTTATGGCTGAGTAATATTCCATTGTGTATATATAACAATTTGTTTGTCCATCCATCCGTCCGTGAACATCGAGGTCTTTCTCTCTTTGGGCTATTGTGAATAGAGTTGTTATCAATATTCTTGTACAAGTATTGTTTGAGCATTTGTTTTCAATCCCTTTGGGCATATACCTAAGAGTGGAATTGCTGGGTCATGTTGAACTCTGTTCAACTTGTTGAGGACCTGCCAGATTTTTGCCCACAGCAACAGCACCATGTTACCTTCCCAGCAGCAATGTGCAAAGCTTCCTATTTCTCCACATCCTCACTAACACTTGCTATTCTTGTTGTTTTCCACATTTTTTATGTTGCTCTCTTAGTAGATGGGAGGTGGTATCTCATTGAAGTTTTGATTTGCGTTTCCTTAATGATGAATGACGTTGTGCATCTTTTTTTTTTTTTTAAGATTTTATTTATTTATTTGAGGGAGAATGAGTGAGAGAGAGCATGAGAGAGGAGAAGGTCAGAGGGAGAAGCAGACTCCCCAAGGAGCTGGGAGCCAGATGCGGTACTCCATCCTGGAAGTCCGGGACCATGACCTGAGCTGAAGGCAGTTGCCCAACCAACTGAGCCACCCAGGTGTCCGATGTTGTGCATCTTTTCATGTGACATGAAGTGTTTTTACAAGGTAACAAAGATGATGCCAGGTCATCTGAAGAGAATTATCACCTTTGTCCCTTGGAGGAACTGGGGCCTGAGATCACGGAACAAAGAACTAACAAACATTGATAGGAGGTGGAGGGCGACGGACAGGAGGGAGTGAAGGGCAGACCTGGGGCACAGCCTGCCCCAGGGAAGGGGAGCACGTGTGGAAGAGTGTTTGGGAGAGCAGACATCTGGGCAACCAGAAAATGGACCAGGGGTTCTGTGTATTGGTGAGATGGAAAAGATGGCAAAATTAGGTTGTTTGATCCCAGAGAGAAAAGTGGGGATGGTCAGGACCAGCCTCCCTACTTCACAATTTCTCGAAGACCAACTACTCCACTGATGAGTGAATGACCTCATTGCTCAGGGAGAATAAGCAGAACTAAGCACTGGTCATTAGGAAAATTCTGCACCTGGGATCAGGAGAGAACAGCAGCCCTCAGCTAAGATAAGACAGGTGAGATGTTTTAAGATAATCAAGAGTCCTCTCCAGGCTCTGAGATGGCACAAGCCTTATCTTAAAAACCACAATTTGGAGGTGTGTGGAGTGAACTAATTTGTTCAGGATTGTTTTCAAATGAAAGATTCTTGGCTACAGCTTTGGAATGTATGTTTTTTCATATTCAACTGCCATCTCACACTTAGCAAAAAACCCAGGCTGATCAAAAGAATTGTTTTGGAGCCAATTCCCAGAAATAAAAAAAAAAAACAAACTTTCTTAAGGGTTACTTCCACTCCATGGATGAGAACACTGAACCTTGACCTGGGAGGGTTGGACTTCAACTCTACCCTCTTCACTCATCTCCCTGCCTCTGTATAAATATGAGAGCTGAGTTGAGTTGTGGAATCTCACTGGATGATGCCATCATGGTAGGATGCATAATTTCCACGGTGAGTTTCTATCCCTATCACTCTGCTGAAACTGCCCTCCCCAAAGTGAACAATGTTCTCTTAATTGCCAGATCCAGTGGCTTTTTTGTAGTCCTTACTTAACCTGTTTAACCTAGTTACTGTTTATCGATTACTTTCTACATAGCTGGCATGTTGCTAAGCACTTTATATATTCGTCCTGTGGTTGCAAGTTTAACTCACTGTATAAGCTTGGATGTGTAGAGAAAAATGTAATATCTTTATTTTGTCTCTAAGAAATTTGGCCTTCTTCTTAAGCCTCAACACACTGGGGGAAATTATTTAACTATCCAATCCAATCCCAAGCTTAAACCAATCCCATAAATTAAATTGCTCCCTTAGGTAGCATTGAATCTATATTGGATAAAAACACTCAGTTTCTCAGAAAGCCTCCCTTCCTCACTGCTTTTTTTCTAAAATGTTTGGGGATATGCAGGGAGTGGGTGGCTTTCCACACCCTAGGGCAACATGGAAGAACCAGGCAACACGGAAGGGATGAAATCCTTTTTCTGGTCCCTAGACCAATGACCCTTGTCCTGGGTTCTGCTTGCTCTTCTGACAAAGATGGCTGAAGTGGCTGCTCCCTCTTGCCCTGGGCAGGCTGTGGTCCTGTTCCCTGGCTGACTTAGCTTCCCCTACACTAGAGTGGATAGAAGAACTCCTTTGAGATCTATCTGTTACCCTCATTTGGCCCCAGCTCAGGAGGTCCACTCAGGGGGTCCACAACCACTGTCATGGTTGTGAATAGCTGTCTTCCAAGTCAGAATCTCAGCTCTAATGGAAACCTACCAAACCAACATGGAAACTCAGAGCAGCTAGAGAAAGCGAAATCTTTCCCTCAGGATTACCTTTATTTATCTGATGTACCTCCCCACTCTCAGGGAAGAGGAGTGGTGTAGACACGTCTCCACACTTGTTCTGCTACTTCCTGGTAGCTTCCTCTTCCCACAGTCCTCTGTGGCTAGACCGGAATTATCTTTCTCCCCTTCTTCTTCTAAGGTAGACATCGTTTACATAAAATGTGGAGGTCTAGCCCTGAACCTGCTCACAGGTCTATTTCTTATTGCAGCAGAATCCTACTTCTAAACATCAGAAGTTGAATATTATCTCTGTCTTTCTTTTGCTTTTTCTCACAAATCCTTATCTGTAACAAATCCTAATCAGTTAAATGCCTTCAGCACACTTGGGTCTTGCCACTAAAAGCGTGGTCCACACATTGGCATTAGCAACACCAGCAGAGCTTGTCAGGAGTGTAGACACTAGCCTAGGCTAGGCTCCACCCAGTTCTACCGAACCAGAACTTGCATTTTAACAGAATCAGTGGTAAGTGGGGCTTAAAAGAAGCAGTGGACTAAGACAAAGGTCATGTAATCAAAGACAAAAGAGAAAAACATCTTCATAAATTCAAAACATCTTTCTTAATAATATATTTTTTTAAGATTTTATTTATTTATTTGACAGACAGAGATCACAAGCAGGCAGAGAGGCAGGCAGAGAGGAGGGGGGAGAAGCAGGCTCCATGCTGAGCAGAGAGCCTGATGCGGGGCTCAATCCCAGGACCCTGAGATCATGACCTGAGCTGAAGGCAGAGGCTTAACCCACTGAGCCACCCAGGCACCCCCAAATCATCTTTCCTATTGCATACATGTAATTTTATTTTACTTATTTATCTACATATTTCTAAAAATTTATTTGAGAGAGAGAGAAAGAGAGAACACAAGAAGGGAGGAGGGGCAGAGGGAGAAGTAGCCTCCCCACGAGCAGGAAACCCAATGCAGGGCCTTGATCCCAGGACCCTGGGATCATGACCTGAGCTGAAGGCAGATGCTTAAATGACCAAGCCACCCAGGTGCCCCATCATTTAGTTTCATTTAATCACAAGATTCCTGTAAAGTGGACATCATTCTCTCCATTTATGACTCAGCAAACAGGCTCAGGAAAGTTCAGTGAAGTGCTGATGATCTCATAGCAGGTGGACGATTTGAGTCTGGCCCATCCAACTCTGAAGCTCCTGTTCTTCAACAAAATGAACTCTCATACTGGATTTTTGTCCATCCTTCTCTTCAAATTTTTTCCTTCCTTCCTAAACGCTACTTCATATCTTACCTCTTGAGAATTTCCTGGCTATTTATCTTTGGTACCTAGCCATTTTTTTTTTTTTTTAAGAATTGAACCATTTGCCTATATTTCTGACCCAGACCTGCCTGTGTTCTAGGCTGTATCTCTAATCTGTAAATATTCATGTCTCCTTAGGTTCATGTCGATTTGTACCGTTCTAGATGGAGTATCAGACAATCTTCTGTATCCTTGCTCTGCAGTACGTGGGAGAATACCAGTAAGGAAGAGGGGTCTCTAGCTGGGCTTCAAGGGTGGGCCCTGGTTGCAAAGTAGAGAGAATATTATGGCTAGAAATCTAATGGGAGAAAGGTTCAGAAGTAAGAATGTGGAGACAGTGTTGGGAAATAATTTATACTTTTTATTTAGCTAGGATCCGATGCGATAATGCATTCCTCTGGATTTGATTCAGGTGTTCTTCTTTGCCCTTCATCCACATCCAGCCCAGAACTTCAGCTTCAATACAATCCTGGTTCTCAGAGTCTCAGCTTCTCACCTCTGAATTCCTTTATTTGCCATCACCAAACTCCCTGAGGAATAGCCAAATCTTTCATTTTTTTGTGATGTCTTCTTTTCTCTTGTTCCTTTCTTTCAATTCTGACCATCACCACTATAAATTGGGTTGATGTATTTGGTTATTTATGAGAATCTAGTGAGTGATCTCCTGACTTTTCATCTCTAATCTGAGCTACACCCAGTGAGACTGCTGGCACTAGTTCAGAGCACCTATATTTCAAAAGTGGGTAAAATATATATTCATTTCCTGCTCTGAAGTTGTCAGTTTTCCCCTATCAAATAAAACGATAAAGCTCAATTCCTTAATGTGACACATTTAAGGTCTTCCCAAATCCAGCTTCACTGCCTCATGTCTAATTATACCCCAGGACGGGTTCTCCTTTTAACATGGACTGGCTTGAACATTGTCACTCGACATTTCATGCACATGTGCCTGCTTATGGACTCCCTTCAAATTCCATTGGAATTCTCTCCTGGAAGGTCCTCCATTTATCCCAATCATCCTCTCCTTTTAAAGCTCAGCTGAAGACTTATTTCTCCTAGTCATCCCATAGAACAGACCTGGAAGATGGCTCAATACTAAGAAGCTAGTGCAGAGTTTCCCAGACATGGCATTATTTGCGTGTTGGGTTAAATAATTGTTTGTTGTAGGGGACAGTCTTCTGCATTGTGGGAGGCTCAGCAGCATGTCTGACCTACTCCGTAGATTCCAGTAGCATGTCCTCCTTAAGCTGTGACAACCAAAATGTCCCAGACTATGCCCAAAGTCCCCTGGGGACACAAATCGCCCCATTGAGAACCATTGGTCTAATGTAATGGAAGACCTGAACCAATGGGGATGTCAATATTTACAGAAAGGCTAGAGATGGGAGTTATTTTCTGGGATACAGAAATCATGTCACAGGATGTCTTCCATCCTATTTAGAATATTGACTTTGAGGAGACCATTTTATGACTATGTTCTATATGAACTTTAAAATTTATCTCTGTAGACTTATCCCATTTGACTGTCTGTAACAGCCTTTAGAAAGAAAAAATGCATTTGGTCCATGCCTATGTCTATTTCGTAGTATCATTATCATGTTTTTTAAGCTTAAAAATGGTCCTTCTTTTTTCTTATGAAATTACTACAAAAAAAAAAGTAAAATGAATATGCTCAGTATTCCTTGGAGAATATCTGTTTAGTATGGAATTTTAAAGTAAGAAAAGTTAGAAGGCTTAAATTAAGGTCTGTGTACAGTAGGTCTGTGGTCCAGAGATTCAGGAAAGAATAAAACTGAAACAACATATAGATCTCTGCAGAGATGCTTTCATAGTTTCTAACATTTATTCCAAGTACATGTACTGCTGACCTATTCCAAATTTATTTCTAAGTCTATTTTTGATATTAAGAATTGACTTTAATACCATTACTTTCAAAATCAAAATCCTTACTCTAAATTGGATTTTTTTTTCTTTCTCCAGCTAGTGCAAAGCATTTGGAATATAGGAATGAATTAGCCATTATTTGGATTGTACAGAAACTTGTCCAGTTGGTTTAAGTCTCTGGAAGAAACAGGATATATGGATATGGCAGAATATTAGCAATATCAGTAAGTAAGGCACCATGAGGACTGTAGGGGATCCAGACCCAACAGCTGATGGATAGATACACTGCTCTGCTAACACCTCTTCTTAGTCTTGCTCTCTGGACTCCGAGAAGGATAAGACTAGTAGGCATCATTTTGTAAATGAGAAATCTAGGGTCCAGCGAATTTATTAACTTACTATCTTTTGCCTAATCCTAAACTAGAACCCAGTGTCATGAGTTGGGGTCCAGTAAGCCACTCCCTATAGTCTTACCAAGACCATTCAGTTTCTTGAATGTTTTGACTACACTGTTAAGCTACTAAGACACGCTTCAACAAGGGCTTTCAACAAGGCTACACTTTTTTTTTTAAAAAGATTTTATTTATTTATTTGACAGACAGAGATCACAAGTAAGCAGAGAGGCAGGCAGAGAGAGAAGAAGGGAAGTAGGCTCCCTGCTGAGCAGAGCCCGATATGGGACTCCATCCCAGGACCCTGGGATCATGACCCAAGCCGAAGGCAGAGGCTTTAACTCACTGAGCCACCCAGGCGCCCCCACAAGGCTACACTTTTAAGGTACTAAGATACCCTTCAACAGTGCTGCTCTTTTCTATCTAGTACTTTCAGCTGAGCCAATGAATAGCTAGTTGAGCTGAAAAAATAATCTCAAACAACTTATTGTTAAGGAAAATCCCATTCTCCAGTTCTCATGTTTCTATTCAATCATTCTTCAGCGGATATTTATTGAGAGCGAGGGAGTCAGATTCAGCAGTGAGCAAAATAGAGAAATCCTCAGGGATTTCAAGAAGGAACATCTGACTCCAAGGGGAAAAAAATAATGGGAAGAAAACTTTTACCCTTTCCTCTACCACCTCTACTGGCTCCCCCCCAAGGGAACCTATATGATGGTTGAGACTGAGGAATGGGAGTGAGCTGAGGGGCTCGGATCCCTTCTCTCTTTCCAAAGCAACACTTATTGCTTCTTCCTGGGAGGTTGTGATTCTGTGGTTTAGGGTTGGTAATTTAGTGCGCAGGAGAAAGTGTTCAAAAACCAACTGTGACTGCAGACTTAAGTCCTCTTCTCTGTATTGGTAATCAAGCTGATCAGTGATAAAGCTGACATGTTGATCCTTCAACATTTTTCTGGATCTTTTTCTTAGTTCAAAAGTCAGAGAAGAAAAAGGGGTGATTAATTATCAGTCTCAAACTTTAGCCAACTCAAAATTTAGCCAATTTAGCCAATATTACAAATACCATCAAGTAAGACTAACAGCTCTGTTACTGGTTACCCATAGGGGAGCCTATAGGGAGAACCTGGCTCCATTAGTGGACACAAACTCTTTTACTTCTGTGCATGAGCAGGTGACAAGTGATAAGAATTGTTCATCCAATGCTGTCCTTCTGGCCAGGAGTTCTTGTCATGTACTTGTAATAATGTCAGCCTGAATGACTAAAAGCTAGAAGTTCAAATCCCAGGGTGCCTGGGTGCCTCAGCTGGTTAAGCAACTGCCTTCAGTTCTGGCCATGATTCTGGGGTCCTTGCATCAAGCCCCATGTTGGCCTCCCTGATCTGTAGGGAGTCTGCTTCTCCTCCTGCTTGTGTTCTCTCTCTCTCTCGTTCATGCTTTCTCTCTCTCTCAAATAAATAAATAAATAAAAACTTTAAAAATATACATGTTCAAATCCAGGCAGCCAGTAATCCCTCTGTGCGGGGAGAATGACTTATGGGTACTTTAAGTTACGTGCTTACTTCTGATGTGCAGGACGTACCAAGAACTGTTTACTCTTTCATGCAGTGTACATCTTCATCCTCTGGAAGGATTTTTGGTGACATCTGGGTTTTGCAGATGAGGAAGCTGAGCCCAGAGAGATTGATGTTTCCAAGTTTACTAAGCACTGTCCACCCTCCCCATGACCCCTCCCCCTGCAGCCCAGTTAACAGGGAGCAGAGGATGGACTGGAACAGTGTTCGGATAGTCCTTGGTGATTATTTTGGCATTGTAAAGAAAGTAATTTAAAAAATACCTTTCTCCCCTTATGAAACTAATCTAGTTTACAGATCTGTAGTTAGACTGTAGTTCAAACTACAGTCTAGTTTAAAAAATATCTTTCTTCCTTTACAAAAGTAATACACACTTCACTTCGAAAAGTTTAGAAAATGCAACAAAAAAGGAGGAAGTTAGAAAACCCCATAATCTTTCCACTCTGAGGTAACTGCTATAAATATTTTAGTGTGTATTCTTTCAGTTTTTTTAAATGTATACAGATACAAAGAGACACCTTTAAAATACAATAAAATAGTGTGGCACTGCATATACTGATTTGCAACCCACTGGTTTTTTTTTTTTTTTTTCATGTAACCATATATTTTAGAACTCTCTTTATGTCATTAAGTAATATTTTCACATTATTTCTACCATTTCTATGGCATTCCATTGTGTGAGTATGATTAATTTCCCAGGGTTGAATATTTATGTTTTTTCCAATGAATAGCTGTAATAAACAATACTGTGACAAACATCCTTAGAGATAAATCTCTACACACTTGTCTTTACTACACAGACGAGACAACAGAGGTCAAGGAGGCATAGTGACTTCACTTATCTGAGTTCCCAGGACCATGAAAGTCAAGTTTACCGACTCCAGATCCTGTGCTCATTTCACTCTGTCACAGTTGTCCTCTGCCTTCCAGGACAGAGCCCGAGAGCCAGCCCCTCCGCTGGGTCCTCACATGTGAGCCTAGTACATTTATTCAACAAATATTTCTTGAGCAGCCTCTGTGTGCCAAGTACTGGTTCTACCCCTGGTCGTAGGCAGTGAACAAGACAGTTGGCTCTGTGCTGTTATGCAGATTATTCTTCTAGTTGGGAAGATGGACAAGAAGTGAACACGTTTATAAACAAGACAATTTCAGATACTGATCACATTCAAGCACGTGTCTTTGAGAATGATGGGCTGGAAGGTGAGTGGGTGTGGTGGGCCATTTACTGGCTTTGTGTGCCCATCCCCTGCTTCGGAGGGCATAGGACCCCACCCAGCTCACACTTGTGATGCTCTTCAAAAGTCTGCTATTGGGTGGCTGGAGCCACTGGGTGTGCCTGGGGGGTTTATGTCCATGTTTCCTCCCCTGCCTTACCAAGAACTGACTGGTGCAGGAGTGCGAAAGCCCCGCCCCCTCAAAAGGAAGCCAGACAGACTCTCGGGCCTAATTTACACCAGAGCTCCTATGGGATCAGGACAAGCCTGGGTCTTTGCCTCAATTCGCACCCTTTTCTGGCTTCTTCTAATGTCTTTTGCTGTGTGCCCCCCTCCATCCCTACTGGTTCCCCCAGGCAGCATGATCTTAACAAATCATCTGCACGTGAGTCCTCATCCCTTCTGGGAAACTTAAGGCAGGACGTGAAGATCGCTCACTCAGGTTGGTGAGCAAGGGAGACCTTCCTGAGAAGATGCCATGTACGCTGAGACCCACATGACAGTCGTCACAGGACCTGGGGGCAAGGTGTTCCAAAGGCCACCTCGAGGAACAGGAAGGAGGACGATGTCACTTCAGTGTGACTAAGGCGGGGAGAATGGAGGGAGAATCCGTCCCATCCCCTGGATTCAGAGCTGGAAGCTGGGTCTGCAGCTGCTCCCATCTTTCCCAGCACCACTGGACAGAGGCGAGAGTTGGGGGAGGTTTTGCAGGCTTTCCTCCCCCAACCGCCCAGCACCATCTATGGACTGAGGCCGGAAGCTGAGAAAAGCCTACCTGAAAGATTATGGACGCTAAAGAACATTGAAGGCCACTCATGCTTTTCTGCTTCAGGGCTCGAAAAGCATCTTTGTTGCTGAAAAGCTCTTACAGGGATCAAATATATCCAACAATTAGAGGGCAACAGAGATCCTGGGAGAAGCTGGCTTAGTTTCTGTGCATATTTGGTGCTTTAATCAGAGAAAGGCCTCACTGTGGTGCTTGGTAACAGATTGATAGAATGGTAATTTCCCTATCTCAGGAATCTGCTCATTTTCAGCGTGAACACATGCCAAGATACTTCATGGAATGTGTGGCTGCGAGTCTGGCCCGGGCAATGAAAGGAAGCAGACAAGTCTGGATGGTCCTGTTAGGAAAACCTTGCTCGGGTGTGTATTTGCATTCTTCGTGGATCCACCTGTAAAGTCGGGATCCTGATAACTCCTGCTGTCTATCTTGCGTGGGGAAGAGCAAATGCCTTTCTAAATGAAAATTAGGAAAGAAGCAAGCTCTTTTCTTTTTTCTCCCAATTCACTGGGAATTGGTTAATAAGGATACGGAAAGCCTTATTGCTTGGAACCCGGCTCACTTGGGACTTGACCATGAAGGTTCCGATCCATTAAATTGATCTTCTTAGTTGATTTTTTTTTTTTTTTTTTTGGTCAGAATGAATCAGTGACCCTTCATTGTTCATGCAATTGGAATTTAATTTAAATTTTTAGATAGAAAAATGGTATAAGTGGAGACTGAGGGCAAACTCTAGTGATGAAGACAAAATATCATGTTCTTTAAACAAAGCTATCCTGCTCAAGGTGTTAAGGTGTTTTAATTATACTTTCATGCTAAGATTTGTTTATTTATTTTTTGCTCCAGGTGCCCTCAATGAGAGATAATTGGTACAATCTCCTTCTGATTCATGTTATACTTTGTACTTAATGCAATTTCAAAAGGAATGTTTTAATTGATGATCGAAGCCTAACATCCCCTAAGGTTTTTTTCCCCGTTTGGTTCTTATTTCATTTTGTCAATATTTATTTCAATGAGGAGATGCTATCCAGCGACCTTTCACAAGCAAATGGCGATGTGCCCGAGCAGAAAGCAATCTTCTGCCAAACCCTCTTGGCTGACTTAGCCACTCAACAGACTGGCATCAGTGTTGTTCTCTTCTTTTCAAAAGGAGAGAAAGCAGCATACAAGAGGGACAGGGACCTCACTGATTAAGCAAGGAGACCAAGTAACTTGCTTTAGCCACTCTATAGCTTAGGGACTCTCTGTTGTGAGTAACATGGGACCCAACAATCTGTGGGATTTGCGGATGAGATAGCAAACGTAATACACTCAGTCCCAAAAGCAAATAGGAGAGACCTTAGCTTTATTGACCTTCCGAGGTTGACAGCATCAGGAGGATGGAAAACACCATTTTCCCTTGGTAGAGAGGATGCAAAATGCACTGGGTCACAGGCACAGAGCCTCCCTTTAGTTGACAGCCATGATTTTCTAGTCAGTTGTGAGTTTTATGTATTTTATTATGAGCTATCTGTGATTGTAGCCAGAAAAAAAAAAATCAAGCTGCATGTGTGTCTTGAGGGGAGAAATAGGCAAGAAAAGAGAAGGACGTGAAGGCTGGTCATGGGGACCACCTAGTGCGCGACCCACCCCAGAAACCAAGTTGATGTTTGCCACCCAGAAGCCTTGACATCATTCTCTAGATTTGCCTGTGGACTGTACTTGTCTTCCTTTATCTCCTTTATTTTCTCTCTCTTACTCACATAAAAGGAAAGAAATTGAACAGAAGATGGCGGTTCTGAATTACACCTTTCATGGCACTGTTTACTGCTGCAGACTTTTTAGTTGTCACCATTTTGGACAGGTGAATAAGTAGATAAAATAATCTCTGTGGCAGAGAAACCGCGGCAGCCCCGTTGCATTGTGGGAATTCTAAAGCTTCAGTCCTGAAGATTATTATGAAATAAATTCATGCTAATGGTAAACATATCAAATAGAAAGACAAAAAGTGAAAAAAGAAATCCTTCTCACCACCCCCAACCCACGATTCTCATTTCCTTCAAGTAATCATATGCAAGTTTTTTCCCATAAGTTTTCTACATACACATTTTCAGGCACACATATTTGAATTTTTTAGATGAATGAGATTGTACTTTACATACTACTCGGCGACTCAGTTTTTCACAATTGTAGTTCTGGGATCTTTCCATATCCATGCATATAAATATGTAGGTAGCAGGGCCATATACTTTGTTCTAAGAAATACATTTGTTGAGTGACAGGGAGTGTTAAGGGCATGAACTGGAAGTGCTCTGGGTGAATTAGAATATTTGGTGACACTACCTAGAAATCATGGTTTGTGCAGATCTCTCTGTTAGTTTGTCAAGGAATTGCAGTGTTTTGACAGGGGATAAAGAGGTGAAGGAGGAACCCAGCAGAGAACAAGAGCTACAGATATTCCCATAAAAGCTGTGGAAAGATTTGGCTAAGCCACGAGCTGGCACTGCCTAACTCTAGTCAGTTGACATTACAACTTTTGTCTTTTGAGTTATAAGAATGGGAAACTGGGGTAGGGTGTCATAAGGAGGACACATTCCCCATAAAAGATATGAATGATTTAACAGTGGCAGCAAAGCAGTGAGATGGACCAGAGAATGAACAAGATCTCCTTCAAGAACACAAGAGGCTTGCAAGAGTAAATGAGTAGATCTGGGACTTTTGCTGATCTGATTCCCATATAACCTGATGGCTGTTCTGTGGGGGATCGTTTACTTCTCATACCTCATTAAAACATTTTGCACAAACCGGCAGTGGTAGGGAGCGGTGATAGGGAAGATTAACGCTGGGTGTGTTATTCTAAGCTTGAACAATTTCCTTAGGGTGTTTTTGGTCCTCTACTGAGTTGTGCTTTGTGCTTCATTTAAAGACAGAGTGGAGCTTGGAGTGTTTTCTCTGATGGAGAAACAGCTGTGAGATAATTGGTGACCAGAGATCAGAGGAGCCACAGATCTCCAGCAACTAGAGCTCTTGTGGGCAGGATGGGACATGACCTAGTGTTCAAAGGGGATGATTTGGTGTCACCAATCTGATGTGGTGAGTTGTTTCCCACACCCCCAGTCCCATGGGGAAGACTAATTTCATTTTTACGTGACTTGCTTTTACAGTTTCTCTGTGCTAATGGGATATTTCTATATTTCACTCAGCCAGCTGGCTGTCACACCTGCACATGTTTTTTATAGAACCTAGATTTGCATCCCCCTTTCCAGTTTGATCTTTGTTGGACAACAATTTTGTTGACATTGATTAGAAATCCTCCTTTAACTCTAAAAGTAGAAGGGGGTGAATTGAAATATAATGAATTCAAAATTCAAGTATGATAATGTAAGAAAGATGGATTAAAAACTCTGAAAAGTAATTTTTCTCATCTCTGGGTATCCATCCAGACACAAATGTCAAGTTACTATCCATGAAATTGGACACTAACAAGCAACACAGCGTACTAGAAGAACTGGGCTGAAAATCAAGAGGACCTAAGTTCTGCTTCTGGTTCTGGCACTGATGTCCTGTAACCCTGAATTTCTTGGCTTCAGTGCCCTCCAGTATAAAATGAGAACAGTGGAAACCTTTGGTTTCTAGGGTTCCCTTCATGTCTGACATTATTATAATTTTGTTACTTTGTTTTCTTACAAAGTGAAAATTCACAAAAGTGTTTTTCTTTACTTCCTATTCATTTTTTCTCTGTCCCCCCACCCCAATTACCACTTCAGAGTTTCCCTAAAGGAGGGACTATTTTGGGTCCATTACTCTTCCTTTCTCCATGGTCTCAACAGGCAACGTTAGTCTTGAGGCATGAACAGATAAGGGGAATGCCTTTTAAATGGCACTTGAGGGCTTCATCCAAGTATTTCCTATGTTAGCCTGCCTCTGAAATCTGAAATTCCATCCTCAGGAGTTTGTTTCCTGCAGATAAAGCACCTGCACTCTATTAATACACACATACCCTGGGAGAGGCAATGCATTAAGCTTGTTTCAGCTTAATTAGAATGTATTTATCTGGGTTTTCCCAATGATCTGGCTAACTGACCACAGTACCTTGGAGCAAGAGAGAGAGAGCGAAATACAATGGGAACATTTTTATAGGACAGAAGAGTGCGTGATACATCAGAAATTGGGACAGTGCCTGGGGTGGCTGCCTGGTGGGATTCAGAGACAATGAGAAGCCAGGGAGGAAGTGGATGGGAGGTTAATGGAACACTGGAATGAGGAAAGCTGTGGGCGACTGTGAACAAGGAAGTCAGCAGATGCCAAGGCCCCCTAAGAACAAATTTGCCTCACAGTCTTCCTCAGCCAGGTTCTGTCCATGTGAATCTATATAAAACTAGTAGAGTTCCTCCTTGCTCAATGAGCACTTGAGAGCAAAGTGGCAATGGGTGTGTGTGTGGGGGGTGGTAGGGTGAAGGGGGCAGAAATCACATTGTATTAACTTGTGACACTTTCTTGAGGCTCCTCCAGGATCTCTTTGTTTTCATTTTGCCTGAATTTCACATCTATAATTAGAGTTGAGAAGAAAATGTTCTGCACAGGGAATTTTGCTAACACCACTGCTTTTGGAGAGGAAGTTTTTTTAGAGGTGAAGAATACGGGAAAGCTGCGCCCATCCCTTTATAAAAACATGCTCTCTCCTGAGAACCTAAGAATGGTAGGTTGCTGCAGTTACTTTCTGAAAGAACTCGTGTCTGGTAAGAGGAAGAAAAAAAAAATCCCACTTAGATTCCCTGTCAGGGTTGCTAGGGCCCACTCTGAAGCTTCTGTCACAGCGCAGGGCTGGGGGTGCAGGCGGCCAGGAGACTCTGGGCTCCTCAGAGCTGCGCTGGCTCAGGGGAGGCTTCGTGTGTTTGACGTGTGTCTTGGTTTCATGCTGTTCTGACATTTAATAACATGGATTTCTTCTAGAAAATGTCGGTTATTACATAGTGTCTCTTCTCTCTTTAAGAATTCACTTTCTTAATCTCACAAGCAATTCTTAATGTCACAGCGATGGAGTGGTTAAGTGGTTAAGGAAGTTTGGTGTACATCAAATCCGTGTGTTTCCTCAAGTGGGAGCTGTGAGAGGATTTTGAAAAGGTTGGATGCAAAAGTGAGGAACAGTTCTCAATATATACAGAATTTAGAGACAAGGTCTCCTGGATGCTGTTCCCTTCTTGGTGGACTTGATCCCACCAAACTTAGATGCCATTTTAAAGCTGAAATAGTCTATTTTCTCTTCATTTTGCTTTGTTTACTCTCCTTCATTAGTTCTTTTACCCTGTCCACTAGACAAAGGGAGGTCAAGGGACTAAACCAATTGTTTGGCCAACTTGTGAGGAGAACACAGCAGATGGGGAAATAGAAGTGCATACCCATGGCCTTTACAGTACCTCTTACGTCTTGAGACTATGTATATTTCAGCTGTTTTTCTCCTGTATGTTTGGATCTGTTGATTTTTTTTTTCAGTCTATTTCCTCCCCATTGTTCAGCTTTATTCATTTCTATTGTTCTATCTTCCAGTTCACGGATTCTTCCTTTGTCTCTTCCATTCTGTTGTTGAATCCACTCACTGGGTATTTTATTTCAGTTACTTATATTCAGTTATTCAAGAACTGAAATAATGGAGGAGAACACAGGAACCAGAGGGAAGGATCAGCAAACTGGAAGGAAGAACAATAGGAATTTTCAGTTCTAAATTTCCTTTTGTTTCTTCTATATCTTTTCTAAGGTTTTTAATTTTTTTCATTTGTTTTAAGGGTATTCATAATTGCTTGTTGAGACATTTTTACCATGGGTGCTTTAAAATCTTTGTTATATAATTCTAATATTACTATTGTCTTGGTGTTGGCACATTTTATTTTATTTTTTGTTTAGTTTGAGATCTTCCTGGTTCTTGATATGACAAGTGATTTTCTACTGAAACTGGACATTTTAGATTACGTTATGACACCCTGGCTTTATCTGGCACCACTCTGGCAAGGAAGGGAAGGCCTTAGCTCCTGCCAGATGGACATAGAGGTCCAGGTCTCCCACTCAGCCTCAGCTGACACCTGAGGGAAGGGGCTGTCATTACTGCTGGATGGGAACTCCAGGGGTCCTACATGGTCTCCAATGACACTGTAGTAGGGGTGTTCTTATTACTGGTGGATGATGGTGAAAGTCCTCACTCTCCACCTTTGATGTCACAAAAGTGCCTCCTTCCTGGCCAGTGGAGGTAAGACTACAGACTCCCCACTTGGTCTCCACTAGCTTATTGGGTGTCAGTAGAGGAGAAGAGAGAAAATTCATAACTGGAAAAGATAAAAATCTTGGTTTCCTATTTGGCCTTCTCTGATATATGGAGAGGTATTAGGGTGCCTCATTAGATTCTGGTGTGAATGGAAATCTGTAGACCAGTTGTTGTCTAAAAGTTTTCTTAGATTATAGATTAAATGTAAAACCTAAAATTTAGAAAGTTTTTAGGGAAAAATAGTAGCATCTAAGACTAGATAAAC
The DNA here is from genome assembly GCF_964662115.1 of Mustela nivalis. NCBI lineage: Eukaryota > Metazoa > Chordata > Mammalia > Carnivora > Mustelidae > Mustela > Mustela nivalis. The sequence continues at coordinate 41,973,082 of NC_139025.1, forward strand.
AGTTCTGAGCCTTGATGCACAAAGCATGATAAATCAGCCTTTATTAAATTTAAAAGCTTTAATTCTGTGATTCTGTTAAGAGAATGGAAAGACAAGCTATAGACTAGGAGAATATATTTTGAATCACACATCCACCAAACGAATAGTATCCAGAATACATTAAAAAAAAAAAAAAACCCAAAGTTCAACAATGAAAAACCAAAAAATGCAATTAGAAAATGGGCAAAAGACATGAAGAGACATCTCACCAAAGAGGATATATGGATGGCAGATACACATAGGCAAAGATGTTCAAAATCATTAGCCATTAAGGAGCTGCATATTAAAACCTCAATGAGATATCATTATATATCCACCAGAATAGCTAAAATAAAAAATATCAGCTATACTGAATGCTGGTGAGGCTTTGGAAAAACTGGTTCATTCATATATTGCTGGTAGAAATATAAAATGAAGTAGCTACTCTGGAAAACAGTTTGATAGTTTCCTAGAAAACTAATCATGTAACAAGCATACAACCCAGCAGTGGCACTTGTGGGCATCGATCCCAGATAACTGGAAAGTTATCTTCACACTAACACCGGCACACAAATGTTTATAGCAGCTTTATTTATAATAGCTTCAAACTGGAAACAACCCACTCTCCTTCAGTGGGTGAATGATTAAAGAAACTGGTACATCCACACCACGGAATACCATCCTGCCACAGAAAGATGATGACAACAACAAAATCACTCCCGAACCCCACACTGTGTTTGTATAATACAATCTGGATACATCTTCAGAAAATTGTGCTAATCGTGAAAATTGTGAAAAAAACCAATCTCAAAAGTTTACATACTCCATGATTCCATTTCAAAATGGCAAAATTGCAGAGATGAGAAACAGATTAGTGATTATCGGGGCTAAGGAGGACATGGAGGCAGGAAGGAAGAAGATGTGGTTATAAAAGGACAAGAGGGAGAGACACTTGGTGACAGAACTGTTCCTTATCTTGACTGTATCAGTGTTGATGTCTTGGTTGTGATATTACACTACAGATTTGCAAGCTATTACCCTTGCGGGGAAACTGAGGAAAGAATAAGGAGATCCTTTAGTTTTATTTTTTACAACTGCATGTAAATCTATAATTGTTTCAAAATAAAAATTTTAGTTAAAAAAAATACACCTAATAAGTTAGACAAAGAGGGCAAAGGTTTTCCAGACATATGAGAAATTCAGGAGGTGAGATTTCATGGTTCCTAACTTTGGGTCCTTCTGAACCACTAGAAGGAGCCTCTGGTTATGGCCCAGACCCTTCAAGAAGAAAGGAGTTGTACATGAGTTTTTAAAACTGCAGGCTTACACCCAAAGCAGACCTTATTCTGATCAAGTGTTAATAGCTACTACTCTTCTAGGCGCTTCATATAGTCCAATAGAAACTGGAGAGCTTGCAGAATGGCAAAGTGCTGAACCACAGAAAGGGTTTGCCTAGCCAGACCTTCAATTGTGACATTGGTTGGGTGGTGCTTGGAGGGGCTGTCTCTGGGGTAGGTTACACCTGCTGCTTCTTTAAGGAAGGTCGGACTAATGCTGGGAATGCAGCCCTCATTCCCAAGTCTGGTCACTTGGTGGTGTTTCTTTTTATTCACTCACCATGTGGTTCATTTCAGCAAGGCCTCTTCTCTACTCAGTAGGACAAAAGAGAGGCTAGGGGCAGCTGGGGACTAAAAAGGGTTTAACCAGTCTCTGGGGGAGGTGAGGGAAAGACTCAGCTTGCACTTATCTTTTGGAAACACAGGTAATGTCAAACGAGGCTCACTCACTTTTTTATTTTTATTTTTATTTTTAAGGACTTATTCACTTGTTTGAGGGAGAGAGAGAGCATGAGAGTGGGGCAGGGTGAGAGGCAGAGGAAGAGGCGGAGAGAGAATTTCCAGCAGACTGCCCACTGAGTGGGGAGCCTGATGTAGAGCTCCACCCCAGGACCCGGAGACCATGACTTCTTGCCCCTCTCTGAAGCATCACTGTGCCTTTTGCTATGTGTATAGCCCACTCTCTCGTTATATTCCCTTTTTAAAAAAGAGAAGTGATTACAGATATCTTTCCAACAGAAAGAAATCATATTCGTCATTTGTTAGGGATTTTCCCATCCCTCATTTTGGGTTTACAGGACCAGCTTGCAAAAGCGGCAGACGTACATCCATAGAGGGGTTTTCCCATGTAGATTTTCTTCCTAACTTGCTTTCCAGCATCAGGATGCTTTTCCATCACTGCCTTAATCTTTGGCAAGTCGTTTCTCCCCTTATTCAATGTACGTAAGTCTCACTAGCAGCAGTTGGAAGGGCAAGACTGTGTGAATGTGGTTTTGTGACTGTGTTAACAATGGGAAAAAGAAGTTGCGCACGGTATCTGCTTATAAATTTCCTTAGTGAATGCATCAAAACTCCCATCTAAAGAAACAATAGACATACCCTAACAGTTGGTGGCCAGAGCATCACAACCACAAACATTTATAGGTCATGTGTCCAACACTGGGAGAAGGGCCAAGGGTATAAAAAGGTTAGCGACACAGGACCCTCCATAAGGGCTTTATGGTTTGTTAGTAAAAATGGCAGCTGGCCTGTTTTGAGTATCTGCTGTGTGACAGGCAGGGAGTTAGTATCACCAGCAAAAGCTCTCACCCATTCTGCAAGGTAGTGAGAACCATTCCCACTTTCCACATACGGACACTGACACTTGAAGAGTTTAAAGAACTTGCTCATGTTCGCAGAACTAGTGAATGGTGCTGTTCAGTTATGAACATGATCTGCATATGCCGTGTTGTCTGTAAAGAGAAAAGAGAGAGGGAAAAAAAATCAGTACACGGCCAATGCTCAGTCAGTACCCGGGAAGTGGCCGATGATAAAGGCCATGAGGTACCTAAGGATGGAGAGATGGTTATGCTGAGGATGGCTTTCATGAATATCAATTGCACACTCTGTTTAATGTCTAAGCTAGAGGGTATTTTTGGTATTGTTTTAATTGGATGCGAGCGTTGTAATGGAAAGCCAACTCAAGCATGTCTATATGCTTTCCAATGTGACAGAAATTATCCTGTTGACAAAACGCGAATAAATACTATCCTTCTATTTATATTAAAGGGAAAAAGTTCTTTCAAACTTGGCTCAGAACTTTCCACTGAAAAGAAGTGTTTTTTTTTTTTTTTTTTTTTTTTAAAGAAGTGTTTCTTTATTCTATTTTACTCCAGGACACCCTTGCCTATCTTCTTCCTTCCTTCTCATTTTCTAGGAGAATCTGTTCTTGCCAAATCTTGGTCTTGGAAGTCAACCAGTCCTCCAAGATGTAGAAAACACAGAATGAGGACTAAAATAAACTACTAACAAAGAGTCATTATTCAAAGAAATTCAAAGAAACTCTTCATTCTTTGGGACTCTACATAGGCTCCATGGGAGAATGTATGAAAAAAATAAAACAAAACAAAAAACAAACCAACAAACCCACCTGAGATCTGTGTTAGATGCCGGAAGTTACTAAGAGAGGATTATTCAAACAACCTACTTCCTTCCAGCTCTCTAACAAGACTTTTTTAAAAAAATTTTTTATTTTTTATAAACATATATTTTTATCCCCAGGGGTACAGGTCTGTGAATCACCAGGTTTACACACTTCACAGCACTCACCAAAGCACATACCCTCCCCAATGTCCATAATCCCACCCCCCTTCTCCCAACCCCCCTCCCCCCAGCAACCCTCAGTTTGTTTTGTGAAATTAAGAGTCACTTATGGTTTATCTCCCTCCCAATCCCATCTTGTTTCATTGATTCTTCTCCTACCCACTTAAGCCCCCATGTTGCATCACCACTTCCTCATATAAGGGAGATCATATGATAGTTGTCTTTCTCTGCTTGACTTATTTCGCTAAGCATGATACGCTCTAGTTCCATCCATGTTGTTGCAAATGGCGAGATTTCATTTCTTTTGATGGCTGCATAGTATTCCATTGTGTATATATACCACATCTTCTTGATCCATTCATCTGTTGATGGACATCTAGGTTCTTTCCATAGTTTGGCTATTGTGGACATTGCTGCTATAAACATTCGGGTGCACGTGCCCCTTTGGATCACTACATTTGTATCTTTAGGGTAAATACCCAGTAGTGCAATTGCTGGGTCATAGGGCAGTTCTATTTTCAACATTTTGAGGAACCTCCATGCTGTTTTCCAGAGTGGCTGCACCAGCTTGCATTCCCACCAACAGTGTAGGAGGGTTCCCCTTTCTCCGCATCCTTGCCAGCATCTGTCATTTCCTGACTTGTTGATTTTAGCCATTCTGACTAGTGTGAGGTGATATCTCATTGTGGTTTTGATTTGTATTTCCCTGATGCCGAGTGATATGGAGCACTTTTTCATGTGTCTGTTGGCCATCTGGATGTCTTCTTTGCAGAAATGTCTGTTCATGTCCTCTGCCCATTTCTTGATTGGATTATTTGTTCTTTGGGTGTTGAGTTTGCTAAGTTCTTTATAGATTTTGGACACTAGTCCTTTATCTGATATGTCGTTTGCAAATATCTTCTCCCATTCTGTCAGTTGTCTTTTGATTTTGTTAACTGTTTCCTTTGCTGTGCAAAAGCTTTTGATCTTGATGAAATCCCAATAGTTCATTTTTGCCCTTGCTTCCCTTGCCTTTGGCGATGTTCCTAGGAAGATGTTGCTGCGGCAGAGGTCGAAGAGGTTGCTGCCTGTGTTCTCCTCAAGGATTTTGATGGATTCCTTTCGCACATTGAGGTCCTTCATCCATTTTGAGTCTATTTTTGTGTGTGGTGTAAGGAAATGGTCCAATTTCATTTTTCTGCATGTGGCTGTCCAATTTTCCCAGCACCATTTATTGAAGAGGCTGTCTTTTTTCCATTGGACATTCTTTCCTGCTTTGTCGAAGATGAGTTGACCATAGATTTGAGGGTCTATTTCTGGGCTCTCTATTCTGTTCCATTGATCTATGTGTCTGTTTTTGTGCCAGTACCATGCTGTCTTGATGATGACAGCTTTGTAATAGAGCTTGAAGTCCGGAATTGTGATGCCACCAACGTTGGCTTTCTTTTTCAATATCCCTTTGGCTATTCGAGGTCTTTTCTGGTTCCATATAAATTTTAGAATTATTTGTTCCATTTCTTTGAAAAAGATGGATGGTACTTTTTTTTTTTTTTAAACAAGGCTTTTATATACTGATTTGAGAGAGAGAGAAAGGGAGTGAGAGATCTTGAGCAGGGGGAGAGGTAGAGGGAGAAGCAGACTTCCCCTTGAGCAAGGAGCCTGATGCAGAGCTCAGTCCCAGGACCCTGGAATCATGACCTGAGATGAAGGCAGACGCTTCACCAACTGAGCCACCCAGGTGCCTCTCTAACAAGACTTTAATCACAAGTTCAAGCCCTTTTCTCTTCTTCAGCTGAAGAGGAAAGGTCCTTTCTTGCCTCCACAGAAGCTAAGTCGATTCACAAAATGAAGGGATGGGGAGCAGGGGAGAGGGGAGGGAAGATAAAAGCATCCAAAGGGAGACTTTGGAAGGGATAGGGAAAGGGAATTCAGTGCTTGGGTGGAACCAGATATTTGAATCTCCTGTACAGATTTCAAGTGAGTTGAGACAGGTGTTTGAGCAATTTTGTGGTTACTCTAGAGTGGTTGTTGGTGGATAATTTCTGCATTTTCAGTAGGCAGAGCCACTTCTGCCCTTCCAAGCTCAGCACATTCCAGGATTTAGAGACCAGCAGGGTTGAGTTTACCTGGCTGGCTGGCTGGTGGGAGGGTGTGGGTGAGCAAAGTAAATAAACTCAGGAACAGCCAATGTGCAAGGGTCACCTTTTGTTATCTTCAGAGGACAAAAATAGTTGAATTTTGGCAATTCTGTATGACTCAATGTCATACATTCTCTTAATTTAAAATCCATTTCTGCAATGTTTTAAAAGGATTTTGAAATTAAGTATGTTGGAAAGCATGGAGTTTGGTGTCAAAAGACAACTTAATTCTAGAGCCTTTTTTTTTTTTTTAATTAGATGTATGATATTGGGCAAGTTAGCTCAACTCCTCAGGGCCCCAGGTTTCTCATCTGAAAAACTGATATACCAACACCTATATACCATATAGGGACAAAGTAAGAGAGCATAAGACATATAGCTTTTAGCTCCATTGTAGGCACTCAAATGTTAATTCTTCCACTGAACCCACTTCACTGAGATCTCCAGCTTTTATTTGCTTGAGATGTTGGACAATGTAATTCATCTCTCTGGATATTCATTGACCCCAGCATTCAGAATCAGTTGTGTTAAGGGAAAGAAGGACATGGTAACTCATCAAGACTGATGCCACATTTTACAAATGTGGAAATCAAATCTCAAAGACATTTCTTTAGGCCACAAAACTAGCCAGTATCAAGATCCCTGCTGCCCAGTTCCAAGTGGCCAGTTCCAGACCTTGACTAAGTTTCCCAGAATAGTTGGTCTGGCCTTACATTTCAGTATTGTTTCATCCATCCAGCAGGAACCCAGGGCAGGGAGAAGAGGGAGAAAGAGAAACCTGAATGTGCTCCAAGGTCAGCTTTTCTTTCCAACACAGATAGTGCAGACTCTTGTGTACACCGAGTGCTCCTTTACCCCAGGAGACCCAGAGCCCCTCTAAGGCTTAGCAGGAATAGGAGATTAATAGGAATTAATCTCACCATCAATTATCATTAGTTGCCTGGGTTACTGTGTTGGGAAGGATTCTGTGACCATTTCCAGGTTCAACAAGGCAGAGTTCTCTAATTGATGGATGATACCTGCCTGGGGTGTGGAAGTGTGGAAGCAGAAAGTAGTAACATGAATTCCTGGGCCTTGGTTCAGATTTGGCTGAATCACAACCTCCTGGGTGTAGCTCAGGCATCTGCAATTCTAATAAGCTCCCTGGGTAAATGAAGTTTGAGAACCGCTGACCTGGAAGACAAAATAAAAATCCCTTCACACATGCTGTAAGTCCCCTGGGTCCCGGCCCGGAGGGTTCCATTCTGCAGTGGGACCAGTTAACTAGACACATGTGATGCAAGGAAACCATCTCATATAACAGTGGGGCCTACGTGATGCCAATTCGGCAGCGCCCTCCTCAGTTAGTCACCCGCGTAGCTGGAGTTTTCCTGAGGCTGACACCACACCCAAAGGCACTGGGTCAAAACAGCAGTGTGTTTTTTTTTTTTTTTTTTTCAAACTGGTTGTTACAGTTGAATTGTGTCACTCCCAAAATTCATATGTAGATGTCTTAACCCCCAAAGCTCCAGAGTGTGATCTTATTTGCAAAACAGGGTTGTTGCAGATGTGATTAGTTAAGATAAGTTCATAAGGGAGTAGGATGGGCCTCTGATCCAAGATGACTGCTGTCTTTGTTAAAAGGGGAAATCTGACACAGAGATAGAAATGTGCAGAGGAAGGATGAAGTGAAGGGACACAGGAAGAAGATGGTCATCTGGAAGCCAAGGAGAGAGACCGGAGACACAGCCTTCACTGGTAGCTCTCAGGAGAAACTAACTCTGCCCACACTTTGAGTTCAGACTTCTTTACTTTCTAACAGTTTCAGAACTGTGAGACAATACTCTGTTGTTTCAGCCACCTGTTCTCTGTTATGGCGGCCCTAGCAAACTAATACACCAACTGGTCTAAGAACTTCAGGGACAATGATCACCCCAACTTTAGGGATGGTAATGTTTTAGGTAACTATCCAATGCCATACAGCTACCATGTGGAAGGAAGAGGATAAAACCAGGGGTAGCCTTCTCTGATCCTGGGGTTGTTTGAAATAATTTGCTCTCAGGGAATGGCTTCCAGCTTCTTGATACTGCACTTGCCTTGCTGTTTTCTGCCTCCCTGTCCCCCTGTGTGGTATGCTATGCTGACCTGGGCTCCAATGGCCAATAGCTAGCCCAGCTCTGGGTTTTGTTTCATTTCTGTGCTGTCACTGCCATGGGTTTTAATGAACTGACCTCTGCCTGAGCTTCCGCCATGTTGATGTATGTCTGATTCAACAAGATGAGTAATCTTCTGAAACAAACATAGTAGTTGAAGACTTGAATAAAGTACAGAGTTATTATGAAGATGGTCTGTGCCTAAAATATGATAACCAAAAATGAAATCACTTTTAGTTTTTCCTTCTTTAAGTTGGGAGGTTTACCTCTGTGATATCATTTATATTGCTTTGTCATCTATTCCTTTGCTGTAAAAATATTTCCAGAGTCTGAAAGTACTTTTTTTTTTTTTTTTTGGTTTTCTTCACAGTCTTCTTGATACTGATGAGATTCTTTGAAGGCTCAAGCAGCTTTAACTAGAAGGTATCCCATAAGGGGTTAATAGCCCTGATTATAATACTTTGAAACTACATTTATTTCTATCGACTCAGGAACTGTACAGTTCTTAGGGGACCTAAGGGTCAAGGCTGCTCCTTGGAGAGGGGAAATGGTGACTAGATTAATCGAACGGAGTTTTCCAAAGGCTTCCTATCTTATGAGAAATAATTGGTTGGTTTTTCTTATATGTGTTTCATTAATATTTGATATCTGATCCAAGAAATGTAAAATCAGAATTTATAACCAAAGGCAAATATAGAGCGAGCTTGTTGGTAGTGATTAAATTGAGCTAGCATGCTTAAATAAATGAAACTGGGTTTTTGAAAACATACACTTCATGCAGTAAGGAATGTGTTTTTAATCAAGAGATAAGGAAACAATGTTCAAGCATGATGTCTCTATCACAGATTTTATACGGCAGTTCCAACAGGGAGGCTCACCTCCCAAGGTTGTAAGTGAATAGGAGAAGAGGTAAGGCTTGTGAAAGTGATCTGGAAGTTGATGGAGTAGTTTGTAGAGAATCATCTGTAAGAATGATCAAAGAATAACCATTTCCAAAAGAAACACTATTTTCTTACTGGGTCCTTTTTTCCATGAAAGCCTTTGTCAAAATTGTGCCCTTCCTCAGAGTGAGTTGTCAGTGCCCTCCAGTCCTCTCCTCAGCCTTCCACGTCCTACAGGGGGCTGTGGCATCTTCCCCCTGGGAAGACACCCAGGCAGACACTTCACTGTGCCTGGCATTGTAGTTATTTGGGAATGTCCTCTATCCACTCTTCCTTCATACTCCCACCCCCAGGTACTAGAATCAAAAAGTCCTCCATCCAGTGACCTTAGTTACTGTCCCACCTGGAGGATGTAAGTCCCCCTGTCCTCTGGATAGCCTGCAGAAGGATCTAGCTTTCTCTTCCCTGCTTCTGGACCCTTCCCTGCCTGCAGAAGTGAAGTAGGTTGGGCAACCAGGGAAACTGAGAGTAGAACTGAAGTCTTTAGTTTCCTGAAGACGTTGAACTTATTTCATGTTTACGCTGATGTGTGCTAACTGTTTGTTCAAACTTTTTCTCAACTATTGTTTCCTTCTCAGTGTTATGAATTAGAAAACTTCCAAATGCTTTCTTCCTGACAGAGTATCGGTAGTAGGTGCTTGTCCTTAATTCCATAGTTTAGTTCTGCACCGCCCCCCCCCAATGAGCTAAGGTAAAACGAACTGCTATCATAAATAAACCTCAAACTTCCAGTGGCTTAACATGAGAAGTATATTTCTCCAACACCTAACACTATGATGTGTAGAATTCTGCTCAGTGGGGGGCTTTCTTCCTTACAGTAATTCACAAACCCAGCTTCCTTCTATCTTGTGGATCTTCTGTCTTCTGCTTCCAAGTAATGGAACATCCTGACAATGGCACCTGTCATCCTACTCATATTCCAGTGGTGAAACCTAGTCATAAGTTCACACCTAGATGCAGAGGATACTGGGAAAGAAATCTGTTTGGACAGTCATTGGCCAGCAACAATTTCCCACTACAGAATGAGCATAAGCTTGGGGAGGTTAACTAGTAGTCTCTGTCACACGGGGCTCACTTTGTGTGGAGTAGAACAATGTGTTAACATACTTAATCTCCCACTCCTCATCTCATTCCAGTCCAGCAAGCAGAATTTTCGAAGTTGTCCTTGAGTTGTGCTGGACCCCAGTATTTTTTATCCCCACCATAAGAGCCCAGCCAAGCCTCTGCAGCTTTGGCAAGGCATGGCCTGGGCCTTCATAGAAGGGTCAGCAGCAGGCTGTGGGTCTGGGTCCCCTCATAGTCTGCAGCTCCACCACCTTCCCTTACTCACCAATGTAACTCCAGATAATTATAATTTTGGAAAAGGATATGCTTATTTCTTCCCCTGATGGCTTTGTTAACATAAAATTTTTTAAAAAGATTTTATTTATTTATTTGACAGAGAGAGAGAACACAAGTAGGCAGAGAGGCAGGCAGAGGAGGATCCCAGGACCCTAAGATCATGACCTGAGCCAGAGGCAGAGGCTTAACCCACTGAGTCACCCAGGTGCCCCTAAATGTATTTTCAATAGACCATGTCCTGGGCCTGCTTTTTTCTCTTTCAGTACCTAGGATTGTTGCCATCATAGTCCCAACTCAAGGCCTTGCTCATATAGGCTATCATAAATATGTGTTGAATAAATAGAAGAACAGACATTAATGGATTAACAAATGTTCAAGGGATGTTGTATATCAGGGGCTGAAACATTTTATATATCAACTAACCCATGCATCCTAAATAATAAGGATAAGGCTTAATAGTGCTAATGGAAGATGGGGACCATTCAACATAGGGAGCCACTCTGACCCATGATTTTTGATGTCGGTGTTCATGAAGTAATGTGTCTGATGGGTCTTTTCATTATTCGCCAAGAAGACAACTTATGTGAAGAGTTACTTAGAACTATACCTAAGTATATGGGTTTCCCAAATGGGGCTGGGCCCCCATGACTCACTCTACAAGAGTCTTAGTTAATCTGCCCCTGAGCACCATGCCAGCCAAGCCCCTGTCACAGGGCTGACCCATAAGAGCCCCCACTATCTCTCACCATGGAAGCAGGAGGGACAGAGACTGTGGTTGTCAGCTTGGGCGCTACTGGGCTGGATTGGAAGGGAGGGAGATACGAAGTGGCCATATCCTTATAGGGGAGGCAAATGGATACTGGATAGATGTTTTAATGCCTACCTAGAATTCAGTCAACAAAATTTCTGACCAGAAAGAGAAATGGGTAAGAAAAAAATACAAATGTATTCACGAGAAGAAAACAATATCTTGAGAAGTAATCCTATTATCCTGAAGATTGGCCTAAATGAAACTTTATTGTATTCGAAGAGTCCTCAGGTCTTAGTGAAATAGAGCTGCTTTTCATTTCCTGTCAGCCTTGAAGGCATCTGGGAGGTGATTTGTAGTCGAGTCCCAAGGGAGATTGCATGCACTTAGAAGGGAGTCTTTCTGGGGATTCGGCAAGGGGGTGGGGTCTCTTTTAGCTGTGCTCTTCTGCCTCTTGTGATTCCTGGCAAATGAGGTGTGTGAAGGCGGCACAAGTGGGCAGGCAGAGGAGAAGGTTGGCTGGTAGCGACTGTTTTAGGGATCGACCAAGGGAAATTGAAAATATTTACTAGTAGATGTCCATCTATCACCTGGGACCATGGAGTTATGCTACGCGATACACCTAATCGTGGGCAATGGCTCCTTCCTTTCATTTCCTGGAAGTAGTTTTCTATGCATCTGTGAGGTTATCATTAGGGACTTTCATCTCCCCTTCTATTTGTTTAAGTTTCCTTTAACACTTTAACCAAAAGTACCACCATTAAAAATTAATTTCTCTGCACTCAGTTTTAAGATGCCAATACTACTGAAAAGGGTCACAAATAACGCCAACAGACACTAAAATGAGCCTGGCTTATTTTATGCTTTTTCTAGATAGAAGGAGTTCCTGAAGAATGTGGAGAATTGGAAAGTAGAGGGAAAATTGAGGAGACACAGTGGCTTCTGGATTGGAACCATATAGTAGCTGAAAGCCTTTAATATATACTTCAAATCTGTGGAAATGCATGCATAATTACTTGGGTAAGTATAATGTTTTGTTCATCTGACATATTTTACCCTACGATATAATGATTCTTTCCAAGTGCATGGAACTTTCACCATAACACAATTTGACAAAAACTTATTTAAGGGGTGCCTGGGTGGCTCAGTGGGTTAAAGTCTCTGCCTTCAGCTCAGGTCATGATCCCAGGATCCTGGGATCGAGCCCCACATTGGGCTCTCTACTCAGCAGGGAGCCTGCTTCCCCTTCTCTCTCTGCCTGCCTCACTACCTACTTGTGATTTCTGTCTGTCAAATAATAAATAAAATCTTAAAAAAAACATTTAAATTATGAATATGCTTATAGTTGAGTTTGCTTGAAGGTTAAGTTAATCATACACATCAAATGTAAAATACATGCATGCAAATTGGTACAACCTTTTGGGAAGGCAATATCTATTTAAAATTTGAATGTACATACTCTTTGATCTGGCAATCTTACTTCTGGGAATTTTTCCACAGAAATGCTCCTCACAATTATGCAATAATATTATATAGGATGTTTCCTGAAGCATTGTTTATAGCAGTGAGTAATGAGAAATAATTCAAACGTCCTTTCTTAGGGGATTGATTAAATAAGTCATGCAAGAGTCACAAAGCAGAATATCAAGAAACTTAAAAAAGAATGAGGCATTCCTGTTACTAACACAGAAAGGTATCAAAGCTCTGTTTTTCTGTGAAAAAGCAATTACAGAATAATAAATAAATAAAATCTTTTTAAAATTACAGTAGAATACACACAGGGCAATCTTTTATCTTTACATGGTATTAGAGTGGCAGAAAAGGCACAAAGACTTATACCAAATTATAAATGCAAGCCGTCTTTAGGGGATGGGGGACTTATAGTTTCTGTTTTTATTATTTCTGTACTGCTTGAGTTTTCAGAAACAAGTATTACTTTTACTATATATATATTTTATTTTATTTTTTATTTTTATTTTTTTTCCCTATACCCTGTTGAGGTGTGGGCCTCATTTTGGTCACAAGCTCTCATCACCAGGAGAATGTTCTTATGTCTCATGCCTGTGGTGGTGGTGGTGTGTCCCTCTTGGTTTCTCAGTCCTTTTGCTGATCTGTCCTCATGCTGGGTGGGAGGCTCTGAGTACCAGGTCTGCTCCTTCTTACGGACTCACTGTCAGTGCCTCAGTCTTTGGGGATTTGATGCCTTTACTTCAATCCTTTTACACTTGCTTTCCTTCCTCACACACCCTTTCCCTGTTCCTCCGTTTTCACTGTGCTCCTTCCCCCGCCTCTAGTTTCCATGCTCTTTATGCTCTGCCCTCCACTCTTTTTTGCATGTTGACTTTCTTTCTTTCTGAAGATTAAATCTTCTGGGAGATACCTTTCCTCACTGCTGCCATTTAGGGCCCCCCACTCTGAACAGGGTAGTAAATGCTCCATCACCTGCTGTTGCTCAAAATCTGAGCTCACTCTCTTTTAGCTAGCTGTTGACATTCATACAACCAGCTAAGGATACTCTGAGATTCAGTGGTTTTGTGATAATTTTGTGACTTTCTTTGGATGGCCAGAGAGGCAAATGAAACACGGTCATAGGCAGAAAGTAATCTGCTAATTGCCATAGAAATAGCAAGAGGACTGAGGTGACAGGCCTTCAACATGGCCGCCAGGAAGATTCTTACTTCCTGGTATCCAGACCCTCTGTAGTCCCCTTACATGGAGTCATAGTTGACTTGTGTGACCAGCAGAATACTGTGGAAGTCACAGTATATGTATGACTTCTGAGGCTACTTGGTTTCATGGATTGCTATTTCTGGGTAAAGACAGTCATCATGCTGTGAGGACATTCAAGCAGCCCAGTGGAAAGGCCCATGTGTAGGGGAGTGGAGGCCTTTCGCCAAAAGCCAACACTAACTTGACAACCATCTGAGTAAGGTGACTCAGAAGTAGATTCTCCAACTCCACTTATGGATTCCGATGGCTGAAGTCCCAGCAGACATCTAGCCTCACGAGACACCTGAGCCAGAATCCTCCAGCCAAGGTACTGCCAAGTTCTTGACCAACATGGATGAATTTATGAGAAAACACATGATTCTTGTTATAAACACTGAATTTTGGGGTTATTTGTCCCACAGTATTAGATGAATAATTTAAGAACCATGTCTCAAAGACATGAAATAGCCCTTCTCTCCATGGTCTTTTTCTGTTTACTTTTTGTAAAGTTAAGTCTGTAGAGAGGAGTAACTCTCTCCTAGAGAGAGAGTATGCCTACTAGAGCATAGGCTTTGGCAATAGACCTGGTTTGGATCCCAGCACCATTAAATCCTAGTTTTGTGACCTTGGAATAAGTTGTTTAACTTCTCTGAGCCTTATTTTTCATATTTTTTAAATGGGGGAATCCTGAAACCATAAAACTCCTAGAAGAAAATATAGAGGGTAAGCTCCTTGACATTAGTCTTGGCAATGATTTTTTGGATTTGACACCAAAACTGAAGGGAACAAAAGCAAAAATAAGTGGGACTACATAAAATTAAAAAGCTTCTGCACAGCAACTCCATTAACAAAATGAAAAGGCAACTTAAGGAATGTGAGCAAATATTTGCAAATCATAAATTTGATAAGAGGTTAGTAACTAAAATATACAAAGAATTCATAAAACTCAATAACAAAACCCCAAACAACCTAATTAGAAATGGACATTTCTAATTCATGTATAGACATTTCCCCAAAGAAGACATACAGATGGCCAGCAGATACATGGAAAGGTGCTCAGCATCACTTAGTCATCAAGAAAAATGCAAATTAAAACCACAATGAGATATCACCTCACACCTGTTAAAATGTCTGTTGTCAAAAAGATCCAGAAGTAACAAGCGTTGGTGAGGAGAATGTGGAAAAAAGAGAACCCTTGTGCACTCTTGGTAGGAATGTAAATTGGGACAGCCACTATGGACAACAGTATGGAAGCTCCTTAAAAATTTAAAAATAGGGAAACTCCCATGTGTCCTAAGAATTCCACTTGGATATCCTTGAATATATATCCAGAGGAAACAAAATCATTGTCTCAAAGAAATATCTACATTCCCATGTTCATTGTTCATTGGAGAATTAGTTACAGTAGCCAAGACATGGAAATGATCTAAGTATCCATTGACACATTATGGTTAAAGAAAATGTGACATATAATGGAGTATTACTCAGCCATAAAGAAGAAGGAAGGACATTTTGGGCATTATGCTAAGTGAAATAAATCAAACAGACAAATACTACATGATCTGACTTATATGGGGAACCAAAAAAAAAAAAAAACCCAAACTCATAGACATAGGAGCAGATATGTAGAGAGCAGATATGTAGGCAGGGGTTGGGGGTTGAGGGAAGTGAGTGAAGGTGGTCAAAATGTAACAACTTCAACAGAAAAACAACCACTTTCTGAAAGGTAGGACCGGCGGAGACGAGAATCCAAAGCGACGGGAAGATAGACCCCGGGGGGAGGGCGCGGCTCCCGGCAAGCGGTGGAGCAACGGCGCACAAAATCAGGACTTATAAAAGTCTGTTCCGCTGAGGGACATCACTCCAGAGGCTAAACTGGGGCGAAGCCCACGCGGGGTCAGCGTAGCCTCAGGTCCCGCAGGGTCACAGAAGGATCGGGGGTGTCTGAGTGTCGCAGAGCTTGCCGGTATTGGAACGGGAAAGCCGGCTACAGAGACAGAGCCGAGAGTAAGCTCACAGCTCGGTGTTACCTTGAACCGGTCGCAGGCTCGGTGAGCCGGAGGTCAGGCAGACGGGAGTAACTGGCGCTGTTCTCTGAGGGCGCACTGAGGAGTGGGGCCCTGGGCTCTGGGCTCCTCCGGGCCAGAGACCAGGAGGCCGCCATTTGTATTCCCGTCCTCCGG
The DNA here is from genome assembly GCF_964662115.1 of Mustela nivalis. Taxonomy (NCBI): domain Eukaryota; kingdom Metazoa; phylum Chordata; class Mammalia; order Carnivora; family Mustelidae; genus Mustela; species Mustela nivalis. Next base: position 41,988,909 of record NC_139025.1, read on the forward strand.
AACTCTACGGAAAGCGCTCAGGGAACAAAAGCTCCTGAAAGCAAACCCCAGCGGATTACTCACCCCAGCCCCTGCTAAGGGTGGTGCAATTCCACCTGGGGCAAAGACACTTGAGAATCACTACAACAGGCCCCTCCCCCAGAAGATCAACAAGAAATGCAGCCAAGACCAAGTTCACCTACCAAGGAGTGCGGTTTCAATACCAAGGAGAGCAGCAGAATTCCAGAGGAGGAGAAAGCAAAGCACGGAACTCATGGCTTTTTCCCTGTGATTTTTTTTAGTCTTGCAGTTAATTTAATTTTTTTCTTTTTCATTTTTTGTTTTTTTTCTCGTCTTCTGGTAAAAATTTTTTTTAACTTTTACCTTTTTCTTTTTTAACGTTTTTTAACCAGTTTATCTAATATATATATATATATTTTTTTTTCTTTTTTATATTTTCTTATTTGTTTTCTTTTTTTTTTAATTCTTTTCTTTTTTTTTCTGTTTTTCTTTTTTTTTTCTTTCTTCCTTTTTGAACCTCTTTTTATCCCCTTTCTCCCGCCTCACGATTTGGGATCTCTTCTAATTTGGATAAAGCATATTTTCCTGGGGTTGTTGCCACCCTTTTAGTATTTTACTTGCTCCTTCATATACTCTTATCTGGACAAAATGACAAGGCGGAAAAATTCAACACAAAAAAAAGAACAAGAGGCAGTACCGAAGGCTAGGGACCTAATCAATACAGACATTGGTAATATGTCAGATCTAGAGTTCAGAATGACAATTCTCAAGGTTCTAGCCGGGCTCAAAAAAGTCATGGAAGATATTAGAGAAACCCTCTCGGGAGATATAAAAGCCCTTTCTGGAGAAATAAAAGAACTAAAATCTAACCAAGTTGAAATAAAAAAAGCTATTAATGAGGTGCAATCAAAAATGGAGGCTCTCACTGCTAGGATAAATGAGGCAGAAGAAAGAATTAGTGATGTAGAAGACCAAATGACAGAGAATAAAGAAGCTGAGCAAAAGAGGGACAAACAGCTACTGGACCACGAGGGGAGAATTCGAGAGATAAGTGACACCATAAGATGAAACAACATTAGAATAATTGGGATTCCAGAAGAAGAAGAAAGAGAGAGGGGAGCAGAAGGTATACTGGAGAGAATTATTGGGGAGAATTTTCCCAATATGGCAAAGGGAATGAGCATCAAAATTCAGGAAGTTCAGAGAACGCCCCTCAAAATCAATAAGAATAGGCCCACACCCCGTCACCTAATAGTAAAATTTACAAGTCTCAGTGACAAAGAGAAAATCCTGAAAGCAGCCCGGGAAAAGAAGTCTGTAACATACAATGGTAAAAATATTAGATTGGCAGCTGACTTATCCACAGAGACCTGGCAGGCCAGAAAGAGCTGGCATGATATTTTCAGAGCACTAAACGAGAAAAACATGCAGCCAAGAATACTATATCCAGCTAGGCTATCATTGAAAATAGAAGGAGAGATTAAAAGCTTCCAGGACAAACAAAAACTGAAAGAATTTGCAAACACCAAACCAGCTCTACAGGAAATATTGAAAGGGGTCCTCTAAGCAAAGAGAGAGCCTACATACAAGTGGTAGATCAGAAAGGAACAGAGACCATATACAGTAACAGTCACCTTACAGGCAATACAATGGCACTAAATTCATATCTCTCAATAGTTACCCTGAATGTGAATGGGCTAAATGCCCCTGTCAAAAGACACAGGGTATCAGAATGGATAAAAAAACAAAACCCATCTATATGTTGCCTCCAAGAAACTCATTTTAAGCCCGAAGACACCTCCAGATTTAAAGTGAGGGGGTGGAAAAGAATTTACCATGCTAATGGACATCAGAATAAAGCAGGAGTGGCAATCCTTATCTCAGATCAATTAGATTTTAAGCCAAAGACTATAATAAGAGATGAGGAAGGACACTATATCATACTCAAAGGATCTGTCCAACAAGAAGATCTAACAATTTTAAATATCTATGCCCCCAACGTGGGAGCAGCCAACTATATAAACCAATTAATCACAAAATCAAAGAAACACATCAACAATAATGCAATAATAGTAGGGGACTTTAACACTCCCCTCACTGAAATGGACAGATCATCCAAGCAAAAGATCAGCAAGGAAATAAAGGCCTTAAACGACACACTGGACCATATGGACATCACAGATATATTCAGAACATTTCATCCCAAAGCAACAGAATACACATTCTTCTCTAGTGCACATGGAACATTCTCCAGAATAGATCACATCCTCGGTCCTAAATCAGGACTCAACCAGTATCAAAAGATTGGGATGATTCCCTGCATATTTTCAGACCACAATGCTCTAAAGCTAGAACTCAACCACAAAAGGAAGTTTGAAAAGAACCCAAATACATGGAGACTAAACAGCATCCTTCTAAAGAATGAATGGGTCAACAGGGAAATTAAAGAAGAATTGAAAAAAATCATGGAAACAAATGATAATGAAAATACAACAGTTCAAAATCTGTGGGACACAACAAAGGCAGTCCTGAGAGGAAAATATATAGCGGTTCAAGCCTTTCAAAAGAAACAAGAAAGGTCTCAGGTACACAACCTAACCCTACACCTAAAGGAGCTGGAGAAAGAACAAGAAAGAAACCCTAAGCCCAGCAGGAGAAGAGAAATCATAAAGATCAGAGCAGAAATCAATGAAATAGAAACCAAAAAAACAATAGAGCAAATCAACGAAACTAGGAGCTGGTTCTTTGAAAGAATTAATAAAATTGATAAACCCCTGGCCCGACTTATCAAAAAGAAAAGAGAAAGGACCCAAATAAATAAAATCATGAACGAAAGAGGAGAGATCACAACTAACACCAAAGAAATACAAACTATTATAAGAACATACTATGAGCAACTCTACACCAATAAATTTGACAATCTGGAAGAAATGGATGCATTCCTAGAAACATATAAACTACCACAACTGAACCAGGAAGAAATAGAAAGCCTGAACAGACCCATAACCAGTAAGGAGATTGAACAGTCATTAAAAATCTCCAAACAAACAAAAGCCCAGGGCCAGATGGCTTCCCGGGGGAATTCTACCAAACATTTAAAGAAGAACTAATTCCTATTCTCCTGAAACTGTTCCAAAAAATAGAAATGGAAGGAAAACTTCCAAACTCCTTTTATGAGGCCAGCATCACCTTGATCCCAAAAACCAGACAAGGATCCCATCAAAAAAGAGAGCTATAGACCAATATCCTTGATGAACACAGATGCGAAAATACTCAACAAAATACTAGCCAAAAGGATTCAACAGTACATTAAAAGGATTATTCACCACGACCAAGTGGGATTTATTCCAGGGCTGCAAGGTTGGTTCAACATCCGCAAATCAGTCAATGTGATACAACACATCAATAAAAGAAAGAACAAGAACCATATGATACTCTCAATAGATGCTGAAAAAGCATTTGACAAAGTACAGCATCCCTTCCTGATCAAAACTCTTCAAAGTGTAGGGATAGAGGGCACATACCTCAATATCATCAAAGCCATCTATGAAAAACCCACCGCAAATATCATTCTCAATGGAGAAAAACTGAAAGCTTTTCCGCTAAGGTCAGGAACACAGCAGGGATGTCCATTATCACCACTGCTATTCAACATAGTACTAGAGGTCCTAGCCTCAGCAATCAGACAACAAAAGGAAATTAAAGGCATCCAAATTGGCAAAGAAGAAGTCAAATTATCACTCTTCGCAGATGATATGATACTATATGTGGAAAACCCAAAAGACTCCACTCCAAAACTGCTAGAACTTATACAGGAATTCAGTAAAGTGTCAGGATATAAAATCAATGCACAGAAATCAGTTGCATTTCTCTACACCAACAGCAAGACAGAAGAAAGAGAAATTAAGGAGTCAATCCCATTTACAATTGCACCCAAAACCATAAAACCATAAGAAACCAAAGAGGCACAGAATCTATACTCAGAAAACTATAAAGTACTCATGAAAGAAATTGAGGAAGACACAAAGAAATGGAAAAATGTTCCATGCTCCTGGATTGGAAGAATAAATATTGTGAAAATGTCTATGCTACCTAAAGCAATCTACACATTTAATGCAATTCCTATCAAAGTACCATCCATCTTTTTCAAAGAAATGGAACAAATAATTCTAAAATTTATATGGAACCAGAAAAGACCTCGAATAGCCAAAGGGATATTGAAAAAGAAAGCCAACGTTGGTGGCATCACAATTCCGGACTTCAAGCTCTATTACAAAGCTGTCATCATCAAGACAGCATGGTACTGGCACAAAAACAGACACATAGATCAATGGAACAGAATAGAGAGCCCAGAAATAGACCCTCAAATCTATGGTCAACTCATCTTCGACAAAGCAGGAAAGAATGTCCAATGGAAAAAAGACAGCCTCTTCAATAAATGGTGCTGGGAAAATTGGACAGCCACATGCAGAAAAATGAAATTGGACCATTTCCTTACACCACACACAAAAATAGACTCAAAATGGATGAAGGACCTCAATGTGCGAAAGGAATCCATCAAAATCCTTGAGGAGAACACAGGCAGCAACCTCTTCGACCTCAGCCGCAGCAACATCTTCCTAGGAACAACGCAAAAGGCAAGGGAAGCAAGGGAAAAAATGAACTATTGGGATTTCATCAAGATCAAAAGCTTTTGCACAGCAAAGGAAACAGTTAACAAAATCAAAAGACAACTGACAGAATGGGAGAAGATATTTGCAAACGACATATCAGATAAAGGACTAGTGTCCAGAATCTATAAAGAACTTAGCAAACTCAGCACCCAAAGAACAAATAATCCAATCAAGAAATGGGCAGAGGACATGAACAGACATTTCTGCAAAGAAGACATCCAGATGGCCAACAGACACATAAAAAGTGCTCCATATCACTCGGCATCAGGGAAATACAAATCAAAACCACAATGAGATATCACCTCACACCAGTCAGAATGGCTAAAATCAACAAGTCAGGAAATGACAGATGCTGGCGAGGATGCGGAGAAAGGGGAACCCTCCTACACTGTTGGTGGGAATGCAAGCTGGTGCAGCCACTCTGGAAAACAGCATGGAGGTTCCTCAAAATGTTGAAAATAGAACTGCACTATGACCCAGCAATTGCACTATTGGGTATTTACCCTAAAGATACAAATGTAGTGATCCAAAGGGGCACATGCACCCGAATGTTTATAGCAGCAATGTCCACAATAGCCAAACTATGGAAAGAACCTAAATGTCCATCCACAGATGAATGGATCAAGAAGATGTGGTATATATACACAATGGAATACTATGCAGCCATCAAAAGAAATGAAATCTTGCCATTTGCAACAACATGGATGGAACTAGAGCGTATCATGCTTAGTGAAATAAGTCAAGCAGAGAAAGACAACTATCATATGATCTCCCTTATATGAGGAAGTGGTGATGGAACATGGGGGCTTAAGTGGGTAGGAGAAGAATAAATGAAACAAGATGGGATTGGGAGGGAGACAAACCATAAGTGACTCTTAATCTCACAAAACAAACTGAGGGTTGCTGGTGGGAGGGGGTTTGGGAGAAGGGGGTGGGATTATGGACATCGGGGAGGGTATGTGCTTTGGTGAGTGCTGTGAAGTGTGTAAACCTGGTGATTCACACACCTGTACCCCTGGGGATAAAAATATATGTTTATAAAAAATTTTTAAAAATTAAATTAAATTAAAAAATTAAAATAAAAAGTACCAACTTCCAGATATAAGATAAATAAGTTCTGGGGATATAATGTATAGCATGGTGATTATAATTAGAAATACTGTATTGTATATCTGAAAGTTGCTATAAGAATAGATCTTAAAAGTTTTTATCACAAGAAAAAATTTTTTAACTATGTGAAATGATGGATGTTAACTAGACTTATTGTGATTATCATTTCACACTACATTCATATATTAAGTCATTATGTTGCACACCTTAAACTAATCTAGCCTTATATATCAATTATATCTCAGTAAAATTTGAACAAAATGAAGTGGGGGGAAATGATGGTACCCACTAAGCAGAGCTAAATTAAAGATGATGTGTGTAAACAAAAATTATTCCAGATCATGACACAGAGTAAATGTTTAGTAAATGTTATCTTAAAAAATACAAAAAGATCCAATAGCAAAGGCAGAAAACTCTCCTCAATGTTTTTTAAATTAATTATTTTCTGCTCAGATGTATATAAAGTCAACAACAATTTGAATTCAGTTAAACTTGGCCCTGCTTTTAAATTCATTCCTCATTCAGTGTCTTGCTTTTGTGTGAATGAAAATATCCTAACTTTATAATGGAACACAGGAGTCCATGAGAATGCATTGACCAGTGCATTAAATCAAGAGAAATTTGAGAATGGTGCCTGCCTTCTCTAATGGATATAGCAACAATGTTCAGATTTTCATTATGAAAATGGGCCCTTTCTCAGTAGACTTAACATTTTCTCTGATTTAGAGCATGAGAGACACGGCTGCCATTGTTTCTCCAATTACTGTAAATGTGCATTAGTGAAACTTTACCACCAACGGATACACCTTCCAGAGAGGCTGTATGGTTTTACGATAGAATAAATAATTCAGAGTGTGTTTAGATCCAAACTCCAGGCTTAAATTGTTAATGAATTTATCAGTATGACAGACTGATGCAGAGTTGCATCAGAATATAGAACTACTAAATATTTATAGTGATTCTTTATTCAGTTACTGAGTGATTCGCTCTCCCAAGCTAATAACTTGAGCTGTAGAGGCAGCACATTTTTTTCTTTGCAAGAATATTCTTCAATCTCCCAACCAGTTAATTAAGTTGTTTAGGAATAGAACTTGTAAAATTCATGTTTAATGTCAGAATGAAAAGATTTATTGAAATTGATGATATGCTTAGGAAAATCTGTCACTGGGTCAAAAGAAGGATTGTGAGAATTAGTTTTAAACAACCCATTAGAAGAGATCTCCAACGTTACTAAAAAGAATTAATTTTATTCAGAGTAAATGATTTAAAGTTTTTACATAATTATTTTTCTTGTCAGGGATTTCCTGTAACTGCACTTGAGACTGTAGTGTATAAACCTTGTCTTAGGAGAGTAGACTAATAGTTACAGCAGACATCAATTAAATTACATTGGGTTTTCATAATGTGCAGGTTTTTAACGCTTTTTTTGAGACAAAATTGACCTAAGAGGGAACTTTGGCAGACAAGTTCATCCTCCACCCACATCCACTTTGTATTAGACAGGGTTCAAGGAGAGAAATAGAACCACTAGAAGTTATATATCTATATAGATCTCTCTCTATGTATATAGAGAAATCTCTCTCTCTATATATATATATAGATCTCTCTCTCTCTCTCTCTCTCTCTCCATATATATATATATATATATATATATCCATGATTTGTGTGTATATATGATTTTTAAAATAGGGATTTCACTTGATACAGTTGTGGGAGTTTGTTGAACAGTCTCTGTAAGGTTGTCATCTCATGGGATGAGACGGGGTGGGATGTCTATAAGGCTATCATCTCATGGGATGATGGGGTCCTGAAGTCTGCAGGGCAAGCAGATGGGTAAAGAAGATGGATAGAAAGAATGTGAAGATCAAGGACCAGTTGGATTCCATGAGCATGAGTTGGATGTCAATGCTTACTGTCTCCTACGTTGACATCATGGGTGTCCTGCAGGAGAAGCTGGTATCTTTTTTTTTTTTTTTAAAGATTTATCTATTTATTTGAGAGAGAGAGAATGATCATGTGGAGGGAGGGTAGAGGGAGAGAATCTCAAGCAGACTCCCGATTGAGCTTGGAACCCCACGTGGGGCTCAATCTCGGGACCTATGAGATCACTACCCAAGCAGAAACCAAGAATCATCTGCTTAACCCATTGAGCCACCCAGGCTCCCCAGAAGCTCCTAAATACAGCTCACTCAGGAGTAATAGAAGATGCAGCAGGATCCAGGGCAAGGTGGAATTACCCTGGGGTTACCTTATCCGAGGTAAGTCATAGCCCTGGTCACTGCATCATATCAACAAGGTGAGCCAGCAGTAAGCAACAACATGTGGGAGCTACCAAAAATGGCTGCCTTCACCTTCTGAGCACAAGAATGAAAATGGCTTCTCCTCCATTTTCTCATTTCAAATATTAAACAAAGTATACTTTTTGGTCCTCCTTAACTGGAAACTTAGTTGGATGGGAATTCTGAGAAAGAAAGTTCAGCCCTATTATAAAGCCACCACATTCTTGGATCCCTTATACCATTTCTTTCTCTGCCCACTCTCTGTGCTGGGTTCTGCTGTGCCATGGCCTCTCAGCCAACACCTATACCTCTCCTTCTGGATGGATGAGCTTTGGCTATGGGAGTTGCTTCCCTTGGAAGTGCCTGAGAATTTCCTTTTCTCTAGGATAGCTATTGGTCCATGCCTGACCAGTGTGTTTGTCCTCAGTGTTTCCTAGTACCTCTGCTTTGGATCTAAGTTTCTCAATAATAACATTCTTCTCTGGCATCTCATATGGCCCAGTGGCTGAAATTTTTTCTCAAAATCTTAATTTTCCTATAACAGGATATCTTAAGGAGGCTGTGCTTCTTTGATATTGTTTGACCATCTTTATTGATGGCCTGGCCTATCTCAGATTTGATAGACCCTATGTCCTAGATTCCCCATCCTTTTCTTGTGAGCTGATTATCTAGGTCAGGACTCGCCATAAGACTTCCCTCTCACATGCCCTTACCATGTATGTCAAGTTCAGTCTCCGTTATATATTCAGATCTTGGCTCTTTGGCCATCTACTAGCCCTTGTAGATCTGCAAGTCAGAGTCTTCCCCAGTCTGATCCATCTTGCCTCTGCCTGTGCCCTATTTCTGACAAAAAAGAGAAAGAGTTGGCAAAATAAAAATTTTTGATATGTGAAGAAATATGGAAGCCAAGGGTTTAAGAATAAAGACAGAAATAATATTTATTCATGAGTATTCCAGATTGTGTTCTTCTAGATTCTGGACACGTTGTGATGAACTAACCAAAGTCCCTGGCCTCATGGGTCTTACCTTCTCATGGGGGAGAAAAAAGACAACAACAAAAACCAAACAAATATGTCATGTAGGAGGCAGAAATAAGTGATAAGAAAACAAAGCACAGCCAGAATATGGAAAAGGACAGTGAAGATACACTGCTTAGAGGGGTGGCTTGTAATGTTCTCTTTGGTGGGGTCACGTTTGGGTAGAGACCCAAATGAAAGGAAGGAATGAGTCAAATGTTTATGGGAGAAGAGTGTTTCATGCAGATGGGATGCAAATGTGAAGTCCTGTTAGCATCTGAGAATAAGCAAGGACTTATTGCCGCCTACATTAATTTGTCGTGAGGCATCCTGGAAGCACTTTACATATATTCTCTTTGAATTAAAAAATGTTAATGCTATGATTAATGTGGCTACAAATGTTTTATACACATGAATTTTTCTTCGCTTATTTCAATCACTTTCACAGGATAAATTTCCAGGAGTAGAGTTTGAAGTCAAAGAATATGGGCATTTTTATAGCTCTTGGTATTTTATTACCAAATTGCTTTCCCCAAGAACTGGACCCAGAAATTTACATTGCCACCAGGAATGTCCAATATAGTAAAGAAGTAAGCATTAGAATGGCATGTGTTGTTGCACATGTCCATACTCAGAGGGACAGCCGATTATTTCCTCCAAGAATAGAATGGAAAAATGTTCTTATCTGAACTTTGGTGCTTTGTGATGCTTTCTTTAAGGCAACTTGGTTTCCAGGGCATGTTTAATAAAATTCCACAGAATTAAACCTACACCACCTCCTCAGATTACTGAATTGGGGTCAGAAGATGTTCAAGTTCTGGCTTTCCCTCTTACCAGCTGTGTGGCTTTGGGTAAATCTCTAAGCTGTGCTGAGATTCAGTTTGCTCATCTATAAAATGGTGATTTGTACTTGGTAAGGATGTAATGAAAATAGAATGATACAGTGTATATAGAAGCACTTTCTAACTTTGGAGAATTCTGTGTATATTAGGTAGTTAATATTGTTTGCTAGGCATTCTCTGTCATTGTCCTCCATACAAATATGAAGCAGTGTTTATTATTATTATTTAAAGATTTTATTTATTTATTTGCCAGAGAGAGAGAGAGAAAGAGAAAGCAAGCACAAGCAAGGGGAGCAGCAGGCAGAGGGAGAAGCAGACTCCTTGCTGATCAGGTAGCCCGATGTGGGTCTCAATTCCAGGACTCCAGGATCATGACCTGAGCTGAAGGCAGAAATTTAACTGACTGAGCCACCCAGACATCCCTATTATTATTATTATTATTATTAGAGTAAATTAAAATACAGTGTTATATTAGTTTCAGGTGTACATTATAAAAGATTTAAAAATTTTATATATTTCTCAGTGCTCTTCAAGATAAGCATACATAGTGTTTATTATTAACATATTTTAGTGCATGTTTTCTTGTGTGGATTCCTCTTCTATTAAGGGAGCTCCAGTTTCCCTGGGCACCCCCATCCTCAGCCCACCACCACCACCATTCCCAATCCAGGTGGTATGTGGGAAGTTGACTTTGCACTAGGATCTCGAGGTTGGCAAACGACCCAGACTAAAGCCAGTCAGTTCATCACTCCACCCCCTGATCCCAGTGATCGGTTCAAGGATGGCCAAGCAACATAACGAGCCATAATCCTGGAATCTGTGCAATGGCACCCAAGGGAGCATCTTCCTTTCCCAGCTGTGGTAATAGGTTGTGTGCCTTGCCACCATGAGGAAGAGCCTGCATAGGGATGCAGCCAAAGCAGGAAAAAGGGGAACCAAGAGATGCAAAAAGAAAACCCTGACATCCCCCGGAGCCATCCATCCCCCATCCCTGAGTCCAGCTCTGCTTGCCTTGCACTTGCCAGTTACATGAACCAATACATACTTTTGCTTAATCCAGTTTCAGATGGATGTTCTGTAATTTGAAGCCCAAAGATTTCAGAACTACACAAACACTGTGCATTTGTGTAGCACTTTTTAGTTTCTGAAGCGTTTCACAAATTATGTGTTTACCATTGGTTTCTCTCAGCCTCCTTATGAGACAAGCACGGACAATGCTCTTCTACACTTTCAAGGTGAAATGCCCAGAGCAGTGTGAAATGCCCTGAGCCAGTTCCACACTCCGCTGATACCCGCTACTTCCTCCCCACAGGAATTGGAGCCAGTCACCACCTTCTCTGCCTTCCTGACTTCTTGTCTGAAAAACTGGGGAAATTACACGTCCATAGAGAGTTTTCAGTGCATTAGAGAAGCTGGAGGGTATGAAGTGCTTAGTATAGTACCTGGCCAGAGGTGGAGGTCAGCTGGGGAAAAAAATATTAGAATTTCTGCAAAATCCCAGAGCTGCTGTGACCCAAGCCAGGTCACAGTCCACTGTTTCCCATGCCTTGCAGCACTGTCCCATCCTATCAGGAATTCGTGAACTTCTGTGGGGGCTTGATTTGGGGGAACTTCAAAGGAGTAGAAAAGCGTTCTGATGGCTCTTAGAGCGAAAGAGGAATGACGCTCACCAAGAAGTCAAGGAATCCTCCAGTCTTTTTCCAAAGTGGTATTAGATCATGAATTCTGATTTACAGAAATACTGAAGGATATTCCTAGAAAACCTATTAAGAAAACATAACAAAGATGAACCGAATCCATAAGGCAACATGGGGGAAATGTATAAAATGACTGGATATTTATTTCCATATTGAATAAGTTGGCAGAAAGCAACAGGGCTCTTACCGAATTTGCTGACTTCATTTCTCTTTCCCTCAATATAATAGAAATGTTGACAGGCACATTGAATCATGGAGCGACTGCCAGATATTTTAAGGGCTGTTGCCTTACTTGAAATGGATGAATAATTGTATCACATGCCCGTATATTAGCAGAGACAGGAGGTGTTTTTATGGGTCTGTTTCCTTATCTCTGTTTTCTTATAGTTTTTGCCCAAGAAACTCCTTAAGGTTTGTGTTTAATGATCTGATTGAAGCACTCAGTATCTAACTGGTTAACATAGTTATTAACTTTCCATTTCCAAGACAATAAAATACCCCAACCCCCCATGTATTAAGCCCAGAAGGAAAATCATTATGTGACCTAAACTTAAGGCATGCAATGAATAGTGTTCAACTTGCTGCATTCAAGCATTTCAGCCTGGTGACTAACAGCATATATGCAGAAAATGCAGAAGACGGAACATTGTTATGAATCTGATATGCCTAGTTTTGTTACTGAGATAATTGTCTTTTTATCCTGCCACCACTCATTTTGTTTTACTAGTTTTGGTTAAAGTGTTGGAAAAACCGAAAATGACATTAAGTGCTAATTATCCTTCAGTGTTTATAAAGTTTCTCTTTAGAAAAATGTGTCTCTGAGATGCTTCTGGAAAACATTATACGCATGGAGATTATTCATGATTTTGCTGCCACTATTTCCTTGGTGACCTGGAGAAGCTCTATTCAAAGCCTTTTAATCTCTTAGCTCCTCAGTAACTATCTATTAACATCCCATAGAGTCAATATTGCTATCACTATTGGCTTTATTACCCGGCGACTCTAAATGAGACTCACTGGAACTCAATCCCAAACCCAAATATCCAGAAACCTGATTACCTATGCTCTGTTTCCGGAAGATGTCATCGGTGGGGGCTAAATTTAGAAGCAGGGCAGCGATGCACTGGGTGACTGCTCTCTCGAGATAATTTGTAGTCGAAGAGCCATATCTAAATTATGTTCCATTGCAGAATTGTTTATTTATTTATTTTTGTAAGCAAAAGGGATGCTCTTAGTAGCCAGCTACCTAAATACCATCTCCTCACACACACAGTGGACAAGGTGTGCTTTCAGTGAGCCCCAGGAGACCCGCTTGGCGGCCAAGAGGAAAATGCTGGAACGTGCATCACTGGTGTGTGACTGCACATCAGGGCTGAGAGCTGACGGATTGTCTTCCTGCCTTCTGCTTGGACCCAGGAGTTATCATTCAGTCTCTTTGTTCCCGCCTTGCGAGTGAAAATTTTATTATAAAGGATGGTTTGTGTACTTGCCCTAAATCCATTTTGGTTCCTCTTGTTTTATGACCACAGTGCTTCACTGTAGATTTTCTCCTGTTCCAGTGCCTTGTCTTTGTCGTTTATCATGCTGACAGTTTAATAGAATTGCAGGCCTGGCAGATGGTGCTGGAATGTCCTTTCCCACATGATGCTAAGGAGCTTTAACCCTAGCAGGGAGTCTCTTGATACACTGTTGCAAGAAATGCTGCTAACAATCCTGGTATGACAAAGCAGCAACCAGAGGGAGAGTAAAAGTGGACAAGCATGGATTGCATGGGATTTTATTTTTAGTGCTTCTGGGGAAGCCTATGAGGAGGGCTTCCTTAAGATACCTTTGGGGCCAGTATATAAGCAACTATGGTGGTATACTTAGTTAAGTTAATAAAACTCCTAGGAGGGGATAGAATGAATTGTCTGGATATACTTTAGCAGAGTACAGGTTATCATCCAGATAAAAGCAAGAAGACTAGGTCTAGTGAAGCAAAATAAATGTGAACAAGAGGTTACAGCCTAATCAATTTAAAAAAAATGTTACCACTCATTGGGAATTTACTATGTCCCAGACAAAGATCTAAATACTTTACATACGTTATTTAATTTAATTTGCTCACCAAACTTTTCAGACAATTATCAAACCAACATTTGCTGAGCTGTGCTATATGCCAGGCACTGTGCTAAACATTTTACAGGCATTAGCTCATTTTTCTTCTCAGTGATTTTACTTCTCAAATATTATTCTATTCGCTCTTGCCAGTCTCTACAGCCAACACAGGTCACCAATAATATTTTAAAACTTGGTGAAACAAAATAAAAATCACATACAATAAGGCGCCCACATTGTAAGTGTGCATACATACACGCCCCACGGGACCACCCCGATCAAGACAGGAAACATTTCTAGCCATCCGCAGGGCTCTTCCTGCCCTCTCCCAGCTGACACTCTCCTCTGAAGGAAACCACTATTCTGATCCGTCACCATAAATTGGTCCTGCCTGTTCTTGAACTTCATACCAAAGATTTACCCTATGTATATATCTCGAGTGTGGCTTGTTTTATGTAACATTGTGTTTATGCAGTTCATTCATGTTGTTGCATAGATCAATATTTTGTTCTCTTTCTCTATTGTGTAGTTGTCCATCATATGAATATACAACAGTTATCTGTCCACCTGCAATTGCTTCTTGCCTAAATTACCAATTAGCTCGTAACTGGTCTCCTGGCATCTCTAGTTGCCTTCTGTAACTTCTCTGCAGTGCGTAGCCAGAATGGTTTACCTTGTCCTTCCTGAGGGAGATATGCACATTGAATCTGGTAAACACTAGTATTCTGACAAGTTTGGGGTGCATTTTGGGGTAAAGAGAGTCCAATTTAACCATTTCATTGCAACATACATTTATTGTGCAGCTAAGTTGTGGCTTCAGCTCTTTAAGAGCACATAGAAAGTCCATAGAATGTCAATTACATAAATTAATACATTCAATTCAGTGTGATTGATTATACCATAGGTACAAGGGCATCATAAAGAGGAAGAAGTCCTCCTCAAGGTTCTTGTCCTTGGCTTTCACTCCTCTCTCACCAAGAAATCTAATTACTGATTGGCCTCCAACATACCTGGATATGTGGAAGTGGGTCCTAAATAGGAGGCAGAAGCAGCTCAGTCAAAATATCATGGTTAAAATAATAACTTGGGGCACCTGAGTGGCTCAGTGGGTTAAGCTTCTGCCTTTGGCTCAGGACATGATCTCAGGGTCCTGGGATCGAGCCTTGCATCAGGCTCCCTGCCTCTCTGCCTCCGTGTGATCTCTTTCTCTCTCTGTCAAATAAATAAGTAAAATCTTTTAAAAAAAATTAAAAGATAAAATAATTACCTTGGGGGCACCTGGGTGGCTCAGTCAGTTAAGATCTGCCTTCGACTCAGGTCATGATCCCAGGGTCCTGGGAGCGAGTCCCACATCTGACTCCCTACTCAGCAGGGAGTCTTCTTCTCCCTCTCCCTTGTCAGCCTCCCCCAATGCTCATGCTCATTCTCTCTTAAATAAACAAATAAAATCTTTAAAAAATAAAGTAAAATAATAACCTTGGGTTTCTGGTGGGTTTTGTTGCCATGTCATGTGTGTGGCTGGTATGTCCCTGAGGAACCAGCCAATTCTGTGCATATGGACAGGAGTTGTTCAGTTCTGAAATGCGGAGAATCAGAGCTGCAAATGCCAGGTGACATGGTTGGGTACCAGGTGATCTCCTTTAATGACATCTGTAGTTCCATAGCTTCCAACTGGGTTCAGTTGAGTGCACTGTACAAATTAGGCACTTAAGGCATACTGTTCAGTTTGACCTGGCAGTGAGGTATAATGAAAGGTTTATGTTCTTACTTAGAATAGGTGTTGAAGATATGACAAACAGTGAGCTTTTTCTTTCTTTCTTTTTTAAAGATTTTATTTATTTATTTGACAGAGAGAGAGAGACAGCGAGGGAGGAAACACAAGCAGGGGGATCATGAGAGGGAGAAGCAGGCTTCTCACTGAGCAGAGAGCCTGATGCAGGCTCAATCCCAGGACCCCGGGATCATGGCCTGAGCTGAAGGCAGCCGCTCAACAACTGTGCTACCCAGGCGCCCCAAATAATTAGCTTCTTATTTACATAATAAGATAATTTTCTTTAGTTGATGATGTCAGGTAAATCTGTCTATCCCTGAAACTCTCAAATAGTTTTTTATTTTTTTCCCAGTCCTGTCAAGAAGATGAGACTCTACTTTATTAAGCAGATTAATTAATTAACTAAGATTATGTTTATCAAGTGGAGCCATATGAAAATGTGAATTACTGGTTGTTTTATTTCCCATCCTCTTTTGTTGAATGAAAAGTGAATTTTTGTATTTCCATGAATGTAAATAGGTATGCTCTGAATTTGGTAAAAATTCAGCAATGGATTTTAGAAGTTTATTTATTGAAATATCACCAAAAAAGTATATGTACAGCTCAACAAATCATGTCAGTGCAAAGCTGAGTAGCTATACATATTTTATGTAGCTTTCTATTATTGTTTTTGTTCTGCTTTTTTTTCACTTACTGTTATTTTATCTATGTAGGTACAGATAGAGTCTAAATAATTCAAAGTTTATCATGTTTATATAAATGTATAATAGCTTCTGGAGTCATTTCTTTTCTTCTTGGGCACTTGCAATTTTACTTTTATTTTTTTGCTCTTCAGTGCTGCAAAGGGATTATTTGTACAATGGACTTCTTTCTTTTGAGCCATTTTCTTACAACGTGAAATTACTGGTTAAAAAATCAGGAATCGTTTTAAGGCTCTTTTTATTTAATTTCATATAGCTGGTCATAATGTCAATGCATAGTATCTTGAATGGTACTCATGTATACTTGTATACTAATACTAAACATTGAATTTTATAATTTTTCATTTATTTTATCTTGTTTCATAGGAGTATATCATATAAGGGATTTGATGGCGTCTATCCGCATTTATTGTCTTCCTATGAGCTGGCTAATAAAACTTCAGCAAGTTAATGCAGGGACATCTTTTAACTGTATTTATGGTTGTGGGTGTGTGATATAGTTAGTATTCAGTCCCTGAATTTAAAATTATACTAAAGTGTTTCTGAATTTTCATGAGAAGTAAAAAGAGTCCCCGTGATTATTTTGTTTTGGGAAGGGGTTTGAACTGTCTTGTACTTAAATTGAAATTCACCCAACACCTACTTTGAGGGTTGGTTTGTTTTGTTGACATGGAGAAAAGGGTTTCATTAAACTCGAGAGCTTCATTTGGTTCTTTTTTTTTAGTCTGCCAGTTTTTACTGAGTTATAACTGACCTATAACATTATATTAGTTTGAGGTGTACAATTTAATGATTTGATATTGGTATATATTGCCAAATGATCTAATTACTATCCATTACCACACATAATTACAATTTTTTCCTGGTGCTGAGTACTTCCTAGATCTACTCTCTTACCAACTTCCAAATATACAATACTATAATGTTAACTATAGTCACCATGATATGCATTATATCCCCAGGACTTAATTTATGATACAACCAGAAGTTTATAATTTTCACCTCCTTTACCCAACTTGTGCACCCACCCCCCGCCACCACCCCGGCCCCCCACTTCATTTAGCTCTTAAAGAGCAAAGAGTAACAGGGTATCTTTAAAGCAAGTTTGGGGGACTGAGACCTTAAAACTTGCCTTCTTTTGCTTGCTGGTTGGCTGTTAGTGTTCCGGTCTGGGGAAAGCATGTATGGACATATAGGCTAAGAACAACATAGACTCCTCATTTTTGAAGGGAAAAGCTACTAAGAGTGGAGGCCTCTAAAAAATTGATGGAAAATGGATTATGAATTGGGCATTTGGACATGAGGAGCCTGAATTGAGTTGCCCACAAGTTATCTTGATCTTGTTTCCTAAGAGATGAAGCTTCTGAAATAAGGTAAATGACTTCTTGGAAGTAAGAGGCAGTTTGGTGCAACAGTAGAGAACATGGGGTTGGATCCCACATTTTTCACTTACTAGTTATGTGACCCTGGAAGCCTCTAAGGCTTAGTTTCACAATCTGAAAAATGGGAATCAAATCTACCTCAAAGAATATTTGTCAAGTTAAAATGAGATAATGTATATAACACCTGACACACAATGTGTGTTCAGCATATGTTGTTATTTTTCTGTGGATGTATGTGCGGACCCATAGCTCCATGAAGACAGTGAAGGCTGCCCCAAAGGGGGCCCTAGAAGAAATCTGTTGCTTCTGTATCTTGTGAAGGTGGCTTCAGGACAGGAAAAGAGCCTGAGAAACAAGTCCTTCCACAGAGCTTCTAGAAAGTTTCCATAAGCAGGTGGCAGAGATCTAAGCTGGAATCCTTAACTGATAAGAAGCACTTAGAGCCCTAATTTTTTTTTTTCTATCTTCAAAAAACTCCAGTTCTATCATTTGGGTGTTCTTTCCTTTAACCAAGAAACAGGGTCATATAAACTAAATAATCTATAATAAAAATGATTCATAGATTTTTGGGGTTTTTTAACAAGCCAAATTTTAGAAAATCATGTTCTTTCACAGGTTTGCAGGCTGCTAGAAACCTCAGAGGAGTGAGTGCGCAGGGAGGGCTTTTGTTCTTTGTGAGGAAAGGAAGGTGACCTAGCGTTCCTGGGCTCTAAACACTATTCACTGATGAATATGAGCTCTTTCTTTCTTTAAAGATTTATTTATCTATTTGAGAGCTAGAGGAAGGGAGCACAGAGGGAGAGGCAGAAGCAGACTCCCCACTGAGCAGGGAGCCAGGTGTGGGGCTCCATCCTAGGACCTGAGGTCATGACCTGAGCTGAAGGGAGATGCTTAACCAACTGAACCTCCCCCTGGTGCCCCAAATACAACTGCTTTCAAAATTTGTGAGAAATACCAATATTGGGTACAACCTCTAATACCAAGGTGCTAATGCAAGTCATTATGAGACACAGATGCAAAAGGAAACATTGTGATCCATGCTGAAGCCCTCACTAGAGGCAGAATATTGGGTATTGATACCCATAATCAGCCTTGAAACTTCAAACGAGTTGTGTCCGTAACATCTTCCAGGCCTGCCAAGGGGTTCTAGGAGCTATGAGTTGAAGAATGGAATTATTTTCGGCAAAACTTTCTCCACCTGGAATGTCTTAATAGACTCGGCAGGTAGGCAGACACACCTTCTGCCCATGGCCGCCGGCTGTAGCCCGAGGGTCCCTCCCTCTCGGAGTCCTCTGGGAGATGGTGTGGCAAGGATTCGAGCAAGCTTTTCTTCTCGTGAGACCAAAAGTGTCACCTGCCTAATGTGTCTAGACACAGCTCTTCACAAAATGGGAGGCCCAGTGCCCTTGCTTAATCTCAGATCCTCCCTCCAATACGGCAGTGTGGAATTGCTGTTCAGGCCACATTTTCCTGATCTCTTTCTTCATTGATTAGAAGAGAAAAGATGAAAGAAAAGGCAGTTAGACAAGGACAGGAGGAACACCCCCAAAACTCACTTTTTCTTAAAATTGAGAATGTCATGAATAATAAATAAACACATGGATTTGGGGAAAGGATCCTCATAATCATATTCTTGTTTTTTTTTTTTTTTTCAAAACTCTGAGAGTTCTTTGTCTTTATTATATATAGAGAAGAAGCCATAAATTCAGAGACCTTCTATACTATTACCTAAGAATGCTAGAGCCAGAAACAGTCTTAAGCAGTCAGTCGCTTTATTGTATTGATATGATTTCTACTGGAAGTTTCCACACTTGTGATAGAAGGTAAACTCCATGAGGGCAGGCAATCTGCCTAATTTACAGCACTCTTTAATCCTGCAAAAAAAACAGTAGACACACACTAAATGCCTAGTGAATATTTGTTAAGTGAATGAATGAATATCTATTTTTAAATAAAAGGTATCATCTTAGTGGGCATCTCAATGGAAACTTCAGTATTCCCACTAAAGCCATGGAGTTTCTTTAAAAACTGTTTCTGGGAGGCACCTGTGTGGCTCAGTTGGTTAAGTATCTGACTCTTGGTTTTGGCTCAGGTCAGGATCTCATAGGTTGTGAGATCAAGTCCCACATTGGGCTCCAAGCTCAGCAGGGAGTCTGCTTGAGATTCTCTCCGTCTTTCCCTCCCCCCACCCTGGGCCATGTGCTCTCTCTCAAATAAATAAATCTTTAAAAACAAAAACAAAAAAAAACCCCTGTTTTTGGACCACCCATGTGGCTCAGTCAGGTAACTCAGTTAGTTATTTAGTAACTAGTTATAATAACTCAGTCAGTTATTTTGGCTCCGGTCATGATCTCAGGTCCTGGCATTGAGCCCTGTGTTGGGCTCCCCATTCAGTGCAGAGTCTGCTTGGGATTCTCTCTCTTCTTCTCCCTCTGCCCCTCCTCTGCTCCCACACACTCCTGTGCGTGCGCTCCCTCTCTTTCTAAAATAAATACATATTTGAAAAACCCAACAACTGTTTTTGATGCTTACAGGAGTCATGGGGTATGGTCTGTGAGGTTTTCACTGCATCAAAGAGAGCCACAATCTGGAATGATCAGTAAACAGTGATATGATACATTTCCCGACTCTGAGCAGCCCCCAACATCCCCTGCTTTTGCTCGTGTTACCCGAGTTTATGAGGCGACATCCAGCTTTCCCTAGAAACATGTTTCAGTTGATGGGCTTTTCTCTTGTACCTAACCTAAAACAATCCTACTATAAAGGGCTTTCTTAGTTTTGTTTGCTCCTTGGTGGCAAGAAAGGAAGAATGTGTTAATATATATTACATTCATTGGAAAAAACTGTTATCTCACTCCTCCAATTCTTTTCCTCTCACATCAATCAATAATATTTAGAGTCTCTATTATGAGCATAGTCCTCTGCTTTCCCGTGGCTTCACACCTTATTTACGAGAATTTTGATAACATTCTCATTCTTCTCTAAATTTTCTCCCATTTGTTCACAGCTTGCTTCAAATATGAGCCCACAAAATTAGGCATGCAATGGTGAGTGCATTAGAGAAACACAGCCTGTGTATAGGGTTTTCAGGGACACCTAATCTCCCTTTATTCATATCCAGAAAAAGGGACATTGATCAGCGAAGCCCCTTTGCAGATGTGGCATGGGGGGGGGTGGTTTACAACCACTGAGACAGGCTAAGGAACTTGATGTTTCCAAAATGTCTCAGCAGGGATATAATTTTTCTTTCATAGAAAATAAATAGCACATTATAATCAAACTTTCAAAAGGTTGGAGATTTTCTTGCTTTGTTTGGCTCTGTATTAGAGTTATTGCCACAATTACACTGTGAAACAAACCATTTCCAAACTCAGAAGCTTACAAAAACAAGCATTTACTCTGATGCTAATGGGTCCGCAGGTCTACTGAGGTTTGGCGGGTTCTGTCTGTTGCTTTGGGCTGGCATTGGCTGGGCACCTTTGTTTTGGGCTGTTGGTCACCGGGGCTTGCCTCCTGGGTGCGGGTGGGTTTGTGTCCTCTCCTCCTTCTTGGACTAGTGGCTACAGTGAGTTCTTAGGAAGAAGGGCAGGAGTGCCAGAGGCAAACATGTCAAAGGCCTCTGTTTCTGTCTCGTCTATTAACATTCGTTGGGTGAAAGCAAGTCATATATCCAAGTCCAATATGAACGGGGGCAGAGGAGAGTGCGCATCCACTGGGGGAGAAATAACATCCATTTCTCAGACTGTGGAAGGGTATGTTTGCTGAGCAGTAATCTCAACGATCACCCAGCACACTTGACCGTAAACTTACAAAGGCAAACCATTGGTCTGTTTTGCTTGGCACTGTGTTCCCGGGGCCCTCCGCGGGCAGTGAGGGGCTCAAGGAACATTTGTCAAGTGAATGAATGAATGAATGCAGGAGAAGCGAATAATACAGACCTAGCAATAGCAGACTAAGAATAGTATTAATGGTAACAGAGTAGGATATTTTCTTTATAACAAAGGCATTTATTTTAATCAGATCTTTCCTTTCTTTTCTTTTTAAGATTTTGTTTATTTATTTGACAGAGAGAGAGATCACAAGTGGGCAGAGAGGCAGGCAGAGAGAGGGGCCCCCCACTCAGAGAGCCTGACACAGGGTTGGATCCCAGAACCTTGGGATCATGATCTGAGCCACCCAGGCCCCCCTAATCAGATCTTTCTGAATGTATGACACAATTTGTACTAAGATAACTCATGTGGTGCAAATATAACCATGTGTCTATACTCTGATGTTCTTTGTCCTCCGGTGAGCGTAGTTCAAGAGGTGCTCTTCTGACCTGGAGGCCCCTCCGCATCAAGGGCATCCTGTGACTTGCAGTGACTCTAGAGATGGCCTCTCCAAGAGCGGTTCTGCTCTGAGTCTCCGTGCAGGACCAGGGCGTGGGCTGAACCTGAGTTCTGTGGAGGAGACTGCTACTGGGCAGTTAGTTTCCCCGGTTTCTGGGGCCTGACCAGCTGGATCCCATGGCTTGAAGCTCTGCTGCAGGGAGTACTTCAAGGGTCTCTTCTGTCTACCCCACTTCGAGTCAGCTGAGCTAGCTCACACAACCCGTTCGCACTGCCGCTGCTGATCCTGATGCCGGGACCGACACTGGGCCCCGACGCTGGGCCCCAACTGCTGCTGCGGGCCCCCCTGGCAGTGTTGATGACCCTGCCTAGCTAGCCATGTTGACCACAGTTTCCAGGAGTCACTGATGCACTGCCTGGGAAAGCCAGATAGTTTAAGTAGGGCAGATCCAAGTCTGGCTGTTAAATAAATTGTTGAACTAT
Organism: Mustela nivalis; assembly: GCF_964662115.1. Classification (NCBI taxonomy): domain Eukaryota; kingdom Metazoa; phylum Chordata; class Mammalia; order Carnivora; family Mustelidae; genus Mustela; species Mustela nivalis. The sequence continues at coordinate 42,011,288 of NC_139025.1, forward strand.
GTTAAATTTGGTTTAGCAGGAAAAAAAGGGGCGTGATTGCTTATTTCCAAAATCTCGACAGGATGTAAATTTGAGGCAGGCAATTTATCCTTCTCGTTCCCCATTATCATCCCAGGGACTAGCCCCGGGCCTGGCTTTTGGCATATCTTCGGTTCGTGTTGTTTGAATGCATATGCATTCTCCAAATTATTTATATTTGGCCTTACCATAATTTTTTCAATATGTTATACTATGATGTCATCAAATGAGTGATACTTCAAAATTAAATGAAATTTGATTCAATAAGTTCTATGTCTAGAGCAGTCACTGGCACATAGTAATCCCTCTATAGTATTTCACAAGGTAAAATAAGTTCCCAACCAGAAGGAAGTGACTTTTTTGTTTTTGTTTTTCCAATTCGGAGCAAAGTACATATGGTCTCACTTCTCTGTCATGGCTTTCTGTCCTCTCGATGTCTCCCCTCTGATTCCGTCACTTAGAACAATGATGGGGATGAACACAGTGATGTCACAATGACATCTAGTATTTGTTGAGCATCAGGCATTGTGCTAAATGTTTTGTGGGCATCATTTTATTTAGTTCTTAACATAAATGTATGAGGCGGGGCATAGGATCATTGGATCGTTGGCATAGGATCCTTACCTTTTTGGCCAAGGAAACTGCAGCTCGCTCAGACAGTAAATGATGAAGCCAGTGTTCCTGGTTCGAGTCTGTATCTTTTCCACCTGTGTGTCCCATGTGGAGGGGGCTGTGGGTGGCTGTCGTCTTTTCTTCCGTTGAAGACACGTGGCTACCAAGTGCTGAGAGAAGTGCCCGGTTTTTATAAAGTTCCTCTGAAACTCCTCTATCCTGTCTTGAGAGAAAGTCACCGAGAGCTGTGGCTTTTAAGGTGTATCTGAGTCGTTCTGCCTGAGCTACAGGAAAAATTCAAATCTCCTTCCCCTGGGCCCTTTCTTGCCTCAGACTCTGTTCTGAGCGAGGGTAAAAGAAGACGATAATAAAGATAACTGATAAAAATGATGAAAGCAGGGGCGTCTGGGTGGCTCAGTGGGTTAAGCTTCTGCCTTCAGCTCAGGTCATGATCCCAGTGTCCTGGGATGGAGCCCCACTCTGAGCTCTCTGTTCAGCAGGGAGCCTGCTTACTCCACCCCACCCCGGTGATGTCTGTCAAATAAATAAATTTTAAAAATCTTTACTTTTTTAAAAAGATTTTATTTATTTATTTGACAGACAGAGATCACAAGTAGGCAGAGAATCAGGCAGAGAGAGAGGAGGAAGCAGGCTCCCTGCTGAGCAGAAAGCCCAACACAGGACTTGATCCCAGAACCCCAGGATCATGACCTGAGCCAAAGGCAGAGGCTTTAATGCCCTGAGCCACCCAGGTGCCCCTTAAAAAATCTTAAAAAAAAAAAAAAAAGTGTTGAAAGCAGATGATGAGTGATATCACTGAGGCAGAGCAGGTCTTCTACGATCAAGAATTTCATGGAGGACTTCTCAGATTGTTGCTCAGAGAAGCCAGAGGGGCGTGTGTCTCTTGGGCGGAGGAACAGCTCCATTGGCTGCTCTGCGGGCCAGGAGAAGATGCTTGCCATGTGCTACCGCGGGGCAGTTACCTGGAGCAGACCAGTGTGTGGTGCTGTCCATGGACCTCCACAAAGCAGCCAATAACAAACCTGGCCCAGTTCACCACGGCTCTGTGTCCCCCTCTAGACAAAGTGATGCGCAAGTCTCCATCTTTTTTTTTTTGTTGTTTTTGTTTTTTTTTAAATTTTTTATTTTTTATAAACATATATTTTTATCCCCAGGGGTACAGGTCTGTGAATCACCAGGTTTACACAATTCACAGCACTCACCAAAGCACATACCCTCCCCAATGTCCATAATCCCACCCCCTTCTCCTAAACCCCCTCCCCCCAGCAACCCTCAGTTTGTTTTGTGAGATTAAGAGTCACTTATGACTAGAGCGTATCATGCTTAGAGAAATAAGTCAAGCAGAGAAAGACAACTATCATATGATCTCCCTGATATGAGGAAGTGGTGATGCAACATGGAGGCTTAAGTGGGTAGGAGAAGAATAAATGAAACAAGATGGGATTGGGAGGGAGACAAACCATAAGCAAGTCTCCATCTTGAGAATAATGCCCAGACGAGGCCATGCCCAGGCTCACACTAGCTCTGCCCGTCTTTCCGTTGGCTCTGACACTTTGTGGATGGATTTTGTTGCTGGGGCTCTGCAAGCAGAGGTTCCCTCAGCCAGCAAGAGAGTAAAGGGACCTGAGCTTGGGGCTTGCTGTTCCCCGTGTCAACTCCTCTCAGAGATGAGGGGATGCTCGTCCTTCAAAGTGACACCCGTGAAAGGCACATTTGTCGCTCCCAGCGAGGCTGCCCATTTCAGAGGACAGTGAGGGGTTCGGTTGTTCAGCTTTCAGTTTTAGCAGATGGCACAATTCCCAGGGTGATGTAATAGCATTTTGCTGACCGGGTTCGGTGGGCCCGCTGCAGAGAACAGTCCGAATCCCCTGTAGGACAATGGGCCTGGCAGGACGCTACCATTTCAGGTGCAGGGAAAACATCCTTGGCCCAGAGAGTATGAATGTAGCCCAACAGCCTCCCTCCCTCCCTTCAAGGGTCACCTTCGTCTGTTGTGCTTCCTGAAAGGGCCGCTCAGCTCCACTGGCTTGCTACCTGGCCCTTAACCATCTTTCTCAGTGCTGCCCTGGTTTCTGCTCAGAATGACAAGGCTGTGGGCCTGCTTCCACATAAACCTGCTCGGCAGTGCTGGTCAACCGGGAAATGATCATTTCCTTTCCTGCTTCGTCCCTGAAGACGCAGAATCCCGAACCCAAGGCTGCTGCTATGTGTACAGACTCTTAGCCATGTGTTTTGGGTAACAGGGCAAGCGGAGCACAGCATGGAACAGGGTAACCTTTAAAATGGAAAACCAGGGAACTACTTAAGAATAAGATTATTCTTAAGTGTTTTGTCCATTTGTCACAACATTTTTTTTTTTTTGGCTCCCCCACCTTGTTGGGACTCCTCTTTCCTTTTCCATACTTCCGACATGACCTTGTAACACCCGATAAACTCTTCCTTTATTATACCTAGTGATTTAGCTTTTCATAGCTCCCTTCTTCACCCAAACCAGTTCCTTGAGCTGCTTTTGTGTGACCAAAAGCTTGAGAAGGAGCTTTGCTCACCGACAAGGCCTTCTGCACAGGCTTTACCTTGAGCTGTACGAAGAGCCAGTGGGAACTTTAGAATTACATTTTTTCCCCCTTAATATGATAAGAGTCAAGTTATCTGCCGGGACTCTTTACCTGTTTGGGGGGGGGGGCAGGAGAAGGGTGGAAAAATACATTAATTTTCTCTTTCTTCCTATGTCCTGCCTGCCATCTGGAAGAAGTTTCCAGGGATAAACTTAGCTTGTGACTCTGAGTTACATGATGAAGTTGACTTTTGAAAATTTTGACTTAAGCTCAAGTAAGAGATAGGCCTTATTGGGAATGTTACCTACTCTAGCCAATTCTGGAAATAAATTCTGCCCACACCTTGGGTAAATTTGGAAACAGCCTGTCCAAATTGAGCCTCTCAGTGAGAACCCAGCCCAGGCACCTCTGGATGGCAGCCTGTGGGACCCTGAGCAGAGGACGAGGGCTGGGCTATGTGGAGGCCACAGAAACTGTGAAGTCAGAAATGCGTGTTGTTTTAAGCCACTGTGTTTGTGGTATTTTGTTATGTAGTAGTACGTGACTAATACAAGCCACTACCTCACAGAGTTGTTAGAATTAAATGAATTAAAGCAGGTAAAGTCTTCAGAATACTGCTTGGCACCCAGTAAGCAGATGTTAGCTATTCAAATACTAAGGAGTTTTATACATTTCCTTTCATAGTTCCTTAGTCAGCAACTTGGGTGCTACTATGTGCCCACATAATCCCTTTTTTTCAAACTCCTGACAGCCTAGTGGGAAAATAATTCATTGAAAATATTTATAACTCTAAGGAGTATTCTGAAGGAAAAATTCAGAATGCTAGGGGAGGATATAAAGGGACCTTGGACTCAGGCAGGGATTAATTGAGGAAGTGATGTTTAGGCAGCAAATGAAGGCTGAGTAGCAGAAGGGGATAAACAGTGGGAGAGGAGCCCAGATCAGCTCGGTGCAGAAGAACTTTCTGAGGTGATGGGAGGGTCCTCTGTCAGTTCTGCCCAACCCAGGAGCCACTAACCCTATGTGGCTATTGATGGCTTTTTTTTTTTTTTTTAAAGATTTTATTTATTTATTTGGCAGAGAGAGGCAGAGAGGCAGGCAGAGAGAGAGGGGGAAGCAGGCTCCCCACTGAGCAGAGAGCCTGATGCGGGGCTTGATCCCAAGACCCTGGGACCATGACGAGCTGAAGACAGAGGCTCTAACCCACTGAGCCACCCAGGTGCCCCTATTGATGGCTTTTAATGTAGCCAGTGCAGCTGATGAACTGACTTGTACATTTCATTTATTTTGAATTCATCTGCATTTAAATCGGTCCGCATGTGGCTAGTGGTTACCGGGTTACAAGTGTAGGGAAAAGGGAAGAACATGTCAAAGGATGCTAAGGCTTGAACAAAATGTTTTATTTAAACAACTGGAAGACATCCTTAGCTGATGGGTACAGGTGTATGATTCTGTTATTCGGTCAAACTCCAACAATACTAGCGAACACTTGTACAGCATCTGTTCTGTGCCAGCACTGTGTGAAGCCTATGAGAACTCACTTACACCTCAGAATGGCTCTCATGACCTGCATTACAAACGTATGCTGCGGCTCAGCTAACTGGCTTCCGGTGGAACAGCTAGTGATGAACTGAGGTAGGCAGGCTGGGTCCAGAAGCTGTGATTTACCGCGCAATACTGACCTTCATACAAACTGAAAAGGATTGTAAGCTGTGTTTGGGAGCAGGGGACCCTTTTGTTCTCTGGTTAGGTCATTGTGCCTGTATGTACTGCAGAAATGAAATATCTTCTGATGGAAAAGAAATGTTGCAGAGTAATAGAAAGCAATGTGCGTATCTAATGAGTTCTTTTTTTTTTTTTTTTTTAAGATTTTATTTATTTATTTGGCAGACAGAGATCACAAGGAGTAAGAGAGGCAGGCAGAGAGAGAGGAGGAAGCAGGTTCCTTGCTGAGCAGAGAGCCCGATGCAGGGCTTGATCCCAGGACCCTGAGGTGAGCCAAAGGCAGAGGCTTAATCCTCTGAACCACCCAGGTGCCCTTAATGAGCTCTTTTTGAGAACATTATGTTGTCATGCGCAGTTGTATTTTTTGGAAACTTTGGTATTCCTACTTATTTTGATGTCTACCAAAGCCTCGAGGGAGGACAGTTTTCCAACATGGAAGTTTACTCCTCCTGTGTTTTGCTGTAACTTGATCGATCATTTAATAATTGTTTCCATGGACCTGGGGAGTCAGTGGCATAGGGCACAGTAATTATTTTTTGTTTTATACTACTCATAACAACAGAACTATCTCTGTGTAAAGTTTTAAAACCTGAAGAACTGCATTTCTACTTGCAAAGGTAAATAAAAGATGCTTCGATCTGTTTCAGAGAAGTTTTCTCTGTATCCATAACTATGATGTATGTAAAATGTTAGGGAGTATGAAAAGAGTGGCTGTTTCTTTGTCACGCGTTCTAACAAAACATAGCACTAAATCCCTTGAAAACGTGGTTTAGTGCCAGCATCATTCAGATGAAAAGGATACAGGAGAGAAAAGTGCTCCCAAGCTGTTCTGAACATTTTAACCACATTGTGAACCCAGTGGATGTTTGCAGACTACACCACCAGAGGGAGTGGGATTACATTTTTAAATGTTTAATCCCATCACTAAACATACTCTACTGGCTGATTTAGGGCTACGGTTAAAGGTGATTTCCTATAAGATTAAAAGCCACAAATCTGTTGAGGAAGAACAGATGCTCCAATTACCTTTAGCTTCATTTAATTGGGTCCCTGAAAATAAGAAGTGCCTAGAAGAATTACTATCAGTGCTTTAATATCAAAGGATTCAGCATTTGTCAATATTATCAAAATGCCAAGGGAGTGTTATCAGGGCTGCTGAATTTAGGATATTTACAAAGCAGCTTCAATAGTAAAGGAACCTGTGGTTATAATTTGGAAATTACTTTCACCCACTACTGTGATGAACTCTACCACCTGTCTTGTTAGTTGAAGTTTCCTTTCTCCTTGTATTTGTGATTTTCAATTTTGAAATTAATCAGAGCTTATAAATAAAAAAGAGGTATTGGTTCAAACCTCTGAAGGAGCTCCCTGTAATCTGAGACTGCTCCCATACCCGGAGGGAAGGGAGAGACCAGAGAAAGTGGCAAACTGCACCAGTTTAAAAGCAAGGGAGTTTACTAAAGAGACTGGTCTCCTTGAGGGCAGGAGGAGTGGATCGCCACACGCGCCTGTCAAATCTTAGAAGTCTATATAGAGAGGCCTTAACTGGGTTTGGTCATGCATACTTCCAGATGATCTCAACAACTCCTCACTATCTCAAGTCTAGTTGTTCCAAGGTGCTTCTGGGAGTGAGAAGGGCACGTGTGAGCCTTCCAGCAAAAGGGGCGCCAGGTCTCAATGTGAGAAACACCCAGATGTGTCTGGTTGGTTTGCTAAAGTGTAAGGGTGAAGGAAAATCTCAGGAAAATCCAAGTTTGGAGAGGAAGAAAGGGATGGTCTGATGTGTTTTGGAAATATCCAAAGGAAGGCTGATGGGTATGGATCACATTCATCTGGTCGAGAGATGGGGAGGCTTGGATCGTAGCAGTTAGCAGTGGGGGTCAGAGGAGAGGGACTCTCCTCACTTACCTCTTCTGCAGCCTCCCCACCATTCCAGAAGGTGCTGAGGACCGTCCACCTCCTGAAGCTCTGCCCTGAGGCCTGGGAGGATTTGGGTCCGAGCTCTTCCTTCACACGGCAATGCGCCACTGGATGCGTCACGGAAACTCTGGACCTTAGAGGCCTTGTTTGCAAAACGTCGAACACACCAGATGATCTCCAAAGCTTCCTTCAGGTCCTATCTTCAGTCTTCCCAGAGAATAGCATGGTTTCTTTGTGTCCATTTCAAACCAGATACGGTGATATATCCAGACTAAATTAATACCTCTGGGGCGCAGTAGATAATTGAGAAGAAAAGAGACTTAAACATCATTTAATCTGCAAGTTTTCATATTTCTTATTAGCTGTAGTGTATTTTGTTCAAATGAAGTATTACGCAAAAGCTCAATAAAACAGATGGAAGCTGACATCTTCACGCTGATGTGGAAGTAAGAGAAGGGAGCCTGCACCTTGCTCCATTGGCTCCATTGGCAGCTCCAGCGGGGTGAGGGGTTAGGCACCCAGGGATTAGGCTCCATTGTTTGGACCCTGGGCAGAGCCAGGCACAGAGTGGAGGCTTGAGCTGTCTAGCTCCAGGCAAGGAATGAGCCAGGTCATGACCCCTGTGATCTCAGAGTTAGGGGCAAAGTTAAGATAGGATCTAAGTCTCCTGGTTTTTGTTTTGTTTTGTTTTTTACTGTTGCAGGATGAGGTAAGATCCTCAAATGCATACTTTCTTGAAAAGTGCAATGTCAAATATCTTGTAAAACTTTTTGGAATATAAGAGTTGGCAACAGCACTTGAACGTTTTTCTCACACTGAAGTTAATGATAACGTTAGAAAGGACCAAGATACTGGGCCCTCAGTTACCCATATATCCTTGTTTAGGAATGGATTATGACTTGTTTTCTGAAGAAAACTTTGGCCTTGCCTGGATGGAGATGGCAGAGATGGTAGGTTTCTTAATGTAGGCACATGTGCTGTTATTCTTCATTACATAGCCTCAAAAATATCTTTAAATTTGTTGCCTTTTTTTTTTTAAAGATTTTATTTATTTACCTGAGAGAGCACAGAGGGAGAAGCAGACTTCCTGTTGGGTGCAGGGCTCCACACGGGGCTCATTCCCAGAATCCTGAGATCATGACCTGAGCTGAAGGCAGATGCTTTAACTGACTGAGCCACCCAGGTGCTCCTAAACCTGTTGCTTATTAAAGAAGGTAAATGGGTCTTCCTCTAAGTAGGAACATAGAGTAATCGGCTCCAAGGACTTGCGTGTGATAATCAATATTAATTAACCAATCAACTAACTCTCAAACATCCCTGAAACAGCTAATCTGCACCTGGCACTGCGCTAGGCATTGGGGATACGAGGGTGAGCAAAGACAGAGCCAGGAGCTGCCTTGGGGAGGTTCCGGTCCAGTGGGTGAGCTACACAGGTAGAGACAGCTTTCTGGAAGGTGCACCCTCTCTAGCTTGAGACATGGAGGAGAAGCGCCAGACAAAGGCAAGGACCAGAGCATTGCCAAAGGCAAGAGCTTTCCAGACAGAGGGAACAACACAGATCCAGACGCGCGAGAGAGCATGACTTTTTCAGCAACGTCAAAGAGCTGGAATGAAGGGAACAGTCAGAGAGTTGAGGCAGGAGTTGTGGAGGCCGAAGTCTGTATTCCGTGATGAAGGCTGTGGCATTCATGCGGGGTCCCGTTGGAGCCTTTGAAGTGTTTGAAAACAGCACCCTGTTTTAGGGAAAGCAGCCTGGCCGTGGTTTGGAGAATGGATCAGAGTAAGGCAGACCAGTTGGAAGGCTGTGGGGTAATCCGGCTGGAAGGCGGGCCACCTGACCTTGGGCAATGGCATTGAAAATGGCATTGAAAAAGGAGAGGCAACCCAAGTGGGAACTACTGTCTATGGGGTTTGGTGATATTAACCAGTTTCTCATTTGAGAGGTTTGGGATTTACAGAGACGTCCTTGGAGGACACAGAACCTGTGCGCGTCTAGCCCTTGGTTTGGAGTTAGCTGAGCATTCTAAGAGGGAGCAGTGTTTGAAGGTCTTGTCAATGGGATTTTCCTCCATAGTGATCTCACACTGTGCCGTCGTCGGGCTGTGTGTCCTTGTATCTTCCCGTGGATGTTCTTCACGCTCTTGTTTACAGCATTACATGGGGTCCTTTTTACGACTATCCTGGAGATCTTACTCTCAGGGTGCACACCAGTGATGATTTCCGCTTCTCCCGACTTTGTCTTGAGCTCTGTCCACGAGAAGTAGTTTTAGGGACCACAAGTTTCTCTTGGGTTGGTGTCTAGGAAGCTCTAAGCCAAATTACTGCTGCTTCTAACAAAATGTATTAGCGCTGGTGGCATTTTATTGACCTCATTCTGGCTTCAATTTCTAGCTTCTATTTTTAATTTTACTTTCTTCCCAGTTCCTTCCTTGCTCGTTATTATTGTTTTAAATCTCCAAATGTAGTATCTCTACAAGCCACTTCAATTCGTTTTTAGAATGAGACTGGCTATAAATAATTATAACAACGTGAAGAAAACTTCTTACAGCTTTGTGCCATGGAACAGTTAGAAAGTTAATATTGCTGGACCGCCTGGTGGCTCAGTCGGTTAAGCATCTATCTCTTGATTTTAGCTCAGGCCATGATCTCTGGGTCCTGAGGTCAAGCCCGACCTGAGAGTCCTTGCTCATTTGGAGAGTTTGCTAGAGATTATCTCCCCAGCCATCCCCCAACCCTGCTGTGTGCACGCATGCTCTCTCTCTCTCTCTAATAAATAAATAATTTTTTTAAAAAAGAAAGTTAATATTATATATAAACTTTTTTTTTTTTTTTAAAGGAGGCTACATGCCCAACTTGGAGTCCAGCTTGAGGCTCGAACTCATGACCCTGAAATCAAGACCTGAACTGAGAACGAGAGTTAGAAACTCAACCGACTGAGGCCCCCAGGTGCCGCTGCCTTTATGCTTTTAAGTGTTTAATTGTGAATTGAAAATTCAGATTCAAGTTTTTGAAAGTCTAAGGGTTTCTCTTGACTTATAAAGCAAAAACATGCATTTCTCCATCCTCTTTCCTCTGGATTATAATTTGAACATCACCAACTTCTTCCTTCTGATTTAAGCTGAATAGTAGAATTTTTTGTTTTTGTAAGGAGTCACTTATCTTCACCAGTACTTCTATAATTTTTCATATGGGAGAATTTCTGAGTATTTGCAAAGATTCATTTAAAAATATAAATGTGGTTATATTGGGTTAGTCTTTTTCTGAGTCACAGAAATAACTCTCTCTCTCCTTTCCTTCAACAGTCAGGCTCTGTATTACATACAGAAATATGGATTTAAAAGATTTATTCGTGTCCCAAAGAAACCAGGAATCTAGTGGGGGAGGCAGTTAATCCGATCTTTGCTGTATAGTGGGATAAATGCCTCTACAGGGGGTAAGTACAGTGAATGCCTTAACTTTTTGGGTCCCCACTTTTTGCCTTGGTTGTAGGAACAGCCCTGCTGAGTCAAACTCCCTGTATTTCTTTGTTTTCAGTGTCTGATTGTACCACTGTTATGCAGACCCAGCCTGTGTGGGTGTCGGACTTCTGGTTCCCCATTTTTAAGCCTGAAGGTTTGGCGTTACATGCCATGCAAGAGGCTGCTGTTCCTATTCAGACAAAGTCTTATCATTGCAGATAAACTTTAATGCCAGATTCTGCTTAACGAAGTCAACCCCACGTTGCTTTGTTAACGATGAGTAGACGATTGCTTTGCTGATCTGATCTGGAATCAAGGAATTCTATTAAAGGACACATTTTGCAGGAAGGACATTCTCATCAAGTCTCTGATCAATATGCTTTGCAACACTGGCATTGATTTACATTGGCGGATGCAGTAGAGTCCAAAAATGGCCATGATTTTTTTTTTTTTTTTCCAGCAAGCCCATACAGAGGCAGAAATCAGTTTCTCCAGCTCCTGAATCAGGGTGAGCCATATAACATGCTTTAGATCACAGAATATGGCAGAAGCAATATTGTGCCAAATTCTGAGTCTGGGCCTCAAGAGACCTTGCAAACCTGACTCTTGCTCTTGGGACTTTACTGCTATGTTGAGCAAACCTGGATTAGCCTTTTGCACGATGAGCCTTGTGGCCCACTCATGCCTGTCTCCCCATCCACTAGTCATGTGCAGAGGTCATCCTAGGCTGTTCAGTCCACAGCTGATCCACCTGCTGACCACAGGTGCATAAGTGAGCCCAGCTGAGATCAGAGAAGCCTGGACAGATTGGTAGAAGCACCAAGCTTACCAATGGGTGGTGAGAAGTAATAAGTGGTTGTTATTTTAAGCCATTAAGGTTTGGGTTGTTTGGTGGGCTGTAAAAGCTGAACAGTAGGAAGGCAATTTTGACATTACTGCAGTGGCACACATGTGCTAGAGGATGGTAGAGCCAGAGTAGAAGGAAGGAAAGGTATTAAAGAGCAAGAAAGAAGAGTAACACGCGCTCAGCACCTTCCGTATGCTCAGCTGATGATTTTTTTTTAAGATTTTATTTATTTATTTGACAGACAGAGATCACAAGTAGGCAGAGAGGCAGTCAGAGAGAGAGAGAGGAGGAAGCAGGCTCCCTGCTGAGCAGAGAGCCTGATGTGGGGCTCGATCCCAGGACCCTGAGCCGAAGGCAGAAGTTTTAACTCACTGAGCCATACAGGCCCCCCAGCTGATGATTTTTTTTATTAACTCAAATCAATGAAGGAACAAGTAAACAAGTCTTCTGGACATTGTAGTAGATTATACATAAAGGAGATTCAAACCTCCTAATTAATTATGATTCCCAAAAGATTTGTCAAAACAAACCTATGTTATTTATGGCAGTGAATTTTAAAAATATCAACCCCCTAATAATATATAATTCTATTCATATCTAAAGACCATTTATCTAACCCCATCCCCAGGACCCTAAAAATGAGTGGTAATATTCTAAATTTGACTGGATGGCAAATTGCATAAGTAACCAGGTACTGAGCATACCAGAAATATAATTCACAGAAGACTCTGGAAAATAGGCCTGTTAGGTTTCAGTTTCATTTAATAGCCCTTGAGGGGTGTCCCTCTGTCTGCTCAGTCCAGGGTTTAACTAGGGGACGACAGAAGGAAGAAGAAGACGAGGGCATGATCCGATTGGAAGGGTAAGGGGAGGGTGTGCGTTGTCATAAAGCCATACTGGAGAAGGTGGCATTGTGCCCTGTCAAGGAAAGATGATGCATTGAGAAGGAGGGCTGTCGCCAACTCACCAGGAGGCCTTTGGACCATTGGCTTAGGCTCTCCAGCTTTAGTTTCCTCATTCATAAACTTTGCTTTAGGCAAGTTGTTCCATTTCTGGTCTTGAAATAAGCCAAACTTCCCTGATGCACTTTCTTCCAGAAAGTGGTCCTAATGAAAGATTTTCTTGACTACAATGATTTTTCCGTCCTGAACATGTTTTGATTGTCTGGTGTGTGCCAGGCTCTCTGAGAAGCTCTGGCCATACCGTGATGAACAAAATGGCATCCTTGCCTCTGAGGAACTGAAGTATATAGTGTGGGAAAGACCGCATGGTGTGGGAAAAGATCTGGAGGGGCAGATACCTGGGCCATCCAGGAAGGGTGGTGCTTAGAGCAGGCTTCCCAGAGGAGAAACATCTTTGGAAACCGCTGAAGGAGGAGCAGCACTGCTCAGGTGGAGCAGCATTTTTAAGTCCCATCCAAGCACAGATGGTCTGACTCCATGGAGCCAAGAGATTGTTACTCATCACTTAAGCCCAGATAACTGTGTGCCTACAGTACTTTGTTACCTTAAGAATCTGAAGAGTTTAAGATTGCTTTGAGATATTACAGAACTTTTCATGTACTCGTTGTCATGGAGCCTTGTTTTATTATTTATAAGAACATGAAGAGCCAGAAGAAGAAACCTTTAGTCAGATGTCATCACATTTACCAGAAAGGAGATAATTGTGATTGCTGAGATTAACGTGGAGGCAAGTGGCACTCTCCAGCACAGTGCATGTAAAAACCCAGCAAACACTGCTGAATAGAGCTAGAGCAGGTTTTAGGGTTGGTTGTGTGTGTGTGTGTGTGTGTGTGTGTGTGTGTGTAACCATTTTAAGAGCAGGAAAGCCATCTATCAGAAAGTTTGGAAAATGAGAAAATATGGTTTCTAAAAAAATTATTTGTCAGAGAGAGAGAGTACAAGCAGAGGGAGCAGCAGGCAGAGGGAGAAGCAAACTCCTTGCTGAGGAAGGAGCCCAACACAGGGGCTGATCCTGGGACCCTGGCACTATGACCTGAGCTGAAAGCAGACACTCAACCAACTGAGCCACAAAGGCATCCTGAGAAAATACTTTTATTGTTTTTTTTAAGATGTTATTTATTTATTTGACAGAGATCACAAGTAGACAGAGAGGCAGGCAGAGAGAGAGGGAGAAGCAGGCTCTCCATTGAGCAGAGAGCCTGATGTGGGGCTCAATCCCAGGACCCTGAGATCATGACCTGAGCTGAAGGCAGAGGCTTAACCCACTGAGCCACCAGGCACCCCTGAGGAAATACTTCTAATTTTTAATATTTTTCCTAAGGTACATAACCATGTTACTGAGCTGACCATCCTTTGGCATCAAGAATGACTGACCTGACGACTGCTCTACCATGTGGACACAAGGCTGTGGGAGCGCCAGCCTCTCAGTGCAGCCCCTATGGAACAGAACGGAGAACTGGTCACCTGGCTCCCAGCTCCCGCTATCACACGTCTGTCCCGCGTTGCATGTGTCCCATGCACTTGCAGGCTGCATGTGGGTTCGATCCAGGTGGATGCACTCTTCTGTCTCAGCATCAACAGGGAAGCCGGGGGGCAGGAGGCAAGAGACTCTGGGCATTGGCAGGAGGTGGGGAGCTGCCGGGCTGTGTCCGTGTGAAGGTGATGGGAGCCCGCAAACAAGCTGGCCACTGCAAAGGGGAAGCAAGAGCATTGAACTGAAGCATGAAGGGTATTTGCTACAACCTTCTCGCTTTTCTCTTGTACTCTTTCTGATAAGCGAGGAGCCTCCTCTGACAGCTAGGTAGCCAGAAAAATTTTAAAAAGGCAAAAGTCCACTTTAGTACTGACCGTCTGCATCATCCTGGTGTATTGCTGAGATAGGGATAGGGATGAAATAAAACCTCATGAACAAATTTTCTTGCAAACAAATAGTTCTTGAAGCTAAAGGCAAACCCACTCCTGAGATTGCTTTTGGCGATAGTTACTCAAGATGTGGATATAGTGAATATATAGGTATTCTAGACTCTTTTTGCCTTGTTGATACATTCTAATGAGTTTTAAGTGCTCTGTTCTCTGATTTCCCATACCATGCTTACCGTTTCTTTCCAACTCTTTCGTCCTCACAATTGCTTAGTGATAATTGTTTCAGAAACCGGTGAACATACACTTAAACATGCACAATATGCCCTTGGAAAATAAAGGATAAAGAAAAGATATGAAAATTAAACATGGTGTTTTGAGAAGGAATTCAGACTTGCTTTGATTTTAATGATTTCAGTAACCAGAATTTAATTTTCAGTAAATTTTATGGGTCACGGTCATCTTGAATGTTTATGGTCCTCATGCCAGAGGGAAGAGAGAAATCTGAGCGATTTGTTCTAGCTCGCTCTGGCCAGGATAGGATCACTGTCCTTTTCCCTCACTACAATCAGTCACAGACCCCACACTTCCCACCATACAACCACAAGGGGGCAGAAAGTACAATTCTGGGGGATGTACTTTCTGGGCAGAAAATACAATTCTGTGGGATGCCTAAAATAAAGGAGGCCCAGGGATACTTGGAGAATAGTACCAAGACTACCACAGCAGGTCTGACATTTTTAGCAGATAATGTTACAGAAAGCCTTGTGAGATAAGTGATATGTGGTAGGTTTGAGGCTGTGGCATGCCTGGGATTTTTCGATGTTGAAATTAAAGTCTTATTTGAAAAGGGAATATGTAGCAGGTTTAAACATATAACCATCAACACAACTGTTTAAAAGGGTTAAGTAAATCTTTATTAGCCAATAAGAAAAGTGGAAAATGCAGTCTCCCTGTTCTTGGGGCTCCCCTCCTGCAGGCTTAAGCAGTCAGGAGAGATCTTTGGCTAAGCTCAAGCATCAGGGAGACACGCTGGTCTTCAGTCCTCTAGTCTCTGCTGAGATGTACGCTAGCCAAGCCTACATTCCATGTCTCTGGGGCTGGCAGCTCTGCTGCCTTTGGTCTAAGCTTGAAGCATCAGAATCTCTACTGAGCCTGGGAAGCCCACGCCTAATGGCCTAGCCTCCCTCAGAGCACCACCCTGTAATAATGTCTCTGAGGCCATTCCACTTCCCTGGGGCACGAGGACCAGAGTCCCTCCCATTCCTGGGACCAGCTACCTTTGTGCCTGTATCAGCCTGAAGCATATATTCTCTGGGTTCTCCTGCCTTCTCACAGAACAGGAAGAACTGCTGCCCCAGAGCATCTACTTTTTCTGCAAAGCACTTAAATTCTGCAGTTCACCTATTCCATTGGTCTGCCGATGTGATGCCCAGATCTGCCTCCAGTGATTGGTGTCATGGTTGAAGGGGTTCAAGGAGACTCCTGACAGCAATTGATACAGAAACCCCTAAAAATGTGAATGAAATGTTCAAATGAATTAACTTTAGTAATAGATAATGGACAGGGCAGGTAGGGTTGAAAGAAGGACATTGATATTTATTGTACAACTACTATATACCAAGCCTGGGTAAAAAAAAAAAATTTAAGACTTTCTTTCTCTCTTTTTCTCTTCTTTCTTTTCTTTCTCTTCTCTCTTCCTTCCTTTCCCTCTTTTTCTCTCCTCTCCCTTCCCATCTTTCCCCTCTATTCCATTCCCCTTCCTTCTCCTCCCTCTCTCTTTATTTAGAGAAAGTATGAGTGGGGAGAGGCAGAGGGAGAAGGAGAGAATCTTAAGCACATTCCACACCCAGTGGGGAGCTGGACTCAGGGCTCAGACCCTTGACCCTGAGATCATGACCTGAGCTGAAGTCAAGAGTTGGAAGCTTAACCGACTGAGCCCCCCAGGAGCCCTCTTAGTAAGGTATTTTCATATGTTATCTCACTTAACCATCACAGCAACACTATTAAGTAGAGTGTTGGAGCCCATTTTACAGATGAGAAAACTGACCCTCAGAGTGTTCTGCATGTCCACAAAACAAAATAATAATGCCATTTATGATATATTTTTATGCCAGCCACTGTTATAAAGTCTTTATGAATATAAAATCATTTAAATCTTCACAATAATTCCATGAGGTAGATATGATTAAAAAACAAAATTCAACCGAATGAAATTTAAAGATCTAACTGGTTTTATTAAGGAGCATCTAGGATGTAGAAGGGAGGTCCCAAGAGTTGTACAAAATGGGAAGGTTTTTCTAGGAAGAAGAGTGAGGCAAGAAGTTCTTAGTAAAGGAAGAGAAAGGATTGTTTCAGGCTAGGTCACTTTCCCTTAGGGGGAGGGGCAGGAAGTCCCATTAGGTGGATTACCTCATGTTCCTTTCAGGGATGGAGGGGACCCATGTCCCAGAATCCTCTTTGGTGTTGATCAGAAAATTCCTGATTGAAGAAAAGTTAAGACTACATTTCTGGGGGAAGTTGAAACTGCAGTTAGATTAGGTATTAAGCCCAGATTTGATGACTTAGCTTAAGTGACACCATTTTGGGCCTGTTGTTTTCTTTTAAACGGCACCCTATTCTTATTTTTGCAGATGAGAAAATTGAGTCATAGAGTTTAAGAGACACACTCAAGGTCACACAGCTAGAAAATGGTGAGACCAGATTTGACCCCTGGCAGTCTAGATTCAAAGTCCATGCTCTAAACCACCTGCTTATATGGCTGAGGGAAGCGGTGAGGAAAAGGAGGTGGGGAGGGAGGGGAGGGGAAAGGATGGAGGGAAAGAGAGACAGACAGAAACACACACACACGTCATAGATAAATTCTAAAATTTGACTGTATTTGTTGAAACTACTTCAGACTATCTCCAAAGGATTTCAATGCATTTCCAAGGAATCGAGCCTCAAAAATAGTCCTGTGTTGGAGCCTGGTACCAGAGGTCAATGAAGAGTAGACTGCCCTGATTTCTTAGACAGATACTGAGTGCTGGGCCGCCAACCACTTTCAGTCCTGCCATTGGCTGAAGAGTCAAATAGCAATGCCTAACATTGCCCAACACTGGAATAGAAAGGCCGGATCATCTGTCCAAATGTGGCAGCTGATGACTTGATGGTTAAATGCTCAAAACAGCTTTTAGAAAATGGAATACGAAGACTACATATTTTTTTTTTCTTTCCAGATGCTAGTGCTTATCACCTGGTTGGCTAGATGCCAGATGCTTTTAAACACAAACACTGTGCAAACTACCTGGGGTCATATCTGTAAATAGTGCTGATGATTATACAAGGCAACGTTGGCCCTTGGGTATTAAGACTGAAACATTCTTGGCTCTCCAAACAGCTAAGTTACTCTTGGCTCAAGGAGGTGCGTACATTACAATAGATTCCCTTCTTTCAGCACTCTTTATTGGTAAGTCCAAAGAGGTGGTCAAAAAGATGAAGTGACTTGTTCCTGTCATGGAAGAGGACTAAAACCCAGATTTTCTGGCCTCCAGCTGGTAATCATAGTAAAGAAGACTAGATTCCATGCATTTTATTTTACTAACTCTTCCAAAGTATAAAGGCTGTTGTGGTATTTTAAAATGATTTTTTTAATGACAGAATACATCTTTGAATAGAATTTATGCTCAATGATCATACTTAGTTTTTAATGTTATTTCTTGGTATACTTATTTTAGCATTAGACCCAAAGTTATAAGTGACTATCACATAAATTATTTTATAAATGATATGGAATTTTTTTCTTTTACAACACAAATGGTGAAGTTTTGTATACTCAATTAGTATAAATACCTAATCTGACTTGGTCAGAGGATCAAAATAAATATGGCCCAGATATTAAAATTCACTTGGAATCACAGGCAGATGCCTTGTGCTAATGCAGTAAAAGTATTCCCGCACACAGACCAAATTTTTCTAAATTGAGTTATGATTTACCCAGAAAGTTGATTTATTATTTAGTTTAATAGGGAAATTGGCGATGTAAACTGGCTACTATGAGGAACCATTTTTTTGCATCAAACAATTACCTTTGGTCTTCATTTGTTTAGTTGTACCTTTCCTTATTTTTTTCAGAATAGATTTGAGGCACACTGATACTTCACATTTTGTAAATTTGAATTTTTGTATTGGGGTTTATGAAAACTGGTAGGCTGAGCAGGCAAACATATAAAAATGTTTTTAAAAATTCTCTTCCCCTCAAAATAATTTCTGTAAATTTTTGATGATCACAAAGTAACATTTGAAAGGTCAAAAAATTGTTATTATGTGCAACAAAGTGTGCTTATCATTAAAGAAATTTACTTTTCATTGTTGATCAATTTATAATTATAAAATTTAAGTTCCATTAAAAAAAATGTCCAAGATGGTGGCATGTCCTTGCATTTGCTGTTTTAGTTGCCCTATTACAGATGATTAGAGGCATTTGTATTTTAAAAATTAATATTTTATTTAATATTTTAAAAATTAATTTCCAGGTCAGTCTGAGATTTTAAAAATAATTTCTTTTAGGAAACAGACTCTTGTGGGTATAATATTTACCTTATTTAAATTTATGCTGAATTTGTTGTTTGTATGAATGATGAGATTCAGCAAGTACATTTCTAACCACTACTATGAAAATTCTGAAAACAAAGCAAAACTAGGGAAAAGGGACCAACTTACACAATGAGTGTAATTTAGAACTTAAGTACATTATGGTAAAATAAGTTATAAGCATTAATAGGACAAAACCACTTGGTCTTAAAGTCTGTGCATATTCATATTCCTATTACATTAGAAGGTTTTTGCTTGAGTAGTTTCTTAATTTCTTTCTCATTAAATCATTTATATATTAATATGCTATGGATTATGTTACTAAACACGTATGAGGTAATAGAAACTTTAAACAAAGCGATGTCTCCAAGTAATGGGATCAACCCATTTTACTATGTACAATGCATGCATTTTGCATAAGGTTTGCCACAGAAATAAAAAGAAAAATAATAAAAGTAACAAAAGTGTACTGAAGATCACTTTCTGGGGTGGGGGTCAGCAGCAGAGTGTAAAGGCATAATTCTTCTGTTTTTGCTTTAAATGTTCGGCTCCTCACACTGCACCAGACTCGCTTTTTCCTTTAAGTTCATTTTGACCTTTTAGTTCCCTCCATCCTTCCATCTTTCCTCACCCAGAAAGCAGGTGTGGGAGGAAATTGGTTTCTTTATGAACCTTCCTCCCAGCCACAATCCTTTCGGAGCCACTCCAATCTCAGGATTCTGTGCTAGGCTTTGTGTCTGGATGAAAACTCTTAGCGCATTGTGGAATTTAATACTGCATTTTCATATGCTTCAATCTCATTCATCTTTTAAAAAGTTTGCAACATTTCTTCCCTCTTAAGGACACACATACAATGTGGAAAATGCTTGAAGGCAGAAGGCTGTGGGATAGGTTCTTTGGAGGTTTCTGACGGGTCTCTGAAGTCAATTTGTTCTCCCTGCCCCACCCCCCACCCCACCTAAGTTTTAGAAATGTGAAATCTGGCAGGGACGTCTTCAGCTGGGTCTGGGTGGAAGGGGAGCATAAGCTCTAAGCTGATGAACTCACCCCCGACCTCCATTCCCCCACACCCTTTCGTTTCTGAGATGAAATTTTGAAAAATAAATTTCACTCTACGAATAGAAGAATCATCCCCTCTGTTCCCTGATCTTAATCCGGTGGGTATCTCGCCCAAACCGAAGAGGCACACCTGAGGGGAGGGTGTTCGCTCTGACAGAGCTTCAAGGACGTTCTAGACCCAGGTGGAAAGTCTCTAGACTGGGGCCAAAACTTTCACCCGTCCAAATATTTACACTGTGAAGGGCTCCCCCCCCCCTTTTTTTTGGCAATAAAGGAGAAAATCATTACTCCTAAGGGCATTTGAAATGGGTAAAACAAACAAACTGAGTCGCAGCTGAGTCTCCCAAGCCTTTGATGTTTTCGCTGCGGGCTGAGGGTCCGGATACGGACTGTCAGACGCGGACCTTCAGACTCGAGGGCTTCGTTGTTAAAGACTTCGTGTCTGCCATACCTGCGTAATTACTTCACGTACCACCTGCTGAGGTCTCATTCCCCCCCCACCCCCCGCCCATTTCTTAAAAAAAAAAGACTCCCTGTCGTCTAGGCAAATTTCGAGAACTGATGAACTCTGGGGAACGCTTGCACGTCTGCTGACCCCAGGTGGTGTAGACGGCAAGCGTGGACCGAGACCCCGCGGCGCCCCCCAGGTGTCATCTCCCCGAGCGACAGTGTGCACCTCTCACATCAACAGTCGCTTCCGCTTGGGTCTCTTCCATCTCCACCCCTCCTCCCCGAGCCCCTGCCACCATCTCTCACCTTCTCGTCTCCTCCCACGCCCCCGGACAGAGCATCCCTTCTGGCAGGTGGGGTTGAGGGGATGTCCAGTCTTCGGGGAAGGGGCGCAGAAGGGTTAACGAGGAGAGTCTGCGGCCAGGTGGGGCGCCCACACCCGCCCCGGCCGCGGTGGGCGTCGGGGTGAGGGGGCGCTGTTCGGGCAGCAGTGCGCCGGGCGGCGGGCGGGAGAGCTGCCAGGCTGACGGAGAGGCCGACCGGAGTGGGGGCCGCTCCGCCGCCGCCGCCGCCGCCGCCACCGCTGTGATGCGGAGCCGGTGCCGCGCCGGGCGGTGGAGTCAGAGCCCGGGCGCGGGAGCACGAGCTGCAACATCAGCACCGGCGGCGGCGGCGGCAGCACCTGCACCAGCTCCCGGGCCCCGCGCTGCGCTCGCCGCCCCGCGGCGCCCGGGGCCGCCGCCCCGCGCTCTCTATGGATGTCAAGGCGGCCCCCAACGGGGTGGCTACCATCGAGGACCGGATCCTGCGGATCACCGGCTACTATGGCTATTATCCGGGTTACTCCAGCCAGAAAAGTAAGACGCCGCGGGGCTGCCTTCCTCCGGGCGCCGGAGCCGGTGGGATGCGGGAGGGCGCGCCGTCCGGACACCTGCAGCCCTGCCTGTGCCGCTAACGCTACCTTCCCGGCAGTGGGGCCGCTGGGGCGAAAAGTATGTCCGCGGTCCTCCGGGCTGCACCACAAGAGGAACGGGGGCCCGGGGCGGTCTACGCCCAGGAGTTTGTTAACAGGCGCAACCTCGGGGTCGGAAGCGCAGGGAGGGGGGGACCCGGTGAGCGCTCGTGACAGCCGTCGGCCGGCTCACCTCTGGCTTCTCTACGACCGGGGGAGGCTGCCATGGCTGTTTCCTTAGCGGAAAGTCAGCCCTAGATGCTGCACTACCCCCTCTCTCAGCCCCAGCTGGGTTGCTGGGCTGCGGGCCGGGCGCGGGGCACGCAGGCTGGGTGGGCTCGGGGGTGTGGGCGGCCGAGCCAGACGGGGGTCCCGGCGCAGGCCGGCTTGGCTGGTTTCACTCGGGCTTTCGAGACGCTGCCAGCGCGGGAATTACTCCTGCTAAAATGTCTTTGTGGGGTCCTCCACCCGGGGCAGAGGGAGAATCTGCTCGGGTCTCCGAGACCCGCGCCCACGACTGGGGGTGGGGTGAGTGGAAGGGGGAGGCGCGACAGGGCCACGCGCCCGCGCTGCCCGCGCTGCCCGCGCTGCCCGCGCTGCCCGCGCTGCCCGCGCTGCCCGCGCTGCCCGCGCTGCCCGCGCTGCCCGCCGCACGTCGCGGCTACCTCTGAGCCGGAGGAGGCTTCTGAGCTCCGCACAGGCTTTCTCCCGGCTAAGCCAGGTCTTGCGGTGCGGATCCTTTCACATTTCTGGAGCAGTTTTGGGGGGAGGGCGGTGAGGCGCGCTCTACTCTGCCCCCTCCCCCAACACACAAACCCACTGGCTACCTTTGCTGGAATTAGTTCAGCCAGCGACCAGGGCGAAGCTCGTTTTTCTCCGAATTGGGGGACTAGTTGCCGCTTAATTCCCATGCAGGTGGGATTTCGCTTTTCCTACATCGATGCACTTCTGTCGCAATAGATGGGGCTTAATTGATGTTTTTGCTGTTATTTCTAACTGGAAACCTTGCAAGAGCCTGGGTGCATTTCTGATTGGTATTTTTCTGTGACATTTTGGGGTCCGATCAATGTTACGGTTTCTCTGAAGCAGAGCCCTGCCTGACACGTAGATGAGGAAACACTTTTTTTTTTTTTTTTCATGTAACTTTCTCCCCCACTATGCTCCATTTCTATTTAATAATAATGCAAGAGCTTTGTTCTCCTAGAGATATTTTCTCATTTAATATTTCATTTGGTTTCAGGAAAGGCCTGTCTGATTTGGATGGTTTCTGTCTAGCTGTTTTTAGAAGCTTACATTATTCATTTTCTATACAAAAGTAATTATATAGTGTTAGAATTTTCTGGAAAGAAAATAACACACTGTGGAATGCAGTTTGAAGTCTTTGTACTATAGACTCAGAAACTTCATTTTTTTCTCCTATTGGCAAAGGGTTTCTTTTTTAACCCTAGAAACTTACGTGGAAGCACTAGTATTCTGTGCGGAGATTACTAGAATTTCACCTTTAAATATTTTAATTAGGAACGATGGGACTTTGGTTGCTTAAAGAATGGAGAAGAGGTCTGTGAAATTACAAGACTCAGAGTAGTTTATTATTGTAATTTTTATAACAATGGAACTTTGGTTAATAAAGAAGAAACCAAATGGAATCCTGGAAAAGTGACATTTTAGGTAAAATCGTGTTCATATTATCTTTTCAGACTCATTCAATAACTGCTCATGTATCATTTGCAGTAGAATAATAGGACAAAAAGAGGGAAGAGCCTTGGCTGAGACAGTAACGGAAGCTGAAGAGGGGTCCAGATGTAGTTGTGATGGGCACTTACCTAACTTCCTGCAGCAGAGCTCAGCAAAGACAGCATCTCACAAGGACAGAGAATTACATGATAGTCAAATAACTTTCAGGATGTTTGTGCTTTCGGAGGTGGAAAGAGATTGCCATTTTGCACAATGAGAGACTAGGAGAAGCGAGAGCTGGAAGAGAGCCAGGCAGCCGAGCACCATGAAGCAATCCTGCCCTTAATGCAGGCTTTAACTAGTAAACAAACACACTGAAGCAAACCAGTACAATATGGTCAATTGATTTAGTTGCTACCAGGAGTGAGCAACAGCTTGGGGGAAGTCTGGAGGGATATATTTAGGAAAAGGCTATGGTGAGGAATGTATAATTTGTGAAGGCAAGGTGACTTTCCCATTTTCTGATTGGTCATGTATGAGGCTTGAAGGATGATCACTGGATATCTGTGCCGTTTACCTTTTAAGTGGTAGGTGGGGACTCACTTCTGAGAAAATGCATCAATGGTCTGCCTCCTGTTAGCATGTAGTGTGGCATCCCTGGCAATCAGGAAGAGGAGTACTTTGTCCGGAAGAAATTCTATTAGGCTGCTAAAAAAAATGTGTGTGTGTATGTATATTTTATATATATATACACATATATATGTGTATATATATGTGTATACATATAAACTTATATATGATATTATCAGGGTATGATATTACCATGATAATAATCAAGGTACAGAAGTGATTGAAGCATTTGTCTAGCCTTGAGTTACTTACAGCCTTGTGGGGGAAATAGATTCATCCATTCAACAAGTGCCATGAATACATCCATGAACAAAACAGACAAAGATGTTTTCCTTTTTAGAGCTGAAGTTTCAGTGGGTGGAGACAGGCAATAATAATGAGCAAACAATCAAATAAGTAATGTATATTTCAAGGTGATCGGGGCTTTTAAAAAATATCATAACAGAGTAAAAAGAATGACAGATTCTGAGAGGGCTGAGTAGAAATTGTGGCAATTTTTAAGTCAGTTAAGGCTTCCCTGAGGAGGTCACAACTGGGCAAAGCCTTGATGTCTGTGAAGAAGTTAGACATGTGGATATTTCGATGATGTTCCAGGCAGAGGGAAGAGCCGGTGCAAGGCTTTGGGGTGCAAAGTGCCTGGCATGCTGGAGAAGAAGCATGGAGGTCTGCATGGCTGAAGGGGGTTGAACAGCTGGGAGAGTGGTTGGAGAAGAGGTCACTGTGGGTGCAGGGCTCAGGCAAAGTGGGGCCTTCTAGGCCATTGTAAGTCCTTTGGCTGGGGAGCCTTTGTGGGGTGTTGACAAGGGAGTGATGTGATATACTTACCTTTCACAAGGATCCATTGGACTGTTTTGTTCAGTCAGAGTGGAAGCAAGAGACTAGTCAGTGTGTTATTGCTGTAACCTGGGTGAGAGAGGTTGGTGCCTGGAACCAGAATGGTAACAGTTCAGGTGGGAGGAGGTGGTTAGATTCTAGAGGTATCTGACATTAGAGCCAAGTGGGGTTCCTGATGGATTGGATATGGCATCAACGAGAGAGAGAAACAAAAAATGATCCTGTCCTTTCTGGTTTGACCAACTGAGTTGCCAACAGCTGAATTGTGGGAGGCTTCAAGGTAAGAGAGGCTTTAGGGGGCCAGGAGTAAGGCTAATATCTTGGAAATGTTAAATGTAATTGGAGATGAAGGGTAAGCCTGGAGTTCAGAGGAAATATCTGGTTGGAGATATAAATTAGACATTTTTCAACATTTGGGTGGTATTTTGAGCCCAAGACTGATGTAATCTCCAAAGAATGAATTTATGTAGAGAAGAAAAGAGGAATAAGGACTGAACCCTGGGGCTCTCAGACATGGAGAAGCTGGGGAGAAGAGAAACCATTATGGGAGCCCAAGAAGGAGGTCCCAGGGAGGAGGGAGGAAAACCAGGAGCATGTGATACCCTGGGAACCAGTGAAGAGTTTCAAGGGGAAGGGATTTGCTGAGTCCCATGCTGTTGAAAAGTTAAGTAAAATGAGGACTAGTAACTGACCACTGAATCTGGCAACTGGGGATCCTTGATGACCTTGACTAGAACCTTGGCAAAAGCAGGTAAGGTAGGATAAAGGTACTCAAACGTGTATAAGAGGACTTGGAAATGTGAGTATAGACAATTCTTCACAGATTGTGTGTGTGTGTGTGTGTGTGTGTGTGTGTTTGTGTGTGCGCAAAGGGGAGCAGAGGAAATGGGGATAGTAGGGTTAAGAAATTTTGCTTTTGGGGCGCCTGGGTGGCTCAGTGGGTTAGGTCTCTGCCTTCGGCTCAGGTCACGATCTCAGAGTCCTGGGATGGAGCCCCGCCTTGGGCTCTCTGCTTGGCAGGGAGCCTGCTTCCTGGCCCCCTCTCCCCCACCGCCTGCTTCTCTGCCTGCTTGTGCTTGCGCGCACTCTCTCTCTGTCTCTCTGTCGAATAAATAAATAAATAAATTCTTAAGAAAAGAAGTTTTGCTTTTTTTAATGGAAGAAATAACATGTTTGCATGCACCTGAGAATGATTCAATAGAGAAAGAATAATTAATGATGTTGGAAAGAGAAGGTATGGAATCTATTGCACACACAAAAAAAGGACATTTCGTGGAGGTAGGGCAGAGGATGTGCATTCAGGTTTTGGAAAATGGGTAACCAAGATGGCGGGGGTCAGTTGAGGTTCTCTTTGGTTGCTTTAGTTTTCTTCAAAGGGGAAGCAAGGAATCAGTGGAGGGTGAGGGTGGGGGAGTGGGTGGTAGTGGTTGGAGGAGAGAGAAGGTGTGAATAGTTAAGTAGGGAGACCCAGCAGACTGGGGAGGTGGTGGAAGGTTGTCTGGCAGCCTTACCAGGCCCATTTCAAGTTTCTGGCCACAAGGATAAAGTGAGACCGGTCAAGAGGCTGTTGTATTATGGATACCATGAGACATGGAGCCAGTGAAGAGAAGGATTCAACCAGAGCCGCAGATTATGCAGTGGGTATAATAAAATAGCAGGGGCCAGAGGGCAGTGAGTGCATGCAAGGGAGATATTGCTGTAATGATTGACCATAGCACCTAAAGCTGGTAAACAGATCAGTGGCTGACAATCTCCGTGGGATCAAAGGGTAGCGGAAGGTAGCTGGAAGACAAGAGGTGGTAGTCAGAGAGAGAGAGGGATATGCTGTAAGATGTTATTTCCATTAAGTCAAGTCAAAGGATAAATCAATATATGATTTACTGTATCCCATAATTGATATTTCTGGGATAAGCCTTCTTTTTGTGTTTGCATAAGGAGACAGTATGTTGATGTGTAGAGAACAAGCCCTAGTGGCTTGGAGATTGATTCTAGTCTTAAACCTGCCAGGAACTGGCTCCGAGATCTCATTGGTGTAGGTCAGTTTCCTTGTTTGTGAAAGAGAGTGTGCAAGTTGCTGCCTCAGAGCAGTGACACAGTAGGTCAGCTTTGACAGTTCCATCCTCCATGGAGCAATCTTACTTGGTAATCCCTACTGTGTTTACTTTGCCTCTCTGTACCTCACCTTCCATCTCAGATGGTGACCAGTTACCTCTGTTTGTTTTCTGTCTTTGGCACCTGTTGGCCTTGTTTTCCTACACCCCACTAGTGACCAGGTTCTGTGGTTGTTTACTGTTAGCAGCTGCAATAGTAAAATTTTTTCCTCTTGCTCTGATCCCAGCCCTGACCACCCTATCCCCAAAAAGAACTCTACCAACGTCCAGCTGTTCTGGATTTCTGACGTCCTTGACCGCCGCTGTAGACTTCGGATGTTTCAGCTGACTCTTCTCACCTGCCTTTCCCTGAGCAGGCTCACTCAATCCTATGACTTCATCATCTCCTATGAGTCTGTATATCTAGGTCCTCTTTTCCTGAACCTGAGTCCATTTCAGATTTCCTCCTAGAATTCCTACCTAGATGTCCTCTAAGCATTTCACACATAAAACTAAATTCATCAGCCTTTCCTTAAAAAAATGCCTTTTCCTTCTTATTATGCTTGCTAGTTTCCAATATCTACATCTAACGAATTGCCTGGAAACCTAGAGTTCTTCTGAAACCTCTACCCTTTTTTGTTACCTATATTCAGTTAAGAAGTCCTACCTGGTCATCCCCAAATATGTGTTTTCCATTCCTACTGGTGCTGCCCATAGTTCTATCCATCACATCTTTCCTCCAGCCTCAAACGCTTCTAATCCATTATGCACACCTTAACCATATCTAATTCCCTAAAGTGCAGATCTGTTCATCTCCCATCCTTGATCAAATGCCTGGAATAAATCTTCATTTTCCGTAGAATAAAGTCCAAACTCCTTAGCATGCCACAGTCTGAGCCTGGCTTACATTGTTCTATTTTAGCACGCATTTTCTCCACTAATTGCCAAAATAATACAAGCTTAATGCAGAAAATCTGGAAGGCAGAGAAGCAAAGACAGATTAAAACAAAATTTACTCATAATTCCATCACCCATAGGTGATTAGTACTAACATTTTGGTTAACACTATCCTTTCAGTCTTTTTTATATCCACAGACACGTGCAAATTCTTTTTATTTTGTAAGGAACATTTCTCTCATTGGTCTCTATATTTTTAATAAATGTAATGTATTCACAGTCTTTCATCTCTTTAAGCCCCTCAATTGACTTAGGTTGTTGGATTTTTTTTAGTCCAGTTTGTGGTTGGTTTTTTTTTATTTTATTAATTTTATTTTATTTTAAAATTTTTTTATTTTTAAAGATTTTATTTATTTATTTGACAGACAGAGAGTACAAGTAGGCAGAGAGGCAGGCAGAGAGAGAGGAAGGGAAGCAGTCTCCCCGCTGAGCAGAGAGCCCGATGTGGGACTCGATCCCAGGACCCTGAGATCATACCTGAGCCGAAGGCAACGGCTTAACCCACTGAACCACCCAGGTGCCCCTGTTTTTTAATTTCATAGCTCCCATGGCCTCCGTGAACCCTGGGCACAGTCTCAGCAGGGAGCTCATTGTTTTGGTAACATGATTGTCTCCACGCTCTTCTGCTCCTCTGTGCCTTTCACACTGTGGCCAGATTGCTTCCTCTCCCTGTGTCTCCTTCGTCACTCTTTGGAAAGCTCCTATTTATCTTTAAAGGCTGAGTTTAAACATGCTGTCCTCTGTAAAGCTTCCTGATTGCTCAGGGCTGGGTTAATCCTTCCTCTGTGCTCCGATGAAACTGTGTCCTCACCTCTGCCCCAGTATTTAGCACACTATTTTCGGCTGTTTACTTTACACGAGGCTGTCTCACCCACAGAGCTTAGGGAGGGCAGGGACTGAATTTATTTATTTATTTTCCTCTCAGGCAAAGTGTCTGGTACATTCTGGGCACTCAATAAAGTTTATTGTATTAATGAATGAATGATGATAGTTTCCTTTGAAGAAATTGGTGAGTTAATTATTTTCACACACAAAAAAGGAAGGGCACACGACGGTAGCAATTGGAAGGAAAGAGAAACACACACCAGCTATGAATAGATGTGCCTATTCAGAGAATGGGAATACACCAAATGGTATTTTGTGATTGCTTTACCTTTGCGGTTGTAACTTCTGCATTTTCATCCTTCTTACTTTCTTCATCACATTTCCTGTGCTTGACTGAGCGGTGGTGGGGGGGGCTTTTTTTTTTTTTCCCCTTTTTAGTACACAGTAGTACAAGTTACTAGAATTGTAAGAGATACAATGTGGTCCTCTTCCCCCACCTTTTGAAATGGTTGCTACTGGTCTTCATGGTATAATATGTGACACTTAAGCACTCTAACTGGTGTAATATTCTAAAATTGTAATGTTACTCTAATGGAGTACCTTATAAAACTGTGTCTTACTAGTGAAATGAACACCTTATATAAATATTTCTCCCAGGTCGTATTCTGTTTTACCTTGATAATAGGCTTTATGCTTCTTTATATGTGATAGGTAGTGTTTTGTAACAGTTATAAATAATTATCATTGAGATGTACTCTTGAGAAGCCTTTGTAACATAGTTTTGTTTTCTTTTTTTAAGATTTTATTTATTTATTTGAGACAGAGAATGAGAGAGAGAGAGAGAGCATGAGAACAGGAAGGGTCAGAGGGGGAAGCAGACTTCCTGTCAAGCAGGGAGCCTGATGCGGGACTTGATCCCAGGACTCCAGGATCATGACCTGAGCCGAAGGCAGTTGCTTAACCAACTGAGCCACCAGGTGCCCTGTAACATAGTTTTTAACTGTAATGTATAAGGGCTATGTTGATATTGAATGTCATTTTGTATGTTATTAATTTTGGATAATGTGGTCATTTCCACAGTGCTTCCTTTAGTGTGTATTTTTTATTCAGTATTTAAATTTACATGTAAATGGGGTATTTGTATTATAAAATACTACTACTACTAATAGCCAACACATGGCTTTAACATTATAAAGTATAAAGTAATTCAGAGATCTACTTTCATTGGAAAGTCTATCTAAGGCCTGTTCGAGGCCACGAGGTTTAATGCAAAGATCACAGCATCCTGCTCTGCTACTTCTTTTTCTTTTTCTTTTCTTTTTTTAAATTTTATTTATTTGAGAGAGAGTGAGAGAGAGAGGGAAAAGTAGACTCCCCACTGTCTGCTCTGCTTCTTCTTAGCCTTGAAACTTGCACAAGGAATGGGGCACTTGGGTGACTCAGTAGGTTAAGGGTTGGACTCTTGGTCTGGGCTTGGGTCATGATCTTGGGGTCTTGGAATGGAGCTCTGCACTCAGTAGGGAGTTTGAAAATTCTCTCCCTCTGCTCCTCCCCCTGCTCTCTAATAGATAAATAACTAAATATTAAAAAAATAAACTTGCACAAGTAACTTAACTCTTCAACACTTTTGTTCCTGTAAAATGGCAATAACAGTAGTTGTTTCACAGGTCATTGGGAGGATTATGTAAGGTCATGGGTACCAAAGGTCTGGCACAATGCCCAGTTCGATATATGGAAGTTGTTAATGATTATGCAGAAAACCAGTAGAATTGGTTTTACCATCTGAGAGCCTTGCTCACTTTTTCCTGGTGAATAAGTGTCTCACCACTTTCTTTCCCCCATTTCCACATTGCATTTTGAATGGTCTTTGGAAGTTGTGTTACAGCACTGTTAAAGATAATTTACAAATTATCCAAGTTCACAGTGTGTTTTTATTATTGGATGTTGCCTTCCATTCTTTATTCACTTCTGGATTGTCTGGTGCTGTTGTCGAAAGGGACAGTATGTAACACTTACCTGGATTGCCCCTAAAGGTAGTTTAAACTGGCTTGGAGGCCATTTGTGATGAGGTTCTCCCTGGTGGGTTGATCTAAAGGAGAGAGACAAATCTAGGGCCTATGAGTGACAGGGTGGGTCAGCGTGTCTGGAGATACAGGTATGCAGACCTCAGAGTAGAAGGGAGGGCGGAGGGGTGCCAGGGATGTGGGCGATAAGGGACAAAGACTGAGCGGAGGGGAAGAGTAGGATCCCATTGGAAGAAAGGTAGCATGGGATGGGGGTGAGTAGGCTTAGACAGGATTGGGAGGGCAAGCAGTGAAGAGGAAGTGATGGCTGAGGATTAATTTGGAACTAGTCTTTTGGAAGTTGCAATGTGTCTTTAATATGCGAAGTCTTAAAGGGACA
Organism: Mustela nivalis; assembly: GCF_964662115.1. NCBI lineage: Eukaryota > Metazoa > Chordata > Mammalia > Carnivora > Mustelidae > Mustela > Mustela nivalis. Next base: position 42,041,712 of record NC_139025.1, read on the forward strand.
GTTCCTTTTTGGACTATTTATGTAGCAGTCAACATAACAGAGTTTTATGTTCTACTTTAAAAACTGCATCATTATGTTATAAACCTATTACATATTTCTACATAATCTTTAAAGTTAGTTTTTTTAAGTTATAAAGTGTTTAATTAGACAAATATAGAGAAAACAGAAAATAATCTTGTCACCCTAACCCAATTACTGTTCTTCTCTCCTAATGTGTATAGGGCTTCACTTCTTGAGTTTTGACAAATATAAACTATAGTGTAGTCATAATTCTGATATATACACAATTTTGTGCCATGCTTCTCTTCCGCTTAACATTTTAGGATAAGCATTTTTAATTTTGTTGCATTTATCTGCTCTGAGAGGCTGGAATTAGATTCTCCTTTCAGAGATCTTGCCTTAAAAAATTTGTGCAAGCTGGTTCTCAGTTATTTGAGACTAAATAAAATGGAGAGACCTGGAGTGTTCATGAGGGCTTGTTTGGCTTCTAGTTACAAGATTCCATTTGAGGAGACTCAAGCAAAACCAGAAGTGATTGAAAGGAGACTGGGAGTGCCCCACAGATTTGGGGGGCAGGGATAAGGTGGGATAAGCTAACAGCAGGTCCCGGAGTGTGATAGGGAAAACAGGAAGCCCTCTTTCTCTGCCTTTCATCTCTTTTTTTCTGGCACACGTTCTCCATTCTCGTCTCTTCTTGCAGGCTGGTTTTCTCAATTTCCTTGTCCAAATGGTTGAAAATAGCCTCTGCCAGCAGTTCCAGTGTTTATGTGTCCTCTATTCAAGAGAGCAGACAGATTGAGCAAGAATCTCTCACTTCTAAATCCAGATTCCTGGAGAAAGGGACTCTTTGGCCCAATTTGTGTCAAGTGCTCACTCTTGATTCTATTGACCGCGGTGGTCTGGGGGCAGGGTCAAGTCGCGCAATCATGTTGTCAGAAACTCCCTGTGTAACCCTTTAGACCGCAAGAGAAAATGCTGTTGCCAGAGAAGAGAGCAATGGGCTGGACAGTCAACTTAATAGTTATTTTGGTTCACAGAGCTTTGCATAAGAAAGTTTTTTTATATCAAATTATAAGCTTCAATCAAGAGCCAATCTTTTCAAAATCTTTAAAACAAAAAGACCCAATCTTTTCTTTCTTCTGGTTCTGATAGTTTTTAGAGTATATCTTGATAATATTTAGGAGGTTATAGATACTCTATTCCTACAAACTGAGGAAATCCAAGTGTCTGTTGAAAGTATGAGTCCCTAGGGACTTCTGTTTAAAAGTATGGAGCCAGTACTGCATACTACTTATTAAGTTTTATTGAAGTGCGACTGCTTACATCAAGTTTGGAAGCCGTATTTCATTTTCTAGGTCAGATAGGGCAACACACCAGTTCCTTCAGGCTCAAGGTATAGAAATTGAAGATGATGTTAACATTGTATATTTTAAACAGGCATTGAAAATTACACTTTTCTGCAGTCTGGAATTTTCTATATTTAGTCCTGGGCTAACGCCAAGATGGCACTAGTGAGGTGTCAATAATGGTTTTGTGGTTTTAAAAACCAGGCAGAGTAAGCATTCTTTATCACTCGTGAAAGTTAAGATTCCTAAGGGGTAAGAGCTGCAGATTTTTGCTGCTGATAACTTGCTAAGCTGTAAGTCATAGGACTTTGGTATCTATTTTGTGTTTTTGTTCATACCTATGTTGAATCATAGTCCTTCTGGAGGAAAGATCCAGATCGAGTTATCTGGAAGCCCTTTGGAACACCATTTTCCCTGTAAGACTTAAGGTGACAGGTTCTAAAGAAGCAATGTATACATCTAAGATGACATTATTATTTACCAGGGACTTTTTAGAACAGATACATTTGAAGCTGAGATCTTTTTATTTCTTCTCCTTAATTTTTAAAAAATTAATGTGAATCCTTGAACCGGAGCTTCTTATGCTCCTTTCTATTCCACAGCCATCACGGTCTTTCAGAGGCATTAATTGGATCATTCCTCTGGTTAACGTTTTTAGTGGCTTTCCATATCTCTTTGGAAAACTATGAAAACGTAAAACCCAGCCTTCAAGGAAGGTTCTACGGGGTCCAGTTCTTTGGATGGCAACATTCTTCCATGCCCTAATCATGCTTTGGGCACAGCGGGACGTGCCCTCTGCCCTTTCTTTCCTCCCGGCTTGTGAACATGCTCTTTCCCACTCCTAGGGCTCCTCCCTGACTGGCTCCTAGAGATCCCTCATGTTTCCCCTTAATTTCCACTGCCTCCAAGAAGCCTTTCTTGCTTTGTATCTCTCTCCTCTGCACTTTTGCTTTACAGTGCTTACTACAAACTGCAGTTACAATTTATGTTGATTGCTGTGACTGCTTAATGATCTTCTTGCCCACTAATCTCTTAGCTCCCTAAGGAAAGGGATGGATCTATTTTGTCTAGCACCATGGACCCAGCAAACCAAATAGTGTCTGTGTACTCCATAAATATTTGTGATTTCAATATGTGATTGAGACTTGTTAACAATTTCAAGTAGAGGTTTTATTGCAAAAAACAAACAAACAAACAAACAAACAACTTTTTATTAGAAATGTTATTCAATTTACAGAAGAGTTGCCAAGAATATACAAAGAATTCCTGTATGTCCCTCACCCACTTTCCCCATTGTTATCATTTTATATGACCAGTGTAAAATTGTCCAGACTAAGAAATCAACATCGGTACATTGCTGTTAATTAAACTCCAGACTTTATTTGGATTTCACTTTCTCCATTAAGGTTCTCTTTGTGGTCCAGAATCTGGTCTGGTTCATTGCATTCAGTTGGCATGTTTCTTAAGTAGGTTTCTAATCAAAGTTGGAAAGATGGTTTCAATTTTATAGGAATTTCCTGGTCAATTTTTTAGGACTTGGGTCAGATCACATTTGAAAACTTAACTACTAATTTACAGGGTGGTATTGAATTAAATTCATGTTAGAAATGACCTATGACTTGATGTTGTAATTACATACTATCTTAAGGGACTGCTCCATAACATAGAACCATTGTTAATATTCCTATTTGTTAACATTTTGGGGGATGCAGAAATCTTTGAAAATCTAAATAAAGTTATAAATTACTCCTTCTCCCCACAAATACACATACACACCAAACATCTTCATGCAACTTATTTGATTACAGTAGAAATTTATTACTTCACCGGCATGGGCTATAAAGATGATAATTCTGGTGAGTTGTGTTTGCTTTTCTATTTTATGAGAATGTATACAAAACATAATGGTAATGCTTGGAAAAATTGAAAGAGTTTAAATTTGTTAACTAAAATAGGAATGAATTTCAGTTTTATTCAAAAGCGAATTTTAGTGAAAAAGCTCTTGTCCTCTAGATTGAGTAAGAAGCAGAAATTTTGGAGTGGTTTCAGGGAGGGGAATCATCATTTCATTTGCACTCAAGTCAGTGAGGTCATCTTTGAGGCGAGATCTGCGCCATCCATGCTGTCTTTGACAGCAAAGAAAGGATGATGAATTTGTGTTTCAATTTTAAGGTTGCCTAAGCATAATATGCTTTCGAATACATCCTATACAGGATCTAGATTCTCCCAGATTATTTATCTTGCACTGAAATTTTATGAAATGTTGTCACTCTGGATTCTTCACTTTTCCCGAGGAGCTGTGTTTCCGGAAGAACTTGTGGTTTTCTGCGGCATTCTAATAGTGACTTTAAAGCTTTCAATGAAAAAGTATATCATGTTTATATCTATAAAGTAAGCAAAGAGAAAAATGAACTTCTTACTAAAGTGACTATTCTAAGGATGGGCATCCCTTTTCTCTCAAATGTGATACAAATGTCTTGTCAAATGCCATTCAAAGATTTCAAGTCATAGCTTCTGGAAAGACATTAGCTTCCAGGCAGTCAAGAAGAATCCCACATTATCTTTCCTGGTTTTGATGCAATTGACTTTTAAGGCACCAGACAGGGTTTCCTGTGGGATCATTGACAGTATTTTGGACACTACTCTGTGCTGATGTAAAAGGCAGCAAGTTATACTAGTAAGCAATCCTCTTTTATCACCAAAGCAGCACAACCTACTTGTCTCCTCAGGTACAGTTTGTTTGACATGGCAACCTTTCATGTTTTCTAAAAAGCTTGCAGGATAGACATTCTGTTAGCTGATAGTCATATACATATAACAGAAAAATCAGGAGTGGGAAGCATCATGAGACAAACAGTTATTTGCTAATGGGAAATAGCATAGCTGCCAGTATCTCCAATGTTTGCAGCAAAATTGTGGCAGATAAACAGCTTGGGGAGAAGACTTTATTTGATAGTGGCACTGCTTCCATTTTTATCTCCTGCTATAGACCACAAACTGGTTTATCCTTTTCGAAAGCACACTGGTTCCCACAGTCTTCCCAGGATGCATTTGGCTGCAAGAAAACTCAACTTATATTGGCTTAAGCAGTAAGGAAATTTATTCTCTTTTAGAGCAGGAAGCTGGGAAATAAGGCTGCTGACTTAATAGCTTAGGCTGTAGTGCAGCACCCAGATTCTACTGTTTTCCATCTCTTGGTGTGTTGTACTTTGCAGGACATTTTCTTGATTTTATTTTAAAACTCTTTTATTAACTCTTTTCTTTCTTACTTAAAGTTTCATTTAAAGTTGTAATAACTTTGTTTTACTAATATTTTTTTTAAAATATGGCATCTTGTTCTTATTTTATAAATATGATAGCATCTCTTACTCCCTGAGGACATCACTAATATATTTTTTATTTTCTTCTTTTCAATGGGCTGCTTTTTAAGAAGTTTTTATCATTGTTAGCCAATATACTTGAAATCTTGTGATTTTTGTTTATCTGCTTATGTTCTAGAATGGAGGGCTCCGAAGCTATTTGGTCTCCCATCCAAGTACTAACCAGGCCTGACCCTGTCTGAAGCTATTTGGAATCTGTGGGAGTGGTTGAGGAGGGCAAGAACCATGAAGGGTCTTAGTCACTTGCAAGCTAACAAGTCAGCCTGCTGCAGTTTCGTGGATGCTAGCAGAAGATATGAAACTCCTCTATCAGAGACAAAGGACTTTATTACTCGTAGTTCAGCCAGCAGCGTGAGCTTCATGCTTGCCTGGGTTCCCCTTGCTCCCCAGGTACCACAGAGACAAGATGGAGCAAAGCAAGATGGAGCCTCACCATAGCAGTAGGTTTGTGTCTCAGCTGAGGCCTTCTCAGCTTATGAAATTCCAGCGATTTATAATGGCCTGTAAGTACACCTACCCAAGCTTTTCTTCAGAGGGAGATGTTTGCAAACAAGCCCGTATTCCGTTCTAGAGGGAGACATTATCTCTACCTTCCAAACTTTTACTATCCAGGGGCTTGAAAAAGTAGTCCAGAACAAAGAGCTGTCAGGTTCTGCAGAAGATCTTCAGAAATGAAAGAAAGACCTATGGAGACTTGTCTCCCGACAGGAGCTTGTCTCTTACGATTTTATTTCAAACAGCTGTGCTCTTTCTTCGGGAACATTTGAAATCATTTTCTTAAGATCTGCTCCTGTGGCTCATAGGCGGCTTTTCTGATCTTTTGACTGGCTGCTAACATTTTGGGAATCAAGTAGGAAAGAAGCTTGGGCATCTCAGTGAGCAGTGTGCATACTTTCACTTAGTTCCTCCATGATTTTAGTATGATACCCCAATCTTCAGTCATACTTGTTGTCCCTGTAGCCTCCTGTTTGGGCCTCTTCAGAGAATAAAGCTCTGGCTTTTGGCAGAGTTGAGGAGGCAGAGTCAAATGCTGCACAGAGTGAGGGATGGGGATTAAGAAGTCATCAGGCTTCTCAAACAGACTTAACCAAGGCCACTGATTTTAACTTCACTAGCATCCCTCTAATAATGGTAGCTCAACTTAGGACAATTCTGTATTGTAAATGGACTACTATCCACTTTCCTCTACCCTCAGTTTAGGCTTCAGTTTTCTCAGGCCTGAAAAGTCATTTACGACTTTCTAGCATCTAAAACAACATTATTATCTTTGTTCTTGATTCTGTGGATTTACTCCTTTAAGAAATTCACGTATTGTTGTTTTGGTGGAATTTCCCGAGTGAACAAATAAAGATGTGTGTGTGCAACCTGCCATCTTTACCAGGAAGTATCATTGTCTATTCTATTTATATTCTTTGAAATCTTCCAACTTAAATTATATCTACTGTAAACTAAGATAAATGTCATATTCATAATAGAGTACATTATCTTGATCTCCCCCCATTGGGAAGCTATTTTAGATGTCATGACATGGGGGCAGACGACATTATGCACGATCTGTATCTTGGTCTGAATTTTGGTTTCACAGATGTGTTTGCCTTATGAAAATGTCATCAAGCACTTCAGGTCTGTGTAATTTTCTGTATGGCTGTTATATTGTAATAAAAAGTTTACATTAAACATGTATATATACAATGTATATAACATGTATATATATGTTTATAAAACATGATTATATATATAACATGACTGAATATATGTATATATATATTATATATACATGTATATGTATATAACATGATATCATAGCATTCCAGTTCATTTTACCCTTATTTTTAATAAATAATGAATTATAACTTAAAAAAATTTTCCAAATTTTCAAAGTAATAAAATAAAATCATTACTTTTGTGTGTTCTCAGCTCTTACCCCTAAGTATATGCCATAATCCCTTAACAGTATGAGGAAAGTGGTTCTCAAATACTTTGCTGCATTTTAGAAACAACTGGGAGTTCTAAAGACTATCCCAATGCCAAGGCTGCATTACATTCCAATTAAAGCAGATTCTCTGAGATTCAGACCCAGGCCTCATTACTTTTTAATGCTCACCAGGAGAGTTCAAGTGACCAAGGCTGTGAACCTAGGTCTAGAACATGGCTTCTCAAACTACCTGCGGTAAAGAACCAGTTTGTATTTTTAAATTTCCAACTCACTATAGATTAAAACTCTTGCAAAATCAATAACAGTGAACTAATAGAAAAAATAATTATGTTAAAAGATCATAGCAATGTCAACTTTGCTACAAGGTTTTCTCAACCTTGACTCTCAGTTTCCGTATTTATCTGGCCCCAGACTCGTAACAGTTCATGGACAATACCAGTCTGCAGAGCCCACATGACGTAGCATTGACGACTGAGACACTGGAATACTCCCTCTCTCAATCTCAGAGCACCGACTGGGTATCCATAGTGTCTCCTCTCTGTGGGGTCATTTTGGTGATGGAAGAGGACTTGGACTGAGGCCTGTAGTGTGTGCTCTCCCTCACGCTAGAGCCCCTCTGCCACATTGCATCGACTCATGCATTTTTGGGCTTTGAAAGCATGGGGTGAAATCTATTGTTAAGAACTCATGGCTTCGCTTGAGATTTTTCCAACATTCTTTTCCTTCAGCTATATAAATTCAGACAAAACTCTTGACTACTAAAATCTTAGCATGTGATCTCATGTATATTTGTAGTGGATCTAATCTATAAATTGTATGGATACGTGAGTTTCAGGGAAAAAAAATCCACCGAAGACTCTCAGGAACTTTGTTCTCAGTGACTTTGCACCTTAGGCTAGAATGCAGTGAAAACTCTCCTGTTACTCGGGCTGGAATCTTCAAAGGACAGGTGGAGTTTTCCTCAGAGATCTGTGGGGGCTGCCTATAGTGTTTGTAGGACTGAATGAGAGGAAGTGGGCTGCTGTAACTTGTTACCCCTAGACACTTGGTCCAGTAGTCTGGGAGTATGGAAATTTACCCATGTGGAAGGAAGCCTATTAGGTTTATGAAGCATGGGATGGAGGGCAAGGTTTGGAATCCGTGGGAACTTCCTTCTGGGGAAAAGTTCAGAATGAGTCAGATGGATCTTCTTATGATGACATCTAATTCCCTTCCTTTGAGGGTATTATTTTAATGGTGATGCAGTTGAATTCAAATTGAAGCAGATTTCTGATTAACATACTCTAAGACATCTCTCTCTTTTTTTCTTTCCTTTCTAAATACTGGCTCACCTGTTTCAGAGAAGATGACACAATTATGCTTATTAGACAACCAAAGGCCACACCAGATGTTGTTAATTGCACTCGCAGTCCCTTGTGTGGCTTTTAATAAAGCTGCCTTCAATGGCCTTATTACTCATCTTGACTTGTGTTACATTCTCATTATATTTGTTGAGAGTGTAGAATTTCATGATGGTTCTCCTGGACTTACGTCTGACTCTCAGAAAGGAAGCAGAAAGGAGGGAGAGGATATGTTTGATTTTGGACCCAGTTCAGGTTTGGTTCCTTGATAAGGGATGGAAAATGGAGGCAGTGTGTCTAACCTGCTTGCTTATGGATTCTATCTTCTTTAAAGTTTTAGACATGCAAAGCTCGTGCACATAAAACACCAAGCACACCTAACCTCTGACCCATGAAAGCTTGTTAGGGAAAAAAGCAGGAATAGGAATCTCAGCATATGCTATAACTTAAGTTAGTTATCCTGTGACTTTTAATGGAAAATTGTAATCACATATGTACTCTGCACAGCCACGGTGAATTGTAACAGATGTAAGGCTGAACTTTGTGCAGAGGAATCTTTGAAGACAGAGTAAAGATGAAATGTTTATGAGACTTAAAATGAGCACTTTGAAAGAAATAGCAGGGGCTTTAACTCATCCCAGCACACAAAGGATTCAGGCTATGAATTCTGAATAGTGCTACTACCACTATCTGACAGTTGGGTAGCATTTAACACTTTACAGGGCTACGGAATATAAGATTTCATGAAAAGACACAGCCTTTCTGTGAAGGGGGTGTTATTATCACCATGTTACAGATGAGGAAGTGGAGGCTCAGAGAAGTTATCTTGCTCCAGGGTACAGCTACCAGGAATCAGGGCTTGAGTTTGAGCCCAATCCTGTCTGTTTCCCAAAGCCATATTCTCTACTAGAGAGAGTAACAGGAAGTCAAAATTGTAAAATTCAGCTCTTCCTATGGCTCAGCTCTTCCACCTCCTCCTGAAGTCATGGAAGAAGAAATATGCTTCCACTTCCTTTTCAGCAGTCCTTGTAACTTGCAGTGCACAGCCTTGATCAAGGGCTTGCTCTTAGGAACCAAGTGGGGCCTCTCCCTCTCCTCCAAGTTTGAATTTGACCTCAAACGGGTGCTGTACCTGAAAGCTCTTTTTGGAAAGAGGAGAGATCTATCCAGATGTCCTTAAGAATCAGGCCATATGTGTGTGTGTGTGTGTGTGTGTGTGTGTGTGTGTGTGTGTGTGTGTTTGTGTGTGAAAGAGAGAGAGAGAGAGGAAGAGAAAGGAGACACTTCTACTAAGGCACAACTGGTATCTGGAATCTCCCTTTCTAGAGAAAGAGAGAAGAAAGGTGGTAGAGAGACAGGATGAGCCCTATCTGATTCCCTCAAGATTTTACTTGGATATTTGAGCCTATCTTTGCTTAGTTGGAGCCTATCATAAGCCTATCTTTATGGTCACACTAAAGAAAACTTCTTTCAGAAAGGCAGATTTTCCTCTTGAAGATTCTTTATTTCTTGCATCCACAGGTTAAAAAAAAAAAAACAAAAACAAAAAAAGAAGCCTTATTAAGGGGATGGAAGGAGAAGACATTGTCTATTCCTGTGGCAAAGTATAGATGTGTGTAGTTTTGAGTCATTTGTGCATGTCAGGGGACCTGAGAGCAGTATTTGTGGAATTTTGACCATGCATGAACAAACATTTGACAATGCTTGTTCTAATATCTAATGAAATTTCTCTGGTTATAGCTTAAATCACTGGAATGTTGATATTGTTGTTGCTGTTGTTTTTTTCAGAAAAAAAGTTCAATACTACTCTGATATTGACTCTATTGGTCTGTAGTCTCACCTTTTGTTATTTACATTACTAAGTCTTCTCCCAAGATTCAATGCAGATCTCTGCCGATAGCCTTAGAAATGCAAGAGTGGTTGTAGTGATGTCTCATTCTGGGGGGAATTTAAGCATCATTAGATTCAACTCCATTGTAGTCACACCAGACTTGTTTCCAACATTTCTAGATGAATATCTTTAGATAGGCTTTTCCAAGTTTCTCAGCTGTGCATTAATAAGGTCAATGGGCTTTTAAAAATGTAAATCAATGCTATTTATGTTGAATGGGTAACCTATTCTTATCTTCAGTAAGAGTTGAACATTAAGTGTCTGGCTACTTGATAGAAACCAAATCAAAAACTGAATTTATGAGAAGCTACCAGGAGGTTTTAATATCCTGCAAAGCTATTGAAATTGTTTTTGTAGTTTTGAGTACGGTGTAGGAATATCATATTCTGATTCTCTTGAGAATCTGGCAAGTGAAGAATACAAATTCAGTTCTTAACTTTTTTGAAACAATTGAGAGAAATGTCCTAAGTACACTAGGAAAAAGCTCAAGTGGGGAGAAACTGAGCTTCAAACCCTTTCTACTCCAACCTTTTAGATCTTTGTCTCGGTAGCTCTCTTTTGGAGAATTACTGCTGGCTTAGGTGAGTTGATATTTTTGTTCTTCTTGATACCCAGAAACCAAAATCTCTCAACTTATTGACCTGATTCAGGGGCAGGGTGAAATTTCACTCTGCCCTCAGGATGCTTGGTGAAGTAGAAATAACAGACCTCTTTTCCTTACACCCAGGACTGGAACATTTTTTTTTAAAGATCTTATTTACTTGAGAGGGACAGAGAGAATACAAATGGGGGGAGCAGCAGAGGGAGAGGGAGAAGGCCCCTCCTGAGCAAGGAGCCCAATGTGGGACTTGATCCCACAACCTTGGGATCATGACCTGAGCCAAAAGCAGTTGCTTCACCGACTGAGCCACCAGGGGCCCCAGGAATGGAACTTTTTCACACTAACTTGAACAGTATTGCCAGAGGAAGTCACATAACTCCAGCTGTCACATGACTCCCTGCCTCTGGCCCTCACCCCCGGGGCCACTGGAAGGGTGGCTGTGGAATGATGATATTCAGTCCGGGTCCTGGCAAGAAACTGATACACATTCATTTTGGATAATTGGAGGAGGAATGGGCAGGGTGTAGGGAAACTGAAACCAGTAGGAGCTTCAGGGCTAGAGGAGTGGGCTGTGACAGTGTGAGGGCTTGGAGCAGGTCCTGGAACATTGGAAGAGGGGGGTGGCTATGTGCAGAAGGCCACTTGACAGTGCCAGTGTTGAATGGAAGGCCTCTACAACCTGTAATGACCTTAAGGGAGGGAGCTGGGGTACATAAAACTTGAAGTCCTTCTCCTGCCTCCCATCTCCTGCAGGTGGGTGCCTTCTACAGCCTGAACATCATGGGAGCCAAGGAGCACTGGATCTTGTGGTGCACATAGCTCAGCTTCCAGGCCACAAGATAGGATGAAGAGGCAAATAGAAAAAGTCTAGCACTCCAGCAAGGAGTGTTCCTTTCAGGTCTTTTCATCTTGCTCCTTTTTGGTTTAGCTGGCTTGACTCTCTGCCCTGTTTCACAACACTCTGCTGTGAACCCATATATGTAAGAAGTGAAGGAAACAGATATTTTGTAATTTTTATCAATGGTCTAGACAAGCCATCAGCCATGTTAGTTGTTCATCATTTTTAGCTTGGTTATTTTTGTACCTTTCCCCACACTCTCCAACTAAGCAATATATAGCCCAGCATTGTAGAGAGAGGAATGAGAGAACTACTACAGTACACAGAATTACCTATTGTGAAGAATTTGCATGAGCCAGAAAATAGATCATTATTATTGCCAAACTCTGATTAGAGCACAACAATAACTTGGTATTCCAAATATCTGCTTTATGTAATTTCTAAATATCAAGAGACTTGACATTCAGTAGACAGACAATTCCAAGTATGTAACTGAATTTGTATTCTAGCCTTCCAACTTTTTTGTTTCAGTAGAATCACATCTAAGAATTTCAAGATAATGGGAGCTATCTTGTAAATGACAGTAACTACTTGTAGTGCTGTTTTGGCTTCTAGTCCCTATGATTTATAATCTTCACAGCTGGATTGAGCTATTTGACCCTCACCTATACATTTGCCCTTTGCCATGGGCCCTGGCACTAGTCCGCTGGCTTTGGGAGACTGGAGGGAATGGATGAGACTGGGAAGCATTAGGCCAGTGGCTCCTAGGTTCAGTGCCCTGTGAGCCTTATTCTACTCTTGGGCCCATTTTAACCATGGTGCAGATAGCCTGTTACCTTTGACCAAGTCCCTTCCATATCCCCGTGTCTGTGAATGAGTCTGGGTTTCTAAGACCCCACTGCCTCAATCCTTGTTTTGGTTTTCTGCCTTGTACTCAAGAGACTGATGCTTTTCCTTAAATCTTGTCGTCTTCAGGACTGGAGATCTACCAGTGAACCCAGCCCATTCCTATCTATTCTCCACTACCTATTGCCAGATCTTCCAGACTACACAAATGTCTCACTTTCTCAGATGTTTTCGCATAAGCTGGGAGTTAAGCTTCCCTTGATCTCCTGCTTTGCTCTGCATTCCAACTGTGGTCCAGGTGTTAGCCTTACTTGCATAACTAGTCATTCATGGTTTATGCGCTTCTGTTAATTGGTAATCTTATATATTATATATTTTCTTCTTCAAAATTAGTAATAAGTAAGACCATTAGATTGTAGATGAGCTCCATTGGGATGAGGAATATTTCTCTCTTGCTTATCAAATACCCCCAGTGCCTGAAATAGTATTTAATTTTAAAAAAATTGAATAGAAAGAGAACAAATGGAAGTGCTGCTTAGATGAGAGATTTTCAACCTGAAGATATGTGCAAGGACTATGTCTGCTTCTGAAAGTCTTCATAAGGTTCTTTAGATTCTCAGTGGTACTCATGGTCCTCAAAAGATTAACATAACCATGGGGAAGAATGGGAAGTACAGGAAGGAAAGGAATACATGAGTTGCGTTTTTGAGCACATTCTTTCTTTGAGGGAATTTGGGTATTCCGTAGCAGCATATTGAAAAATAATAATCAGGTGATGCTTGGGTGATCTTGATGTGAATAGGGTTTCTCTTTGGGGATTCCTGATGAGGTGATCAGAGGGTTAACCCTTAGTTCCTGGAAATAAATGAGGATGAACAGGACTCAGATTTTGAAAGCCTAAACCCGTGGGAATCAGAGTCAAAGTGCATTTCTTCAGAACCTCATTTATACTAACTCTAGCTTATACGTTTTTTTTTTTTCTTCCCCAAGAAAACCCAATTTTCCTGATAGTGAAATCTTTATCTTGTTAAGTTACTGAGTAACAAAGCTTGTTGTTCATTCTGTTTTCAGCTTATTTGGTGTAGTCCTGGTGACAATTTTATCCATTGGAGCTTGAGTAAATATACTGTTACCTTGGAGTGAGGGGGTATTGATTTATGCTGTATGCAACCAAGGATACGATAGTGGGCATATAGATGGTGCTTGATCAGATATTTAGTGGATAAATAAATACCATTAGTTTTGGAAAGCAGTGTAGTGAAGTGGCTAAAAGAGCATTTATTTTGGATCAATGCACTCTTAAGTGTGAATTCCAGCTCTTCTGTCTAGCTCTATGCTTTTGGAAATAAGAGTATGAAAAGTTTTTTCCTCTTTGGATTTTGTGAGAATTAAATCAGATAATATACGTTAAGAAAAAAATAACATAGCACGTAGGGGCAGAGTAGGCACTCGATAAAAGTGATACTATCATTAGCATCATTATTAGATCATTCATCTGGATTGTTTCTAAGAGTGAAATTAAGCAGTCATGTGTGGATTTCATTTATTTATTTTTAATTCAAATTCAGGTTAGTTAACAGATAGTGTATTATAAGTTTCAGGAGTAGAATTTAGTGATTCATCAGTTGTATATAACACCTAGTGCTCATTATACCAAGTGCCGTCCTTAATGCCCATCACCCAATTACCCTGAACCCCTACCCATCTCCCCTCCAGCAACCCTCAGTTTGTTCCTTAAAGTCAAGAGTCTTTTATGGTTTGCCTCCCTCTCTGTTTTTATCTTATTTTATTTTTTCCTTCCCTTCCTCTATGTTCCTCAGTTTTGTTTCTTAAATTCCACATATGAGTGAAGTCATATGGTATTTGTCTTTCTCTGACTGACCTAATTTTGTTTAGGATAATCCCCTCTAGTTCCATTTATCTCATATTTAGCTGAAGGATACAAAAAGAGTGATTCAAAGGGGCACATGCATCCTAATGTTTACAGCAGCCATGCCCACAATAGCCAAAATATGGAAAGATCCCAGATGTCCACCAATGGATAAATGGATAAAGAAGATGTGGTGTGTGTGTGTGTGTGTGTGTGTATAAACACACACATGTATATGTATATTTGTATATATAGTCTATATTGTATATATGTATATACATATATATACAGTTAGATATATATGTGTATATATATAATATACACAATGGAATATTATTCAGCCATCAAAAAGACTGGAACCTGCCATTTGCAACAATGGGGATTTTTTTTTAGATCTTAGGTAATAAGTTTTGAGATATGTTTTGAACTATTGAGTATCTATCAATTTCTTAACTCTGGTTGTGATAAGGATCTTCTGTGGAATATTTCAGAAAGTTAGATACCTGGCTCCAGTTCAGTTCTTTGGGACTGGGTCCAGCACATGTGCATTTTTAAAAAGCCCAACATGTGATTGTGATGTGCAGGCTGGGTCAAGAATCCCTCCCATATATCCTACACAGAAACCGACTGAAAGTTGTGAGTTGAAGAGGGAGTGAGGTTTTCTAGTATTTAATGTAGTTGAGCGCTGGACAGGAACAAAGAAGTACTAGAAAGTGATGACTCTGGTCTTGAGAGTTGGGATATACATTCAGCCCAACCAGTTATGAGCTCTGAAGATGCTAGACTGTAAGCCCTAGAGGTAAGGAGCCACATCTGTTTTTTGCATCTGGATATTTCTGGACTGACCTTGAAAAAAATACTTGAACTAAGCCCCCTGTCTTCTTACCTGAGTATTAATTTAGATAATTTATGGGAAGCTGTATAATTTTATGGGTAATAGGTTCTCAACAAGCAGTTACTGTTCTTTGTGTCTGAGCATGTCTGTGTGTTTTCTAAATTCTCAAAGTGACCCCTTGCTGGAGGAGGTCATTGAGAAGATGTGATTGCTGGCTGACCCTTGAGCTAAGTCTAGGCTCTTGGAGGCTCCTCATTCTGGAATGTAAGTTTTGCCCACCATTCTCATAGACAGAACCATTTTCAGGGGCATAGCCTTGAGGTAGTATATGTGTTATTGAGACCATCTGTACAGTATAAGTGACTGAACCCAGTTAAGGCCTCTCTATAAACTACTAAGATTCTGGCTGGCAGGTGTAGACATCTACTCATCTTGCGCCACCCATGACAAGCCTTGGAAGTAAGTTCTCTTCGTTATCAGATCTACCCCCTCCCAGTCTGGAGTGGCCTGCCTCTTTCTTCAGTCTCTCCTTGCCCTGCGTGTATGGGGGCCAGTTTCAGATTTCACCTGGGAGCCTCCTGCAGTAGGTAATCAAATTTTTTTAGTTTTCTTTTTCTAGTTCTTTTATTCATGCTTTTCTCCCAGTCAAGTTCTCCATTTCATCCAAATTGATTTATTTACTAATCCCTGAACTTATCCTGTGTGTTTCCACCTCTCATTTAACACTTCTCTATATATATCTTTATCTCCATAAAGTTTCCCCTGACTCACGCAGTGTGAAGTGATCACTCTTTAAAACAAATTGTCATGGTTGCATTAATTTTTGCACTTGATCTTGTGCTACTTAGGCCTTTTTTTTCTATTACTAGACTGAACTGTCATGTCTTTTACTGTTGTATAAGTCTCCTTGCTTTTATATATATAGCTTCTCAGCTAGACTGCATTTAAACAAGTGGTAGACCTTGAAGGCAGGGGCAGCATTAAATTATATTTCATATAGCAAGTGTTCAATGAAGACGTGTGGATTTGGAAAAAACAAAATTGACTCAGTTTTCTTGGATTCCTTCATTTTCTTTTACTGGTTTTTGATTAAGACTTTTTGTTGAAATGCTTGGATATAGGCACTGCTGGCCTCAGACTAGAAGAGAATTTGAGCATGTAGAATGTTTAGGGAACAAGGTAAGTTTTGGGGATCGCAGGAGTCTAAGAAGAAAAAGACATTCCCTTCTTCTTTGTTTGCCTGTCTGGTGAATTCCCACTTGCTCATGAACCCTCACTTTCATCTTCTCTACTTTCCTAGAACCTACCCAGAAAGAGTTCTTCCCCCACCCAACCTCACAGAACCTCTATTTGGAACATTGTTTTGTATCCTTTTGTTTCCTAACCTATTTCTCCCAATGGCCTGTGAGTTGCCAAGGATTTAAGATTTTTGGTTTAGTCCTTTGTTATCATTGGCAGTAAGCAAACACTTTACCCATAGAAAGAACTTGCTAACTATTGAATCTGTAATAACACAGGGACTCATATTCAAGTTGTAGACATAGGATATGGCAAAAAACTAGAGCTATAAAATAGAAAAGCATGTGTTAACTTTCCAATGAGTGATACAAACAATGAGCTGCCTGCATTTGGGAAGAGTGTTTGAGGAAACTTAAGGCAGACACCTTGGACAGGATGGAATGTGAAAGAGGGGTTAGGCTTGGTTGTGTGTAGAAGACTGAGGGGATTTTTCAGCACAGGAAGTGGGCTAAGTTAAGGAACAGGGACAATGCGTCAGTAAAGGTCTTGGGGTGTTTACAGTGGAACCAACTCCAGCTAATTTCAGTCAAAAGAGAGTTTATGAAAGGAATCTGAGAATTCACACAATCTGCACCAGAGAGCAAAATCGAGATGCTAAGTCACATTCCCATACCCCAATATTAGGGAGTCTGGAGATATGACTTTTCTGGCTTTTACCTTGGAAAGGTGGGACAAAATAATGAGTGAGAAAGGATCAGGATGTGGGTAGTATGAAACTATGTCAGGTTGACATAAATGATTTTTGTGCCTGGGCGTGTTTGGGTGACAGAGACTAAATCAGGGAACCTAAAGCAGAGAACTCTGGAAGAATAAAGTTGGAAAGATTAGTGAGAGCCAGATCTGGGAGATCCTTGAATAGTACAGCAAAGATGTGAACTTTTCTCTGTGTGAAAGGGGAGCCATGGAAGATATTTGAGTGTATGCGTGTGGGGGCGGGGGGTGAGAAATATTCTGGAAAATGTCACATTTTGGCATTTCTTGAAGGCTTGGTGATTTAGTCACAGGAGAGCATGCTCATGAAGAAAGAGGACCTGGGGCCTGGCATTAAAGCCCCTTCTGGGGAAGATTAGCTTTGAAGAGACAGGGGTTAACTTGGGTGGTGTGAAGGTTCAGGAAATGATGGGCTGGGATGTGAGGGCCATCTGTGACATCAGTCACCTCATTGACTGCCAGGTTTGATCTAGTTGACTGATCTAGTTGGCTAGATAGTGTTTCTTTCCTCTCCCTTCCTGAACATTCGTGTACATCCCCTTCCCTGGAAGCTGTGAGATCAGTCAGAGAAAATCTTCTTCAATATAAGAGGCTTATTTCTTGGTTGAGGGCATGTAAGTGAGTTTGTGTGTTCCCCTACTAGAGCACTAAGAGACCCCACTACTCTCAATTTCTCAAGAAGTATTGGGGTGACTCAGTGAGTTGTAGGACATAGTAAGAGGGTGTCCCTTCCTCCCTTGTAATCTCCTGTTCTTGCTGTTGTTAGTTTTCCAAAATCATAAGGCCCATCAAGCCCAGAATTCTTAGATGGCTCCTTATTCTATAACAATGTCTCCCAAAGGGTGAGGCATAGATTCTGGGTGAAATGCAAGATGATAGAGGTGGTATGTAGGCATGACATAATAATCTTAAGAAATGTATTCCTTTCTAAATTCCCTTTCAGCCCTTCTACTTTTGACAATGAGGAAGTATAAAACTGGTGTATCTAATCTCCATTTTTAATAAGCAGAACAGGCCTCAAGCTAAGGTTCCAAATGCAAAATATGATGCCATAATTTGAATATTATTTTCTTCTAAAAATTGATGGCAAATTATTTCAGTTTTTTATATATGGCAGTGATGTCAATGTCCTAGACATTAGGTGATATTGAGGATATTTAACTTTCTTGGGTGTGATGATGGTATTACAGTTATGCTTTACAAAGTCATATATATATTAAATGATATAGTACCTATGATCCGTTTATCAGAGACAAGGTTATTCAGCTGTGTGTGGCTGGTGGAGGTGGGGTGGTAGGGGACATAGAGAGGAAACAAAATTAGACATTGGTCGATATTTGTTGTGCTAGGTACAAGTAGATTTATTTTACTATTGTCTCCACTTTTGTGTACATTTGAAAATTTCCATAATAAAATTGTAAAAGTGAAAAGAAAAATTTCATGTTAAAAATTGGATTAATATAGAAAAATCAATTTATAAAAAAAGCAAATAATATAGGTGGTATGTAGATAAGGCATTAGTCACATTACTGAAGTCTACAAACTACCGGCCTCCTGGGAAAATTTCAGGCCTCTCCTTTGGGGATGGAGGGTCCTTCCTGTCAGAGCCCTTTCTCACCTCACTTTTGCCACTCAGGACGCAGCCACGTCAGATCACCAGCAGTTTCTGGCTGTGCTGCACTCTCGCACACTTATGTCTTGGTGCAGACTGTTCTGTTGCTCAGAATGCCTTCTGAACAGGTTTGCTTGGAAAATTCCTCTCACTGTTTAACTCTCAGCCCAAACAATGGAAGAAAAAAGAAAGGACAGCTCTGAGAGGCCCTGGAGGGGGAGTTGAAATCACTTGGGGAGAGCCGAGACCCGATACCAGGATAAGAAGGAGCCACAGCTAACTCCAAGGTTTCAATGGCGGAAGGACTCAATGGTGGAATGATTCAACGGCGGCGGCTGTGGCTAGGGAGGCTGTAAGGGTGACGGGCTTGTTCTTGGACGGTCGTTGGGAAATGAGGTGTTAGGCATGTTGAATCTGGGGGGCCTTTCTTGACTCCATGATATCAAGAGCAACAGAAACTGGGCTGGGACCGTTTCTCTCCAAGCAGCTCTTGGGTACTCCAGAGATAATTACATGGCAGAAATATTAGAGAATCTTCATGCTCCCCTCTCGCTTTCCTGTCAGTCATATTTTGAGTATCATTCTGTAAGAAGGGCGAGGGTGTGAAATGCAAATCAGTCATTTGCTGCTTTTTAGGGGTGTTGAGAAAGGCTTGGAAGAAATTATTGGTTTATGTAAACATTTCCATTATTAATGAATTTTAATCATATTCCCCATCCATTTCTTTATCTGGCTGTAGGTAGCTGAGAGGTAGCTGCAGCTCATGTGGCTTCTCCACACCTTGTGAACTGCAGGGGCTGACTGGAGACAGCCGATGAGACTCACCTGGGCTTTGTGACCCTTTAAATAATGTGATCTTTAATGAGGAACAAGGATCTGATGGTGACATCTGAGGGAGATGGGGTGGGTCACCCCACGGGGGTGGTGGATAACACTGGCTTTGTTTTCAAGTTTCTGCAGCAAAGGGCAGCTTTTGTATTGGTCTGTGAATGCTTCAGCTATTCTTTTTTGGTGCTCTGAGAGGTAGCTCACTGCGCTGACAGGACAAGAAGGATTTGGTCTCATTTTAGTTGGAGTAAATAAGATATTGCTCTTCCATTGTACTTGGACTTTCCATTAATAGCATGAAGGCCTCCCTATGCCACTGTCTGCTCCAACACCTGTGCTTTGTCTCTCCACCTCTCTCCCCTACCCCATCCCCCATCACGGAGAGCAGAGACCAGGGATCAGCTCTACGGAGATGTTTTTGCAATTGTCATCATTTTGCTTTGTAGGCAAGAAGCATATTTTTCTGTCTATTTAAAACTGAGAAATCCGTGATTACCACTTGAGGCCTCCTTGTGAGCACAGGATTTGACACTATTTGCACTCTATAATTTCTGACATTTTTGTGGCTCAGTGTTAGGGCTGACGCAAAGCAGAGAGAATGAAGTCTGTAGAGGGAAAAAAATGAGAGAAAACGTGAGCACACCGGGGTGCCTGGGTGGCTCAGTGGGTTGAGCCTCTGCTTTTGGCTCGGGTCATGATCCCAGGGTCCTGGGATCGAGCCCCGAATCAGGCTCTCTGCTCAGCGGGGAGCCTGCTTCCCTTCATTTCTCTCTGCCTGCCTTTCTGCCTACTTGTGGTCTCTGTCTGTCAAATAAATAAATAAGATCTTTGAGGAAAAAAAAACAAAACAAAACGTGAGTACACCAATGGGCTGCAGTTACTCAGTGAAATGCAAAATTCTTGCAGGAATTTGGTTTGAAACAGGATTTGTACTTTTCGGGAGTCACTTATGCTTAATTTTTACCAACCCAGTCCTTTTGGGGTTGTCCTTCTGTGTTCTGAAGTTGGAAGATACCATGCTCGGTGACTTGCGCTCTGGTGAAATGTTTCCTATAACACCTGGTGGCTCTTGTCTTGGATGAATTTTGGAGTTTGCTTCTGATGTTATTTTAACGCATAAACTTCTAACGATGTGTGTTCCTTCTTTTACGTTTCACTTAATTCAGCACATGCTTTTGTAAATGGGTTCAGGCTTCACATATGAAAATAACACAAAGATTCTAAGAATAAAATTAGACACTTTTTCAAGCGGAGGCTGTTGCTTGGTTTGTGCTCTTGTTTAATGTACGTTTTTATTATTCGATGTGAAACTAGTGTTCATAAAGGTGATTTGTGAATACATGAAAAAATAATAAGAGATGCATCAGAGTTCTGCCTACAGTCTCCACGGTATACTTAAATACACTCAACAGCCGCTCTAAGGAGCAAGTTTAGCATTTCTCCAAGTTGGAAAGCCAGCAAGAGGGTAGCTGTGGGCATGGCTGGAGCCTGTCTGTATTTGACTGTTCATTTAACATAGGTCATTGCTCCATTATATCCCCCGGTGGTGAGGCTGGATTTGTGCCTCTCAGTTGAAGAGGCCATTTCTCATTTTTGGGTGTGTATGAAAATCAATTTAGGGGAGCTTTTTCACAGTATAGATCCCCCAGGTCTTAAAGCCCAAAACTCCCGAGGGGACACGGCTCAGGCACCTTGGTTTGGATTCATCGGAATCACCTGGGGAGCTTTCACCACACACAGGTGCCTGAGTCAGAACCCTGAGTCAGATCCTCCGGAGGCCCTAGGCCTGGGAATATTTGGGCTGATGTGTATAAAAGAATGAGAAAATCGGACTTTGCTTCGCAGGGATGGTCCTTGACAAACACCACTTAATACCCCAGAACGTGCAGAGCTTGGGGTAGACTTGAGGTAAAGTCATGAAAGGCCATGAGAGAGGATGAGAATTCTGTCTGTCTCCAGTCAGGTGGCCCTGAGATTGGCTGCTGTTCGTGCTGCTAGTGACCAGGTGGCTCTAAGCTTTCCATAGCTGCTCTTTCTTCTATGACCTCTAAGTAGGGAACGTTCCTGGTTATACTTCTTTATGCATCTGTGGCTTTTTCCTGCATCATTAACATTGTCAATGGATAACTGCTCTCTCATTCTCAAAATACTTACCATCAACTAAATGAATGACTCCAACAACGATGAGGAGTTATAATCAAAATACATTGGTGTGTCTTGGAGTTGCTGATGGAAACCAGCATCTGATATATTTCATGATATTTTCTGAAGCGTAAACATGCTATGAAATGTGAAATTTCTTTATTAGTGAGTGCAATTTTATAGATTAATTTCAGTTTCAATGTGCTCCTTGCAACGGCCATAACAATTTGTTTATTGCTCTCAGAGATGTAGGTGGAATTTGAGTTCTCTTTTCACTTATTCCATGTAAAGAACCAGACCATGTAGAAATTAGAGTTGGTAAAAGCTTTGGGCTAGAATCAGGACTTGAGGTCTAGTGTTTTCTCTTTCACATGTATTAGTTTTGTGACCTTCAACAAGCCACTCGAAATCTCTGGGTCTCCTTTTCCTCATGTACAAAATGATAACAGTTTTAAACTCCTAAGCCCATTCCAGCTACAAGTTCTGTGCCAGGTCTGCAGGGGAGGAGGAGTGAAGAAGGCAAGGTCAAGTCAAACAGGGTGGGCTGGAAGGGAGTGGCTTCCTAGCTCAGGAAGGCTGCATGGCCTTCCCAGTGCTGTCTTTCAAACACTCGCCACCTCTCTAGTCTCATCCCTGGTTGCTATGGTTTTCCAAGTCTCCTGGTTTGTAGGTTCATGGATTTACTAAATAATGTGTGATAAAGCCTCAGTGGGACTCCAGAGTCATTTGTGAGGGCTTAAAGACAATTTTACAGAGTTGTGTGCTGGCTTGGAGAGTTGTAGTGCTAAAAACATGTACTTGTTAGGACACGGATATACATCTATGATGAGGAAGAGTTTTAATGAAACATTCTTGACTATTTCCTGCATTTCTCTAGAAATATAAATTTAATCACAATAGGGTTTTTTTTTCCCCACTCAGTTGCTTATTAGAATGCATTCCTTTGCCTCACTGATATAAAGATAAAGGTAATGTTTCTTCTATTTTGCAAATATGCTTTTGGACCCACAAATAGACTCTGGTCTCTTGAGAAGAAAAAAGCTTCCAGATTTTTACTCTGTAAATTACTGAAATAAAAGGAAATGATTACATTGTGATATACCCATTTGCTGCTTGAGAATTCCACACAAAACAGTAATGCTAGATGAATTATTTACCATGATGGTTTGTGAAGCAAAGACTGTGTGTCTCCTACCAGCTGTCTGCACTGGATGGTTTCGGTTTACCCCCTTACCTCCCCCACCCCGGCCCCCCGCCACGGTCTGTCCTTTGGTCCTCCTCAGCGACCTGGCAGGCTGAGCTCTATGACTATACCTACCAGCATCTTTGCCTGCTTGGGTTGCTAGCACAAAACACCACAGTTATTGGCTTCTCACGATTCTGGAGGGTGGGAAGCCTGAGATCAGGGTGCCAGCTGATTCTGTTTCTGGCGAGGGTTCTTCCTGGCTTGCAGAAGGCTGCCTTCTTGCTGTCTCCTCTCATGGTGGGGAGAGACAGTGTGGACTCTGGTCTCTTCCATCTCTTATAAAGACACTAATATCAGCATAGGGACTCCATCCTCATGATCTCTTGTAAACCGAAGTACCTCCTAATACCATCTTACTGAAGTTAGGGCTTCAATATGAGGAAGAGGCACATTGAGTCCATAGTAACCTGGGTCCCTTGTCTTGCCCTGTAGAAGTGAGCTGTGCTCATGCAATGGAAGACACTGGGAGGAAGTCTGGAGAGCAAAGTCAAGGGGTCCTTCTCTTGGCTCCCACCTGTGGACCTGCATCCAGCTTTGGGCCTTCCCTACTCTCTCTAGCAATTGGTCCTATTCCCTCCTCCTCCCCTGTAGCCCTAAGGTGGTGGCAGCTCCTTCAGTCTGTCCTCCTGCCCTTCTGTCAGTCTGGACTCTGTCCCTTTCTCTTTATACAATTACATATTAAATGCTGGTCAACTTCCCATTCTAGAGCACAGTCTGGTTCCTGCTGGGACTCTGACTGATCCACTGTCTGAACGGTTCCTTACGGAGATCCCTTAAGAATCTCCTTGCAACATCAGAACTCTGTTCATTGCACTTGGTACTATTATGATAATCATTTCTGGATTTACTTGGGGGAAATGGCTACTGAAGAGAGTTGGCAGAGAGGCCACAAATTTAATTGGCTCAAAAGTACATCTTCCTCTATTTGCTCATTTTAAAACTAATAGTCATTGCATGGGGGGAGGTGGTGACAAGGTGCACATTTTGTATTTTCTGGTGGGATGATAAATTGCTATATACTTGATGGAAAGAAATTTGGCAGTTTCTTGTAAGAGCCTTCAAAATATTGAACTTGTTGATCCAGTAGTTCTACTGCTAGCAATCCATCCAAAGGAAATAATTGGAACTGGAATGATACATGTGCAAATAACCCTCCGATATTGGTATTTATATTAATTCATGAAAATAGGAATAACTAAGTGTTGAACAGTGTAGAAATGATTTCACAAATTAAGGTCCCTTTATATAATACCATGCAGTCATTAAGTTTATAAAGAATGTTATATAATGTGATAAAAAAATCACATTACAGAATTTTATACACAAGATGAGCTCAACCATTTTGTTCTGTTTATATGTGTGTGTATATATACTTATATATGTCTATATCTATGTATATCTATCTAGAGAGAAGAAGTCAGAAAGAAAAACTGCACAGTGAAAAATCTTAGTAATTATCCTTTGGCAGAGAGATTAGAGATGACTTTGATTTTTCTTCCTGTTATTTTCTATATTCTACAAATATACATTCCTTTAAATTAAATATTAGTTTTCTATATTATTTTTCTACATTACTATAAGTGAGAAAGTATGTTTTTTAACCTGACACCTTCAGAAAAATGATGGATATTTTTAAAGAGTGGCATGACCACGGTGCTACTGGGTACCCTTCTTTGGTAACAAAACTAAGGAACTGAGAGATGGAGTCCCATCCCCGGAGCAGGGACAGGGCTTTAAGCCTGCTGATGTTGTATTCACATCCTAGAAGGGTACATCTTGGGTGGCTGCCTTTCCTAACCTTCTTTCTCTTCTTGCCAGATGGACCTGGTTATATATTGCATTTTCCTGCTTATTTTTAAAGAGGGAAATTTGGTCTGTCCTCACATCTACCTAATGTGTTGGTTTTATTTCTGCATCTCTTTTAGAAATCTTTTTTTTTCTCAATCTTTTTTTTTTTCTTGCAAGCATGAGTTTTTAAAATATTCTTTGAGACTAGGCTATGGGAAATTGATTTCACTGCTCATTTTTCTTCCAACATAGGCAAAACCTGATTCAATCTTTTAGTGGTCTGTGTCCTTTTGGCTTTCAAACCTGGAGCTACAGAGGTGGGTTTATAAGAGGCAGGGCCATGCGTATGGTTTATGTACAGCTTGTGTGCCTTAAAGTGTCCTGGTAGGATGAAGATATTTCAGGTGGGGTGGGGAGGGTAATGTGCTGGACAGTTTTAGCTGTCAGTCCCTTAGTGGGTTAGTCTGTCAAGTAATTCGCTGATACTTTGGAAAGCAGAGTTTAGGGTCTAGGAGGAATGAGACACAGTTGAAGGTGAGATAGAAAAGGACAGGATGCCTGGGATAGTACCCCAAGCCTTACTTGAACATGAGGTTTCAGCCCAGCAAGGGATATCTGGAGAAGAAGCACTTGGAAAAGGGAGTGGTAAGATGTTGAAGACAGATTCTATTTTTGATACTGCTGGAACCAGAAATCATGACCAGTGAGCTTCTAGAATGGAGTGCTGACTGGTTCAGTGAAAATGGTACGAAATGGTAACAATCATCACCATAACTTCCATTTATTGAGTGCTTTCTATATACTAAGCTGTGCTGAGCGTTTATACACATTATATCTTTGAATCCTCTCAAATGATGCTGTGAAGGGCATTTTGTAACTACTGTCTTATGGATGAGGAAACTGAGGCTCACAGAAATTAAAGAACTGGTCCAATCTATAGTTAGTGAGTGACCAAACTTTGAACTCAGACCCTGTGTTCTGGCTAACTATGAAATGGGTGTCTCTAGTCGTAGGGATCCTTGGTTGGAACCCCAGCTCTGACAAGCACAGTGTGACCTTTCACAAGCACCGAACATCTCCAATAATCATCTTCCTCTACTAGAATCCCTAATTTTCATAATTTACATTGTGTGAGGTGTATTAGAGTTTGCCAAGTGTTTTCTAATAAATCCTCTGATTTTACTCTTTCAACAGTTCTGAGCGGTAACAAGCATAATACCTGTTCCACAAACCTGCTTTATTATTAGACTCATAAAATTATCTGAGTAGGAGAAACCTCAGTAATTTCTCTACACACAGAGAAATTGATTAGATGACGAGGCCTATAGCTTGCCCTGTTCAACATGCTCACAAACCTGGACCCAGAGGAAAAAATAAGAGAGACTCTCTTGACTGTTACCAGAGACAGACACCTCATGAAGCATGAAGCTGGAGCTTCAGGCCCCTTCGCTTGCATGGGCCCCTTCCACAGCCCTGGGAGGAGCCCTAGAAATGAATCTGTCCCCTTTCTCACACTTGCTCTCATTCAAGTGGTGTTAGAGTGATTGTTGGAAGTTTGGGGATCCAGTTAAACAAAAGTTGAGTCGGGGATAAATTTGCTTTGAATTTTAGTACTTATTTTCTCTCTATATGTTCTGGCTTCCTTGCTTTGCTTGAATGGCTTTTCCCCTGATCATACCCTTCCCCAAAACCTTTATGTTAAAATTGTCCCTGACAAGCAAGGTTTGTGTCAATTGCATTTCTATCAAGAAGCCTTCCCTTATGATCCTACATGGGTCATCCTTCCTCCTCTTCATTCCCAGAAGGCTTTATCAACATCTTTCTTTGACTTGCCCCATTCATTTGCTGACTACTTATGTGTTTTTTTTTTTCATGGCCCCAAAAGACTGCAATAACCTTCAGCATCCTCTCACTTCTCCTTTTTTTAAAAGTAAATTTTAAAAAAAGATTTTATTTATTTGAGAGAGAGCATGTGTGTGTGTGTGAGAGAGAGAGAGCATCAGAGCAGAGTGAGGGGCAGAGGGAGGAGCAGACTCCCCTCTGAGCAGGGAGCCGGATGTGGGGCTTGATTCCAGGTTCTGGGATCATGACCTGAGCCAAAGGCGGGTGCTTAACCAACTGAGCCACCCAGGTACCCCTCACTTCTCCTTTTTAAATCTCTTTATTCAGTGGCTATATATCAGGGTTAATATCCCTTCTCTACTCACACTAAAAATGCATTGAGAGCAAGCATCTAGTCTTTTTCAGCTTTTTATCTTCCTCAATACCTTGTTGAATTCCCTGCACATAGGACTCTTTCAGCATCTTTGTCATATGAATGAATATTCTTTTTTAGCTTTAGTTTTCAAAGAGAAATTAGAAATGGGGAGAATGTTATTTATTATAACATCAATTTTTTAAAAAAATGTGCTCAGCCCAGGTGGCCATATTATTTATATATGGCTATGTAATAAATTATCCTGAAACTTAGGAGCATAAGAAAACAACATTTATTATCTCACAGTTTCTTTGGGTCAGAAATACAGGTGAGACTTAGCTGGATTTTTTTTTTTTTTTTTTTTTTTTTTTTGCTGTGGGTCTTTCACAAGTTTACAATCACCTCAAGGCTTACCTGGCAGAGATTTCCTTCCTAGGTCTTCCACATGGTTGTTGACAGGATCATTTCCTAGCAGGCTATTGGATTGAGACTTTGGGTCTTCATGAATTGTTGGCCACAGGCTTCCTTTGGTCCCTTGCCACATGGGTGTCTTCGTAGAGTGTCTTTGCAACATGGCTGCTTGCTTCATCATACCAAACAAGAGAGAAGGCAAAAGAAAGAAAGTTGAAAGTCACAGTCTTTTATAACCCATATTGAAAGTAAATGCATAAATTTTCTGTATTTTGTTTATTAGAAGCAAGTTACTAGGTCGAGCCCATACTCAGAGGGGAGGGGATGACAGAAGGGTGTGACTACCAGGAGGCTGGGATCACTGGGGCCATTTTGGAAGGTACATGTTGAGGAGATAATTGTGTTTTGTATGTTGCAACACTTTTAGATATAAAATTAGATTATTGTTAGCTGTCCTATGTATCTAGAAGTATCTAATCAGAATTAGGTTTTGAAAAATAAATAAAACTGATAAACTCTTAACTACACTAAGAAAAAAAGAGAGAGAGGGAAGACTCAACTAAAATCAGAAATGAAAGAGGAGCCATTACAACAGATGCCTCAGAAATAAAAAGGATCCTAAGGGACTATTATGAACAGTTACATGTGAACAAATTGGATAACCTAGAAGAAATGGATAAATTCTTAAAAACATACAATCTACCAAGACTGAATCAAGAAGAAATAGAAAAACTGAACAGACCAGTAACAAATAGAGATTGAAGTAGTAATAAACCTTCCCCTACCAACAAAGAAAAGCCTAGAACCAAATGGCTTCATAGCTAAATTCTACCAAATAGTAAAAAAAAAAGAACTGATACCAATTCTTTTTAAACTCTTCCAAAAATAAAAGTAGAAGGAATACCTTCAAATTCATTTTAGGGGGCCAATATCATCCTGATATCAAAGCCAGACAAAGGTACCACAAGAAAACTATAGGCTAATATCTCTGATGAACATAGATGCAGAAAAACTCAACAAAAGACTAGCAAACCCAACCTAACTATGCATTAAAAAGATTGTATATCACAATTAAGTGGGATTTGTCCCTGGAATACAAGTTTAATTTATTATACATAAAATCAGTCACATGAAGAAGATATAATATGAAAAGCACATGATCATCCCAATAGATGCGTTTGGCTCAGTGGGTTAAGCCTCTGCCTTCGGCTCAGGTAATGATATCAGGGTCCTGGGATTGAGCCCTGCATCAGGCACTCTGCTAAGCAAGGAGCCTGCTTCCCCACCACGCTCTGCCTGCCTCTCTGCCTACTTGGGATTTCTGTCAAATAAATAAATAAAATCTTTTAAAAAAATAGGTAGAACAATAAATTTTCTCAACACAATAAAGGCCATTTATGAAAACCCACAGATAACATCATAATCAATGGGAAAAAACTGAAAACACTTTTTCTAAGATCTGGTGCAAGGTAAAGATACCCACTCTTGCCAATTCTATTCAACAAAGTAATGGAAGTACTAACACAATCAATTAGACAAGAAAAAAAAAAGGAATCTAAATTGGAAAGGAAGAACTAAAATTATTTCTGTTTGCATTGGACATGATTCCATATGCAGAAACTCTAAAGACTCCACAAAAAAATTGTTGGAACTAATAAACAAATTCAGTAAGGGATATAAAATAATCATACAAAATTGGGGCACCTGGGTGGATCAGTTAGTTAAGGGTCTGACTTTAGCTCAGGTCATGGTCCCAGCACCCTGAGATTTAACCCTCCAGCCCCCATCAAACCCCATGTCAAGCCCCAGGTTGGAATCTTTGCTCAGCAGGGAGTCTGCTTCTCCCTCTTCCTCTGTTTCCCCCAACCTACTCTGTTCTCTTTCTCAAATAAATAAATAAAATCTTCAAAAATCAGTTGCATTTCTTTATACCAACTATGATTTCTCTGTAAAGGAAATCAAGAGAATAATTCCACTTATGATAACATCAAAAAGAATAAGATATTTTAAAAAAACTTAATCAGGGATGAGAAAGATTATATGCTGAAAACTATAAAACACTGATGAAAGAGATGAAGATAATATAAATAAATGGAAAGATATCTTGTGTTTGTGGGTAAGAATTGGTATTGTTAAAATGTTCAAACTACCCCAAGTGATATTCAGATTCAATGCAATACCTATCAAAATTCCAATGGCATTTTTCACAGAAATAGAAAAAGCAATTCTAAAATTTGTATGGCACCACAAAAGACTCCAAATAGCCAAGGCAATCTTGAAAAAGTAGAACAGAGTTGGAGGCATCACACTTCCTGATTTGAATCACATAGCTTTGTAGCTATATTAATCAAAATAATATGGTATTAGCATAAAGGCAGGCACATAGACCAATGAAACAGAATAGAGAGCCCAGAAATAAACCAAAACATATACAGTCATTTATTTTCAATAAGGATGCCAAATACACAATGGAGGAAAGGATTATCCCTTCAGTAAAGATGTCAAGGAAACTGGATAACCCCATGCAAAAGAATGAAACTGATCCTTAATTCCATCATACCCAAAAATCAATTCAAATGGATTTAAGACTTAAAATTGAGATTTGAAACATTAAAACTCCTAGAAGAAAAAGTTCTTTTACATTGGCTATGGCAATGACTTTTTGGATATGACATCAGAAGCTCAGGCCACAAAACCAAAAAATAAACAAGTGGGGCTACGTCAAATTAAGCAGCTTCTGCTCAGCAATGGAAACAATCAACAGTATGAAATTGCAACCTATGGACTGGAAGAAAATATTTGCAAATTATATACCTACTGAGAGGATACTATCCAAAATATACAAGGAATTCATATAGCTCAATAGTTAAAAAAAACAATCTAATTAAAAACTGAGAAGGACCTGATTATTTTTCCAAAAAAGACATATAAATGGCCAACAGGTATATGAAAAGGCATTCAAAATCACTAATCATCAGGGAAATACAAACCAAAACCACACATCTGTTAGGATGGTTATTATAAAAAAATAAGTTGGTGAGGATGTGAAGAAAAGACATCCCTGTACACTGTTGGTGGGAACTAAATTGGTACACCCATGATGGAATACACTTTGGAGGTTCCTCAAAAAATTAAAAATAAAACTACCATCAGGTCTAGCAAATCCTCTCCTGGGTAAATACCCAAGGGAAATGAAGTCAGTACCTTGAAGAGATAGCAGCTCTTTCATGATCCTTGCAGCATTAGTCATGGTAGCCAAGATATGAAAAAACCTGAGTGTCTGTTGATGGATGAATGGATTAAGAAATTGTGGTAGATACAACAATATAATATTATGAAGCCTTAAAAAGAAAGAGATCCTGCCATTGGCAGCAACATGGATGTACCTGGAGACATTATGCTAAGTGAAATAAGCCAAACACAGGAAGAAAACAACTTCACAATCTCACTAATATGTGAAATCTAAGAAAAAGTTAAAGACAGAAAAGCAGAGAGTAGAATGGGGGTGTCCAGTGGCAGGGAAGTTGGGGAAATGTGGTCAAAGGGTCTGAAGTTGCAGCTATATTGGATAACAATGTCTAGAGTTATAATGTACAGCATGGTGACTACAGTTATAATATTGTATCGAATATTGTAAATTTACTGAAAGAGTACAATTCAGGTGCTCTCATTTCACACAGAATAGGTAAGTATGTGAGGAGATGGTATGTCAAATACCTGCCTGAGGTAATCGTTTCACTATGTCTATATATATATTAAATCATTATGTTGTACACTTAAACACATATAATTTTTGATTAAAAAAAAAAAAGGAGTAAGGAGAGGAATGGGAAAAATTGAATGTCCCAGTTGTAGCCTGAGTGACTGTTTTGTGACTTGGTGTCTTAACTGAAACTGGAACCCAGTGGGGGTTGGGAATCACAGTTGGGAGGGAGGAAGAGAAATTCGGACACAACGCATGTGCTATTTCCCAGCAGTGGTGAGAGAGCAGGGCTGTGTTTTGTGTCCCTGGCATCTAGAATAAGTGGCTGATGCTGTCTACACCAACGCCACTGCACTTACCTCCCAGGTTGTTTGTGCA
Source organism: Mustela nivalis (assembly GCF_964662115.1). Lineage (NCBI taxonomy): Eukaryota > Metazoa > Chordata > Mammalia > Carnivora > Mustelidae > Mustela > Mustela nivalis. The sequence goes on from NC_139025.1 coordinate 42,072,910, forward strand.
CAAACGAGCCTTGTCTTCAGTGTGGGGTGAATCTCTCACAAAGAGCCCTGGGTTTTCATTTTTGGAGTTACACAGGAGGCCTAGAAGGAGTGTGTGATTCTCTGTCCTGGGACACCACTGGCCACCGTCTGTTTTGGGAACCTGTGTTCTGATGGTCCCTCTCCTCATGGGTGCTGTTGCTTTTTTGGAAAAAAATTAAAAAGGCGCCATTTTCCCATTGAAGAAGGTGGTAAGTGAGGTCTGAGCAGAGCCAACAAGCACTCCTTTGATAACAAGGTTTGAATTCATTGACTCCTTAAATCAGTTTCGAGTCACTCAACTCAAGCTTTCAATATTTCTCATGCTAGACGGCAGGTTTTCCTAGAGATATCTTTTAGGATTTCTATGGCATAATAACATGAACTGAATCGTAACCCACATATTTGGGGCATATTGGAAGTCCTGTAAGAAAGGCATTTCTTGCCCAGAGCTAAGGAGGTCCAAACAAAGAGCTTCCAAATACATAAGGAAGAGGTGGTTTGCATACCTTCTTTCATGCAGTCCTCACAAGACCCTATGGTGTGGCACGATAGTCATATTGTCTCCATTCCACAGATCAGAAAACCAAGTTTGCAGAGATTGAGCCATTTGACCAAAACCACATGGCTGAAATGTGATGAAGTTGGAACGAATGGAAAATGTGTAAAGGGGGCATATGGCCGTGTTAGCACTTTCTTTGGGGGCACGATTTACTGTTTTTCCTTCCATCTTTTTTTTTTTTCTAGGTAGAAGACAATACTTCTGAAATTTCTTTGAGAAGTAGAAAGTTATATATTCTTTTCCTAGTTTTCAAAATTACTATGTTAGGGGAATTGAAATCACTTTGCCCGTGTTCGTGTACTCTCTCCTCCTTCCACTCCAGTTTGCATTGAATGGCAAGATGATTCTTCCCGCCATGTCCTTCCATAAAGTCACTCTCCTGGGAACAACCATCAGTGATTCCCCAGTCAATACCGGATGTGGTCCTACTTGCTTAGTCTGGAGATTCCCAGCTTGTTCTTCTTTTTTATTCACAGTATTCTCTGAAATATTTCAGTCATTTACTGCATGCTTGGAGGGATGAAAAGACTCAAAATCACAGAAAACTTGCAAGCAGTTCCTGCAACACCAGTCCCATCACGGTAGCAAGTGGTCTCGTGTTACCCACAAAGGCAGTGACAGGGAGCATAGCGTCCCTGTTCTCTTGGCCACTCTGGTGCTGTGTTGCAGGTTGAGCCCAGGGCCAGGGTTGTGCTTTCCTACCTTAGAAGAAATGTTCCCTTGGCTTTTAGAGTCACACCATCTTCCTTGCTGACTTTGTGAGCCCTCTTCGTGGCAGCAAGCTTGCGAGCTGCTTTACATTGCTTCACTCAGCTCTCCTGGCTTGTGATCTGTCGCGAAGTCACATTGCTTTAATTGCCTGTAGTGGTGCACGAATATATTTTTTGCATGAACAAAACGTAGTGGCTGGTGAGGGCAGCACACTGTTGAGAGTCACCTGTGCCGTGGGTCTGCCTTCCGTTGGTGCTTTCTGCTCCTGCTGCAACGCTTTGCTGAGGATTTTACCTGCCTTATTCTCTTCCCCTTCTCTTGCCCTTTTCCATCTCCTCCTCCTCCTTCTTCAAGATTTTATGTATTTGTTTGAGAGAGAGAGCACATACAAGCAAGGAGGAGGCAGAGAGAGAGGGAGAAGCAGGCTCCCCACCGAGCAGAGAGCCCGATGTGGGACTCGATTCCAGCACCCTGGGATCATGACCCGAGCGGCTGAAGGCAGACGCTTAACCAACTGAGCCACCCAGGTGCCCCTCTTCTCTTTCTGAAATCCTAACTACACTTCATGATCTGGACTAATTTTCATTTCTACCTGGTGCTTTCTCAATGACTCCTGCCCCTGGTGGTCTCCTCTCCTAAAGTCCTCTCTTACCTTTTCTCTGCACAGCTCATTCAGTGGCAGGTCAGTGCCTGGGTGTGGCAACACTTCGGTTGCCTTGAGAGCTGGGCCCCTGTGTCACCCACTGCAGCTGACATACTGATTCTGTGCATACGAGGTGCACAGAATCAGTATGTCCGAAGAAGTTTAAACCCATTTAAGACGGCTCATTTGGCTCAGTTGGCCTTCGGCTGACTTTGGCGCAGGCTTATGATCTCAGGGTCCTGACATCGAGCCCCTTGTCCAGCTCCCTGCTCAGCGGGGAGTCTGCTTCTTCCTCTCCCTGCCTGTGCTCCCTCTTTCTCTCTCCCAAATAAATAAATAAAATCTTAAAAAAAAAAAAAAACTCATTTGAGTGTGTTTCCCTATATGAGGCATTACCAGGATGGCTGTTTAAAAGCAACCAGCTATGTTATCCCGCTAAAAAGTGTCCTGTGGGTGTGTTTGGGCTGTGGGGAAATTGTTACTGTGGCTGTTGTGTGATCTTACATTATTTTCAAGATACCCTTGTGGAGCTTTGTTCACCTTTTCCTAAGACGGACTTGCTGAATTCCCACCTGTGGCATACTTCATGCTATCCTGAGAACTTCTGCTGTTTTCTGGAAGAATCATTCCTTCCAGCTCATCCCCAGTTTTCTGGATTTGCTAAGGACATGGGGAAGAAGCTGCCTGCCCAGAGGAGGGGTGGTTCTGGGCAACATTCTGTGACACAATGGATTCCTTGTACATATTTAAGAATTTGGCAGGGAGCACAGTCTGCTTGTATGGGCTTTAAAAGAAAAATTGTGTTGAAAGGATGGTGGGGGGAATATGTGGAAAGGATATCTATGACGGCCATGGAAAGGTCATCTTTTTAAAACTTAAGCATCCCCATCACCCTGCATTTTCTAACCACCCCAGGGAGTATCCAGCCCTGCCACCTGCATTTTTCTATCACATGAGAATTGGGCCCTGTTGGATTACCAAGTATTATTATTTAGAATATCCTCTTTCTGTTGGTGTTGAAATTCCTTACAGAACAAGCTGTGCTCATAGCTTTTTCTAATGTGGTCGTTTCAGTCCTGAGTGTGCATTATAATCACGGCCAGAACTTGAAAAAAAAAAAAAAAAACCCCACCCCTCCCCAGACCAATTAAATCAAAATCTCTGGCACTGGGTCTGGGGCCTGGGTACTTTTTCAAAAGGCTCTCACAAGATTCAGATGTAACTCTCAGGCTGAGAACCTCTGATGTAGCAGGCTCCCTGTGATCTCAGCTGGGGCTGGTTGGAAAGGGCCTGCTTGGTAGTGAGTGCCCGCATTGACTTTTGCCTAGCTCAGTAATTACGTCCATATTTCCTTTTTACAGAAATTATATGAGAAGCATCTTGGGAGAAGACATCATCAGAGGAGCTTGGGACTTATCATAGAGCTCCTTCCCAACCAAAACAAATGCAGATGCAGCTTATTAGTCTAAAGCCTTCTTCTTTTCTTTTTAAAAATTTAATTTATCTATTTGACAGAGATCACAAGTAGACGGAGAGGCAGGCAGAGACAGAGAGAAGAGGAAGCAGGCTCCCTGCTGAGCAGAGAGCCAGATTCAGGGCTCGATCCCAGGACCTGAGCCACCCAGGTGCCTTCTTATGTCTTATGCTGAGGTTCATGCTTTGTAGAAATCATCCATGGATTTAAGAATAATGGTTAGTAAATCCAAGTGTCTGTTAAGCAAGTTGTTTATTTGCTATTTTCTCAGAAAAGTAAAGAGTAGGCACAGGGACTGCTTTATAGTTTTACATCAGACAAGGTAGCTAACCAAAAAACTACCTGGGCACCTGGGTGGCTCAGTTGGTTAAGCGTCTGCCTTCAGCTCAGGTTATGATCCCAGGGTCCTGGGATCGAGGCCCACAGCAGGCTCCCTCTTCAGTGGGGAACCTGCTTCTCCCTCTGCCCTTTCCCCACTTGTTCTCTCTCTCTTGCTCAAATAAATCTTTATATAATATGTAAATATATAATATAAATTATAGAAACATAAAATATAATATCAATATATATTTATATTATATTTATATAATATATAATATAAATATATAAATATTATATTATATAAATATTATATATATTTATAATATATATTATATAATATATATTTATATTTATATTATATATGTAATATAAATAGAAAATCTTTATATAATAAAATCTTTGAAAAAAATTGCCAACCTAGGGGCTTCTGTTGAGCCTCATTTGGGGCTCTCACATAGGACTGTGAACTTTCCCCTCAACCAATGGCAGAGGACAAGAGGACACCACTCACTGCAGACTTCTGTGTCCTGCCTTTCATTTTTTATAGACATCTGGAGAAACATTTGATGAACATAGAAAATAACTCTTTCAAGAGAAAAATCAGTAATTACTTTCTTGTTACTGAACATGCTGTTGAGCTTGTAGAATTTTATTTTATTGCTTGGTGAATTGATCCTTTCTAAGAAGTTATTCTACAGGGGTACGTGGGGAGTGTCAAATCTCTCTGACAGCTGTGTAGAGACTTTTTTTGGACTTTTTAAAAGAAACACATCTAGTATCAGAACAGACCCAACTTAAAAAAAAAAAAAAAAAAAAGAACAGACCCAACTTAACCTATTAATTGTACCAGCACTTAAACTCCCCACTTATTTTTTTTTTTGTTTTGTCCCCTTTTTAATATAGCCAATTATTTCCTATACTTTATTTTTTATTTTATATATATATCTATGTATATAGATATATATATAATTTTTATTTTTTGCTTAGGTGGTCCCAATATTCCTCTGAAACCTTCTTATCCAGTGGTCTTAAACTTCTTTGTAAATGGCAACTCCATCCTTCTGATTGCTCAGGCCCAAGACTTTGGGATAACCTCGACCATCTCACCTGCAAGTCCTCCTCGAGGGCCGTCAGCCCTGCCTTCAGAGTATACCTCTAGTGTTGCCACCTGCACTGCTGCACCCTGGTCCACATCACCCTTCTCCATCCTGGAATATTGCTCCCACACCTGATCTTCCTCCTTCTGCCCTTCATCCCCAATTTGTTTCCCTCTCTCCTTTTACCCCCTTCCCATATGCTCATATGTTTTGTTTCTTCAATTCCACGTATAAGTGAAATAATATAGTATTTGTCTTTCTCTGACTGACCTATTTTGCTTAGCACAATGCACTCTAATTCCATCCACATCATTGCAAGATTTCATTCTTTTTGATGGCTGAGTAATATCCCATTGTATGTATATAACTCATCTTCTTTATCCAGTCAGCAGTTGATGGACATTTGGGCTCTTTCTGTAGTTTGGCTATTGCTGATAATGCTGCTATAAACATCAGGGTGCATGTACCCCTTTGAATCAGTATTTTTATTTCCTTTGGTTAAATACCTAGTAGTGCAAGGGCTCGGTCATAAGGTAGATTGATTTTTAGCTTTTTGAGGAAACTTCATACTGTTTTCCAGAGTGGCTGCATTCCCACCAACAATGCAAGAAGGTTCCCCTTTCTCAGTGAGGCCTTTTCTGATAACCCTAATAACAACTTAAAATTGCAACCCCTCTATCATCCTTCCCTGCCATGTTTTTCTCCAAACCATTTCCTATCATCAAATATATTACATATGTTACCTATCTACCATCTCTCTATTGTCCTTCAGCTAGACCAAGCTCTTGAGAAATAAGGATTTTTGTCACTGCTTTGTTGCTTGAATCTAAACACTATAGATGTTTAGATGTTGCTTGAATGCCCAACACTGTAGATGTTCAGTAAACATTTGTTGATTAAACATTGAATGAAGGAGTAAAGTATGCTAATTTTTACCTTTAATGATTCAGGCTTCTGACCTCATTACCAAACTTTTGTATACATGAAAACAGCATTCTGGATTTTAGGGGTAATGTTTTGTTGATTTACTGTTTACAAATCTTTTAAGTGAGATAATTTATTCTAATAGGTTAGTAAGGATCATCTGAAAGCATCAAAATGGTCCTCCAGGCTTCCTCAAATTATTACCAGTTGTTAGAATATTGATCTTATTTTCCCTGATCCTGGGAAATGTAAGATAAAATCAGCTGAAATTCCAGGGGCATTTGGTAGCTCAGTCAGTTAATTGTCTGGCTCTTGATTTTGGTTCAGGTCATGATCTTAAAGTTGGGGGATTGAGCCCTGTGAAAGCACAGAGTTTGCTTAAGATTCTCTCTGTCTGGGATGCCTGGGTGGCGCAGTCAGTTAAGTCTGCCTTTGGCTCAGGTTATGATCCCAGGGATTGAGTCCCATGTTGGGCTCCCTGCTCAGTGGGGAGCCTGCTTTTCTCTCTGCCTGCTGCTTCCCCTGCTTCTGCATGCTCTCTCTCCCTGACAAATAGATAAATAAAATCCTAAAAAAAAAAAAAAAAAAAAAAAATCTCTCCTTATCCCTCTCCCTCTGCCCTCCCATCTCCAGAAAGTAAAAAAATTAAATGAAATCAGATGAAATTTCATACTGAAAAATGTCTATGGGGTAAAGAAAAATTTCAAAAAGTGTAAGGAAACAAAATTGTAAAGGTGGTAACATTTAGGACATTATCCCTCTGAAAGGTGAGATTATAAGTGACTTTTATTTTCTTATTTTTTATATTTGTGAATTACAGTTTTATACAATGAATCTAAAAAAACCCATTTTTAAAAATAAAATAGCAAAAGATATTCTCTATCATGCTTTTAACAAAATGATTTTGGTTTCTGTGTATAAACATCCACAGGGAAGGCAGAATTGATGTAATGCCAGATTGCATGCTTCCCAAAGCTCCCAAGCCTTTTAAAATGATAGGTCCAGAATCATTACTCATTCATTCATTCACTGAAAAATACTAGTTCAACACCTCCTGGGTACTGAGTACTATGTCAGGCCCTGGGGCTATTGCAACAAACAAGATGGGTCTTCGAGGGCCTTCATGTTACTTAAAGTTCCCCTGCTCCCCTGGAGCATGGTGGAAATATACCATGGAGTAATACTAACCCCGAATACATGAGATTGATTTTTGAGAAGGAAGTACCGACCATAACAAATAATAGATGAGCTAATTACAGATTTTGCTAAGTTATTTGAGCGGGTGAAGGTGGTCACATATTGACTCTCTGTCTTTTAAGTTGGTGCTGGCACTTGAGGTCAAGGCAACTCAACAGGAATGGTACAGGCAGAGGAAAAGAAAAGGAGGCCAGGAAGTTTGGACCATAGCAAGCAAGGGGCAGAATACAACAAAATGATGCCAGAAAGGTAGTGGGAGCCCAATCATGCAGGTCTCGGGGCGGTGGTAAGGTGTGTGGACAGCATTCTAAGTGCAGTGAGGCTATGAGTGGTTTTAGAAAGGGGGGTGGGTTACAATCTAATTCTGTTTTAAGGTCTCTCTGGCCACTGTATGGAGATAAAAGTGGAAAGAGAATAACCTGTTGGAAGGTTTTTGTTGCAGACTAGGCAGGAAGTGGTCTCAGCCCTAAAGCTGGGTTTAAGATACATTTTGGAGGTAATGCTAAGATAGCTTGGTGATAGATTAGATGTGGTGGGTGACGGAGGTTTGGAGGTTGAGAGGGTGATGGGGGCTGGGGACGGTAGGAAGAGGGTTAACCCAAGGATGACTCCTAAGTCTTTGACTGAGCAACTGGATACATACGAAAGGCTGGGGAGAAATAGGATTTGAGGGGATAAAAAGAATTTTGTTTTGGTCATAAACTGGAAATGCCTATTTACATCCAAGTGGAAGTGTCAAAGAGTCAGCCAGAAACATGAACCTGGAGTTCACAAGTGAAATCTAGACTGGAGATTCAAACTTGGAGAATAACCATATATGGACTTTTGGATCCATGGGAACACTTTAGAGATGAACTTGTAGATACGGAAGAGACTAAGCTTTGAGCAAAGCCCTGACATGCTCCAGTCTTTACAGATTTTAGAAGGAGGAGGTAGACAAAGCAATGGAGAAAAAATGGACCTTGAAGTAGGAGGAAGATCAGGGTATGTTATCATGGGAACAAAGAGACAATATTATTTAAAGAATAGAGACTGCTGAACTGTGTCCAATCCTACTCAGAAGTCAAGGAAGATAACAACAGAAATGTGACCATCGGAGTTGATGCCTTGGTCAGGGGTCTCAGTGAAGTGGTGGACAAAGCACACTGAGCAGACTTGTTCTTAGCTCTGTCCCACACAGCTCAGGGCCTAGCTGAGTTCTAGGTGTTTCCCTGATGTCAGTCAGGTGTCCCAGGTGTGTACCCTCTCTGATTCTCCTGGCAACTGGTCTGGCCTTCCCTCTCTGCTTTCATGCAGTTGAGGGGTTGGTAGGGGTGTGCTCATTCCAAAAAGAGAACATAAAATGTGCTCCGTGGGGGCTGGACATCTCTGGCATTGCTCGAGTGTGCTCCAACTTCCTAGTTGGCAGATACATAGGCATGATGGAATGAAGAGGTCCAAGAGCCCTCTGACATTCCTCCCATCAAGAGGTTGGGGCTGTTAACCTTTTCTTGAAACTACATGGCCTCTATGGCTACATTAACCAGAGTATAGCAGAAGCATAAGAAAGACGCTGGGCCAGTTTCCAGTCCCGGTCTTAAGAGACTGTCACCTTTTACTTCTTGTCTGTTGGAATACTAGCTAGCATTTCAAGCCCTGAGACACCATGAAAGCATCCCGGCTACTCTGCTGGAGAAATGATATGGAGAGATCCTGAGGCTGCTTGGAGGACAAGAGGAGTCCAGCTGAGCCCAGCCTTCCAGGCATGTGAATGAAATTTCTTAGAGCCCAACTGCATATCTTCGAATGGTCCCATTTGATGTTTGGGGAACAGAATTTCAAGATTTATTTATTTATTTGACAGATAGACATCACAAGTAGGCACAGAGGCAGGCAGAGAGAGAGAAGGAAGTAGACACCCTGCTGAGCAGAAAGTCCAATGCAGGGCTCGATCCCAGGACCCTGGAATCATGACCTGAACCAAAGGCAGAGGCTTTTATAACCCACTGAGCCACCCAGGAGCCCTGGGTGGGTGGGTGGGGGGCAGAATTTCTAACCTAAGATATAGTAACATGTTTACTATTTTGAGCCACAGAATTTTAAGGTAGGTCATTGTAATAGATAATTAGCATTAGATGATTAGAAGCCTAGAAGGCCCCTGGGATATTCAAGCCCGCTGTCCTTAGGCAGAAAGCTCACTACCCTTTGCACAGAAACAAGTATGTTTCTTTGTCGGTATTTGAAATACCAGTTTTTATTTGGCGCCAATAATATGTAGTTTTTTTTAGCTTGTAAGAGTCAAAAAAAGAAAAGGGAAAAAACTTAAGAAACTGCCATAGAGCTAATAAACTGAAATGTTCAGTGAATGTAGAGAATAACCTAGTTTTCCTAGCTTTCTTCCTGGAGGTCTGCTATTCTCTGCTCCTTAACACCTGCAGTACGGTCGCTGATCTTCATAATATTGACCCTGATTTTCTCTACTTTGATTTTGACTCTTATTTTAGTGTTAAGTGTTGCATAGGTGATACCATGGGACAGTGATGTAATTGATGGAAAAGTGCCAAGAGACACAGTTAAAGAATGTAAAAATTATTTAACTGCGAAGGACACAGATGTTTACATCGAGGCAGGTAACCATACAAATCAGACAACGCAGCACGCTCCGAGACAGCAGTGAAAGCCTTCCAGATCCCCAAGTTTCCCATGAGGACTTTGGCAGTTAGGGAAGGATCAGCATGGCCTGAGGTCACTGGTCTACTCTTAGGTTTTGTTTCTTTCTTGGCTTGGGCTAGCACTAGGGCAAGGAGAATGAAGGGACTAGGGCACAAAATTTAAGGAGGCCCTTCCTCTCAGTGGTGTACAAAACCCTGGTTGGTGCCTAAGTGTGAACACCTCCTTGTATTCGCAGTGGGTGGGGTAGGGGCTAGTCACTTTCCTCACCCCTGTCCAGGTCTTGGTCCCAGTCTCTCCCAACTGTTCTGGGGTTTCTGTAAGCTGGCCTCCTCACCAGGTCCTCACCAGGTCCACATCGTCACTGTTGTAGATGATTCTGATGGAGTCTGGCCAGTCTGCTCACTAGGTGGCTGGATACTGTCCCTGGGTCTTCATCACGGCTGTGACCCCAAATCACCAGGCTGCTTGCCAGGCCCACATGTAGGGTGCATCTTCTTGGCGATGTGTATAGACTCAGTGTGGGGGGCTGGGCTGAGGATGTAGTTCTCTGGATGGACTTGGCCATGAATGCTGGCAAGGCCTGGGATCCACGAAAGGAGAGGTGGTCATTGTGCTGAGCTGGTGGTGCCTGGGCTCTGGTTCCACCCACAACATGTGTGTAATCACACCAGGGCTCCTCTTTCAGCTCCTGTCCCTTCCCCCAGCCCATCCACTAGACCAGTGACACTTGCAGGGCTCACTTGCAGCTATCGTGAGGTATTGGTGGGCCAGGACCTCAAGGAAGAAGATTAACACCACTGTGATATGTGGCTGTATTTAAGACCCCCCAGCTCAACCCTGCAAGTCCGATTTGTCCTAGTCCAGCATCCACCCTGTATTCCCCCCACAGCTGCCTCTAGCTTGTCCCCTAGAAATAAGCAGTGACCCTTCTCTTTCATCCAAGATGCCCTTCTCCATCACATCCCCCGCTGGCAGTCACTGTACAGTTTTTTTATTCACAAGCTTGGGTACCTCCCCACTCCAGTCTTCAATTTGGGATTAGTAACTTATTTGTCTGGTTTCTTGGATGAAGCTCAGTATGTTTGTCCACAGGTGGTCTTATGGATGTCTTTCAGAAAATGGTTATTTTATATGATTTGCCATGGAATTTGTTCTAATAAATCATTCTTCTATCACACAGCAACAACAACTTTTTTTTTTTTTTTTTTTTTTTTTGCTAAGAACAAGCTATTGCTGAGTGATAATTTCAGCACCTGGTGAAATGGAGTTCAATCTCCTGGGCCTCCCTGGATATTGAGAACAGAGCCGGGCTTTAGGCTCACTGGAAAATCTATTTCTGTAAATTTATGTTTTTAATATTGTAGCTGACCAGAATATTTGGTTTAACCAGACTTCCCCAACCATGGAGGAAGACAAAGAATTGATAATATTTGAGATGCTGGTGGTTGTCCACAGATGAACTTTACTTGAATGGACAAGTTAATAAGTGAACTTCCCTGCTGAGTTTGTTTCTCCAGGCCCCTTAATGTCTTGCTTTAGTTTTGCCCTTCTCGTGATGCCTTATCGCCTGCTGGCACAGTTAATATGGTGCACGAGCACAACTTTCATCTGACCATTAGGAACCTATTGGTTATTTAAAATTTGCTTTTGTCTAGTGGTAGACTGAGCTGTGAAGTGAATTTTTGACACTAAATTGTAACCATTATTTGCTAAAAGAGCCAACTTTAGAGTCTGGATTCTAGTATAATTTGTGTGCTAGCACAAAAATCTGAAAGTCTGAAAAGAAGTTGCATGTGTGACTTTGAAACTGTGGCTGAAGTGACATTGTTTTAGTCTTTGACTTGTTTTTATAAGGAGCAAACCAGGTATTTGACAAATTAGGCAACAATGGCAATCTGAGTGAGTTGAATCTTAAAAACATGAAATAAGAAACATACAAAACATGGAATGGGACAATAACTAATATAATAAATCAAGCTGAAAAAATTATATCACATTAAAGAATGAGGTGTTTCATAAAATTGATGGGATAGCATGCCTTCTCTTTTTATTAACACACATTTTTAAGGTGTTGGTTATATGATTAGAAATCTCAGTCCTTTCTTTACTTTAGATTTACATTTTTGCCAAGTATTTTTTATCACTTCAATCAATTTAAATTTCTGAGATTGACGATCCTTGTATAAACCAGTGCCTTTTCATGAGATCAGACACTAAAAATACCATTCTCAGAGGCTTACTCATTTCATAATCTAAAACTCAGGAAGTTTTATGCTACCAAAAAGGAAGTTTTCCCTCCTTTCTATTCACACTCACTTGGCAAGTACTTTCAAAAGCGAAAACATATGGGGTCATTTAGGCTGCTGTGTTATGGATACCTTGAGTGAACAATTAATTGAAGTTCAGAATAAAATATTAATTACTGAATTATCTGTAGCTATTGTCACCTCTGATTATTGGTGATGGACATACCCTGCACTGGCTTATTATTTGTGTTTCCTTGTGGCTTGCTTTCTGTGCTATGAAGAATTTCAGATTCCACATAAAGTATACCATCTTCCTCTTACTTAGCCAGTGTCACATTTTGCTCTTAACCACTGCCCTCAAAACTCTTCAGCATACTCTTGATTTCCTTAATTTACTTAGAACAGAGTGGCACAGATGATGTGAAGTTGCACATAGTCAATTAGTAATAATAAGCATATTCTGAAAGATGTCTACATTGTAGCCTGAATGCTGTGCTAATCTTTTTTCGCGTTATGATTTGTGTGTGTAATCTTTTTCTAGAAATCTTTTCTTAGGGAAAATATAATAAAAATTCTATATTTTCTTCTAAAATTTTTATATTTTATCATCTGTATCTTTAATATACCTAGAATTAATTTTGTTTATGCTACTGTATACGCATTCCAATTTATTATTGTTCCCGTGTGGATAACCAGTTGTCCCAATATTACTGAAGTGTTCATCCATTATTCTACCAATTATTTGTAGTTTCACGTATCCTAGCTGTCAGGTTTTCACATATGCCTGGGTCTATTTCTGAGGCCTCTGTTATGTTTGACAATTTGCCAGTCCCCTTGCCAATATCACACAGTCTTAATTTCTTTTTGTTTCTAAGAAGTACTGTTATTTGGTAAGATTGATTCTCCTATCTCATTCAAAATTGTCTATGCTTGTAGTTAGCTTTCTGCTTTTCTAAGTAAATTATGGAATCAGCTTATCAAATTTCATGAATAACTGCTGACATTTCCATTGGAATTACATTTGATGTATGGATTGATTGGGAGAGACTCCTCATCCTCAAATCCTCAAATGTTATTTTTTATTTATTCACATATTTTAAATTTTCTTATAATATTTTTTATTTTTCTCTCACATCACATATCTTTATATTCTTCATTGTGAATGAAAACTTTAAATTTTATCTTCTAATCCAATATTATGGGTATAAAGGAATGTTATTAATTTTGAATGTAGATCTTATATTTCATATGTTGGCCAATCTTTTTATCAGTTCTATCTATTTTCTATATTATATATGAAAATTCTAATTTCACAGATTATCTATATTGACAATCATATCATATACAATAAAGGGCAATTTTATCTCTTTCTTTCCTGTTCTTCTGCCTCTCAGTTTTTTTCCTTGACTTAATGTATTGACCAGGATGTCTGCAGTATATTAACTAGCAGTCTTAGTCTGAATCCTTGTCTTGACACTGAATTTAAAGGAAATATTTCTTAAGTTTTACCATTAAATGCAATGCTTGCCATTTATTTCTGGTAAAAATGGTATCAGGTTATCAACAAAATTGCTGCATTCCTAGGAAAGGTATAAAACAGCTGGGTTTTGTGAACAAACTACAGTCTTCATTTCGCAAGTGTTCTTGAAGCTATAATTAATATTCATCATCATACTCTTCTATAACCATTCTGGAGTTCATTCATGCTTAGGAAGTATTTAAGCAGGTCTAAGTTGCTTGCCTGGTCAATCAATGATCCAGATCTTTATCCCTTTGAGGCCTGAGCCTTTGTCTATTTATATTTTTATTTTTAACACCTGTTGGATCACGGTTGCTGAGATTTCCAGTTAATATGATTGCAGGGTACATAGGATGCCACTGTTCATCTCTAGTTTCCAGACACTCTCTTGTCTGCCCTTATTATTTACAGCAATCCTGTCTTCATTCACTGTAATCAGGGTCAATAACTTCACTGTGACAAAGTGATCCTTTCTTTGGCTACTAGTCTACTGGATTGAGAAGCCCATATGATGAACTGGAGTTATACCTTCAGGTTCACACTGTATCCCGTGGTAAAAGTTTCCACTTCTCTGTGAACCTCCTGGCAAATCTGATTCTTCAGCAAATGCTAAAGTTGTAGAGGGAAGAAGAAGAACACATTCAGCAAGGGGGCCACACTGAGAGCAGTGGTGACAGGGACAAATCCTACTTCCACCTATGGGTTCCACACTCATGTATTCTAGTTATTGGGGATGAGGCCCCCTGATGGCCACTCCAGACTTGATGCCATGAAGGTAATCATTTCTACCTTGTATCTGATGATTAAGTGCCACTATTTGGCCTTTACCAGCTCCAAATACCATCAACACCACAATATATTGATGTTGAAGTCAGAGCCCGGTTCTACGACAGTATCTCCTACTGTCAGCTTCAACTTGCAGAGGACAGTCACTTTCTAGTTTCTCAGGGAATCTCCCCCTGTGCATCCTGCCTATTGGCCTTTCTGGAATATAAATTCAAAGGCTGAGCTCTCTAACCTTAAATTCATTTCAATATCCCTACCTCTTAAAGCCTTCTGACTCCACCTCAGTACTGTTTAGGACAAGTCTGTGAGCTCTACCTCATTTACTGTGGACCATTATCATGCTCAGTCTTCAAGGCACCACTCTAGGCATATTTCTGCATCAGTCTCAGGTGATCTTGCCTGAAGATCAAGCTCCCAAATCATGGGAGAAATTCTTCCCTATCTCACCTATATTTTGTCTTCTAGTCCAAAGCCATATGATCTATTCTCATATGTATTCTCCATTCCTCAGGTTCCTAAATGCACACACTCTCAGGTCCTCAAATTCTATGATCACGTGTCCTTCTTCCTACCAGGACCGGGGCTGTGTTCCTTCCCTGGGCTGTGGTTCATCCTCATATGGAAGCAGAAACAGGAAGTGGAGTAGCTTTTGAGGTGGACAAGCCTTATTGCATGAAGCATCTTCCTCTGATGAGCTCTTCACAGATCTCCAAGTGAGAAGAGGCCGCTCTCTAGAAAGAGAGATGGTGCTGCTTAATCTATGGTGGTGGAATTCAAAAGATCCTAGGGACTAGAAGATTCTCAGGTCTTTCTACATCCAGATCTCAGGGGCCCACTCTTATCCTATCAAGACTGCTGATATATTGTAGACGTAGAAGACACATCAAAGACCTCTTGTAGCTCTACATCTTCAGTAATAAATCCTGAACCTAATTTTCAACACAATATACCCTGTGGTTGCCGCTAACTAAAGCTAGCTAATTCCTGACCCTTGTAATTCCCATTCCCTCTATCCAGTTCAAGTGCAGAAACCAATTGTTCACTTTTCACCAAAACCTCATTTCCATTTGCTGTAAGGAAGTATTATTGATGGTGGTGATCGTGATCCCTGGTGAGTCACAAGTTCTAGAATCCCATCCTGAGCAACTGCTTCCTATGGCAAATTCTACACCAGTTCTCCTAGGTTGGGTTTTCTCAGAAGGTGGAGCCTCTGATATAGGCTTGCATTTAGGCAATGGTAGTTGGGAGGTGACTCCATGGAGCTGGGGTGAGAGTTTCAAAAGAATGAAACAGAGGAGGAGGGAAAGGCAAATGTAAATGTTTATTATCAAGTGGTTACTGCTTGGGCAACTGAACTCAATCATAATATCCTTCTGCATAGCGTAAAGAACGCAACTCAAATCATATACTTGAGGGATGGAAAGGTGAAGCATTTATCCATAAACTCCCATCCTCCATTGCTCAGAGATTGCTGACTCTGTACTTGTGAATGCCTCCTTAAATTTGTGCGCTAGGCATCTTACTTTTTATCCTTATTCCAGATTTGCCTTCCAGTCTATGAATATGTAGGGTTCAATGTCTATAAGGCAGACCCTACTGTATTTTCAGTAAAACCAGTGCAAGAAATGAACATCGACTAAATGTAAGAAGCTATTACATGTTTTCTGCTTTTGAGCTAGTAAACAGATGTTTTGTTCAGGTGTTGGAATGGTGGATCCCAGATCAGGTGGGCCCTGAGCTAGATTTCTGGTGAGTGGAAATGCAGAGTACAGGAAGACTGATTTTCTGCATGGCTGGTTGGGGTGGATCCTGAGCTGGCGGCTTGAGTGTCTTGATTTGGTTTTATAATCAAATCAGTAACTATCAGTAGACCATAGCCTCTTCTGCAGTGTAGCCATTTGGTTCCATTTAATGAGAGGTGAAACAAGGACAATACAGTGCACTCTGAAGTTTGTGAAAATATGATTCTACAAGCATGGGGCTGAACAACTCTTGAAGGAGAGATGCACCACCGTCATTGGGATTTTCCCTGGAGTGCCAGGATGTGAAACGCAACCTCAGGTGCATCCTTTCTGAGAATACATATCAGATGGGCCTTGAAAGAACAAGGTCAGTGGGTAAAACTGAAAAGTCCTGCATTCCCTGCACTGTCAAATTTTTACCTCTTTTGACATCCTGGCTTGTTATCGTTTCTTGATGGATAAATTTTACCTTTGGGGTTGTCCTGCATGTCTCTTTCTTCTTTTCCTACTACTTGGGCCTTTACCACATGTTAGCATCTCACCCTGCTCTTTTTTTTTTTTTTTAACTTCTTAAATTTTCCTCTTTCATTATTTGTGCTCATGAAGAGGAGTGTAAGAAAAATAAATTATTGTGGGAAAGGATGAGAACACTGCTGTTCTCTGCTAGTCAAACATCCTGGGAGATATAGTCATCCTTAGGGGGAATTCGAGGTGAGGGAAAAAAAAGATGTATTGAGTGGGGTCTGGGGGCTTCTATTTCTTCACACATCGCTTAGGCAAATGCTTCCATACCAGACAGCTCCCCTTTGGGAGCTTCTCCACCTTTTGGGGGTGGCCAGGTTAACATGACCACTGCTAGGCAGGCCTCAAAAGTAGAAGTAAGAAGGGTCATATCTTAAGAATTGAGGGATGGATTTTTCAATTCTATGTCTTATGGGCAAATTTTAATCTTTTCAAGTTTGTCCCAGGTCATGAAAGAGACAAGTAAAACACTCACATATGGAAGGAAATGCAATAAGAACCACAAATTTGATTTTGTGCACATGAGTGAGATGCCCACTGTCAATATAAAGGACATGACCTGTATCTTCCACTCCCGTTACCACATTATGGCAAAGTTTTATGCCTCTCTGAGAGGCATCATGTTGGTGATTCAAGAAGTAAACTATACAAATGCTTAAAAAAACCTTAGTACCCTAATTACATTTCGATATCTTAGGAGGTTGGGCTGTGATCATTGAAATGAATTTGGGTGTCATTCCAAATTGTCATGAGATATTGGTGTCTGTGCCACTAGGTACTATTCTGAATTAGGGGTTGGCAGACTTTTTCTATAGAGGTCCGATAGCAAATATTTTTGGCTTTGCAGGCCGGCCATTCAGCCTCTTTTGAGAGCAGTCAATTCTGTGCTTACAGTGTGGCAAAAGCAGTGATAGACACTACAGAAATGAATGAGTGTGGCTGTGTTCAATGAAATTTTACTTATGCAAACAGGAGGTGGGTTAGATTTGGCTCACAAGCTCTAGTTTGTTGACCCTTGTTCTAAACCATCACTGAAAAGTTGGCATCTGGCAAAGCACTGCTAAATTGCATTTATTTTGTAGAAGAGGGATTTTCAGTTTCCATGACACAGATCTCTGGGGGTTCTGTGAAAGAAAGTGCAGTCTCATTTAATTTATGTTCACTCCATTACGTTCTGGCCGTAGTCTAGCCTTGCACCAGGAGTCCAGACATTGGGACACGACAACCAGTCCTCTAAGCTGACCTGAAGCCACCCTTATACATTTGAAAACAACTGACTTAAGAGCTATGGCACCCACTGCAGCCGCTTTTCTTCCCTGAGTCATAGCAACAAATAAAATTGGATTTAATTCAGAATTGGTAAAGTGTTAGCAAAAATCACAGTAATAATAATGATTATAAAAAATGATTATGATCATAAATAATTATGAAACTAATAATGGTTATGGCTGCTAGCCATGAATATTTTTTTTACTTAGGGAAAACAACAAGGTTGAGTTTGCAAAGAGCAGACAGACAGACAGACAGATAGATACTGTTCTCTACAGAGGAAGGACTCTGCCTTAGTGTCTAAAGAGAATTTTGTACAGAATCAGTGTGTGATAAACGTGCTCAGAGTTTGGTCTGGCTCTTCAGTTTTGCCATGAGAAGTTTTCTTGTTCTTATTTCTACGTAGAGCAGAGTAGTTGGCTTATGCCATTGCCTCTGCAATATTTTGAGGGCTAGCCCTAGGAAGTAAATCTTTATTAAGTCCACTTGGATAACTTCATTGCATGTTTATTGATGGCCTACTATGTGAAAAAAGGCCTTTGGCCACCGGTGGGGACTATCAAAATACAAGAAGCATATTCTCTGCTTTTCAGGAACTTGTAACTTATAATCAGCAAGAGGAACGTTTGAAGCTCAGTAGCTGCTTCCAACTGTGCCCTGTGGCTTCCTTGGGCAGGCCGACTCGGGGTAACGGTGACAGTTAAAAACCAGAAGGGCTCAAATTCCCCCACACACTAATGCTGGACCTCCAGCCCCCATTGAGTGTTTCACAATGACTGACTGGAGAGCACTATAACCCCAGAGCATTCACCACCATGGGGAGTTCACTGGTTCTGTCTTCCTTTTCACCTCCTACTGGTGTGGCTGGCTGCTGGGCCAGCTGTGACTGTCTCTCCGTGATCCCCACCTCAACTGGCTGCACCATGGCCCTCACCCTGGACTGCCCTGCTCTGTGAAACCCCTGAGAGAAAAGTTGGGCATCTGGATCCTCAACTGAGCTGCTCTGTAAATACCAATGTTTGTCAGACGCCTGATGCCAGATATGGCGAGAAGGGCCGTACTTCAGTGCTGCTGTGTCTGGGTTGGAGTTGGGCCATGGTTGCGAGAAGTCGTGTTGCCTAATGGCAGAAGGCAAGACTGCGGACCTAACAGCCTGGGTTGGACCTGCTCCTATCACTCAAAGGCCCTGTAATCACAGGCAAATTACTTAGCTTCTCCATGCCTCATCTGTGAAGTCAGGATTCCAGTAATATTTTCATTTCATAAGATTTTTGTGAGAACCAAATGAGTTTCTCCGTGGACAGCACTTAGCACGGCACATAGTTCATAGGAAGCGAGACTCAGGGTGCTATCACCGTTGTTATTGCTGTCCCTTCAGTCCTCAGGAGACGGTCTGCAAGGGCCTGTAGTCTGAGGACCTCTGATGCTGTTCCCTCTGGGATGAAACAGTTTCATTATGTCACAGGATTACAACATACATGTGTTACTTTCTGTAACGGCATGAGAAAAGTTGTAGGCATTGTTTTTATATGGGTCTCGTCAAAGCCTGAGAGGGACTCTTAAGAGATGCTTACATTTCTGTGTCCATTTTATAGATGATGAACCTGAGGTTACTGAACTTGCCTTATCTCATAACACTTGGACAATGGCAGAACCTGGATTCAAGCCCAGTTCCATTGGGTTAGCACACTTGACCATTGGGTGCCACTGGCCAGTATGAGTATAGTTGGTGGCTGTTTCTCCAAGCTGTCCCTTCCCAAGGACTTAGTCAAAAGCCAAGGGGCAATGCTGATGGGCCCAGCTGGTGGAGCACTGATGCTCTCTTCCTCACCCATCTCTATGTAACTCACCTATCTTGGAAGATGCCCCATGGCTCTGAGTAGGTAGACCCCAAAAGGGAGAAGGAGGGGGAAGGACACAGTTAGGGCTCCAGCTGGGCCCCAATTCTATCTGTACTGCAAATTTGCAGTCAAATGCTCTACCACTGAGCTATACCCCCTGTACTGCCAATTTGTACTTGCTTCAGATCCTGTCATGTGAGAGGATCTAGCAAACATTACACCACAGAGGCTATATTTAGGAGGTTTTAATAGGGTAGCATGTTCAGTCCTATCTCTTAGGGTCCCACCAGGGAATACACATCAGGGATTAGAGAGGCCAAGTGCTACTATGACTCCACTTACAGGCGACTGGAATAGCAAGACTTCTTTCTTCTCAAAATTAATTTCTAGGTCAAATTCACAACAAATTCAGATGCTTGGCTTACTATTATTTTAATTGGAGCATTTACTGCAGACTTAACTTGCTGTCAGTTGACATTCTTCTGCCTTGTGAGAGCCTCTGACTGTCACTTGGCATGTTCTCTATGTCTCATGGAGCTTTAGGCTTTCATTTCTGTGTTGCAATGTCCTGTGCTTCTTCCATAGTTCCTTCTCTGTAGAGTTCTCTTCTTCACATCTTCCTTTTCTCTCTCTCTCTCTTTATTTTCCTAGAAAAGCAAAATGAGTAAAGAGCTGTGAAGATGCTTTAAAAGTGAAAGCACTTTAGGGGCGCCTGGGTGGCTCAGCAGGTTAAGCAGCTGCCTTCGTCTCAGGTCATGATCTCAGGGTCCTGGGATTGAGCCCTGCATCGGGCTCCCTGCTCAGTGGGGAGTCTGCTTCTGCTTTGCTTGCAGAAGCAAAATAAATAAATAAATAAATAAAATTAAAAAAAAAAATAAAGACATTAGAAACTAAATAGTATCTTAAAAAGAAAAAAAAAAAAAGGTTAAGGTGTTTTACAAGCCTGAAGGGTCTGCCTCCTCTGGCTGTGGTGGTCCTTGAAGGGCGAGTGGGATTTGTTCAGTACCTGTTAAATGCTGGCATCACATTGAGCCTTCCGGCATATATTCTATTTAATTCTCATAATGACCTCGCAAGACTGTTATTCTCCTCCTTACTTTAAAGATGAAACAATTCAGGTTCAGAGATTATGTAACTGGTGCCAAGTCACCTAGCTCATAGTAAGTAGAGAATCTGAAAGTGAACCCACCCTAAAATCTCTGCTCCGGCTACTCCACTCTCCCCCGCCTTTCCAGACTACAGTGCCCATGTCTGGTGGGAAACAGCGAGAATTACCCGACTCAAGGGAGAAGTAGGAGAGGCTGCTGCTTCCACAGTAATTCCAGATTCTTCGGCAGCCTGCACTGGGTCCTCCCTCCAGCTCAGCCGGCTCCCCACCCTGGCCTCAGCTTTCCTCTTGGAGGCTTCTGCGGAAATAGGTCCGAATGGTTTATGGCCTCCCAAATGGTTTTGGGACAGAAGTTCTTCTTAATAAGTTAGTTTATCACCTGACAGTATTAGAATCGCTCTATACTATGCAAATTTATGCAAAGCATCCATCTGCTTTAAAGGAGTCAGAAAGCAAGATAGGGCCACACGTTCCATGTGTGTAGTCTGAAGGGTAGATTTCACTGCCCTATGGGCTGAGTCTTTTCCTTTGAGTCTTGCTGAGACTTGTGCAATTTAGAGCCATCCACCCCAAGCTAAGGTCTGGCCCCCTTTGCGTGGTGTTCTCTGAAATCCTTCCTAGACCATGAACAGACTCTGACAAAGAACACTCTTAGAGCTGTCAGCACTCCCAGACTTTGTTGCAGGAAGGGTGGGCTCATGTGAATGTGAGTGAAAGACATCAGATGTTGATGCCAAGAAAAATGAGAGCAGAGGCTAAAATTGGGGGCAGTCAGTGATGGTGGCAGGGGACAATTCTGAAGGGCTCTTCGCCCCATGATCTCCCATCAGTCTATCTAAAATACTGTAAATAACAAATAGTCATGTGAAAAATAAAATTCATTCAACAAATATTTTTCCACCTTGCTACTCAACGTGTGGTTGTCTGAAGACCATTATTATTACTTGGGTGTTTGTTAGAAAAGCAGCCTTCTTGGCCCAACCAAGGCTGACTGGTTAAAGTTAACTATTATTTCATCAAAGAACATTTGATATAGTATCATGCCCAGGTGATTTTTGGGGCTCTGAAGTTTGGGAAGCACTCGTTTAGGGCATCTTCTCTGTCATAGTCATTGGCACTGGGGAGTTAGCAGGAATCTTCCTGGTGGGGAAATTCTGCTATCATGGGATGGATGTGTTAGTAGGGTGGGGTACAGTGAGGAGAAAACAGACAATAAGCAAGTAAACAGAGAACTTGGCAAGATAACTTAGAGGTGGACAATGAAACTTCCTCCTCTGTGTTGAGTGTGAAGGAAAGCATCCTTAGAACATTTTGATGGGTTTTTTTGATCTTTGACATACAATCTCAGTAAAAGCAAAGGAACCACTTCAAGAATTGGTCTTTAGCTTTCACTTTCAACTGGAATACTACCTTATGAATATGTAAAAATAGAAACTTAGACTGACAAAGTCCCCAGGGGAGATGGTAGGAAGAAAATGAAGTTGGATGCTTAAAGAAATGGAAATGGAATAGCTGTTGACCTACCAAATCAAGAGACCGCTATGTGTAGGGAATACTAGGTAAGCTGCACCAAAGTATAGATGTGTTATGTAGGACACCTTGGAGCTTGGAGATACGCATTAACTGGAATGCGTGCTCAAAGGAAGACCTCAATTAAACTAGGAGAATAGGATTGTGAAATTTTGGCAGAGGCACCAAGAACAATAGAATTTCCCACTCCAAAAATAAATATTAAACCGTATGCAGAATTTAGAAAAGGAAGTCTGAAAACCACTTATATGATTCAGAAAGCCTGTCACCTATGTCAAAGATAAGTGAATTGATATTCAAAATTAAAACAGTGTTGTGAAAGGGTTTCTCAGGAGCAAGCTTACTGTGATTCTGCCTAAACTAAGCAAGAGAAGTAGGGATGTGCTTAGCCCCTCACCAGAAATCTGAAGAGGGTACTCTCACCTGGCTATTTAGAGAGCTTCACATCCGACCTTTGTGGGTAGACACACCAGGCCAGCTGGTATGTCTCATTTTCCTCAGCCTAACTGGGAAATCAAATGAGCCAGAGAGATGGGGATGGTGAGTGCTTTGGCTGGGTAAAGAGAGCCAGTGTCTAACTCCCTGCCCTGTGACTGAAGATGAATGCTAGGGACCAGCCATTGAACCAGTGGCCTGGAACAATTCTGAGAAGATTGTCCCAGGGTAAGGAAACCACAACAGTAAAAGGCTGTGAGGTGTACATTGGTCATGGAGCTTACAGGTTAGTGGCATGAGGGTGGGGGTGTAGAGAAGAATGGACAATAAGCAAGTAAAGAAACTGGCAAAGTAACTTAAATATGGAGGTGAGGGGTCAGGAGCAGAAGCTGAGGATGTTTGGGAATGGGCAGCCACATGAGAGGCATCAGTGAGTCAATGGCGTTCAATCAGAGAGATCCAGAAAAGAGTCTTCAGAGAATCCATAAAAATACCCCCCCACTATATATATATATATATATATATATAATCATCTCTAAACCAACACCAGAAAAAACAGCACTATCTGACCAAAGGACTTGTCAAGTAGAAATTCTCCTGCTCTTTTACTTTTTCCCCCTTGCAGCTTCAACCCTGGATGGGATGCAGGTCAGAAATAGCAGTGGGATGTGGGGGAGAAATTTCAAATTTAACACAGAAGATGTTAACCAGACTTTCCTCTTCTAAGGTGGGGAGTAGCTGGTTGCTGGCCCAGGGTCGGGAAGGGCCAGTAGAAGGAAAGGGTAGTAACTTTGCCAATTGATCTTTTGCTTATTATATTCAATTAGTCATTTCAAAATACTGAATTGAGACCTCAGTTGTGATTTAATATGACAGTCGGTTTTTCTTTCTTTTCTTTTTACTTTTTTTAAACCAAAGTATGACCATAAAAATCAGGGTGAAGAGAAGGATCTAACTCGGTTTAAAGAGCTTGTCAGAAAAAAAAACAAACAAACAAATTTTGGTGATTAAACCCTATGAGTTTTACTCATTCAATATGCCTGTTACAATGAAGGATTAGCAGAAAGAGAAAACCCAGTAAGTTTAGAGCACACTTAGCTAGAACATGATATGATGCAGCATTTCATTATTTTCATCAGTGTCTGGAAGCACATTTTCCATGGATCGACCACAGCAGGGGCTGTACCTCTTACTCTGGTGTTTACCAAAGGGTGGTCACTTTAGGGATACATGGAGAAACAATTTTCAAATAGTAGGAGTTAATATTTGTTTTATTGCATCATATTCATCAGAATAAAGGAACTGCTATCATAATGATCTCAACGTCAAAGTAAGTTAAGACAGTAAAAGGCAATTTCTCACCTCGTATCATAGTCCAGTGTGGGCTTTGATGGGAGTCAGTTCTGTGTTCCACAGTCGTTCAAGGACTCAGACTCTTATTTTGGGCTTTTGGGTTCCTCTAGGTCCTCCAGTCCACTTTCTCCAGTCATAGTCCACAAGGAGAGGACATTCAGGGTCCCTGAAGGTGCCATGAACCACTTCTGCTCACACTTTATTGGCTAGAGCCAGTCATGTGACCCCACTTAACTGCAAGGGAGGCTGGGAAATGTGTAGCCATTGTGAGACCAGGAAGCAAAGGAGTGGGTCGAGGAGAGTCACTGCTGTCTCTCTTCATGCCTAACTTATGAAAAGAATAGCCCATCAAATCCCTAACTTCACAGATACAGCATTATTGCCTGGGTGAAACAGAAGTAGTAGAGCCAAGAACGGACCACACAAATCACTTGAAGGCAGGTTCCTGTGGGGAAAGAGATGAGTGAAGGGTAAGAATCACTACTGATAAGTATGTTGAAGAATGTGGTGGGGAAAAACTCAAAGGGATTCAGGTCTGTTTAGCCTCTATAGATTCCTGCTCAAGACATAGCAGAAGAGGAAGGAAAATGAATTAAAACACGTTTTTCCCTTCAGGGCATCTTACTCTAATTAATCTTAAAATGAACCTACTCAAAATGAAGTTTCTGTTATTGACTTATCATCAACAGTTATTTCTTGCATGAGAAAAACAGAATTTTCCAGAGTGGATTTTTATAAATCAACTGGCTATTGTTCTTTGTATTTCATTTTTATTTTTAAATTTAAACTTTTATTATCAACTGATTATTAACAGTTATCTCTTGTGCAAGAAAAATAAGATTTTCAGGTGGGAATTTTTGTTAAGCAATTGTTACTATGCTTTGCATTTCCTTTTTATTTTTATACAGTGAGAACATTGATTTTCTTTGCACTGACTTTGTTTTTATGGTTACTTTCTATATTTGGGGACCGTCAGAGCTGACTTTAGAGCCCAGACACATGATACAGGACACTTGGGGCACATCCCAGTCTGTCCCTCATTAGCTGCTTGGCTTTGAGCAGGTGTCCTAATCTCTCCATCCCTCGGTTTTTTCATCTATCAATGACAGCAGTGAGAGTAGTGATAGTACCTACCTCAGAGGATTGTTGTGAGAAGTCAAGAGTTAATATTTGTAAAGCATTTCTAACGGTGCCAGGCATATGGTAAGTGCTATGTACATTTTTGGTGTTAATCTTTGACAAGTGCTACTCATTTTCCTTTCACAGTGGTAATGTAGTTTCCCTTTGGCATAATCATTTACAGTAGAAAAATGTTGCTCTTTAAAAATCAACATTAATAAATAATAGCCCAAGTCCATAATGTGCTGTGGCCAGAATTGCGATGTTGGTAAACAGACTGTTCAAGTGCGGACTCACTGTCTCATGTTGTTAGGGTACGGAGTCAACCACCCCTCAAATTAGACAGAGAACACTCTCAATAATGCAAGTCACACAGCGAGGTTTATTTCCAGCTAGCTGGGGTCCAAGTATCTGCCCGGCGCAGCAGGTTTCAACAAGGACCCCAAGCACTCAAAGCCAAGGGCTTATACAGCATTTTCAAGGCACTTTTTCATAGCTGCATACATTATGATGCGCCCCACTTGACAGTTTAACTTTGTTTAACCTTTCGCCACCCCGGCCTCACCCTGGAGCCATCCTGGCGGTTAAGTGAGATTTAGGTTTAGAAGACATTTAACTTTATTTACACTTCCTTCTGCCTAGGCCTCCTTCAGTTTCATGGTGGGGAGGGTGACCTTAGGCCTGGAGGAACTTCGCCCTTTGTCTCTGGAAATTGGGCCATTGAAGAGATAGCCTTTTTGTTGTAAATCACCAGGACATTTGCAAACCAAGTGAGACTCCGTCTTGCAGGTTTGTGATCTCTGCAAGTTAACTATTTGTTTTCTTTAACATCTGGTCCCTGTGGCAGCCATCCCGTAACTGCCCTGGTGGTATATGATTAAGTTGTTTCTTAGGTTTTAGCTACTTTCTCTTATCTCAAGTTACAGGCACCCTGTGGGTTGGTTAGGGATGCTCAGTAAAGTGGCTTCCGGGCCTTCAGGATGGCCATTCTGATGCTAACCCACTCTTACAGTGCAAGGTCCCGGCTTTTGCTTTGCCGGCTGTACTTCTGTCAGGGCTAGACTCCAGGGCTAGACTCGAGGTGGGTACAGCCTTGTTTTTCTTGGCCTCCACACCTGGAGCTGGTTTCTGGGACTTATTTTTAAGTCCCATGGGGGAAGGGTAGCAGGGACAGTTTAAGGGTTAAGCAACAAAGTTATTGTTTAACCTCAATGGAAGCCTCTGGCTAAAATAAAAATATAAAATAGGTCCTTACAACGTGATGATTGGTGGCTTCCTTATATATCAGGCAGTGGATCTGGCTTGGAGTATTTACAAATCACTTGGCAGTGAGTGAGAGCCCTTTCCTGTGTCATGATCTGCTATGGCACCATCAGAGCAACCCCCCCCCCCCCAAACTGATAACCAAACAGGCTGAGTTTTTGAGAAAGTTCAGATATAAAACAGCAGAAAGACAGGGACCAACTATCTCCTGTTCACTGCCAGAAGCCAGAAGGAAGGTGATGGCTTTGGCTGTGCTGTGCTGTGTGGGTCACTAACGGCTGAAGACCTGGGGTTAGGTAGAACTGCCCTACCACCCCAGGTGCCACCTGGCTGGGCAGAAGTCCCACAGAGGAGGAATCCTGCCCAGGACAGGCTCTGGCACAGAAGAGCAGAGAGAACTCTTATTCTGTGGAGGAAGAAAAGTAGAGCAGATCTGGGCATTTGCCCCCAATTTACCAATCCTAATTGTCACTCTTCCTGAAGGGCAGAGGTCATGCTTAGATAAAATTCTTTTTCATGGAGGCGAATTGTTCCTAATAAAGCACCCTCCCCCACAGTTAGGGTGCTCTATTGTTTGGTCTCCTTTGTAATCTTATGACTTAAAAATGTCCCCACTGCTCTTTCTAGTATCAGTTAATAGCCACACATAACATCATTCACTGGAGTCTCTTCTACTAGTTGGTCATTCTTCCATTAATCCAGTTGAGGCTTCTGTTTCTCTACCACAGCCAACTGGGAGCAAGTGGAAGTATTTTCCCTTTATGAAGAAAAAAAAAAAAAACATATATATATATATATATACACACACACACACACATACATACATACATACATGGTGGAGTTCCTGCTTTTCTTTTTTTAATTTTTTTTTTTTTTTAGATTTTATTTATTTATTTGACACAGAGAGAGAGAGAGAGAGAGAGATCACAAGTAGGCAGAGAGGCAGGCAGAGAAAGAGAGGGAAGCAGGTCCCCCACTGAGCAGAGAGCCTGACACTGGGCTTTATCCCAGGACTCTGAGATCATGACCCAAGCCGAAGGCAGAGGCTTAACCCATTGAGCCACCCAGGCACCCCTGGAGTTCCTACTTTAAAAAAAATCAATTAACAGATGATCTTACTAGCTTTGACATAACTAGTGTGTGTGCATGTGTTGGGACAGGAGGTAATTTTTGCTGTTTCTTGGCCCTTACAAAGAGAATTTGCACAGTAAGCAAACTCCTGCAATTGTTCCTGAGCCTTCCTAAAAACTCAGGTTAATCTTTGAAGGGTGACATAGTAGTCTTTCCTTGTTAATGTTACAAATACTCTGCCTTCCATATCTTTTAAAGATATGCTTATATTATTTATGACACAAGACTATTAATTTTTAATGAGTATTTCTAGATTTTAAGTGCACAAAATTATCAACTAGTAAAAGCATGTGTAATTTTCTGAAGCTGAAAAACAATAGCACAGAGCTGGTTATTTATGCTTTGTTCTGCTTCTGCTGAGCTTATTTTCAGGCAATGAAATAGCATGTCATATTTTTGCAAACTGTTTAACAATAGTTATTAGTAGCAATTTCCCACAAAGCCAATTGGGAAGTAGTTTTTTTTTTTTTTAATTTTTGCTTTAGAAATGAAAACACTAAATATTGCTTTATACAAAATTACTTTTGCAACATGCAAAAGTTGCTTAAAAAAAAAAAACTCTTCTCACATATAGCCCAGTGGTAACATATATTTTCAAGATTCTAATGACACACTCAGGAAGGATTCATAAATCAGGAAGTATCACACTGTCATATTTTACTCTCTGTGGCCTTACAAAAATTAGTTCACATTTCTAGTTTCCACTTGTCTTTGAGGAAATAGAGATCATGATATTCTATTAAATAGTCTTTGAAGCTCTCTGGAATGAAGAATATGCTGATTTTATATTCTTTTTGAGATTAAAATATCTATAACTTATTTAAATATAACTTTTGAGTCAAGCCATTCCATTCTGTTGAAATAATGACAAATTTGAAGACATGATTGCTGTGTTTTGGGGACACGATATTTTCATGTCCTGTGTAATGTCAAAGTTTCCCTAGTCTTGCAGTAATGAGATGACATCTTAATTTTTAATGACCATACTGTAAGTCACTGCCAACTCTTCTGTAGAGAGTATATTATTTCATTGTTCTGGTTAATATTTTGCTTAAAAAAAAAAAGCCCCTGAAATTTTAGCTCTGGGACCAAACATTGGTGTTCTTCATAATCAACAAAACTTTTGAGGATCAGATATAAATACATAAACTCTTATTTCAAGGTTAATTTGCATTTCCCCCTTTTTGATAAGGATGTGGAAGAAGAATGAACAGAGTATACCGAAGAGGAAAAGCTACATTTTGAAAGAATAAAGTTGTAATTTAGGAAGAGTAATTTCAAAAGATATTTTGAATAATGCATATTCAATTTGGAAAATACAGATAATGCAGAAAAATAGAAAAATATAAACCCTCAAATGCTCTATTACTCAAAGACAATGTGTTAACAATTTTGAGAACATTCCAAATCTGGTTTTCTGGTGCACTTTTTTTTTTTTTAATTAATTTATAACATATTATTAGCCCCAGGGGTACAGGTCTGTGAATTGCCAGGTTTATACACCTCACAGCACTCACTATAGCACATACCTTCCCCAGTGTCCATAACCCCACCACCCTCTCCCCGCAGGAACTCTCAGTTTGTTTTGTGAGATTAAGAGTCTCTTATGGTTTGTCTCCCTCCTAATCCCATCTTGTTTAATTTATTCTTTTCCTACCCCCCCAAACCTCCCACGTTGCCTCTCAACTTCCTCATATCATGGAGATCATATGATAATTGTCTTTCTCTGATTGACTTATTTCACTAAGCATAATACCCTTTAGTTCCATCCATGTCATCGCAAATGGCAAGATTTCATTTCTTTTGATGGCCGCATAGTATATCTATACCTCATATTCTTTTTTTTTTTTTAAGATTTTATTTATTTATTTGAGAGAGAGACAGTGAGAGAGAGCATGAGAGGCAAGAAGGTCAGAGGGAGAAGCAGACTTTCCATGGAGCTGGGAGCCTGATGTGGGACTCGATCCTGGGACTCCGGGACCGTGACCTGAGCCGAAGGCAGTTGCCCAACCAACTGAGCCACCCAGGCACCCTATACCTCATATTCTTTATCCATTCATCTGTTGATGGACATCTAGGTTCTTTCCATAGTTTGGCTATTGTGGACATTGGTGCACATTTTTTTTTACATGGTTGTGATCCTACTATTGATACTATTATGTATGCTGCTTTTCTTCATTTTAAAATTATATCACAATTAATTTATAGATTATCACAATTTTTTCACAAACCTTGTTTTCAGTAGCTGCATAATCTATTACCAAGAGGTATAAAATAACAGTTACTTCCTTCTTATTACTGTGACTGGTGCTCTGAAATTGAGTTTTGGGAGTTTATCCTCTCCGACTAGTTTATTCTCTAGTCCCCTCTGCTGAAGCTGTTCAACAAAACAAAGACTTTGGTGCATTTACTATAGAAACCATGAAGTTGCTTGAGCAGGATTTCTGGCTCCAATAGACAGAGCAACATAAAAATCAGATGCAACATGGTAATTATATTATTTAATTATGAGACAGATACGTACGCATTTCTCTATAAAGTCAATTTGTCCAAATTCAGTAGCTTCTAGATCCTAGGAAAAATTAAAACATTGTCTTTTAAGAAAGTGTGTGCTTCAGGCAACAAAAACTAAAATAAACAAGTGGGACTCTATTTAAGAAGTTTCTGCCCAGCAAAGGAAACAACGAATAAATTGAAAAGGCAAACTATAGAAAGGGAGAAAATATTTGCAAACCATCTATCTGATAAAAGGTTAGTATATAAAGAACTCATACAACTCAGTAGACAAAAGAAAATAATTTGATTTGTTCTTAAATTTTTTTTATTATTTTAAAAAATTTTAATTCCAGTATAATTAACATACAGTGTTATATTAGTTTCAGGTGTATGACATAGTGATTCAACAATTGTATACATTACTCAGGGTTAATCGTGATAAGTGTGCTTTTTTTCCTTTTCTTTTCTTCTTTCAGTGTTCCAAGATTCATTGTTTATGCATCACACCCAGTGCTCCATGCAATATGTACCCTCCTTAATACCCACCACCAGGCTGACCTATCCCCCTTTCTCTCTTCCCATCAAAACTCAGTTTGTTTCTCAGAGTCCACAGTCTCTCATGCTTAGTCTCCCCCTCCAATTTCCCCTAATTCACTTTTCCTTTCCTTCTCCTAATATCCTCCATGTTATTCCTTATGCTCCATAGGTGAGTGAAACCGTAGGATAATTGACTCTCTGCTTGACTTATTCCACTCAGCATAATCTCCTCCAGTCCCATCCATGTTGGAACAAAAGTTGGGTATTCATACTTTCTGATGGCTGAGTAATATTCCATTGTATTTATGGACCACATTTACTTTATCCATTCGTCTGTTGAAGGGCATCTTGGCTCTTTCACAGTTTGGTGACTGTGGCCATTGTTGCTATGAACATTGGAGTACAAATGGCTCTTCTTTTCACTACATCTGTATCTTTGGAGCGAACACCTAGTAGTACAATTGCAGGGTTTTAGGGTAACTCTATTTTTAATTTCTTAAGGAATCTCCACACTGTTTTCCAAAGTGGCTGCACCAACTTGCATTCCCACCAACAGTATAAGAGGGTTCCCCTTTCTCCGCATCCTCTCCACCACTTGTTGTTTATGGTCTTGTTAATTTTGGCCATTCTAACCGGTGTAAAGTAGTATCTCATTGTGGTTTTGATTTGAATCTCCATGATGGCTAATGATGATGAACATTTTTTCACGTGTCTGTTAGCCATTTTTATGTCTTCTTTAGAGAAGTATCTATTCATGTCTTCTGCCTATTTTTTAATGTGATTATCTGTTTTTTTGAGTGTTGAGTTTGAGGAGTTCTTTATAGATCTTAGATATCAGCCCTTTGTCTGTAGTGTAATTTTTGAATATCTTCTCCCATTCTGTGGGTTGCTTCTTTGTTTTGTTGACTGTTTCCTTTGCTGTGTAGAAGCTTTTGATCTTGATGGAGTCCCAAAAGTTTATTTTCACTTTTGTTTCCTTTCCTTTGCCTTCAGAGACATGTCTTTCAAGAAGTTGCTGTGGCCGATGTTGAAGAGGTTTCTGCCTATGTTCTCCTCTCTACTCAATCCCCTTCACCTATTTCACCCATTCCCACACTCACCTTTCCTCTGGTATCCATCAGTTTGTTCTCCATAGTTGAAAGTCTGTTTTTTGGTTTGTCTCTTTTTTCTTTGTTTTGTTTCTTAAATTTCACATATTAAGGAAATCATATGGTATTTTTCTGTCACTGACTGACTTATTTACTTAGCATTATGTCCTCTAGATCCATCCATGTTATTGAAAATGCCAAGATTTCATTATTTTTAATGGCTGAGTAATATTCCTGTGTGTGTGTGTGTGTGTGTGTGTGTGTACAATACACATCTTCTTTATCCATCTGTTGATGCACTCTTGGGTAGCTTTCATAATTTGGCTATTGTAAATAATGCTGCCACAAATGTAGGGGTGCATATATCCTTTTGAACTAGTGTTTTCATGTTCTTTGGATAAATGCCCAGTAGTGGAATTATTGGTTTATATGGTAATTCTACTAAAATTTTTTGAGGACCCCCCATAGCTTTTTTCACAGTAGCTGCAAAAGTTTGCATTTCTACTGCCAGTGCACAAGTGTTCCTTTTTCTCCATATCCTCACCAACACTTGTTTCTTGTGTTTTTTATTTTAGCTGTGTGAGGTATGAGGTAATATCTGATTGTGGTTTTGATTATCATTTCCCTGAGGATTAGTGATATTAAGCATCTTTTCATGTGTCTGTTGGTCATCTGTATGTTTTCTTTGGAGAAATGTCTGTTCATGTCTTCTGTCCGTTTTAATTAGATGATGATGATTATTACTATTATTTTGATGGTGAGTTGTGTAAGTTCTTTACGTATCTTGGATACTAACCTTTTATCAGATATGTCATTTGCAAATATCTTCTCCCATTCAGTAGGTTGTCTTTATTGTTATTGATTGTTGCTTCTGCTGTGCAGAAGCTCTTTATTTTGATGTAGTCCCAATAGCTGCTTTTTGCTTTTTTTCCCCTTGCCTCAGGAGACATATCTAGAAAAATGTCGTTATAAGCCAATGTCAGAGAAATTACTGCATATGCTCTCTTTTAGGATTTTTATGGTTTCAGGTCTCACATTTAAGTCTTTAATCCATTTTGTGTTTATTCTTGTGTATGGCATGAGAAAGTGGTCCAGTTTTATTCTTTTGCATGTAGTTGTCTGGTTTTCCCAACACCATTTGTTGAAGAGGCTATCTTTTCTCCATTGCATAGTCTTTCCTCCTTTATTGAAGATTAATTGACCATATAATTGTGAGTTAATTTCTGGACTTTCTATTCTCTTCCATTCATCTGTGTACCTATTTTTGTGCCAGTACCATACTGTTTTGATTACTATAGGGTTATAGTATATTTTCTTTCTTTTTTTCTTTCTTTCTTTCTTTCTTTCTTTTTTCTTTATTATTTATTTATTTATTTTTTATTATGTTCAATTAGCCAGCATATAGTAGTACATTAGTTTTTTTTTTTTAATGATTTTATTATTTATTTTATAGAGAGAGCGCGATCACAAGTAGTCAGAGAGGCAGGCAGAGAGAGAAGGGGAAGCAGGCTCCCCACTGAACAGAGAGTCCGATGTGGGGCTCAATCCCAGGACCCTGAGGTCATGACCTGAGCCGAAGGCAGTGGCTTAACCCACTGAGCCACCCAGGTGCCCCACATCATTAGTTTTGATGTACTGTTCAGTGATTCATTAGTTGTATATAACACCCAGTGCTCATCACCACATGTGTCCTCCTTAATAATATCCAGGATTCTGATACCTCCAATTTTGTTCTTCCTTTTCAAGATTGCTTTGGTTGTTTGAGGTCTTTTGTGGTTCCATACACATTTTAGGATTGTTTATTCTAGTTCTGTGAAAAGTGTTGTTGTTATTTTGAAAGAAATTGCATTAAATCTCATAGATTGCTTTGGGTAGTATGGACATTTTAGCAATATTTGTTCTTCCAATTTATGGGCATAGAGTTTCTTTTCATTTGTTTCTGTCATTGTCAATTTCTGTCAATAATGTTTTATCGTTTTCAGAGTAGGTCTTTCACCTGCTTGATTAGATTTATTGGTTAGATTTGATTAGATTTATTCCTATATATTATATATAATTCCTATATATAGATTATTCCTATATAATATATATATTATATATATTTTTTATTATTTTTGATATAATTATAATGGGATTATTTTCTTAATTTTTCTTGCTACTTCATTAACAGTGTATAAAAATGAAACAGATTTCTGTACATTGATTTTGTATCCTATGGCCTTGCTGGATTCATCTATCAGTTCTAGTAGTATTTTGGTGGAGTCTTTAGGGTTTTTTACATATAGTATGATGTCATCTACAAATTGTGAAAGTTTCATTTCTTTCATACCAATTTGGATGCCTTTTATGTCTTTTTCTTCTCTGATTGCTGTGGCTAGGACTTCCAGTATTATGTTGTGTTAAAGTGGTGATGGTGAACATCCTTGTCTTGTTTCTTGATCTTAGAGGAAAAAGACTCAGTTTTTTCACTACAAATATATCCAACTTAAAAATAGGAAAAGGACCTGCATAGACATTTTCCCAAAGAAGAACAAATGGCCAAAATGTTCATGAAAAGATTCCCAGTATAGCTAGTCATCAGGAAGACACAAATCAAAACCACAATGAGATACCATCTCACATCTGTTAGAGTGGGCATTATGAAAAAGTCAAGAAATAATTATTGTTGGTAAGGATATGGAAAAATGGGAACTCCTCTGCATTGTTGGTAGAAATGTAAAGTGGAAATAGGAATGGAAGATGGAAAACAACCATTATAGAAAACAGTATGGTGGCTTCTTAAAAATTAAAAGTAAAGCTATCATATGATCCAGCAGTCCCAGTCTAGACATATAAAATTAGTATCTTGGGGCACCTGGGTGGCTCAGTGGGTTAAAGCCTCTGCCTTTGGCTCGGGTCATGATCCTGGAGTCCTGGGATCGAGTCCCGCATTGGGCT
Source organism: Mustela nivalis (assembly GCF_964662115.1). Taxonomy (NCBI): domain Eukaryota; kingdom Metazoa; phylum Chordata; class Mammalia; order Carnivora; family Mustelidae; genus Mustela; species Mustela nivalis. The sequence goes on from NC_139025.1 coordinate 42,107,430, forward strand.
CTCTGCTCAGCAGGGAGCCTGCCTACACCCACCTCCCTGCCTACTTATGTTCTCTGTCTGTCAAAAAAAAAAAATTAGTATCTTGAAGAGATATCTGCAAAATCATATTCATCACAGTATTATTTACAATAGCTAAGTGTAGAAACAACCTAAGTGTCTGTCAGTGGATGAGTGGGTAAAGAAGATGTGGTGTATTTATATAGAATGAATATAATTTAGCCATGAGAAAGAAGGAATCCTACCATCTGTACCAACATAGATGGACCTTGAAGGCATTATGCTAAGTGAGGTATGTCAGAGAAAGACAAATACTGTAAAATATCACTTATATGACTCCAAAAAAGCCAGAGTTCTGTAACAGAGAGTAGAATGGTGGTGGTGGGAGTGGTGAGGGTGGGGAAACAGGGGAGGTATTGGTCAAAGGATATGAACTTGCAAAGGGAAGATGAGTAAGGTCTGGAGACTTCAATGCACAGCATAGTGATTATAGTCAATAATATGATATTACAAACTTCCAAGTTGCTAAGAGACTAGATCTTAATTGTTCTCACCACAAAAAAGAAATGATAATTATGTAACATGATAGAAACATTTGCTAATGCTTAGGTGGTAATCATATTGTAATATATAAATGTGTCAAATTAACATGTATACCCTAAACTTCCAGGCTGTTATATGTCAATCACATCTGAATTTCTAAATATCAAAAAAAATGAAATTCTGTTTGAAGAGGAAAAATAAAAAGGTGTGTGACATGGATGGAACTAGAGGGTATCATGCTTAGGGAAATAAGTCAAGCGGAGAAAGACAACTATCATATGATCTCCCTGATATGAGGGAGTAGAGATGCAACATGGGGGGTTAAGGGGGTAGGAAAAGAATAAATGAAACAAGTTGGGATTGGGAGGGAGACAAACCATAAGTTACTCTTAATCTCACAAAACAGAGGGTTCCTGGGGGGAGGGGGGTTGGGAGAAGGGGGATGGGGTTATGGACATTGCGGAGGGTATATGCTATGGTGAGTGCTGTGAGGTGTGTAAACCCGGCGATTCACAGACCTGTACCCCTGGGGATAAAAACATATGTTTATATTAAAAAAAAAAAGGTATGTGGCTTACAGTGGCAAACATCTGCAGTGTCCCCAGACCATATACAATGTAAAAAGACTATATGTGGTAGTTTGTAAAAACCAATATTCAAATAAGTTTCAGGAACTTTCAGATTTTTCCATAATTTTAAAACTTTCCCAATAAAGATCCAATTCTGTTTTCAAGATGACCATTTATGACTCTTCATTATGTTTTCTTTAAATTGAGTATAGAGGAGCCTGTTGTAATTTGTGTACTGTTTTCAACTGACATCACTGTCATCTTGATATACTTGTGAATGAACACATTGAGTACACATCATCATAGGTTCTATGATAGAGAATCTCGATATATATGTATATAGAACCCATATAGATGGGTGTTTAACTTCTCATGTTCTCTAACCATTTCCTTCATATGCCCTATGTTATTTCTTTGCAGGGCTGATCAGTCAGCTTTTCTTGGAATCATGCTATATAATAGCCTCAAAATCTCAGTGGTTTACAACAAAAGTACTTTTATCCTTGCCTGTGGGTCTGTGAAGTTCACTTGGACTCCAGGCTGTAGGCCTGATTTAGGACTGTTCCATGAGTCTCTTCTGGGGTTCAGAAGGAATGGCAGTGACTCCCGTGGTATGTTTTCCCAATGACAATGGCAGATGCTCACGAGGGCATGTACAGGCACATTTTAAGTCTCTGTATTACTTTCACTAATATCCCATTGAAAAAAGTGAGTCACATGGCCAAGTCCAAGGTCAAGGGGTAGAGAAGTACATTCCATACACTATCAGGATATGGCATACACTATCAGGATATAGTGTATACTACACTATAGGAGAGTGATTAATAATTCTACTTACCACGCTGTTGTTTAATAAGTTATGTTTAGGGCTAAGATTTTTTTCCTCTGTCGGATTCCATTTTTATAAGGGAATTGGTCTTCTCTGTGAATTATAAATGCCTTTTTGTCATTGACTCTTCTTCCCAGATAGCTTTACATAAGTTTTATGGGCTTGGAATACTACACAGCTACTTGTCATAGAGTGTTTAAATTGGAAGGTGCCTGAGGGTTGCAGTTCTATCATTTTGCAGAGTAGAAAACTGAAGTCCAAAGAGGTTAAGTGTGTTGCATGAAAACACATAGCTGGCTAATCAGCGACAATATATTTTAATGTGTGAGGTGAGGAGCAGGTCATTCCAAAGCTCCTTTTTCCTCTTAACACATATGTTTTATTTCACTCTATACCATTCCCAGTGCCATTTCCCGGGAGGAGTTCAGCTGACCTGTCTACATTAGATACTAAAAACAGATGGTATGTTACCTGGGGAAGAGGGAACGTGAAGGAGTCCTACCAGCAAGTTGCCCAGCAGGGAGTTGAAGGTCTGTCCTTTCCTAGCAGGCATGACAAAGTGTGGGATTTCTGGACTCGGCGCAAGAGTCACAGATCCATATGCCAGGCTGACAACCTCTCACTCAGGACGCCTTTTAAAAGTGGTTTCATGAATCCTGGCAGTCTCTGGGAGGTTATAGCCAAGCATGTGGTGTGGAAATTTGGGTATAGTTCTGAAAGCTGTCTGCGCAAGAAGTAGCCACGGAATTAGGAAGTTTGAGATGACTTGTGTGTGTGCCAGTGCCCATTAATGTCCTCCCACATTTTAACTGAGCAGCGAGAAGACATCCACCTTGTCAGTGTTTATAAAGTTGTTCATAATTTCATTTGTGCCACCTGTCATCTGGGCTTCCCAGTGAAACTGAGTACTTTATCAGCATCCGATGGTAAGAGTTTGTGCGTTTGTGTGTGTGTGCGCGCGCATGTGCATGTGAGCCCTTCAGCTTGATGCTTAACTGCTTTATTGGTTTCCTTCCATCTGCTATGGCCAGGAGCCAGCTGTGTCTGCTTGTTTCATTCTGCACATATGGTGCTTTAGAATGACACTATTTACATGAAAATTTAGAAAAAAACATATTTTGGAGGAAGAACTAAATTTCAGTTGGTTGTTTTATGCTCCTGGAGAATTTCCTTCCATTAACTATTGTATTCTTAGTGCTTTTGTTTATATGGTTTTTATATGTTACATTGATGTCAGTATCAAACAAGTTGCCTAGCTAGAAATGCGTTAGCTTCCTCTTAATAACACTTCTAATCATTTCTAACTTTGGCTGAAAAAAGTTACATAAAAATTAAAACTCACTGATCAGAATTAGCAGTTTATTCTGCAGGTGAGGTGAGTAAGAGAATGTTCGTGAATGGGGTGAAAATAACAAAAGATGTCCTTTTACCAGAAATGAAGACCTGCAGTATAGAGTTGGAGAATCCCTACTCTGTAGAAATTAAAGGTTAAAGTTGTTTATTATCAATTTTATAGTTATTTCATATGTCCACAGCAGAAATGTTTTTATACTATAATTTATGTATCACTTTCATTCATTAATTCTGTTTGGATCAACTTCATATTTCCTCATGTTCCTTTTTCAAAGGGGTGAGATTTGGTCTTTTCCATCTAGAGGCTTCTCGTCCATTGGATTTCTGAGTGACTTTCCTGTAGCTGATACTTCTGATGGACTCTATAATGTTGTATCATGGCTGGTTTAGGGTCTTTTTTTTTTTTTTTTTAATCATATTAAATCACCATATGGCCACATTTGTTAAATGACTTGAATGTGTAAAGTTAGACAGGAATTCTGATGCCTTTGTTGTGGCCAGTTTGGTTATTGGGAGTAAACATGGAGGCTAGCTCTTGAATCTTTTTTTTCTTTCTTTATGTACCACTGGGTACTCAGTGAATGCTTCTTAAATGAATCAAGGCTTTGGGTTTTGTTTTTTTTTTTAAATATTATCTAAGAAAAACAAAACACACATGAAAGCCATAGACAAAAAAATCAAAGTTTGTTTGCCAAGATTTTCTTATATTTCCATTGATTTGGCAAACTTTTTTTTTTTTTTTTGCAAATATTCTAAGTTGTATCTATACGTACAAACTGCTTGGGAAAGGATATGATTAATTTTATGAAAATATTAGCAACTAATATTTATTAAACACTTATAAAATGCCAAGATCTGTGATAAGCCTACATCAGCTCATTTACATTCTCGTAACAACCCTAGAAGGCAAGGAGCCCATTTTATCTCTAATTAACAAGTGAGGAGAGTTTCGTTTTCAGAAATAATGTAACTTGTTCAAGGTTATCCATCTAGAAAGTGATGAAACAGAAATTCAAAATCCAGTCCTCTGAATTCCACCACCATCTTCAAGATTTCTAGTCTTTTCATTAGTCTTTGATGCCAATAAGTATGATAGTTGAGTCCTTAAATGGTCTCCCCCCACACCCAGAAGTGTATTTTCTCTGTACATCTGAAGCATATAATCTTGAGTAGTTATATATATATATGTTTTAAGATTTTATTTAGTTATTTGACAGACAGAGATCACAAGTAGGTAGAGAGGCAGGCAGAGAGAGAGGGGAAAGCAGGCTCCCCGCTGAGCAGAGAGCCCAATGCAGGGCTTGATCCCAGGACCCTGGGATCATGACCTGAGCCAAAGGCAGAGGCTTTATCACACTGAGCCACCTAGGCACCCCTATTTATATATTGTTTTAAGGGCACTACAGTCATAACAGTCTCAGAACCTACCTACTTTTGTGCCAGGTCCAGTGGTCAGAATGCTGAAGGAATTTGGAGATCTAAATGAATCCAAGGCTAGAGAGTGAGTTAAAATGAATCAGTGTGCCCACAGATGTGCTGATGTAGTCATTAAGAAATAAGCATAGAAAAAGGCAGAGCAGATGTGATTTTTCTCAGGTACATCCCTTTCACTATTAATTGATTTGTATTCTGTTGATCAGAGGTCCCTGGATATGGTCACAGGATTTGGGAAGTTATAAAGTAACATGAGGTCAGGCCTTTTCTCTCTGGAGAGCTCCATTTCCTACTTTCCAGACACCAGGGGTTTTGTTTCTGTTAAATCATATGCTTTAGTTTTCTTGGGTGCTTTACAAAATAGCAGTTTTTCAACTACAGTCTCATTTCATTGTCAGGGCAAGCAGGCAGGGGAGCTGTGTCTTAAAAGTAGCTGGGTCATCCAGTGTTAAGGGGCAGAAAATGGTGCCCCTGGTCAGGAGACAGTATGCTACCTAGGCTATCATCTAGGTTAAATTGTTTAGCATCATCAGAGAGATTATTAATGTAGCATAATTCTTCAGGTAACTGAAGTCTAATATTTTCAAAGGTTTATTTATTTATTTGAGGGGGGAGGGGCAGAAGGAGAAGGAGAAAGACTCCCCAACATGGGGCTCCGTCTCATGATGACAAGATCATGACCTGAGCCCAAACCTAGAGTCCGAGGCTTAATCGACTGTGCCACCCAGGTGCCCCTTTAATCATCAAAATATTTAAACTACTTGCAATCATTTGGGTAAATGTGATTGATCACATAAATTAATCATTTGGTTACATTTCTTAAAAATGTTTTAATAGTTACTCTGCTGGTGATGGGTACAGTGTAACTGACCTTGATAACTGAGGGAAATTATGGTGAACATGTGTTACCTGTGTTACTCTTGACATGTGGGTGGCCTCTCTCAGGTTACCAAGGTCTATTGGTTTTCCTTTTGCTTTGTCTTTTGAACTCTGTTGTACTTTTTATGATTTTCCACCTTCAAACCTTAAGAAGATGAATTCTGGGAGATGTATTTACTGGTGGCATGAATTTAACACATGGCTTCTGTGATTCATGCATACCACCTGTTCTGGGCCCAAGTTAGTACTGGCTTCTGAGAAAGTCCATTCGAGAGCCACAGCAGAGCAGTGACTATATGAAATCTGCTTTCATGTTATCCCAAATTAAGTGACAATTGTCACAACTAATTAAATTGTTGAGTAGTTTCACATTTCAGGTAAGGTTAGAGGGATTAGTTCCCTAGAACTACTGTGGTCATAATTTCTATTAAAAAAAGGAAGACCCCTCTTTACATGGGGTATTTTTTAAAGTTAAGTCATCAGCATCTATGGTGGAAAAGTTATAACCAATATGCTAGGCTGGCTTTCCTGGTAGAAGATGTCCCTTAACTGCAGCAGAGAGGAAGAGTACAAACCTTGACAGCAGACAGACCCAGGTCTGAGCTCTGGCTTTGTTTTATATGAACCATGATTTTGTACTAACTGTAGGCTTCAACAGGTTGATACCTGTTGCCTCTTCCATCAAATGAGTCCAATAATAACTTCCAGATAGGGTTGGTGAACTATTAATTGTATATGTGAATAATGCATATGCCTAGGATATAGTAAGTGCTCAATAAAAACCTAGTTGATATTATTTAATCTGCATAATTGTCTTCAAGGAAGACAGTTTTCTTGAGGGAAGCAGCGAAGAGTCTGGTTTCACTGTATTTTTTTAAAATTATTATTCCAGGAACTATTTCCTGGGTTTGACCTTAAATATTACATTTATTTCCATTATTTGGGTGAGCAACAATGAAAAACTGTCACCCCTCTTGCAAAATTCACTGTTGTTGGCATTTGGCCTGCTGGTGGTGAAAAAGTGGCTGAGAGCATGTGTAATACAGCGTATTACATGAACCTCAAGTACACAGATAGGTTTTCCTGTTTCTATGTGTAATTGTGCAGGGAAACACAGGGATAGATAGGGATTGGAAAGGGAGTAAAAAGCAAAAGATAACACATGCTATGCAAACCAAAACTAACTATGAGAACACCCTATGAAGCACAGATACATCTAGAAAAATGTAATTACACGAATTAAAAAATAGAAGACAATTTTATAAAGTGATCCCCTGTAACTTAAGAAAAAAATGATAGGTAGAAGATTTTATGTATACAGAACTTATGTTTCACCTTCCATCCTGTGTTGACAGGAAATCCTGCTCTACTAGTTTCCTCACACACGTCCCTGCTACATTCGAGAGATTCCACTAAGGTTTCGTAGCACCTTTGTTCTGAAGTGACTCTTAAGGTAGGGAGAGTATTTTCAGCTCCACTTATGGGATTTGAACCTCCACATTAGAAATTAGTTTGGGGGCTCCTGAGTGGCTCAGTCAGTTAAGCGTCTTCCTGTGATGCAGCCCTGCATTGGGCTCCCCGCTCAGCATAGAGTTTGCTTCTCCTTCCCCCTCAGCCCCTCTTCCTGCGACTTGTGCTTTCTTACCCTTGCTCTCTCTTGCTCAAATAAATTACTAAGCATGAAGGACAAATGAAAGGGTTTTGGGTATCAGGCTTCACCATGGTTTTCAGTGCACCAAGGTAGAGGCAGCAACCAGATTTTACTATCCTATACTGCAGCGTACAGGGTACTAGACTGCCCTAAAAGTTGCAGGCATTTATTGGATTAAAAAAAAAAATGTACCAGGGCCCATATTCATTAGCTGGCCATGGAGAAAGGCATCTATGGGTTTTTCATGACCGTCCTTGCAAGTGACATATGTGCAAGTGCCCTACCTGGTGCCAGACGTTCCTTCATTTCACATCTTGGGGTGCGTGGAGAGCTCACAAGCAAGACAGAAGCCAGGATGGTAGAAAAATAACCAAGAGCTTGAGCCCTGCTTTGGCCTTTTCCCTATCCCTCAGAATGTTTGATTTTATGCTTTTTCTGGGAAGTTTGATCACCAGTTATGAGATGAGACCTACCTCCATGATAGTTCTGTCTTCTTCAGTGTAAGAGCAAAACAAAGCAGGCCCAGCACCTTCCACCTTTACCTCCACTGCCCCCAAACAACCCCTGAATGTCCAAGTTGGCCAATGACCGCACTGCGCAGTAATCAGACAGATGGATGTCCTGTCATTTAGCAGTTGGTGCTGCCACCACTAGTCAGACAGGAAGAGCCTCGTGACCCTGGTGCCCTTCCCTTTGAATTGCCCTCTGAAGTGTACTTCCTTGCTACTGACGAGAGGCATTTTAATAGACTGGGCACTCCGTAGTGCTGGCTTTCATTTCATTTTCTCAATGGATCACCTGGGACCCCATTCCACTGTCTGTGGAACTTATTGCTGGGTTAGGGTTTTTAGAGATTAATTTTTGTTTCTGTGGGTTCGTTGGTTATACTTTCTCTTCTAAATTGAGAACTGCGGCCCTTCACGAAGGAGGCAGATGGTGTTTTTAAATGATTAATGTAACGCATCAGTAAAATATTGAAAATATGGTTGCTCTTTTTCAAAAAAGACTTACCCTCAGGCTATGGTAAACTGTAGTCAAAATTCATTTAAAACTTATATTACATCAGGTTTTATAAAGAAAGGGGCAGAAAATTCATTTTCATTTCTTTCAAAACATGACTTGAAGCACTGTTACAGAATCTCTAAGCACCCAGGCCATGTTATACTGAGTATCCTCTGTCCACTTTTTCATACTTTTCATAGGGGCCCTGTAGTAGATGATGACACGACCCTTCCAGCACTGACTTCGTTTTTCTGGTTGAATGCCTGCCTTTGTGGTTCTGGGTAGCCTTTGTTCAGAAATGATGTTTCTTACTAGAATCCATAAAATCACCATCCAACATGAAAAAGGCAGATTTCCATTCATTAAATGTTAAAAGAAATAGGTGACATGATGGATGTGGGACACTGAAGTTATTCACTTATTTTATGAAGTTTGGGCTGTTGCATCTGTGCAGATTCAGAACCCAATCTTGTATTTCTGTGAAAATATGGTTAGCATTCTGGCATGTATTCTTTAGAGAATAAATGCACCTGGTTTGCATGAAGATAGTTTCAAGGAAAACATACCCATTATGTCCAATGGCTGAACTCAAAGAAATCATGTTAGGAAAAAGATGGGCCCCTGGCCCCATGGGTGAGTTGGGTCTATGACTGTTCTTATTAATGGAAGCTCAGGACAAGTGCTGGAGTCTGTCAACAAGGGAGTGATGCAGAGCAGCAGAATGGCTTATTAGGATAGTTTGTGGTTTGTTCTTACCAGGATTGCTCTTAAGTGTCAAGGCTGATGCCAGTATTCTTGGGATAGTTTAGCTGCTCTGCTCTCTGAAGTCTAAAGCAACATTTTCTGGAAATTCCTCACAAATAGGACTCTTTAGAATGACTGAAAAAAAATGAGAATCACGGTTAACTTTTCTAGAAGTGTACTCCATATTCTTCAGAGTAACTGAGAAAATGAGAATGAAGGTCAACTCTTCTAGAAGTGTACTCCATAGTTGCTATACAGAGTCTGGCATTGCACAGAGATATTTGTTTCTTTTTTCCTCTATTTCTTTATGTAGAATTTATGGTAATTACAAGCCCAAGAAAATGGGAAAAAATTCTGATTTGCCATTGATCTTGAGGGTTTTCTTTAAGAAGTATTGTTTTGTTTTGTTTTGTTTTGAGAATTTAGACTTGAAGGGAGGACTGACGGGGATTGGTTACTGAATCTATGAACACTGTTGACCAAAAATAAAAAATTAACTTTGTGAATTCCCTTCCCCAGTATATTGCTTCTTACTGTACTTCTTATTGTACTATGAACCTAACTGTTTACAAGACAGGGTTGGAGAACATCACTGAATCCTTTTGAACCAAAAGTTGAATTTTCACTACATTCTCTTAGAAATAGTTTCCTTTGAAGAGTGGGACTTGGAGTCTAAGTTGGGAAGACCCAATTGATTGTTAAAATACATCCATAGCTCTTACGAGATTGGCTGAAAAAAGTATTTTGGTGTAATAAAGCCAACAGAAAATCCTAATTTTGGTAGTTTGTAGATTTGAAGAAACTGGTCCATTTCTTCTAAGTTGTTGAAACTATGTGTATTAAGTTTATTGTAGTATTCCCTTTTTATCTTTTTAATGGTGGCAGTATCTATAGTGGTATTCTCTGTTGTATACCTAATATTGTTGACTTGTGTCCCTTCTATTTTTATTTTTGTGAGTCTTGCTAGAGGCTTACCAATTTTGTTTGTTTATTTATTTATTTATTTGGTCAAAGAACCTACTTTTGTTTCATTGATTTTCCCTACTGTTTACCTATTTTCAATTTTATTTATTTATTTATTTATTTATTTATTTATTATTATTTCCATCCTGTTTGCTTTGGATTTATTTTGCTTTTCTTTTTTCTAGCTTCCTGATCCATTTGAGACCTTTCTGCATTTCTAATGTAAACATTTTGATACAGTAAATTATCCTCCCTGTAATGCTTTAGCCACATCCTACACCCATATGTTGTACTATCATTTTAGTTTGAAATTTTCTTTGAGACTTCCACTCTGACCCATGCATTATTACATAAAAGTGTGTTGTTTCATGTTCACATGTTTAGAGATTGTCTTGCTTTCTTTCTGTTATCAATTTCTAGTTTGAGTCCCTTATAGTCAGAGAATGCACATTATGGTCAGATTTTAACGCTTAGATTTTTTAACCTTGTCTTATGGCCAGGGATATGGACTGTCTTCATGAACATTTTATGGATGACTTTTAAAATTAGGGGAGGGAGACGAAGTATGAGAGACTATAGGGTTTTGAAAGGGGGTGTGGTGGGATGGGTGAGCCTGGTGGTGGGTATTAAGGAGGGCACATATTGCATGGAGCAGTGTGGTGCATAAACAATGAATCTTGGAACACTGAAGAAATAAAATAAAATTTAAAAATGTAAAAAAATGTATTTTGCTGTTGTTGACTATCATGTTCTTTATATGATAATTAGATTATGTCAGTTGATTGAGTTTTTCAGATCTTCTATGTCCTTGCTGATTTTCTGTCTATAGTTCTGTCAGTTGGTTAGAGGGAGATGTCCCCAACTAGAACTGCAGATTTTTCTGTTTCTCCTTTCAGCTTTCTTTTGTGTCTTTAAGGCTCTGTTGTTTGATGAGCACATATTTAGGATCATTATGTCTTCCTGGTGGATGGATCCTTTGTATGTGGTGTCTTTCTTTGCCTCTAGCAATTTTCTTTTCTCTGAAGTCTACTTCATTGGATATTAATATAGTCACTTCTGTTCTTCAAAATTAACATTTGCATGGTATATCTTTTTTCTCATCTGTTTACTACATCTGACCTATATGTTACTGACTTTGAAATGGATTTCTCATAAACAGCATATAGATGAGATGTGTTTCATTACCCACCACTGATCTTTGCCTTTTGATTGGTGTAGTTGGGCTACTTACATGTAAATTAATTATTAATGTGGTAGAGATAAAGCTGGGAAAGCAATTTTTATTTTTATTTTCTATAGAACCCTTTCTTACTCTGCTTGAACTTTTTGTTTGTTTAGAGCCTCTGTTAAGGAAAGAAGCCTAGACCTTAGCTTATACTCACCTGTAACTACAAAATAAACTTAGACTTAATTTTAAGTACCCAATCACTTGATTATCCACTAGTTATTTGTAAGGGCTTTATGGCATGCTGTCTAATGCTCAGGAGAGGTTCCATGCTCCTGGGCTCTGGTTCAACCTGCCTTGGCTGCCAGTGACTCTCAGCATATCCCCACTCTACTATGCACAACTATCTTTAGTTGCACCACTCTGACCTAAGGAAAGGGGCTCTTGCTTTTCTTTTTGTTCCAAGTGTAGGGTGAGTCTTTCTCCTCAGTTTTCTATGGCAAAGCAGTAGCGAGGCCAAAACTTTCCATGAACACATGACTAAGGTTTCAAGACTATGGGAGGGGAGGAGAGCCACAGAGTAGGCAACAATTCTATACAGAGTCTGACATTTGCACGGAGTATTATCATGGCTACCCCGAATGCCTGTGCACGTTGTTTCCTGAATAAGGGCATCTAGCCCAGGAGATACATAGGTGCTAAAATCCAGTCCACTCCTAGCTCATCAAGTTCTGTGCTCTGGCTAGAACTATATCTACTTGGAAGGGTCATCTCTTTTTAAAATCACACGAAGGTACCATATGGGTTTATGGGTTTATTGTAGCGCTGGCCATCCCTTACTGATATGCTTCCCTACTTAACTGGCCCACTTCAGTATAGTTAGGAAAGCACTTATCCCCTCATTGTCCAGAGGGCTCTGGGCAACCAGCCCCTCTTTCAGCATTTAAGACCTTGTTGCCTATAAGTTCTCAAGCATTCAGAGATCATAATCCACTTCTTATCAAACACATTGATACAAGCCCACATCTCACGTTAATTTCATATTAACTGTATGAGAGAAATTTTATGAGTTTCCTTTGGAAATTATTTGGCAACTCATTTAATTTATGACTGGCAATGATTTCTTGGCAGTTGTACACGTTTGAGAATTTTTGCGAAATGACATCATCTGGCCAATTAATTATTTCCAAATGTAATGACATTTTAATGAATACTAATTTTAACAATTAGTGCTGTTGACACAAAGTTACATTTTGTAGGCATCTAAACATCTATTAGTAATGATTTAACAGTTTTATTATTTTGGAGTCAATAATTTTCCCCCCAATTTTCAAACATTTTTCTAGGTTCTTAAAATGCTTGTCTGTAGTTCCCAATGCAGAATGGGAATTTACATACAACTGTCTCACAGTCCAGATCTGACTGAAAGGAACGTGGAGAGAGCTTCTCTTCACCTCACATGTAGGATCTGCTTTCTGAGTCCCATTTCCTGATGCCTGGTTTAACCTTTTTCCAGCACAATTGGCAGCATGAAAATTGACTGTTTTATGGAGCACATCGACTCTTTTTCCAGACGTGAATCTTGTCCATTAGCCTTCCAAAGACATCAGATTACAATAGTGCAGCATTAGTACATTTCCCTAAATCTGGATTTTTCTGTCTTGAACAATACTATGTATTTCTGTCTTGAATAATACCATGTTATTTTCTAATAAGTGTCCTGGTCCACTTATAATCATAGTTCCATCAGATTATAAACTCACTGAGGTCAGGGAAATAGTCTGTCACCAATATCAGAACAATATCTGGCATATAGTAGGCACTTGATCTCTATTTGTTTTATGTTTATATGTATTTAAGTAATTTTATAATAAAAATAATTTAAAGCTATGCTGATTTTCATGACATTTTTCTTTTAAAAGTGGTTTTGAGAATCACCACTTCAAAGATATTATCTCCAAAGCTGTAATTCTGGTCACCCATGAGACCAGTCTTTACACTATTGTGCAGAACACCAAGCTCCTTTGAAAGGCAGCCTCAAGCCTCACCATTTTTAGAAAGAGGTCCTTGCAGTACTTTTGCATAATTAAAGGCCCATTGGCTTTTCTTGCTCTAAACCATGGTTTCATAGGCCACAAAGGAAAATCAAAAGTTCACACTTTTCCTGAAGTGGCTTAAAACTATTTGCAATTGTTAAATTGTTAAATTTGCAAGGTTATATTTTCCAGATTTTACCCATGTAGGGTTTAAAAATGCTGGCACTCAGGAGCAGCCAGGTCACTTTGATAAAAAGGAAATTTAGAATTCCTGAAGAGAGGGGAGAGCTTAAGTAACCTGAAAGATTTATGATTTGTGTCAAATATTTATGCGGAAAATGACTTTCCTAAATGACATGTGAAAGTGTAGCCTCCCAAGAACTTGTTTGAAAGCACTGATGGTTTGAAGATGGTTTGAAGTAGAATTTTGTTTTGCTTTTGCTTGGAGCATAATGCTTCAGATGGATAAGCTCACAGGTGAAGTAAACCAAGATGTCTTGTTCTTAGAACCACATGGCAGGGAGATCAAGAGGGTGTGTGTGTTTTAGTTCTCTGTGGTCACTTGGCAAACCATCCCGAAGCCTGGAGGCTTAAAATAAGGATTTATTATTATCTCTTATGGTTCTGTGGGTTGACTGTGATCAGCTGGGAGATTCTTTCTCAGGATTGGTTCTTTAGTTTCAGTCAAATAGGAGCTGGGTGAAGCCTGAGTCCCTTGAAATATCAGTTAGAGTAGACATCCAAAATGAATCAGTTATATGCTGACAGTTGATGTTGGTAACTGGGAACTCAACCAATGCAATCCACTAGAATATCTACATGTAGCCCCTCTGTGGGGCTTGGGCTTCTCAGCACATGGTAGATGGGTTCAAAAAGGGAACATTTCAAAAGCAAGTGTTTCAAGGTTTGTTAGGACCTAACTCCAGAAATCACAGAATGTCCTTTTGCCATATTCTATTGGTCAAATAAGTCACTAAGTCCAGACCAGGTTCAATGGTACAGTAACTAAGTAGTAGATCTTGACAAAAGTCTATTGAGGTTACATCCTATAGTAGTAAATGAGTTAAGAAATAACATTGTGCCTACTGGGGTATTCCTTTTGGTAAATACGAGGTACCACATGTAGAATGGCAGATGAGATGTGTGTTTGGAAATTGGTATCATTGACTATTAAAGGCTTATAAATCTGTATTTTATAAGCCTATAATATAAACATTAGTAATATTCACATACTTGCTAACTATACTTGTTAATACTATAACACAATAATGTTTCTATACTTACAGAGCACTTTCCATGTTTCAGGCACGATTCTAAGCTTTTTGTATGTGCCAAGTCACTTAATTCTCCTAACAAACCAGTAGATATTAACATAGATTTATAGATGAAACTATGCAAAGAAACATTGCCCAGAGGGACATCGGGGTGGCACACTGGGGTAAGTGTCTAGCTCTTGGTTTTGGCTCAGGTTGTGATCTCAGGGTCATGAGATTGAGCCCCACATAAGCCCTGTGTCAGGCTCCAAACTCAGCATGGGGTCTGCTTGAGACTCTCTCTCCCTCTCCTTATGCCCCTCCCCTGTGTGTTCTCTCTCTCAAATAAACAAATCTTAAAAAACAAAAAAAGAAAGAAACATTCCCAGAGTTACAGAGCCAGTAAAACATCTATTCAGGCTCCAGAGTTCACCCTGTTAATCACAAGACTATCCTGCCTCTGTATATTTTGATACTTTTTCTATCTTTGATTGTTTTAAAAGTTAAAAAATATTCTCTAGTATGCCTTAGGTTTTGTTAAGGAGAACAGAGTCTTTTATCTGCATATTTGTTTCCCACAAATTGTTAGGGTCCGTGATCAAAGGAGGAAGACTAATACAAAGCGAAGGTCAAGCAAAGCTTTATTTTGTGCCAAGCATGGAGAATCAAACTGAACGGTCGGGGCTGCCTCTTACAGAGAGAGTGAGCGACTCCCAGCCTCACAGACTAACTTTAATAGAGCAAAGGCCATGTGGTTGAGCCTGGCCACACACAAGTGGCCAGTGAGATTGTAACACATAGAGAAGGTTGCATTATCATGTTAGATCACACACGGGTGGCCAATTGAATTAAAATTCACCCTATAGTAGCTATTTGAAATAACCTATCACCTTGGTCAGAATTGGTGCCCAAAAGGCACCCAAAAGGCAGGGCCCACATTCTTTAGGGAGATAGTGATTGGATGTCTCCACCTGGCCTCACTCATCCTTGCATTCGGGCTCTGTTATCTCCATCTGCCCTGCCCTGCCCTTGTATTTGGGCTCTGTTATCAGGGACTGGTCGACCATAGTTTACTGGTTTTCCAGACTTGCTTCTAAGAAAGTTCGTCATGGGGAGGGAGGGGTCAGGATCAGTTTAAGTTTTACTGCATAAACAACAAAATCACTGTTTAACTGAGATGGAATTGCTCTGGCTAGATAGGCCCTTACAAAATTAGTGACAGAAAATAGGGGCAGGATATTTCTTGAAGTTGGGTATTTTGACATGGCAGAAAGCATTATCAAAATCTATATTCTGAAGTTAGAAATCAGACTTAAATATAAAATGAACACATTTCAAGAACTTATTAATGATGGCAATAGAAAGATGGGAAAGTTGGTTCAAAGAGAACTGGAGAAACAGAAGGGTTTATATTCACTGAAAGAAAGGATATTTGAATGAGGTTGATCACTTAGATTTTTTTTTAATTTTATTAACATATAATGTATTATTTGCTTCAGGGGTACAAGTCTGTGAATCATCTGTCTTACACAATTCACAGCACTCTCCATAGCACATACCCTCCCCAATGTCCATAACCCAAACTAGCTTTTTTTTTTTTTTTTTTTTTTTTTTTTAACTCCCTGGACTATCAGAGGTGGGGGTCCCTTGGTCAGGGCCTGGCTGCTCAGCCTCAGATAGAAGCCATGTGTAGGTCTCTGCCACATCAGACACTGCTGGGAACTCTGACAACACAAGGAAACCCAGGGGCAGACAGGGTGGTTGCAGGACTGAGGTCCTTCCAATTGGCCCCTGGAGGTCAAAGTTCCAATCCCACAGGGCACAGGAGCCAAACTGACCAGGAGAGTTAAGCATCAAGTTTCCCTTGTGTGTTAAGCATCAAGCTTCCCTAAATGTGGCCTTGCCACATTTACTACCATGTTTAGACTGCTGGGTCAGCCCACTTTGGTGAGGGGCAGACTGGGTCTCTTGTCAGATTTCTCATCAGCCCCGGGAGTTGAACTCCTTCTTCCATCAGACTTCTCTAGGCTGATTAACCTTCCTTCCCTCCTCTCAGAGAAGGGGAATCAAGGGAGAAACTGAGACACACTGCTCACACTTTGAGTCCCTACATCCCCCACCTATTGCTTTCCTCCTACAATTCTTACCAGAAACTGCTGATTTTTCTTTTCTTTTTCCTCTACTGCTTCTTATCTTCCCTTCACCTGGAGGCCCTGAGGCCTGCAATTAGGGAATATGCTAATGGAAGCAGGATGGCTTTATAATTCACACAGCCCAGTGCAAGATGAAAATGCAGCTCCCCTTCTCTAGAACTTCTTAGGAATTTCAAGATGGCAGCCACAGAACACTGAGCAACAAGCATGGGACTCTGTGCTACTACACGGATCGTTCACCTGGGAAACTGGCCCTGAATGACAGAGAGAAGAATTCCATGAATCTGATTCCTTAGCAAAGCCTGCAGTCCTGTTAAAGAACTCCTAAGTGTGAGCTTTCTTCCTTTGGGTGACAAACCCAGGAAGAAGGATGCAAGTTAGGGACAATGGAAATGCACTGGTTTAGTAATTTGCAAAGGACTGTCTCTCTGTGTTAATGAAGTTTAGAGAGACTTTTCCTATTGTCCTGGTAATTTCACCAAATCTGAAATGGAAGGGAAATGTTCACTGTACATGTTCTAAATCCCTAGAGCTATCTAATAGCTGACCCCATTTGTAATAGACTTCTTCCTGCTGAGACCCTCCAGACACACCGGTTACCCTGGAACTATCATGGGCACTTTTCACTCCAGATAATATAAGGGCCTCATAGAGGGAGTCTAATCTGGGGAAAGGAAGGAGGCCTGTGTTCACAGAAAACAAAAGCTGTCCTCTTCCCTCCACCTTAGTGGGAGGGATAGCAGAAAAATCATCAGAGGTTGAGTAGCCTGCAAGCAGGACCGCTGGCTGGATGTTCACTGAATTGAACATCACCGTCCCTTTCTGGTACTGCCCTCATGGTGATGTATGCGAGAGAATTCTTTGGGAGGAAGTTTAACGTGGTTGTCCTGAAATTTGAGGGCATATGGAGAACAGAGCAGTGGGTCCCTGCCTCTTGCCTAGAGATGTCTGAAGGCCTAGTGAGGTATCCCATGCCAATGGGTTTGAAAAGACCATGGCATGAGGTACCTGGGGAAAAGAAGAAAGCAATCCCAACCCGTATTTACCTTCTCAGCCCTCAGAGGATAGATGAATACTTCTAGAGCATCCTTGGTTCCTTCTAAAGGCTCATGGAAGTTGGAAGAGAGTCAAGAAGCATGGGGTGCCCAGTGCCATTAGGGCAAGAGTTGGAGAAACCCAACCCGAAGGAGGACATGGCCGCTCCAGTAGTTGTGTGTCCTCAATGATAGCGGGAGCTTGGGTGTAGTTGACCACTGCCCAAAGAAGATCGCATATACCACCTTGCAGAGACCATGTCTTCATTAGGGGCCACCATTATTCATCAGAAATATTCCAGATCCTGAGACCACAGGCACATGTAGCTCTGTGATGCAAGCAGAATCTCTTTCCTCTCCTGTCCTGTCCTCAGTGCTAAAGCAGAGCCCCTGAGGGCCCCAAAGTCTGAAGGGAGGAGTTAGGACATTGACCTTGGCAGTGTACAAGTGCTTTTTCTAGAGCTACTTTCTAGGGATTGCACTGAATGCCATCAGAGAAATGGAAATGATGGGAGGGGAGAAATGAACTGTTCTAGGAGCATGGAGTAGGAAGGCCTAGGTAGCAATCTTACTTTCCCTACTGAAGTATCTGGGAAAAAATAATGGATTGTCTGGTTGTGAGGAAAACAAAATACACACACACAAACACAATTTTTGTAAGGGCTTATTTTTAGAATCTCAGTGTTTGGATTCAGTGTTCCATATTGAGTTATTAAAAATTTAATGAAGGCCAAATTATATGCTTCAAACAACTGCCAATGTCCACATAAATGCTATGTGATATTTTCATTGTAAGCTTAGAATTTTGAATATATCTACCATCGTGTTTGAGAACTAACATCCTTCTATTTTTATCCTATTCCTTGTAAAGTTGTTCAGTTTTCTTCTTTGTATACAACCTCATTTTGCCTTCACCTACAAGGAGGCTAAATTAAATATTAACCAAAATAAAAACACAGTCCAAAACCTCTGGGCATTTATAACTTTAAGTGAAATGATTTTTTTTGCTATTGACTTCTCTGAGATATTAAGTCTCCATTTATACAGTACAAGTAATGATTTTAAAACAGCAGAGTGGGACATTTGTGGGTGGCAGTAACAAAAGGAAAAACACAATCTCTCAGAGAGTACTAGTCTGAAGTCGTCACTCTCACGAGAGCTTAATTGTCTTATTGCCAGGTGTCTGACTCTTAATGTACCTCAGTTTTTTTCATCTGAAAAATGGAGATATTTACTACTAACTACATGGAAATACTAATAATATTGAATATTATTTATCTAAAGTGGACAGAGGGTTTGAAGTCAGATCTTTGGCCTGCTTGTTATGAGCCATGTTACCCAGAGAGATAAACTTAGCCTTCTTAAGCCTTGGTTCCTTCTTATGAAAAATAGAGATCATTAAATGTGTTATGTAGTTTTTATGAGTTGGATGAGATAATTTGCATAAAGCCCTTCTGCAATGTCCGACATGTGATTTTAGTCTATTACGGCCGTCTTACAGATGCTGCTGATGCTCTAAATCATGTATGTTAGGTAAAAGGAGACAGAGGAGAGCTGGCAGGTGAGAGATGCCAAATCCCAAATTGAGAGGTTCCTGGACTGATCACAAAAGCAGGGAATAGAGGAAGCAATAATAGCAACAGAAGAACCTACCCATAAATGATCATCACCGCTCCACTCCTGGTGCCACTGCAAGTCTTGGGTGAGGGGCCAGGGAGTGACTTCTGTGCTCCGATTCCTCCTCTCCTCTTCTGAGTAAACACGTTGAGCATGGACACTGTGTGAAAAACATGTTTGTGTAGCTGGTGGGGTTACAGAGATGGCGGGCTGAGGAGACCGATAGTGTGTTACCAGGGGAGACAGGGTGGGCCAGAGGAGGCTCAGGCTACCTCAGAGGGGACGGGGACATCAGCTTATGGCCACCCTGCACGATGGGCAAACAGGAAGCAAGGCGCATCTCTTACATCTTTAACATTTTAATGCAAAACCCGGACTTTTCAAACATCCTGTAGGGAAGGACAACTTCTTTGTTCTCCATCATCACAAAGAAGTACGTGGTCCTGCCATATAGGACCAGCCTGGGCCTTGAGCCATACAGGATGCACCTTGCAAGTCTGGCATCCTGTCCTGGCCTATATTGCCTGCAAGGAGGTAAATCCACTGATCATTCAGTTGATGTCACAGCAACGTCAAATTGCTGTGAACATTTCTAAATGCTTACTCTCAGTTTCTGTACTCTGTCACAATCTGATAACAGATACTTTGAGTGGTGCTGCCTAGTCCTAGCATAATCTTACTTCCAAACAAAAATGGTAACAACAACAGCAGAAAATTTAGTGAAGATAACATGTCAAGCAAAAAATAGGAAATTTAGAGATTGTTCATATAAATATAACTCAGCGGCCTCTGTTTCATATCTAAATCCTTCTGGCATTGTGGAAAGGGTATGAATATTGATTGCAGACTTACCTGTATTTTAATCACTACGGAGCTGCTTACTATCTGATGGACAGCTTATTTCTCTGAGCCTCTGATTGTTCCTCTGTAATATGTGGACGCTTAGACCCCCAAAATAGAATTACAGTGAGCACAGAGTATCTTGTATTGGTAAAGTACCTGACCCAGTGCCAAGGGACTAGCAAAGAGGATTGTTTTATATCATACATTTGGGGATTTACAGTCTACACTTTGCAATTTTAGTTGACTTGAGATGTGGCCACGTAAACTATACACATTGCATTTCTCTCCAAAGTCCAAAATAGCCTTTCCATTTAAGCTTGGACTAGATTCATTATATTTAGATGCAACAATTCTAATTGCACCTTAATTTAAAAGTTCTGAATCTCCTCAGTCCTAGTTTTTGGTTAGATACTAAGGCCAGAATACTGAAATATCGCAAAGGCTCTCAAAACCTAGTACAAATAAAAATTCCTTGGACAGCTCCTTAAGATGGAAATTCCTAGACCCAGTCTGCAACACCTCCAACTCAGCTGTTGCTAGTGAAGCCCTGGAATTTATTAGCAACAGCAGCCCTCTCCCTCCTGAACCCCCCACTGATTTTATGCAGGTGGTTTGTGAATCATACCTTTAGTATGGAATCATCATGTAGCTTGACTGTGATGGTGGTTACACAAACCTGTACCTGGGATATAATTGCATAAAACTCTCTCTCTGTCTCTCTTCCTCTCTCTCTCTCTCTCTCTCTCTCACACACACACACACACACACACACACACACACACACACACACACGTGATACAGACTGCTCATGTACTGTAGAAGCAATCCCAACTTCATATTTAGGGCTTTAAGAGTCCTGTTTTTTTAACTTAGCAGTGAAAAACCCCATGTAGTTTTTCCTTAATAAACCAACAAATTAGCCAACTGCTGGCTTGGTCAAGCCGGCTTCATTAGCTTTCTGTGATGTTTTCTTGGTCAGATACAGAATTCTACAACTTGAGCCTAAAAATAACACACTTTCAATTTTCCATGTGCAGACACTCCATCACTTTGAGTTAAGTGGATGGATTAAATGTACTGTTGAAGTTTACTGGGGAAAGCAAATGCTCCTAAAAGTGGATCACTTTCTTCACTGAAGCAGACTTTTGTTCTTCAAGTTTATGCTAGACGTTCTTCGTCATCAATAATTGAAATCTAACGAAGGCTGTTCAGAGAGGCTGGGTCTCTATCTGCAGCAGCTGTCATTTTCATGTGAATGCGTCGACTTGTGGGTGATTATACAAAAGGTAGTTGGACATTTCAGGTCATCAAGGAATCACTGTAAATGTTTTTCAATAGTACAGCAGTATTGTGGTTAGGTATAAAAATAGAATTCTACTCTTTTGATGGCATATGCTGAAATATTTACAGACAAAGTGATATAATGAAGTAAGATTTGCTTGGGAATCATCCAGGGATAGGGGACCTAGCTAGGGGTACACATGGTGCAAGGTCAGCCATGGGTGGCTAATTGTTGAAGCTAAGTGATGGTCCTTGAAGGTTCATTATGCCATTTGCTTTGCTTTTGTATCCTATTTGAAATATTTCATATGAAATTGTTAAAGAAAAAGATAGTCAAAATAAAAGCAGCCTTAGTGTTGTGTGCAAGACAAAGCCCAATCTTTTGGGTTGTTTATATTGTAAATGTGGGCTAAACCTGTAGGAAGCTCATATTTTCTTCCATGGTTGTAAAACACTCCTCAGAGGCTCACTGAAGAAGAATGCCCCGACTTTCTTTAGGGACATCTCTGATACCATGGTGTCCCTCATTTATGACAGCAGCGAGCATTTGCTCTCTAATACTCTTGGCTTGATGTCTTAAGATTTTGTATTTGAGTGTATCCTAACAGCAACTTTAGCTCTTAGATAACCTTCAAAAGAGCAAGATAGATATTTTAGGGGGTGTTCCTGCTAACGTGTTTATTTCCTTTTTGTTATATTATATTCCCTGGGTCTTCGAATATCCTTATAGAATGGTTAA
Organism: Mustela nivalis; assembly: GCF_964662115.1. Lineage (NCBI taxonomy): Eukaryota > Metazoa > Chordata > Mammalia > Carnivora > Mustelidae > Mustela > Mustela nivalis. The sequence goes on from NC_139025.1 coordinate 42,129,515, forward strand.
TATCATAAAAAAAAAAAAACTCAGCTATTTAGTAAAATGGATTATCTCAAAAGCTTCCACACTTAGGACTTCTTTCAGGCTGCTTTCCCTGTGTGGGGCAGGAGATATAGCAAGTGGGCCACCAGACCACCCCGTCCTGAACTATTATAGAGCCCTTGGAAACCACCTTGAACTCAGACATGGCCCACACACTTCAGACTGTACTCTTCACCCCCTTGTAATAACCCTCCTGTATTTTTAAAGCACATTTTCTCTATTCTTGCATTTCAAGATAATAAATGGTGCTTGCATAATCCCTATCCCTTGAGTCATTTTGGAATGCCACAGAGCTGTGGAAGACAAAAACACCCCCCCACACACACACACACAACCCACAAAACAAACAAAACACTAGAATCAGTAAACCTTATCATTCTTCCAGCAAGCATCCCTTGCGGACCTCCTGTGGATAGAGTTTAGGCAGCTTAAGGGTATCAGCATATTTGAAGACAAAATATGCATGCTATTGGAAAAACTAGAAAAACAACAATTAAGTAACTCATCTACAGTCCTGAAATAAATGGCCCAAATTTTGTCAGTAAGTACTTGGAAAATGCAATGTATGACTAGTAATCATAATTTTTCTTAATCTCTTAAAAATAGAGTTCTGTGGCTTTTAATAAATTATCCCAAATAGCTATGGTAGTCTCACAGGAGTTGGGTGATCATTATCTTACATTTTAAATGAAAAATACTGACCGTTCCCATTTACTGGGAGCGTGCTCTGTGCTAGCTGCCCTGCATCGATTACTTTCTTGTCAGGCCAAACCTGTCAGGTAGGAATTATGACCTCTGATTATAGATGAGGAAATTAAGTGAAGTTGAGGAATGTGTAACATATGGCATAGGCAGCTTCCGGCCCAGGCCTAGGCTGAGACCCCACACTGCTGTCACTGAATCTCTCACCCATTCTGCAGCACACCCCACAGGGGGCAGTGTGAACCAGGAAGGGTCCCAGGATCTTTGGATTCTGACTTTTCACTTCTGGCATTTGATACCATCCATCCTGGGGAGCTGAGCCCAAGGCTGCTTGCAGAAACCATGGGCTTCCCAGTTAGACCTAGGAATTATGTGGCTAACAACAAATAATTCCCCAAACCAGAGCTGCATTGTTTTACTCTCAGTACACAAAGAAACCTTCAACAGTCAAAAGAAGGGAGAGAGAAAAGCCAGTAGCAAAATGCTAAGTCTTGTGCTGGGAGGGGTGGGAGGAGTGGCCTTCTGCTCCCTGGGTCCCCAAGAGCCCCGTTACGGAGATTCTCAAACGTAGGGTCTTCTGCTGGATGGTGGTGGGGCATCTCATGAAGATGTAGAACTCTAAATGACTGTGTTCCTCCTGGAGGCACCCAGAGAACTCTCTGTCCCAAGAAGTCTGTTTCCCAGTCCTATTCGCAGAAGCCCCATCTCCCAGTAGAGTTTATAAGCCCTGAGCCTTCCCAGGACAGTTTTTGTATAGGAAGTGATAGGCTGTCACATACACAAAGTCTGGCCACCATCAGTGACACAATTACCAAGAAACTTGAACCGTTTTATTTTTACAAGTTGCGAAGTAAGAGTGAAAGTTGTTTCTTTGTTTCCTCCCTGTTGAAAAGCTGTCCACGACACAACTAGGTCTCTCCTCCATTCCAGCATCGACAGCAGCTTAAAACAAACAAACAAACAAAAAACAAAAAAACACGAACATTGAAACATTTATGGAAGAAAGCCTGTAATGAATTTGGAACGGTAAATCTAGTGGAATTGGGTAGACTTCCAATGATTTTGAGAAATAAACAAAACAAAAGTGAATTTGGTTGAAAAGCAGGTTAATTAGTATGTGGCAGGGCCCAGTTAGGGAGGCAGCAAGGCTTGGGGCTGACCAAAGCCCACATATGAGGGGAGGTAGAATCAGATGGAGGCAGAAGTGGTTGGAGGCCAAGGTCATGGTACAGGGAGTCCATGAAATGGAGAGCTGGGTGGACTTGTTGGGAGGAAAGTCTGTCTTAGTGATGGTAGAACTGACAACATCTCTTCCCAGGACAGAGCCCTTTTGCTCCCTGAGATACTGAGATGGGTGTGGGCCATTTAAATAGGAGGTCAACAAAATTTGTGAAATCAATAAGTAAGTGCAGGTGAGGTGGTTCCTAGCCCTCAAGAGTCAAATAGGAGCTCAGATGCTCCAAGGTAGGGATGTACCAGCATTGCTGGAGTGGGAAATTAACTTCATAGATTACTGAGCCCTCCTTTGTAGACATAATTAGGGCACTTCTCAGAATGTTTTAAATGGAAATTACTTATATATTTTTTTCTCAAAATTTCAGCATGTATAAATCTTTGCTCTAATATGCTTTCTTTTTTTCCCCAGCTATGCTGAGTACTTGCTGATCCTTCCTCACTTATGAGTATTGTAATCTAATAAGCCTTATCTCTATTGACTTTGGAATTGAAGATCCAATTAGTTGCATTTGGAAAAGATTAATTCAACTGCTCTGCCCTTAGAGGCACTGGGTGCCAAGCTTCTGCTCATCTGTGGCTTTGTTCTCATTGTTCTGCTACATTCTGTTAGCTGTTGGTATTTCATCATTCTTTGAGAGAGCCCAATGTAGCATGGCTCACAGTCATAAAACGTGCATTATGGTTCTAGAGGAGAGTCTAGAGGGAGGATAATGTATGTCAGAATCTGAGGCTCAAACTTGAGTATTTTAAAACTGGAAGCCTTCAGCAAGTATTGGCTGTCCGCAGCGGATGCATTTAACCTCCGACAGCTACATGGGTCATTTCACACTTGCTGCTACCTCACTGGTAACTCCTTTCCAGTTATGTGGCCACCATTCTGGACATTGCACATTCTTTAGATGCCATAATTCACAGTCTAGAGTCAAAAGATGATAGCGGAGCTTGTATACTTTCAAAGTAATAAAATATCCGTGGCCAGTTAACTTTAGAAAAGGAGGAAGAAAATAAACTGAGGAATCTGAGGAGGTGCCGAATAAGTCAGTCAGTTGAAGGAAACAAGATCTCTAGCTGTGATATACTATCCCAGGTTTTCTTATCACGGACACTAACCGAACTGGAAGACTGGCAGGCAGACAGTTAATAGAAACACATTCTGCTTTGGACGTTAGAATTGTTTCTTTAGGGACACCTGATGTAGCAGAAATGAATGAGATCTCTGTGTGTGTCTCTCTGTTTGTGTGTGTCTCTCTCACACACATATACACACAGATGTCATTTTCCAGTATCTTCTATTAGAACAAACTGTGAATCAAATTCACAAACTAGCAAAAACACTAATCATTGATTCATAGGAAAGAAGGGCTCACTCTAGTTTATTGCGATGACTATGGAGCTAAGTTTTGGCTCTCAAAGCCCAGTAATAACTTGATGATTATATTTTTTTTTTGCATGAAATATTTTAAAACTTAGAAAAAGTTCCTGTTTTCACTCTAGTCTCTTTAAATGTCCCACTGATTAGCAGTAGCCAGGATTAGAGGGAAAATCATACTCTGATAATTTTCTCTTTTATATCCTCAGAGACATCTAAATTGCTTTCTGTGTATCCCGTGGGCAATTGCAATAATGCTATGCAGAGAGAGAGATACAGACATGAGAGTCAGTTTCATAGTCAAATAAAAACTAGCAATCAGAGAGGTTAGAGCTCCGGGTTTCTGAGTACTAGTCCAGGCATGATCCACAGCCATTCATTGCTGTTCAGTCGCTTCTTGGGTTTTGTTGGGGCACGTTGAACACAGAGAGGCTGCTCTGTGCCCGCAGCCCCATGAGTGTCCTCATGGCCACTGTACCATCCCAATTAAGTTCTCTGCCTGAGCATCTCAGAGATTTTGTTGCATGGCCTCTCCAAGCATGGTGTTTGCTTGTGTTCTCAGTGGCTGAACGGTTTTTTTTTCCTACATTATTCTTCCCACTGGGAACAAAACATTGTGATCGTGAAAACACAAAAAATCCAAAAAACTTCAATTTTCTTCCTCAGACTTCTACTTGCAGGTGGGGATGAAAAGACTATGAATGCAGCCAAAACACTGAGAGATGTGTTACAATTTTAAGCGGAAGTTTAGATTCTGATTCTTAGGAAATCACAGCAAGAGGCATTGTGCTATACTTGAGTTTTAGAGAGGACAAGCTTAGTCGTGAGAAAAGCAGTACACTTAATTTGATACCGTTGCTTAGAACCCTCTATAGCTAATTACTTTCAGAGATGGCTATAACATTTCCTCCCCAACTTTTCTGCAGTGTGATTTTGCCACATCTGCCATTGAGAACAGGAGTCTCTTCCTTCCTCCCTTTCTATTGATCTACTTACTGATCAATAGAATGCAAAGACAATAATGTCATACTGCACTTTCTGCTTTAGACTCTTTAGGACAAAGACACTGCCCTGAGATAGCCATGCAGAAAAGCCTGTCCAGCCTCCTGGAAGACGAGGGGCTAAGTGGGGAGGAGAACTGAGGCTGCCTGGACCGTGGCCAGCATCAGCTGTTGGACATAAGTGAGCCCATCTTGAACCTTCTGGCCCAACTCTCCAGCTGAATGCAGCTGCGTAGAATGAGCTCAGGCAAAACCAACAGAGGGACTGCTCAGTGAAACTGCAGTATCACGAGACAGAATAAAGCACCGTTGTTGTGAGCCGACAAGTTTTGGGTTGATTTGTTATGCATCATAGGCTAACTGAAACACTCTCAATAAATAATTGCAACATTTAGGCTTTAAAAATAGAGTCATCTTTACTTTGATGGCTGTGGGATGTCTGTGAAAAGGACAGCAGAGCACAGTATTCAAGAAGAAAAATATCTGCAAAGAAATCACCAGAGCCCTACTCACCATAGAATAGAAGTCCAGAAAGCTTCTTGGCTGGCCCAGCGTGTTATAGTGCATATGTCACAAATGCCAGTACTTGTCACATGGCAGATATTTCTAGGAAAGAGTCTTTTTGTTTTTTTTAAAATTGGTTCCATATGGAATAATAATGATGTCTTATTGCAGCTGATAGAAAATTTTCCACATTGGGAGTGAGTACTGGAAGGCAGAGAGAACCAGTCACTCCTCTGAGAGATGCTGATTTGGGGCACAAGGCTACATGGGGACTGATTTTATACTGAAGGTTCATAGGCAATGAAACCCCACCTGGGAGTCATTAATTTGAAATATACCACTGGAGCTGGGTCTTAAGATAGTGATAAACAGGATAATTAATAATTTATCTGCTTTGAGTTTTTTTTTTCCGTTTCCTCTTAATATGGATCTTTTCCTTTCTGTGAAAGCTTTTCTTTTTCCAAATCAGATATTTTTGCTATAGCATAAGAATGTGACTGAAGAAAAAAAAAAAAAACTAATTTAGCTTTTATTGCTATAAATCTCTGGAGTTATTTGCCCTGTGTTGTTCCAGCTTAATATACTGATATGAAAGCACTCTATTCTCCATATAGTTTTTACATGTGGACTGTCTCAGGAAAAGTCTAGCCCTGAGAAAAACTCTATCACTTTAATATTTCAGTTACTATTACCCCATAATAAAACAGTGACTGAAAAATTATACATGTATGTGACTTCATTTAGTAAAAGTCTTTTTATATATTTGCATGTTTTCTCTGTCATTAGGTATAACTGATTTTGGAAGTAAAGGGAGATGAAAGAAAGGGATGTCTATTAAGTATCTCCCCTGTGCTAGACATTTTATTTCTGTTACCTCTTTGCATTCTAATAGCAACCCTGGGATGGAAGGATTGAGGTTCAGATGGGGAGACACAACTGCCAACTGGCAAAGTCAAGATTCAAACTCATGTGTTTTCCAAGCACACACTCTTACTGAATAGCATATTAGGTCTTTGCTTAGGGTTGTATCTCAACCTTTTCAGGGATAGGGTATCCGCGGCTTCATAAGGCAGCTTTCCTGGATCTTTAATGATTCTTACTGTTCCTGGACTTTCCTTACACTGTATGATAATCTTGGGTCAGGGGGTCTTCAACTGAGTAGGAAAATGGTTGATTAGATAATGATCTTTAAGTTTCCTTCAGCTTGGTTTTTGATTCTGCAAATAGCTATCTAGTTAAAAATACAGGTAATAGGCAGACCATCTCTCTTTTGCTGTCCTGCCTGGCCTCCCTTGTGGTGTATTCAGTAAGCTTCTATCTCCTTTGTTCTGTCTTGGGTGAATCCTTTCACTGCTCAGGCCACTGCTTCCACCCAGTTGGTGCCCCACATGCATAGGCCCCCATCCTGTTCGGAGAGATACCACATTTGGTGGCCCCACATGGGGAAATTTTGTAGCCTTCACACTTAGGTGAACCTCACATGAGGAGCCTTTGCCTGTCCAGGCCTCTCCTCAGACTCTTCAGGAGTTTCTTGGCACTTTCCCTCAGTAGACCAGGAACTGATGAGAGGGATCCAAAGCCCCAAGAAGAACCAGTCCAACCACCGTTGTCCAGAAGGATGAGAGATTTTTCTCTTTTTCCCTTCAGAGGGATCCTTCCCTCCCTCTCCTTTCTCATTTTAACCCTTGGGTAGCCTAATCCTAGTACTTCCCAGACAACTGAAGGTTTCTGGCCAGGGAAGCTCCCTGGTGTGTTCTGGGGGTCTGGGGGCAAGGTCAGATTGCCATGTCTGTGAGGATGAAGGCTCACTTTCCTCTGCTTTCTCACTCCATCCGCAAGGTCTCTTCCCAGTGTGTGAGGCAGTTGGCAATAGCTCACCCAGGGGGAATCTGCCCACATTTTGGACTCTGTAGGACTGGGACCTTTTCCTGACACTGGTTGACTCTCAGCTTCCTCCTGCTTTTTGTCCTCCAACCCTTTACCTTTGTTCTTGGGGGTCCACCTGCCATCTTGATCTGCAGGAAAACATGCTCCTACACGTCTGAGTGAGTCTAACAATTCCCTGTAGGAGTGATGGTTCAACAGGGATTCCAGCCCATCCCATTGGAGGATTCCCTGCCCCAAATCCCACGGACCTGATCACCTAGGAATTTTACTCAAATCACCTGTCAGCAGGTTAATATAATATCATACTCTGGTCTCTAAGTGCACAGAACCCCTCTGATGGACTGAGAAATTTAGGTAAAGACATCTCTACACCTCTCATTCAGCAAGAAGAAGCTATTGAAGATGAGACCTTCACCCAAATGCAAAAGATTTGACATTGCTGATCTGTCAGGGTTGGGGGGGGGGGTTGGATCATAGAGGGTGATTTTATTTTTTTTAAAGATTTTATTTATTTATTTGACAGACAGAGATCACAAGTAGGCAGAGAGGCAGGCAGAGAAAGGGGGGAAGCAGGCTCCCTGCTGAGCAGATAACCCAATGCGGGGCTTGATCCCAGGACCCTGAAATCATGACCTGAGCCGAAGGCAGAGGCTTAACCTCCTGAGCCACCCAGGTACCCCATAGAGGGTGCTTTTAGGCAGTAACCTTGAGCAATGGAATGTAGAAAGGCCCCACGGTGATCCCCTGGCTGAATACAGACAGGCCCATCAGATGAACCACCTGGAAATATCCATAGGCTCTAACTAATCAATGGGATACTAACAATCAGGCATAGTTACTAAAAAAAAGGGAGAATTTTGTATGTCTTCATACCTCCTCACCTTTCCATTTTAAATACAGCTCCACCCATGGTCTCATTGCAGTCTTTCCTTTGCTGTCCCGCCGGCCACTCCCTTGTGGTATATTCAGTAAATTTCTATCTCCCTTTAAAAAATTAAATAAATAAATATTTTTTAAAGTACAGATGATAGCCATGGGAAAGAGTGAAGCAAGCTGTTCTTTCTGAAAATAAATTAAGAGTATGTCTTTTATAACATACTGAGATTGTTTTCCATAGCCTGAGTTATATCATGCCTAGGCCACCAATTGATAATCACTGAAACTGGCTGAAAGGTACTTGAAAGTAGATTATACTATCCTCTCTACTTTTGTATACATTTGAACTTTCCCATAATTACAAAGCTAAAAATGTTTAAAATTCAGTGTTTACATTATAATATGAAAATTTCCCCCTTAATGTAATTATGCATCAATGGGAAAAGTGTTCCAGGATTTTATAAACATCACTCTTGAAAGTATAAGATGTTTGTTTTTTCAACATATGTCTCTTAGTTCAGTCTCATTTTCTTTATGACTGCTGGACCGCTAAAAAAAAAAAAGTTTTCCTAGAGCTTTCTAAATTTATTTATTTGTTGACTCTTATTTCTACTTATCTCTGGATAGATGAGCTGATATTAGTGGTTATGACCAAATTTTTTTAAATGACACTCTCTTGTAGCAGAAATGTATTTTAAAAATCCATAGTCAGATTTCTGTCTTGACTTATAAATCTAAAACTTTCGTTTTCTGAGTGTATACTTTCCAAATCCGTAGGCCGAAGAGCTAGGGTTTCTGACATCACCCACACAAACCTGTAATATGGCAGTTGGACTGAGGCCCAAGCCAAACAGTAGCAAAGCCAAAGCCTTGCAGCTCTTAATGTTAGCAATTTCTGGTGATAAATTATCTATGTTCTAGGAATCTAGAGGCTGGGATTTTTTTTCTTCATATTTTCATATTTAAACATGATTCAGTGCCCTTCTTGTCACCTTTGGTTTGAAACTCACTTCGTATCCTTTTCTTAAAAATTTAGCACCTTTCCTACAAACAACAGATGGCTTGTTTTCAAAAGGCAATGTGAATTTTGAAATAAGTTTTTTTATTTTCCATGCAGTCTGTGAAAATGGTTTTTATGTGTTAGAAATTCATGTTGGCTTTTCTCTGCTTGCATGAATGTTCTGATGTATGATATTCTGGGTGATTCTTTTTGTGGATAGATTTTCCTTACAACTAAGATAAAAGGGTTCCTTATTGCATTCCCATAACCCAATTTAGCTCAGTTTGGGTTTTCTTCATTCCAACTTGTAAAACCTGTTTCTCTGACAGAAGCTCTTTAACTCTATTTGTAGTGCCATCTGCCTGGTTACTACAACTGGAGGGCTCAAGTTCTAGTTTCCCAAGAGTTGTTGGCTCAACATATTGATTTATAAGTCTTAGGATGAAGAACATGACACACAGAGGAATATGATTGAATACTTAGCTTATCTTAATTACCATCAACCAGAACTTTTCACTCCCACAACACTTTGGAACTGAAAAGCTTTCCTATCCTATGAAATAAAATGTTTCTAATTTACATATAAATCATGACTTTACTGCCTTTGTTTTTATATGTTAGGGGTTAATCTTCAGAGAAATGGAGCCTACAATTAAAGTATATCACCACAAGGAGGCGATCATGCTTCAGTCATGGCCATAGTAAGGTCCAAGCATAGAGAGTGGTGATTTTTTTTTTTTTTTTGCCCGAGATTTTTTCTTCCTAACTTTACCATTTTGTCCACTCTAGGTTATTTTTCAAAAACTAAAGCTCAAGACATGAAAGTTTAATATTACAAAACTTCTAAAATCTGAGTTTAAATAAATATAAAGATTTAAAAATAAACATTTAGCTACAGATAATGTTTTCCACACTGATCTTCCTGTTATCTCTTAAATTCTAATTTAGTTCTTGTCTCAGTCTTAGATTTGTGTGGATTGGTTCTTTAGAACTCATTTAAGTTTTACCTTGGAGGGATGCCTGTGTGGCTCAGTTGGTTAAGTGTCTGCCTTTGGCTCAGGTCATGATCACAGGGTCCTGGAATTGAATCCCACATCAGCCTTCTGTGGAAAGTCTGCTTCTCCTTCTGCCTACCACTCTCCCTGCTTGTGTCCGTCTCTCTCTCTCTCTCTCTCTCTGACAAATAAGTAAATAAAATCTTTCAAAAAAATTTTTTTTACCTTGGAATCAAAACTTTATTCTTCCAAAAGGCTCTAGGTTCAATGGTTTTAACACCGAGATCATGCCAGCATGATATCCGAACTTCATCAGCTATGAATACCCAAATCTCAGCAGACTTACGGCTTTTCTCTATTTAGCCACAAGTAGGAATCTTTAATTAAAGGAATGCCTTCCATGTATGTATCTAGTCTCAGAATTAGTTAGGGTGTCTCTATGCTCAGCCTTTTGCATTCTTTTCCTCCTAGAAGCTTTGGGTTGTAAGTAACGGAAATCAACTCTGACTCTAACTTAGAATCAATGAGATTTTGTTGCAGAAATGGAGGAAAATCCCTGGACTGAAGGAAATGCTCGAAACACAGACTTGGGAAGTGCAGGTATGAAGTCTCAGGAACAGGAACTGACTGCTGCCCCTCTTGGCTGGGTCAGTTGCTAGAGTCGCTGAACCCATCAATATGTTTGCCCTGGCTGCTGGAGGGTGGGAGAAAGACACTCTGTCAAAAGAGATTCCAGAGTCTGTTTTAGCTTACACAGTGGAGGGGCAGGTACCTGATGGACCCTCCCTTCAGGACCTCTCCCAGGAGGAGACAGGTCATTCCAGAAAAGGAATCCTAAAGACAGTACTTTAGGAAATAGTGCTTGGTGGTCAAAAAATGACAGTTGTTCATGATAGCCATATGTGTTTAGCGGAAACCCTTGCTGTGTTTTCTCCAAACGTGAAGTCATTAAATTAAAGAAGATTGATTTAATTCTGATTGATTTAATGCTGATTAAAGAAGACGCCGTGTAGGGTAGAGCACTGACCCTTCCCCTGGCAGTTCTGGTTTCAGGTTCTCACCTGGGCTCTATTGTAGCTCTTTGAACAGATCTAACACCCTGGGTTGTCATTCTTTCCTCAGTAAAATGAAGAGGTTGCTCTAAGTGACCCCTTCCCTTCTTTGCATCTGCACCTTTACTTTCAGTATAATGCTCTCCCTTAGCAACTCTACTTGTGACTGTCACTGCCCCTCCCACACGCTGCCTCCTGAAAAGCTTTGTATCTGTCTCCATGTGATATGACGCTTTGATCTGAAATTTGAAGTCCTTTTAAAAGGATGCTGCTCTCTTATTTGTATCTGTTGGATAAACTCACAGTTGCAGCTACAGTGTTTTCTGACAGACTTAGGAGATAAATATAGATGCCTTCCGTAGCAGAAGCATGTGGATCTAAATAATGAAACAGGGAGAAACAAAATAATGCATACCTATATTGCTACCATTTTTCAGAGATGTCCCTGGCTAAGACAGTGATATTTTTATTAAGTTTACGTTATTCACAACGAAGAGTTCCTTGTAAGAACAGACAAAAATAAAAGTCACCCCTCATACTGCTATACAGTTGGTGACCTCAGGTACAATCTTTTCATTATCTTGTTTGCTATTTAGACTGGGGTTGACCCAAAGAGAAATCAAGAAAACATAGTAGACAGCAAGTGAGATGAGCTCTGGACTCCTTGGCCTGAGAACCACCATCCCCACTGGCACGTGAAAAGATGGAAGTACCTAGGTTACTACTGGATGGGCAGGACATTTTTAGTCAAGAGGCTTTCACCATGTGCTCAAGGACATGGGTCTCAGGGCTCCCAGTAGCTGGGACAAGGTGCCATGTGGGGGAGACACATAGGTCAAGAATTCTCTTATTGTTCACTCTCTACCCCACCCCAAACTATGACTTACAGACAGCGGAACCCAGACATTTTCAAATTGTTCTAAAAAGTTGAATTTGATGAAATTTTTTTAGTTGAATTAAAGCATTTTTGAGTTTTGGCTTCTCTGTTGATAATAATTTAATTTGAAGTTTTAGAAGAGAACATTAGGGAATATTTTGTATGTCGTGTATTTTCAGGGACTCCAGAATGACTTGTGCCTAGTTCTTTATTGAGATCTGCCTCTCTGCTCCACATAGACAGGAAGAGACATGTTGGGACAAGCTCTAGTTCTGTCTCCAGAGTCTGAAGAAAAGATACATATATGGGAAGTGGAAATGATTCATTTATGAGCATCAGTCACTTTTACTAGTAATTAATAAATAATAACAGAAAATAGCCTAACTAAGTAAAGCTTTAGCTCAAGAAAGTTTAAGCAACGAATTATCCTTGTTCCATTGTACCAGCCTCCAAAGTATAGGTTAGGTTTATACATGGCAAGAGAAATAATACCTAAGAAATTACCCACTACCCTTAAACTTCCTGTGCAGGTTGGAATTTGGTTTCTGGACATATTTTTGACCTCAGGAGGATTCACTTACAATGAGACAGAACCCATGGCCTTTCCCCTAACAGGACTTTTGCTGCCCCTGCAGCCCGTGTGGGAACCTCACAGTGGTGCCCTCCATTCTCCTGGGGAGAACGCCTCTGACTGCTGTCTAATCATTATCTTTTCTCCCTCTTTGAAAAAGTTACCATTTATTCGAGAGAGAGAGAGTGTGTGTGTGTGCATGTATGTGCAGGTAGGAGGTGAGGCAGAGGGAGAGAATCTTCAAGCAGAATCTCCACTGAGCAGGGAGCCCAATGCGGGGCTCGATTCCACAAGATGATGATCTGAGCTGAAATCAAGAGTAGGACGCTCAACTAACTGAGCCACCCAGGTGCCCCTCTTCCCTTCATCTTTCAAAGTACATTTTTTATATTGCATCTCAGGCAGGTATCTGTGCTATCTTGCACCCTTCTTCACTTCTGTCTCCCTTTTTCTGGCCAGCCCCCTATTGTCTGTCACATGGGGGCCTGGTTCATAGTCTCCCTTCCCCCTTCACTTCTTGCCATATCCTCAAACATGTATTGGATATCTGCTAAGTGCCTGAAGCTGATCTCAATGGCTGTGAGAACGACCCATCCAACTGGTTAATGTCCTATTTCTGGGGCTACCTTAACCCTCAAGACTGCCATTTCTGTGTCATTTCAGCTACTCCCTCTCAGGATCACACAATTTATCTTCTTACTTTCAGGAAGTCCTCCTTATATCATAACTCCTTCATTCCACTCTTTGACCACACTCTCCCTTTAACCTCCAAGGAACCCATTCTCTTATTATTTCTCCATATAATATAGGGGACCATGTAATATATGGCCCAACAGGGATTCTTCGGCAAGGTGGTCCTGGGCAAATAGGAGCATACGATCACACACACCAGTCAGCAGACCTTGCTGAGCCATCTTTTTATCCTATGCTGCCTGTGGGCTAACCATTTGAACCTGCTGCTTACCAGCACCCTCCCACCATTCTTCTTGTAATTTTCTGCCATATGGGTCTACAGAACCCCAACCTGACCAGTGTTGCTCTTTGCCCTTTCTGGCTTATCTACAGATTCAGTCCCCCTAACTGAGCCTTCTGAGCCACCCTTCAGTTGCTTTCTTATCTGCAGTACCTGTTCTCCTAGTCCTCTCAGAAATGATTCTGCACTTCTTCTACTCTTAGAAGAGCCTGCACCTCTACTACTCAATGCTCGACTACTCTTTCCCAGGACATGAGCTAGAAAACTCCGCTCTTCAGAGGACTGAGGTTAGTACCTGTAAACTCCCTCATCTGCCCATTCCTCACATCTCACCTTGAACTTTCTTCTAACATGCCTTTTCTTGCTCCCTGAAGTCTCAAAGGTACATGTCTGTTCTTCTGTTCAGCCATCTGTGGCTTAGATATCCTCTTCTGGGCTTACACCAAACCTTGTGCATGTCTCTATCACTAACCTCCCACATGGTTTTACAATTACTTGATTAGGTTTCATATTCCTACTAGGCTGGGAGCCTCTTGAAGGAGAGGGCTGTGAATTATTCATCTCAGTAGCCCCAGGGCCTAGCAAGGGCTCCTCATAGATGTTTGCTGAAGGAGTCAATGCATGCAGGCAGGCAGGCAGTATCTTTTGTATTTTTTCTTGGTCGTCTTATTTATAAAGAGCAAGAAAAACAAACACTGCAGGGCAATTTATATCCTTGGTTAATTGAACTAAACAGAGGCTGTACGTTTTCTCTTGTAGGCAAAGCAGCGCATAAAATGGCTTCATTCTGTAAAGAGCCTGGATTCACAGAGTTCCTAAGTTTAAAGTTTATTTTTAAGACTCTCAATGGGGAAACACATTTTAGCTACTCTGGCTGAACATCTTAAAAGAGTGAATAATAAAATTAAAGCATTACTCAGCCCCTGGGACTTTTATTTTTTTATTATTGCTTTTTGATGCAAAAATCTTTAAAATTTCTTTAACTTGCAGGTGCATTATTGTCAGGTTTATGACATGAACAATTTGGGGGGAACTCCTTCTTTCAGGATAGTCAAAGGATAATAATATTTTTAAATAATCATGTAGTTTTAGCACAAAGAAAGATAGTTAAATTTCTTCTAGACTGAGTAGACATTTCTCTTCTTGGAGGCGAAGTTAATATGCATAAGTGTCATGTCTTACATATAAAGATGCTGCTACCATCCATTTGTTAGATGTTTTGTGTGAATTTTTTTTTTCTCCAGGTGATATGTTGTGCCTAGTCATCATTTGCAGAAATATGGGTATGATTAGGAGTCAGAGATTATCTGTAGCTCTTGAGCAGAGAGAAGCAGATCCCCTGGGGTAGGAGAAGTGGGGCTATCACAATTCAATAAAGACTGAACAAGATTCTACAATTTATGTATTTGAAGGGATTTTCTATATAACCTTATAGCAAAATAATGTTCATTAATTTATTTTTTAAGACACTAAGCAGATGCCACATAACACCTCCTCCATCCATCCATAGAGCTTATGCCACAGGTCAGACACCATGCTAGGTAGAATGAATAAGTGAAGAGAATAAATGTATGATGGTATAAAGGTGTGAACCCATAATGCGTCTTTAAGAGCCTTCAAGTAGTTGTAGACCAACTTCAAGTAGTTGGTCATGGCCAGTGCCTTGAGGGGGTATAAGATGGGGAAAAGAGGATAAAACTGGAAAGTGGGGAAAGTGGGGAAAGAGCCATGAGACAAGTGGCTTTATGTGTCATGCTAAGGGCAATGAACTTTATTCTATATGCAAGGGAAAGCCATTGAAGGGCTGTCACGAAGTGGCCAGATCTGTGTGTTCATAAAGGTCATGTTGTATAATGCTGTGGATTGTTGGAATGGGGAAAATAATTAAAAGCACGGAAAAGAGTGGGGAGCTCTGGGGGTTGTCCAGGTGACAGATGATAAGGCTTAACCCAAGTTGTAGCTTTGAAGATGGAGCAGAGCAAAGAGATTAGAAAGATACTTTCCAGGGAGAATAAACAGAGTTTGGTGACTTGACCAAATCTGGGAAGAAGATTGGATGAAAGAATGCAGGATAGTTTTTGTGTTTCTGGCTTAATTTATTCAAAGGTGAATCTGTGTCATCCCTGAGAAGGTGGAAGTGGTAGGAGACAGAAAGTCAAACACAGAACAGCACAGTTTTGAAAATCTCCAAAGGTGGAGAAGTACTGCTCTCACCAGTTGCAACCAACTAGCCACAGACATGTCTGTAAAGGTTTTTAAATCATCCAATAGGTGGATTAAAATAACATCCTCTCTTTGATAGGCATTTAGAAACTCTTTAAAAATTACGACATATAAGTATGTAATTGCTTTCTTAAGAAACTAATACGTGTCATAGAAATTAAAAATATTCCTTTTCTGGGGCACCTGGGTGGCTCAGTGGGTTAAAGCCTCTGCCTTCGGTTCGGGTCGTGGTCCCAGGGTCCTGGGATCAAGCCCCGTGTCGGGCTCTCTGCTCAGCAGGGAGCCTGCTTCCCCTCCTCTCTCTCTGCCTACTTGTGATCTCTGTCTGTCAAACAAATAAATACAATCTTTAAAAAAAATACTCCTTTTCTACTTTAAAAAAAGAAAAACGCTTGTATTTGTTACAGCAGTTCAGAAATAACAAAAGCAAAGAAGATAATTAAATATGGGGCAAACATCCTCTTTCCCTTCTTTCTCCCAGGGCTGGGGGAGGGGAAAATGAGGAAAGCAGCCAGGTGCCACTACAAGCCTGATAATGAGACATCACATGGAACATACTGAGTGTAAGAGATCAACTTGTTAATATTAATACCTCGAAAAACTCTAAGCTTATATTAACTGGAGCTAGCAGCTAATACATTAGATCTGAGTCTTCTAATTGTCAGTTTTACCTCTAACTAGCAGCATATTTCTCTGGACCTTATTTAATGATGAAGAATGTACTAACACCAGACAGAAGCAAAGGAATGTGAATCCCTAATTTGAAGTGTGACCTTCAGGATAAAGCTGTGCTCAGTGAAAGCAATCTAATATCCTGTGGACAACTGATGCTGTCCCCTGTTAGAGCGGTGATTTTGCTTTAAGATAAATAGGCTCAGAACCTTGGAACTCAGTGGCAGAGGACACCACCTGAGAAGGAGGCAGATTCCTCTTAGAAAGTGCAAGGAGAAATGGTAGACCCTGATTGCTACCCCTTACTGTGCTTTGTGGGACTTTTGCATTGGAGATCGGAAGGAAGGGGGGCAGCATTCCGATCTGCAACAGAAGCCATCCAAGATCTGGGACAGGACCTCCGCATGCCGCGTTGTTACCTGTTTCTCTAAGTGAATTCCAGAGTGAGAAACCAGGATTCTTGTTTAAAATAAGAAACAAACACGGTACCTTTCTGGCCTGCCTTCCCTGATATTATGGCAAATAAGTGCGAACCAGTTTTTAAACTCTGACTCCTCTGCAGGCTGTAAGTTAATTGGATAAGTGTTTTCCAATAGTCCCAGAATAGCTCTGGGGTACATTGGATTTATTTGATCTTATGGTAGTGCTGCATACAGTTTGATTATCTTCACTTGGGTTTGATGAATCTGTGCCTTTTCATGCCTTAATTTAGGCCTGCTGGTGTATGTGTGCGCATGTAAACCCCTATGCCCCCTTTTTGTGGTTTCTTCTTGTTATTATGATTAGAATCAGAGTCCATAGTCCTGACCTAGTCTTGCCAAGAATAGTGTACCATAATCAAACAGTGCTTCCTTAAACATGGTGTGAATCCCAGAACAGAGGCTTTTGTACTGGTACCAAATTAAATTTCTGTTTTTGTACGTCAAAATAGTGCAATATTGACAATTTCATGTGAATCAACCCTTAGTTAATTCAGTGGTTCTTACCCATTTTTTCTTTGTCTCGGCCAATACACGATGTTCTCATGTCCCAGGCCTGTCTCTATTTTGTGCTCCCCTGTCTCAGAAATTGGCATCATCATCCATCTAACTACCCAAGCCTGATAACCGGGAGTTTTCAGAACTCTACCTTCTCCTTCATTCTCCTATCCCACCAATTTCCAAGCCTTATGATTATTTTTCTCAATACCTTTGAGTCCAACTACACATCCCCATCATCTCCTCTCTCTTGCTTCAAACGGGTGTCATCCTTGGCCTGGACTAAATGCACCAACCTCCAAACCAGTCTCGTCACATCTGTCCCTGTCCTCATTGATCCAGATAGATCTTTTCAAACTCTGGTAGTGACTCTCCCCTTCTTAGAGCCCTTCAAAATCTTCCCATTGGCATTAAGATAAAGCCACTAGAAAAGACTAGAATTTCCTAGGATAGTGATATTTTTGACAAAGCTTGAATCCTTCTTTAATTTTTTATGTAGGTAGCCATAGAGGAGTTCCTGGGTGACTCAGTCAGCTAAGCGTCTGACTCTTGATCTCAGCTCAGGTCTCAATCTTGTAGTTGTGAGTTCCAGGCCTGCATTGGGCTCCCTACTAGGGTTGAGGCCTACCTAAGGAAAAAAAAATCTGTATCTATATCTAGATATAGACAGATAAATAGCCATAGACATACTATCTATAACATATACATGTAGTTTTTATCAGTTATTGTGGTAGAGCTCACAGTAGATTCACCACTATGCTGAGGATGACTTCGCAGCTGAAAACAGTTGGTGTAATCTTTCTAGAACAGCTCAGCTGTGAAGCATAAAGACTCATTGCAACAGGCACATCAAGTTTTAGAGATGATTTCCTTGGTTAAAGGTGATGCCACTGAGGAACACGTAGAGCTGAATGGAGCACTAGGCATGTCAGCCATATTTTTGTGGCCCCAGCACATTGCTCTTTGAGCCTGAGGTAGGAGATGTGGAGTGAGATGGAAGAGATGAAGCATGAAGAAGTTGAAGGCAACCCTGCTAATTTCTAGTTGGGTAGAAAAGACTAACTTCAAGGAAACATCTAGATAAGAACATAAGACAGTGTTTTAGTTAGTGTTACAGCAAGAAACAAATGCCACGGTCAAAAGGATTTAACTAAAGTTAAAGGATTTAAGTAAGTTAAGTATAACAGACTACTTTTAAAGGTGTTGGACGTTGTAAGGGGGACTAGCAAGGGACGGTGAAATATCCAGATTCTAGTCTGTTGGCTTGAGGAAGCAAAAGGAGGGATGGCATTACCCAAACCCTGAGAGAGCTGGGGCCATGGGAGTCGCCCACTCAAGCAGGAGTAGTAGCCACAGAAGAGCATGGCTCTTTCCATCTCTTGCTGGAGCCTCTCATTGTCCAGACCAGTCAGGATTCAGGGAGGGAGGGATCAACAGGATATAGTTCAGCTTTCTGGGATCCTTAGTTGATCCTTCTGGAGTAAGACAGAGAATGGATCTGGGTGGGGCAGGGTCAAATAGAAAAACAGCACAGGTAGTATATAAGTGGTGCTAGACTTCATAATAACTGTATAAGCATTACAATTAGTATTTATTTTGGGGCCAAATAAATGAATTAAAGCTTTACCATATTTTCTATTTCCTGGTCTCTTTATGCAATGACTGAGTAAAAGAAAAATTGTTTTATCCCCTATGTATTCCCTATGTGCTGCTGGGTTGAATTCCAGTAGTGTTTTTTTCTTTGTAAATTAGTTTTTGGTACTAATAGCTGACATCCATCCATCCTATCTTACTGCCAGGCACTGCTCAAAGTCCTTTATGTACATCAATTCATTTAATTCTCAAAACAATTTTATGAGCTAACTATAATAGTGCCTAATTAGTAGACAATGCAGAACTATAACCTATTCTTTATTCTTATTCTTGTTGCTGATGACGTACTGCTAGGACCTTCTACTGTTGCTGCAGAGGCTGCTGCTGTTGCCCACCCTTATTGGAGATACTGGCTGGCTCAGGAGTAATATCACATCCCCTCTGCAGCAAGAAGCCTTGCTGAGCAATTTGTATGCGGAGTGAGCTTCTGCTGGAGTATTTCTGGGTAGGGAATGACTGCAGGGCAGGCTCTCTCTCTCTCATGCATATAGCATGAGTAGTAAAGGACATTTTGGCTGACTTCCTATGTACATGCACACAAAGCCACAGAGTGAGCCCTCACCTTGCACAGAGGCCGAAGTTTTATGGAAGGGGAGTCTATCTAGCTACTGATCTAGTCATCACATTTCACCTTGGCCCTCCCATGCGTCTTTCTCCTTCATTCTTTCTTCCTTGTCCCCTGCAATGAGAGCAACAAGACCCAGTGGAGATACCCCTTCTTGTCTGGGGAGTGAATCATATTGCATCTTGTCAGAGTAGCCTTAGGGTCCTCGAGGAGGGAGGCCCATCCAGCTTTGTGGGCCAGGGCACCTCCTGATATTCTGTGCCAATCTTTGTAACTTTGATCCTTTCTCTGGAGTGAGAGTCCCCAGGTTTCAGGAGAATCACTGATCTTGCCATTGACTCTTATTATATAAATGGGAGAGGCTGAAGCCATAGAAATCGAGGTCACACGTAAATGTTATCAGAACTAGAATGACAACCAGGCCCCCCAACTCCTTGTTCAGAGGTTTGCATGCACTGGCCTGTCTTTCCACATAGGAAACCACAGAATGTTTGTTGAAATGCCAAACTTGCTACCAACCCCTCTGTAGTCCTAAGAAGTTAGAACACGTGTTCAAGGTCGTACAGTGACATTTTGGATTCCTGTATTTCTTCACATCAAAAAAGAATTGTTTTGAACTCTGCTGTTCTAAGTCCTATGTGCTAGAGAAAAGGTGAGGAGAAATATTTCAGGATCAGGGCCCTATTGTTTAGGCCTTGGATGGTAGCAATGGAAAGTTACAGCAGGAAACCCCAAGAATCTTTGGGAGTCTGTGGTTCACGCATCACACTCGTTGTCCATTTTCCACAGAACAAGACACAGCCTGTCTTTTTGAAGAAAGACATGAGCCCTTTGAGGCACTTGTTTAAAAAAAAAGAAAGAGAGAATATAAAAGTGATTTGAAAAGGTATCTTGATATTTTCAGCTTCTTAGAGCAGTTGTCTTCAAAATAGATAGCAAAGAGTTTCCTGAGTAGTTTTGGTTCTAATGCTTATAAGCTTAAAGGAGTATGAGAGTAGCTTGCCTATGCTAAGTTTAACATCTGTGGAAGAGTTTAAGGAAGAGAAGTGTTTAAGGAAGGCATTGTGCACTGATTCAATTCCCAATATTATGGGGAGTAATCATCTGGCATTGGGTTCACCCTATCCGTGATGGCTTACCTCTTCTACTGCACACCTGTTGGCAATGCCATCACCATTAGCCTTTGGGAGAAAGTAGGTAATGAGAGGGATAAGGGGGATTACTCATACCTGTCTGGCCACTCGTGACTCATTTATCTGAGGATTGCTCTCCATGGACTTAGTTGTGCCCTGTGCTGCTTGCTGTTTGTACTGGCCAACTTGCAAATTGTCCCTTGTTGAATTAAGCAGTCAAGGACACTACACTGATTTAACTTAATTTGCCACCTACAGTCTTTTCGAATGAGATGAGGAAGGAGGAAGGGAGGGAACAGATAGTCCAGCATCTACTATGCACCAATGACTATGCTTGCATTTGCTGTTACTACTTCTCTGTGAAGATGATGCTATTAGCCCCATTTTACAGATGAAGAGAATGGCACTCTGAGAGGGTTAGGTAGCAAGTTGGTGGAAAGGCAAGGTTAGAACTGGTCTACTTCATTCCAAAGTTCTAGTTTCCTTTTCCTGCTGTGCCATCTGCCTCCGCAGAGTAGCTCATGGTTTGTTTTAGATCTGTGTGTGCAAGCTCAATGTGAACTATAGCTTGGTATAGAGAATGTGTGTGTACGTGTGAATGTATTTCTTAAAAAAATAAAGGCAGCGTATCCTAACAATTTATAGAACAGCTAGGACTAGAACTCAGAAAATCATTGTCCTCATGAGTTGTGATCCCTGTCCACGGCCTTCAGTTTAGAGCCCACAGCAGCTTACTGTTGTTTCATGCCCAGGGTACTCATCCATAAAATGGGGACATTTTATGGAACATTGTGCAGATAAAGCGATTAATAATAGAGAAGCATTTTGAAAAGAGAGTGTTCTACTGGTGATATGTTTTGCTGGTCTAGAACAAATTAGTTTTGAAATCTCTTTTAGTCTTAAGATGTTTAAGTTGGGTGAAGTGTTGATATTGTGGTTTTGAGTGTTTCTGCTCATACGCACTGTTATAGAAGAGACACAGAGCAAACATTTTGATAAACCGTCATTACTAACTTGTAGACTGAGACCTTTTATTCAACTAAACTCAAGATGC